>NC_053162.1:75890820-77090820 GCF_016835505.1 Polypterus senegalus | reverse complement strand
ATAAGCTATTCCTTCATATCATATTTCGTCATACATGTAAACAATAAACGTTAATTACCAAAAGACAGGAAATGTGCTTTCAAAACATATTTTAAAGAACGAAAGCATAATCTGTTTTGTAAATGTATATATTATTCGCGAGTTAAATTTAAGACAACGTGTATAAATATGATAGGAAATATGATCGTAAAAATAAATCTCCAAAAATATAAGTATGTGTTAAAATGCAATATATTGAATATTGAATTAATTCTTCAGTGAGGTGTATTTTCGATAGATAGATAGAATTCACTGAGGAATAAATACAATAGGGAACCCGTTTATTATAATAACAATAAACAACAAATGAAGAGTCTTTGTACCTTGAATACTTAAAGAAATAAAATGAGGCCTTCTCATTGGTTGTTTTTTTTTTTTTTATAGCAGCACTCCTTAAAACATCATAATTGCATTGGGCTGAGGGACAATCACAGACGGTTACATATACATACATACGGCCATTTTGAACCTTTTCCTGTAATATAAAAAATGTTGCTTATAATCGAGTGGAACCTGAGCCGAAATGAAAGGTAGTGCTGCAGATAAATAAAGGCTGCGCATTAAAAATCGCTCCCTCCCTAAATCTAAACCCACACTCCAGACGGAGACTGTCAAAGGTCGGGGGTCATGGACTTGACCTCATGGCTCCAGGGACTTTGTGCACTTGGTTTTTATCATTCAAAATTATTCCATGGGAAGACAACAGCATCATACGTTTAAATATATGATTATATTTACTATTCATTAACCTCCATACTCAAAACACGTTACGACTGGCTGGTATTCACACATTTAAAATAAAAGTAAAAGTAATATTCTAACACATTTTTTAAATGGATCATTGTATCTCCATATTTTTGAAAATGACATTTTTAAAACTGCAACCATAATTTTTTTGTTTAATATTTCAGTTTAGGCGCAGCAAAAATAATTTTTGAATGAACGAGCTTTGTTAGATTGTAGGATATAATTCCCAGTGTGTGTGTGTAAATATATATATATATATATATATATATATATATATATATATATATATATATATATATATATATATATATATATATATATATATATGTGTGTGTGTGTGTGTGTGTATACGTATGTATGTGTGTGTGTCTGTGTTCATATTTTGTACTTATATCGACTGTTTAATGATAGTACATAAAGAAAAATGTATTCCTATTCAGCAAATGTAAAATTGGATAAGTTTATTTTATAGCAATAAAATATATTAATTTCCTATAAATACAAAAATACCTGAAACATTTAACAGATAAGAAAACTCAATCCCACAAAGATTTATTTACGTACCTTTGTACAAGGCATGTTATAGGAGAAAAGCAATATTTATGAAGTTACCACAGTTAGCATCTGCATCTAAATTCATCTGCATAACAACGAAATGTTGTGACTATAGTGGACTGCAGTGATCAGTGAAGACTAATCCAAGATGGAAAGAATCTACACGAGGAGACACACAAATAAAAGCAGCAGACGGACACAAGCGGAGGTTAGATCGTGCTGTACAGAGTCTCTGTTTAATTATTAAGTAACATCTAAGACGGTGCTTCATAATTTACTTTTGCGTGAAAATATGGATAGTTTAACACAGTATATGTAAAAACAGCAACGCTGATTTTTTTTTTCTTTTTTTCTGTAGTTCCTGGGCATGAGAGCTAGGTCTGTATTGAACACTAAAGAAATCAAATCAAATACGAAGTGCCAGAACAATTTAGATGTTTAGAATAAACCCGTTAATTTAAATGGCGCAATATCGTCTTTAATCACTGTGGAAGTTTATATTTAAAATAATAAGCAATAAATGACACATATGTTGTAGACATACACAATCCAATTAACTGAGCATATTACATATAGACACGTGTCGATAGACAATAACAAAAATATAGTCCTCTTGTTGTTTACAATGTGTTTACATGCACTTGAATCTCCCTCGCTCATTCCCCTCTCTCCCTCTCTCTTTCTCTCTCTGAGGGGCAGAATTAACACAATATTAACTTCTTTCCACGCTTGAGGTTAATACATCACCGACCAAGAATAGTTAATCACATTAATGACAGGCCCAGAGCGCTAAGGCGGGATGTTCGGTGTTTCCGTGCCAAACTTTGAGGTTCTAATTTGAATGTGAATGGTGCTTGTACAGAAGGCGGCTTGTCGTAGCCGGCTGCTGTGAAAACACAAAACCTTGTTTTCCAAAGGATTTCAATTAGGCTGTAATAATTAGCCATAACCTCTTCGAACCAATTAGGTACAATTATCCATTATTGCTGCTTAATAGGCCGAATTAATTAACAAGTATCTAACTGCTCAGAATTCCTCTACTGCCATTCTAACAATTACACACTTTCTCTGGTTCAGCAAGCATCCTTGTTAGAATGTTGCTCTATTGACAGTTTTTGGCAAAGATAATCATTAAACAGCCACTAAAATGGGATTGTTTATGGCCGAAATATCTGGTTTGATTACAACCACTTCTAATTTATTTAAAAAAATGGTATGCCTTTTTAATTGTTTTCTCGCAATAATTAAAATGAGTTTACGCTTTCACGATTCTTTGGAAATTCAAGTGAATACTGAAATCGGAAATTTGTGTCTTAAATAAAGTGTCCACTAAAATACACTCAGAATAATAAAATATTATTTGACTAACCCGTGTTGACCAACATAATGAGCAAAACCAATTTAATACATTTACAGCTTTGTGAAGCGTTCAGCATAATCGACGACAAAATCATCTGTTGCCAAGATCATTACTTTACCGAAATTACTTTTGAACAAGAGTGAAAAACTAAACTTCGTTACCTTGCCGAAGTGGTAAGAATACGATATCAGCATTATGAAATTATACTGTTAAGCAATCGTCTTCATGAAACTTGCAAAAATATTAGAAATCTAGCTGTATATTTTGACTCATGGATCGAAAAATACACCTGTGATTTAGTTGCTTTGGTTTAAAATTAAATGCAAGTAAGGTAGCGTGTATTATGGCGAGGAATAATATATAATGTGTAAATATTCGGAGTTTATGTATTGTCACTACATGCAAGTTCATACTTTACTATGAAAGAAAGTAAAACGAATAAAACTGCATTTAGAAAATGGAAAAAATAATTTGAAGTAATTCGTGAATTCCAATGTATAATTAATATTAATCGACTGAGCATTTCTTTTATTTTAAACGAAACATTTAATGGACGATCAAGTGGGCTCATCCTGTGAAGAACTTGTTATGTGTTCCGTAAGGTACTTCTCAGTCATGGAGCAGTTTTCACTGCGAATTGGTTAGGATGTTTGGGGAACACACTTGCAACCACTTTTAAATTTCATCGCAAAGACGCAAAAATATAAAAACGAAAGTTGCAAAAGAATGACGTATCAGGTGAAATATAAAAAGACATAATATATCTTATAGACCAAATTTAAAAAAAATAAAGGTCTTTGAATATATAAAAATTGCCTTTATTTGGCTTTTATTATGTTATTGTAATTTGCTGACTGGGCATTATTATCAATATTTTGTTTGTACTATTTTCTTATTATTTTTTCTTTTTTACTGTGCGTACTGCATATAACATAATATTACATGATTAAGGGACCCTCGACATAAACTAAAGCAGTACGCTAAAAAAATCTTATTCACAAACCCTTTTAGTGTATTCCATTACAAACATATCTTAAAAATGATGTTTGCACTAATCGAAAGAATCGGACAAACCGCACTGCAAATAGAAGAAAAAGCAGAAGAGAAGACAGACGAAAGCAGTATGCTGTGCCGCCCCGACAAATAAGCACAAGATGAATGCGGTCTTATGGAAACGGTTCTTAAAGTGTTCTCGTGCACATGATGTTGTCGAATCGGGTGCACAATATTCGACATTGTGATGAGAGCAACAGTGGACTGGGTAGCGCAGCCCCTTCCTCACCCCAGTGCACCGCAGAGTACCTCTGAGTGACACAGAGTGACAAGCGGACATATGGCTTTCATTTCTCACAAGCGAGCAGCTGCGACGCTGTCAAACTCACAAGCCACAATAAAGTTACTGAGGGTAGCAGCGGCTTGAAGCAAGGCGCTTAAAAACTAAAAGGCGTGCTCTCCTCCTCGCATCTGAAGTAACATTAGTTTGACCCCTTTTCAGAACGTCTAAACCTGCCCCAAATCATCCTTAGTATTGCAGCCTTTCGTTTCATGCGCATTATTAGCACCGGGTTTGGGTTAAAGCAGGTGCAGAAATCCCCACTGCTCACAATCTGAAAAGAAAGCCATCAAAAAATCAAACATCTTCATTTTCATTCAAAACGCATCAGGTTCTTGACTTATGTTCAGTGCGACCCGAATGGACAGAAACCAGTAACAATTAGTAATGCAGGTATGACATTTGCGTGTTTAAAAGTCGGACATTAGAGAAAGCGGAAATATTTCTATTAAGTCAGAATGTAAAAGTAAAATATATAACAATTCACCCATTCATTTCGAAACACTGCCTAATCAAGTCTCGGAGTCACGGGGAGCCGGAGCCTTTCCGCAGCAAGGCAGAAGCCCATTCCTGGGATTAAACTGTTCATTAAACTATTAGCAGCAGCATCAAAGTCTACTCCAAAATTAAACAATTATTTGAACGGTATTAGCTTTAACAATGTCAATTACAATGAAATATCTCTTAAATAAAGGTCTTTAATAAACAGTTTCAGTCTTTTACACGATTGAAACAAATAACATCGAGATTTTTGGTATTTTTTTTCTATTTCGTACTAACGTTTAAATGGACACAGAACACGTGACGTTCTCTATAGTTCATATGTTGTTATTTTTTAATATGTGCCCCATCATTCATATTTAGATCGTCATCTCTTAGCGCTATTGCCATTTAACCTGGGTCCTTTTGTTTTAATAAATGGCAGGTTATGCTTTTTATTGACCTAAAGTGTTTATTAAAGGGCAACTGTAATAAAATAAACTTTTAAACAAATATCTGTAAAAGCAAAGGATAACCCACTAATATGCCGTTGTGAACACTGATTAAAACAATTTAACAATGAAGTGCAGTTGGAATGAAAAATTATACAGGACAAGAATGTAATATAAATCCTGTAGTTTTGGTACCATATTTAAAAATGGATTTTAAAAACTCACAGAAAGACAATACTGTATATTGTGTTTTGTATATTTTCTAAACGAATAAGCTGTATATTTACTACAGTAAATAATATTTTGTAGCTGGTGAAACACAGATGCCAAATCTTACTATTCTTTTGCATAGAGCTCCTAAAATGTAACACAAAGTGCATCATTTTAAAACGATCTTTTAAAGGGAAATTAGGCAAAGCAGTGCACCATTTGTTGTTGTTTATATGATCCTGCATGTTCTTTATTTTACTCTTTCTAATAGTATTAATAAAATAGCAAATCCATGTAAGCGCTGGGTGCCTTTGCTCCTTCATTCATTCTCTCTCTCTATGTATGTGTGTAAAAAATACCTTTCTGTCTCTATAGATAGGAATTCATATTTCTGAGAGATTTTAAAATTTAATATTAAAGCACTTGTATGTGTACAAGAAGTGCATTTGCAAAGAAATACAAGTGACAGTGAAATCTAGTGTAACCCAGCTACAGTATTTGTCTTCATGAATTAGAAAATAAATGAATAATTATAAACATTATAATTTATTTAGCATCTAGCAAAACTATCACTGGCCAATACACCTCTTTTGTATTCTTGTGACTACAATAACCCTCCACTTAAGCCATTTTAAGGGTGCTGGTTCAAGTGGACTAACATTTCCCCACATGCCTTGATCGCTGTGCTTCACACAACACACAAAAATGGCCACCAGACAAAGGGCACATCGGCCAACAGAGTTCCTTGGCTTGGCTATAAAGGGGTCCTTTTTAGGAAAGTGTCTCTGAATTAATGATGTATAATAGCATGGCTTCTGTTGAGGTTAATATGCTAGAAAAGTGCATGTGACCCCTAGTAGTTTAACAAACACTGAAAAACATAAACATTTGGGATGGTTAAAAATGACTGAAGAATTCATAATGGTATATTTTTAAGCATCACAAAAGGAATGCATTAAATAAATCAGTTGCTGAATAAATAATCCCTCTCTCAAAATTTGAATTAAAATCTGTGTTGTGGTTATTTTTCATTTTAGTCGCTTAGACTATCATGATTTTATGACAATGTATTAAAATAGTAGTGAAGTCAAAATTGATATTGGGATTCGTTTTTGGAGGATAAAAATCCAATAAGGATGATTCAAAAGATTGCAATTCCAGGTAAATTAAAACTATTCATCTTAAAATAATGCTACAATAAATAATATCACACACTTATATTGTAAAGGCTGAATTATGTTAAGCTTATTGTTCCATATGCAACAAAAACTCCTGAAAAAGCAAATGCACATGAAAAGATAGAATTGAGCATTCTAGGCAATCGGTATTAATTTTCAATCCTTACATTTATTTTATTGTAATCATAACCTTGGTAAGTCAAGTAGCTACTAACTGTTTATCTTTCAGCGCTGTCAACATACTGTAACTTTGAATATATGTAATATAAACAGAATAAAATAAACTTATTTAAAGTTCAGGAAGCAAATAAACTTTCTTTCTCTTCTTTTCCTGCTCATAGAATGTGCTATCAAAGTTCAAACTCAATAAGTAAGCTGCTTATTATTGCTGTGAAATTGCCATTTGTTTTATTGAACTGGCTGGTGTTGCAGTGGATTTAATTGCAGGTTGTTTAAATATTTTGCAGTGAGTTAGAAAAGATGCAAAAATTAAAGCAGGAGAGTTATTCAATGAGTGAGGCCCCACGGGTAATACACATGTAGCATAAACCACCAATGAAGCAAAAATCAATGAAGCAAAATGCACAAGTGGTCTGAATTAAATAAAGAAGTAACATTTTAGCATCTGGAGTTTGCATTGCTATAGAGTCATGCAGGGCAATCTAAAAGTGAAACCTGTTTAACACTAATTACACAGACAGCTTTCTAAGAAGCAGCAGAACCATTTTATAGTAGAATTTAGGGTGAGAGCAACACTAAAATCATTTGAAAGTTGATGACGGTTGTAGAGAGAAAATATATGTAAAAGTAAATTGGATTTTCCTCCAGAAAATATTGAACTTCTCCGAAAAGCAGTGTTTTGCACTTAAACGTAGATGTAATAAAAAGAGGGTAAAGGTCACCTATTATTAAATATGGATTATAATACATAATATGCTCTAAAATGAAAGTGCTATCCATGTCCTAAATTTAAACACATTATATATTGATGAGCAGTATCCACTTTCATATTATAATAATAATGATGTTTTTACCTTTAACAGAAAATCAATCAGATTTATCATTTTACTTTGTATGTGCTGTTTTTCTTTATTTGGTACTAATATCACTTAACTAGGCAAGGAACCCTGCCTTCTAGGGTGTTAACACCCAAATGCAGACATTAACATTGTGAGAAAAATGTTTCATCTAAGGGACCTTGTAAAATTGTCTTTTATAATCTTACAACCACAAAATTGTATTAAGAAGGTTTGAAAATGAATAGCTGGATCTGGTAATATTTACAAGTTAATTTATTTGTCTTTGCCTGAAAATCAAGTAGGTCATTTAATGTTATTTCAATATAACTTGTTGAACACATTTAAATCCCATTGAAATATATGCTAATGATCTCCACATCTGATTGGATAGCCCCCAGATGTGTCCTATAAGATGACAGGATTCTGCCATACACTGCAGTATGACTTACTTGCCAGAAACATTCTGACAGTATAAATGCAACATTTTATGAAGCCATTCAAACAAAAATGTATTTCTTAATTATCATGAGCAAATTAACTAAATAGCAGTATAATGTATCAACAATGAGTTGTGTTTTCTGTGGAATCTTCCTATTTATGCAGACAAGGCCAAGTTACCTACAAACAAAATAAGACCCATGAAAGACCCACAGATTAAGCTTAGAGTAACATTTTACCACAGGACATGCGAGATAAGGCCAGCAGCATGACACATTAAAAAAAAAAAAAGAAAAATATGTTTATCATCAACATTTACAAAATATAAAATGTAAGAATACTCAAATTCCTAGAAACACAAAGGAATGCCAACTTCAATCTTTCAGCAGCAATTTTAAAAGACAGCTGTATGTAAAGACTGAATTTTGTTATTTAATATGTCTTTAATACACTTTCCAGTTAAAAGAAAATTGGATTTACCACATAAAATCTGAAATAGGGACAGAGAAGCAGAGAAAAAAAAATCTTAGTCTTCTCATTTTCTAAAAGTAGCTTCTCAGGTGTGAGCAAATAATAATGGAGATTAAAAAGGTAATACCTTATGTTGCAAAAAAGAAGCAGGAGCAGTCCAGGTGCCCATTCACAGTTTGTCTAATTATCCATTCCACTTGGGTGAAGATTGCTTTGTTTGTTTGTTTGTTTGTTTGTTTGTTGGGATTGTTTTAAGGGAGGCTTCTAAGTGACCGACATTGAAACCAAGGCAGAAAGATGACTGTGTATGGTTTGTAACTGAGAGCTTCTTTGCCATTCTGACACCATGACTGATACATATGAGATTTATCAAAGGCTCTCACACTGCTGCCCCTTCACACTGAGAGCCTGCAAGAAAGCAAGCTTCATTGTCTATTGCAGGAAGGGGTCTCACACATAGAGGCACACACACACACGTGTGTGTGGGCACACACACAGTTGGAGTGACCAGATGAAATGAGGTATGTAGATCAGTTTTGGTTAAAATTACAAAAGACTTAAATACACAGCTGTGCTTTCTTATTTCTGAAGGAGAAGCGAGTAAGAGAAACTGCTTTCAACTACTGTTTTATATTTTATTGGAAACAATGACTGGTAACCATGTAGAACTGAGCATGATGGAGTCATGATTTGAAAGAGAGATATAATATGCTTGTTTTTCAGTGTGTAGCATTTCATATTAAAAAGCTATGTAAAAACACAAAATAAATAATTTAATTATAATAAAAATGAGCAATGTCTGAATGTTTTTATTCTTTTAAATTAGACACTTTTGAGTAAGCCCAAAAAACTGTCAGTGGTGCAAAACTGGCAGTTATATTCCATAAAATAGTAAAAAAAAAAAAAAGTTGATCATTTAAAACAAGGAACAAAATGTGAGAGCAAGGTAGATATAAAACAATAAAAGTTAGGAAATGTATGGTATATGAAGCTTACCAAATCCCAAGGAAACGACACAAAGCTTTAAAGAAGAGTTCAACCAATGCACATGTTAATGATACATGCAGAAAGCATTATCAGTTTACAAATGAAAAGTGGGTGGACCGCAAGGAACGGTGTGTGTGTGTGTGTGTGTCCGCGCGTGTGTTGGGTTTAAGAGTCAATGTCATTGTCATATTGGCTGTGGTCATTTGTCACTGCACCGACATGTGACAAACTAGAACAGTATAATCTGCAAAAGCATTGCACAGACTACTGCTAAATGAAGTCAATTTTGTGAAAGTATGCTTAGGAAAAGTATTGTAAGGAGAAATGAATGCATTGGCACTTCAATAATATTTACATATGTTCTGAACAACTAAGATCACTACCTTCATGTCAGGTTAGAAAAAGATAAAATGTGTACATTATTAGCAAAACATTACACTGTTATGTTTGAAAGGACACTTAAAAAAATACAACCAGAAAAAAAAAGAATAAATATGTTGGAAACCATCTAATAAGAAGTTTGATTGTAGGAGATACAATTTTACTAATCAGGCTAATTCGAGAGGATCCAAACACACAACTCCTAGAATGAACCTTTTCTTTTTTTTAAATCAAGACCAGAATGATAAAGCAAGTGTTTACAGTCTACTTGCCTGTTTGCCTGACAGTACATCTGGTGAAGGTATTTATTGCTACTATTGTAAAATTTTAAATCGTATTCTTCAGAACACAAAGCTGTTTATCATCCATTATTTTCTTAATGGGAAAATGTTGCCCCTATTGTTGTAGTTAGTTACTTTGAATTCCCAACATACACTATACAGTATATGCACACACACGTGTGTGTGTGTATATATATATATATATATATATATATATATTTATAGAAAGTGTTGTGATAGGCTAATATTTTATTATATCAATAAAAGTACACATTTTAGGCATTGCTGAGGATTATATGACAAGTCGTGTCTTATGTGTGCGTCTGTCTGTTTCTGCCTGAATGTCAGGATGTGTCTGTGAACACTCAAAATAAATAGATCAGTGAATCCGAAAATAATTTGCCACAGTTATTAGCAATGTAAAATTTACAGATGTAAAATTGCTCTAAGGGGATAACAATTAGCATTTTTACTAACATTCCTCTGCTGTATTATATGGGCAAATCAGATTTTTCCGTTTTTGTTTTTACACTGTTCAAAGTTTATTTTCAGCACCTGTTAATACTACAGAACCAAGTGTTTTTAAATTGATTACATAAACTATTATTTATACCAATAATCACCATCTTCCCATTTTCAACTCTTTAAATTTATGCCATAAATACATAACTAAGAGTTAGGCAATATGGGCATACGACAGATTAACAAATATGTATTTCTGAATTCACTGCATATTTCTCAGTATTCACTATGGACATATTTATTTTGAATTAAAACCTGATTTCTTTTGTCAGTAAGATACAGACAAGGTGTAGTGCCAGAATGACAACAAATGTACTTAACTGAGACTTTCTCATTGAAGTTGAATGATCTATTATTAAAGTAGATCTACAAACCTGTAGTCTTAATTTTTACATATTGCTCAATAGCTAACAGTGATTGTGATCAACAACCATATACATTTATGCTCGTTTGCAATATTTTAATTATCTATTAGTTATAAATTATAAAAAATATATTGTTGTTTATACCTAAAATTAACCAACATGTTAGTTAAGAACCAATGTGTCCTTTTCTAAACTTCAATTGGTTTTATATTAAAGTAAAATAAAACACTGGAAGATGGGGATTTGTAAGTAAATGAATAGACACAAAAACAGCAGTGAGATTTCTCATTGAGACTGATAAATGTCTTTCTTAGCCATCAGTAGGAATGAAAACTGACACATGCCGAAAACATTCCAGACAACGGCTGGGAACCTTTATATGAAAATAATAAGTATTTTTTTTTCTCTAATTTGTTTATTCATTTTTTGTTCTTGAAAAAAGTTCCTTGCACAGTATATTGAAACCGTTCAGCATCCATCCACATTATGCATTTGGTTCAGTTGGTTTATGTATCTTCAATACTGAATGACAGTTATTCCTCGTTGTTGTAAAAATGGACTAAGAGTGTGTTCCACTTATTGAGTGGTCACACTCCTTCACCTCACTGGGAAACCCTTTGTAGAGATAATGGAATCAGGACTCTGTCTGAAGCACTAAGCTGAGTGTGATCAGTTCTGAGAAGCATCATGGACTCCTGCACACAAGTGAAGGTAAATGTGATTGTAAATTTGATCGATGAATAAGTGCACCAACCACTGTTCTTGCATGAATGCTTTGATTCATCTTTCAATCTATATCTCTATGCCACAATATGGCAATGATCCCTTATAGTGACAGACAGTTTCCCAACCTCAGTCCTGGGAGTACGCTGTGGCTGCAGGTTTTTGTTCCAACCAGCTTCTGTTTTTAATTGGACTCCTGGGCTAATTAAGTGATGTGTTATTTCCCAAGTTTTGTGTTTTGGGAACAATATAGAAATTAGAAAATTAAGCTTGGTAAAATATATATATCTCTCCATCCATCAATTTTCCAACCTGCTGAATCCGAACACAGGGTCACGGTGGAGCCAATCCCAGCCAACACAGGAATCCAACCCCAGGCAGGGTGCCAACCCACTGCAGGACACTCACAAACACACCCAGCCCAATTTAGAATCACCAATCCACCATGTCTTTGGACTGTGGGAGGAAATCGGAGCGCCCAGAGGAAACCCACACAGACACGGGGAGAACATGCAAACTCCACGCCGGGAGGAACCGGGAAGTGAACCTGGGTCTCCTAACTGCAAGGCAGCAGCGCTACCACTGCGCCACCCTATATATATATATATTAAAAGGTACTAAGCAGTTACATGGGAATGATGTATTTTTTTTCTTTTTAACAGTATTTTCATCTTGATTTTCATTCTACTTTTCTAGGTGTTCTAATTGTTTAATTAATCCATTATTTACTAATTAGTGGGTCTGATGCTAAAGTAGTTGCAGCCTTTTATGATTCAGTGTTGTTTGCCAGTGTGTCTGCTCTGGTCATTTTTAATTGTCATTAATAAGATACAATGAAGGGGAAAAACTGCACAGAGAAAGGACAAAATATAATGAAATCAACAAAAGAGAGTTAAGCATTTAAATCTATAACAAAAGCAGAAATATTTCTAAATGTATTATTAATGTAAAAATCATGCTGCTGTGCTTTTCTGAATGTAGAATAAAAGAAAAATAATACCATTTTATTAAATGAGATCAGTGTTATCAGGTGTTGTCACTGATTATGAATCTGGTTGGAACAAAAACCTGCAGCCACAGTGTGCTCCGAGAACTGAGGTTGGGAAACACTGGTGACAGATACAATGCAATCATGATTACAAGCAGAAGTTCAGAAATACAGGAAGACCTCAGAGTAGAAAAACTGGTTCAACTAGAGGCACTTGAGGTGCTGTGAACATGTATAGATAGATACTCTTATAGGGGTGTACAAGGCATGGTGTATTGGAAGAAGACCCAGCGTATGCCAAGGATATGCTGGAGAAAATGTATTTCACAAATAGCTTGGGGGCATTTTGGAAGTCCCTGAGAGAAACTGTAACTAGCTTGGGATCAGAATGCTTGATTTGTTGAGATCAGTATGTTGCCATCCTCACCACACAAAAAAGAGTCACATTGAGTGCATGAAAGTATCCATCCATCCATCTTTCCATCCATCCATCCATCCATCGATTCGCCCTTTTTCAGAATCATGGTTATAATTTCTGGATTGCTAGGAGACAAAGCCTGCTTGAACAGAATTCGACACTTATACATATACCTGTATATTGTTAACACTGAGAAAATTTAAAGTTGCCATTTAACTGTGAAGAAAAAGTTATATAGATGCAAGGAGAATACTAAAGCTCTGCATGGGCAGTATTGGACAGTTAGGCAATACCATTCATCCGGAGATGAGAGGCAGCATAGCAGTGCTAAATTCTGTACAACTGTGACACTCAAGTATTCTACACTGTTTCTTAATTCTTGTTAATTGAATAAAACAAAAATGACACAAACATTACTATGAAAAACAAACAAACATTTTCCTTCCATGAGTATGTTAGCAAATTAGTGTTAAAAACATGATGATGATGTTGAACTGTGAAGCTGAAAATTTTACCTGATTTGGAGGCACTTTATCTGTTTGTCTTTTCTGTATCTGTTAAGTCTTGTTATGATGTAGTGTTTGATTTTTTTTTTATTGATTTATTTTAAATCCATTTGTAAAGTGATTTGTGGTAAAACTTTCTATACTGTAGCAAAAAAGACAACTCTGACATAAAATTAAAGGTATTTGAAGATAATACCAAAGCCAAATATACCTTAAATATGGTATGTCCAAGAGACTAGAAAAAGAAAATGTATGTATGGAACTGAAATATTTAATAAACCCAAACCTGAAGGAGAAATGCTGGCTGTTTCAGTATAACATGCTTTAAGAACAATTTCAAAAAGATGATGGACTAATTTCTTTCATTAAGAGAACAAATTGAGATTACTACTATCTTAACTTCATTTAGAAAATGTGTATGAAGTGAAATTTGTTAGAAATTAAAACGATTAGCAAGCTTAACCATGAGGAATATCATAATATAGAACCATAATGGGAGACAAAATGGGGTGGAAAGTATAGAACCAAAATGTTAACTGTACAATATATATTGTACATATATATTTAAGAATAAATATAATCGCCACAAATATAGAGACATTTTGGGCTCATCCCTTTAGATAACTGTTAATTTGGCTTGTAGCAAACTTTATGGGTTAAACTGGACCAGTGAGTAGGAGAAGAAAGGCCACCACTGTACACTGTGCTGAAACGAAAAGTCCATATGTGAGTGGACACCACCTTCACAGTCTGCTTGTCTGAGATGTTTCTGCTACTTGGTAATTTCCCACACTAACATGCTGTTGCGACCAAAACTCTTACATATGTGCTCTCTTATTCCTTTAAGAATAGCCTGTAATTACTAAGAGCAAGATTGTACAGAGGGACAGAAATTTCCATAGATTGTGCTTCGAACTCAAGTGTTTTGCAACTACTCAGATTATGTGATTTACCCTCATAGTCCCCCTGGACAAACCTCACTTAGCCAAAAACTGTGTAACTTCCCCCATAATACGACTGTAAAGCCCTGTAGAGTTTCTGCAGTGGAAAAAGTAATTTTAGCTGTAGGAATACTGCGACTCAGCATCACAAACTGCATCAAAAGAACATTTCTGTTTCCTAAACAGGGTTTTCAGGAGGCTCAGAGAGTAGGCAATTGCTTGTGTTTAAACCACTTGCTACTTATCCCTCAGGACCAGGATTTGTGACTGGCTTAGTCCAGGCAAGTGGGTTTACTGGTCAGTTTAGCCTTTGGGGAGCACATCTCAAAAACGAGATGGTTGTTTTGTGCAGCTATTTCAGATGCCAGTTCTTTTTATTTATTGATTCCTGTTGATATTTTATCTCTCTGAGTAAAAGAAGGAAAATTGGTACATTGATACTAGAATTAAACTGAACATTGTTCATTTAATTGTTAGAAATTTTACATGAAGAATCCAACTTCCCAGTTTTAAGGTCTTTTGGGAGTGTAGATCATGGGACCAGCCTCACCTCTGATATCTCCTCGATCTCCCATACCATTTAGAGTTCTTGGTAACACCTGTCCAACAGCCTGCTAAAGTAGACCATGTTTTCAACACTGCATTTTGCAAAATCCTCAACCAAACAAGTGTATTAACTTTAAATGATAATTCAATATAGCGAAAGCTCGGGTACAGTTTTTCAGTAAATTCTGCAACAAAGTCTATAGAGGATTGTTGTAGAAAGCCCACACAAGGTGCAAATGTGGTGTTCAGCTTTATCAATATAGGATCATCCACATCTTGAACTCAAGTCTCCAACACTACTTAGGGTCTCTTTCAAGTTTTACATCACAGGAATGCTTCTCCAGATTTGCATTAATTTCTAGAATACATGTCACATTATGTCAGTTTGGTAACAATGTACAGTACACCATATATTGCAAGATTTAAAATGATGTCTGCTTTGGGTCTAGAAATGAATCCCTACTATTTTTGCAAACCTGATTCTACCAATTCTCAAACAGTGTGCTGGACTGAAAACTCTCATACCGCGTAAAGTGTTTGGCAATATCCGCTCATCAGCCTATTAAGCTAAAGGAACCGATTATGAGTTGGTTTCATTCATGCAACCATAATCACGTTATGGCCCAAATAGTATACTAGACTATACCACTCGGACTGATCAATAACATTAGTCATTAGTTTAGATTTCAATCAGCTTGGCACAAATATATCATATTTATTATAACATAATCTGTCAAAGGTTTCTATGAATCCAAACTAGAGTGACTTATAGCTCCAAATAGAAAAGATGTTACTGAATCACTATGGAAAGTCAGTTTAAGCTTTAATTCCCTTGTTTTATGCAAAATTCTCAAACACACAGTTCATTACACAGAAAAATCCCCATTGTTAAATTAGCATTTGAAATTGTATATCCCTCCTATCTCTGTGTGGGTTTCCCCCCCATTTTTTTCTCTATTTTGGAGATATCCAGGATTATTTTGTGCCTTTGTGCCCAATGCTAAACAAATGGACTAGGTGAAATATGTTGAAGAAAGTTATGTTAAATTATGTTAAGTTTATGTACATTTGAGAATGCTTCCATGTATGCACTTTCAAATATTAATATAACACTGGTAATTTTTCCATGTTACCCTATATGCCAAAGAAATGTACCTGATACTCTGGTGGAATAATACAGTATAGCATTTCAGATATGGTTTGATGTTACTGTGTGTCCAGAAGGAAGCTACATTTTATTTGTAAAATCCCAGTTCAAATTCAAAATACAGACCCACAATATCATGTTCATTTTATACTATTATTGTTTATGGCTCCATCATAAATATTAATGCAATAATCCACTGAAGAAAAGGTAAAGTGCCAATATCTGCTTTAGCATTAGTTCAAACAAAAAAATCAAACAAATCAGTGCTTAATTTAAATAGTAAAGAGCATTTCTGGGACCAGTTCATAAAGCAAGTAAAATCGAATGAGAGCACCCTCACCCAAATTTTGTTTTTCTGCGTTTAAAAATATAATTCTTCTTTTTTTGCCTGTGACCTGCACATACATAAGTTTACAGAGGTGAGCTTGATAGTGCTCCACAGTTAGCACCAGTTAAAGCAATCAGCTGAGATTTAAAACAGACTTCTTCACAGCACAGACAACAGATAGCTGATCAATACAAGAACATTATCGCAGAGTGTTTCCAAAACACTGTGTCAACATGTTACTGCAAGCCAAAGGGTGCGATCAGCAATCTGTGAACCAGACACAGCCTTCATTCACTAAGTGTGAGCAGCTCAATAAAGTGCACCAGCCGCTGATAGCAACATCAAGGTAGAGATACCAGACTGTTAAAAAAATGACTATGCCCTGATGTGCCAAATAGTTTGAATGGTTAACTGGCTAGGTGAAGTGAGGGGTGCAAAAATTGAGTAATGATTAATGCCTCAACAGCCAATAACTTCAAATTTAAATAATTTCAGTGGTTACAGAAATCAATGGTCTGTCACCAGCATGTGTAATGAAAGAAAATGGAGATAAAAATGAGGCAAAGGTAGATGTAAAAATATTTGATTGCTATATAAAGCAATGCATTGTTGAATCTAGACCTGTGATCATCAGCATAACGAATTGATCAACTTCCCAGTTAACAAATGAAGACTATCACAATCAGGCAGCTCATTTCTCTATCACACTTTCTCAACAGGGAATGGATAGACTGCTGTGGATGCTGGATTAACCCCACATCGACTAAAGGGTCAAAATCTTTATATGCTGGGAAAGATTTTGCTGTTTTCTATCTATGAAACCTGAGTGATTGCCATATTTTTTTTTTTTGTCTCTGGCATCTCCTTCTGCATCTGGTAGGGAGAGAATTTTCACCTGTTTATTATCCGTGACCTAACAAGCAGAGCAGCAATTCAGTTGTAGTAGCGTGTACGTGATCAGTCCACTGTAGTGACAATTTTTTTGTTTGCAAAATAAACAAAAAAATTACCTGGTCCAACATTGTTGAACCCAAAAAGATCCATCCATCCATCCATTATCTAACTCGCTATATCCTAACACAGGGTCACGAGAGTCTGCTGGATCCAATCCCAGCCAACACAGGGCACAAGGCAGGAACAAATCCCGAGCAGGGCGCCAGCCCAGCGCAGACCCTAAAAGATGACAAAAAAATGTAACTGGTAAAAAATATAAAAGACAATTAACAATTCTGGACAACATGCAACATGTATCTCAAAATGGGGGAAAATGTGAATATTGTACTGCATTCATCAATCATGGCAATACTATACCTACATATAAAATAACATTAGTTTAGAAATAAATGACAATGTACAGAATTCACTTAAAATATCTTGACAAAATCAATGCATTTTTACCCCAAAACCGAAACATAGCAAGTGTCCAATATGCCCAAATACAGACCCATGTAACCATTTATTATCCTGCTTTTTACCACTCCAAAGCTCTATCGGGGATTCTAATTTAATTTCGTTTCGACACACTCTGTCTGGATAAAGGCATTTTTTTTGAGTCCCTCTAGTCTGTGGCTTGTACTTTGGCTATCAAAGTGAAATTTACACGAGTCACGGCGTCTTGAATTTAGCTGCAGGAAAGCAAAATAAACCTGCTTCTTTATCAAATCCCAGCCACAGTAAATGGGCTCAGGGATTTCTTCATGAATTATTAACTTTAAAATCTTTCTCTGATTTCTTTTATTTTCTACCTTTTCTTTAAAGTTTAAAACATTTATATCATTCTGTTCACGAATGAGCAATCTCAAGGCAGGCATTAATTTATTATATATATAAAAAGACAATGGCACTTTTCTTTGACACACTTGTCATATGTAATTAACCTAAAGTTCCTAAAATACTGAAGTAATTGCATGTTTATGCCATTCTGGTTGAAAAAAAGTTATTAAATCAACAGATGTTTGAATTAAAGTTTTCATTACATTAGTGACTATCTAGTAATAGGTACATTTCTGACATTATACAGAAATTTAGCTGAACGACTATAAACATCTCTGGAGTTATTATAGCCAAAACATTTTAAAGACATAGCATAATGTACTGATATGTATACAGTAAGTCACTTAAGGGTTTAAAAGTTTTTTTAAAAAACGGTTTCAACTAAAATCATAACACTAGCTTGACATTAACTTTTGTTTCTAAAATGAACGAACTCTGCTAATTTACGCTTACTCTTCAAAAATTATTTACAATGATGGTTCAGAACTAATTCAAAATTTTAAAAAGCTGCAGTTTCAGAGTATTTTAAATATTTATTCTTGAATACTAGTTTAAATAAATAAGGACTGCAGACCTTTCTTGTTGTTCAAAACATCACCACTGCAACTTGTTTGAAATCTTCAAAAAGTCAAAAACAACAAACTCCATCTCTCCAGTTTACTGGACTGACCTGTCCTGCACAGAGTCGTTGGAACTCCTGGGCACAATGCTTGAACACATCTGCTTAGGATGCCTGTGTATCATATGGCACAACAACAATGAAATAATTGATAATTAATTGTGGCCATTTTACCTAAGTGCTAATTAGATATGGATAACTACTGACCAGGTTTACCAAGTTAATCTGTAGCTCATCCATTACAGGGAAGGGCATGCTAGATTTGTGTTTAACATGGTAAATGCAAATAGAAATTAGAGACACATTAAGTTGGCCCATGGAAGTGTCTTGTAATAAAGATACGAAACTAGGTGGCCCTTATAGGAGGCATTTTGTGCTGCTAATCAGGATGGCACAACATTAGCTAGAATAGTATAGCTATGATAGGCATGAAGGAAGCACAAAAAGAAGACCTTAAAGAGGAGACAAGTTGCAAAAACAATTTGAATAGCTGTCTATAAAACTTGGACAATATACTGTTACTTTCTTTCTTGCTTTTGTGACTATTTTTTGTACACCACTTCTACTAATCAAAAAGAAGATATTTTCATTTATCTTAAGTTGCAGTGTATTTTATTGGTACACGGCACTAGAGGTGTTTGCCCTATAACAAAAGATGAAGATGAATTTCAAAAAAGTGCAGGCTAACTGACCAGTTAAAACAAATACCTTAAATTACCTTCAAACTGGCAATCTGCTAAGTATCTGAAGCAAAAGAGCAATTCTCTGCATGATGGGCTCTTTTCTTAAAGATGAGGAACAAAGCAGTTTTTTTCTTAAACACCAAGCAGCATGATGAGATGCTGAGAACATTTGTCATTTCGAGTCTTCAAAAACATGCAAAACATGACAGGGCACATGAAAAAAATTCTGCAAGGCCTTGTCTTGCCGGAAGGCCCTCTTGATCTTAATACCTCAGATTATTTCCTGGGAGGTTATTTGATAGAATTGGTGTCTAGGAAATGAACAGATTGTTCAGACATAGCTACTTGAAAACTCGATTTGAGAAGATTTTGTCAGCATTCAAAAATGAGGCACCTAAAATTATTAAAAACGCCCATGGTTATAGCTCAGAGGCTGTCTGGATATTAAGTATATACATTTTTATTTTTTTACTCTGTCTTTTAAAATATTTTTGAAAAGCATTCTAGGTAAAACCTTAAAGATCAAGACGAATTTGTTAGCCACCCTCAGCTGAAAGCCTACTAGTGATTTAAAAAGAAAAAGATGTATTGTATATAAATTATATATGCAGAATGTGTACATATAGATAGATATAGATTTACTGCAATTTAATATTTCTATTATATATACATATGTAATACATATATATACATATATATATATATATATATATATATATATATATATATATATATATATACAGTGGTGTGAAAACTATTTGCCCCTTCCTGATTTCTTATTCTTTTGCATGTTTGTCACACAAAATGTTTCTGATCATCAAACACATTTAACCATTAGTCAAATATAACACAAGTAAACACAAAATGCAGTTTTTAAATGATGGTTTTATTATTTAGGGAGAAAAAATCCAAACCTACATGGCCCTGTGTGAAAAAGTAATTGCCCCTTGTTAAAAATAACCTAACTGTGGTGTATCACACCTGAGTTCAATTTCGTAGCCACCCCAGGCCTGATTACTGCCACACCTGTTTCAATCAAGAAATCACTTAAATAGGAGCTGCCTGACACAGAGAAGTAGACCAAAAGCACCTCAAAAGCTAGACATCATGCCAAGATCCAAAGAAATTCAGGAACAAATGAGAACAGAAGTAATTGAGATCTATCAGTCTGGTAAAGGTTATAAAGCCATTTCTAAAGCTTTGGGACTCCAGCGAACCACAGTGAGAGCCATTATCTACAAATGGCAAAAACATGGAACAGTGGTGAACCTTCCCAGGAGTGGCCGGCCGACCAAAATTACCCCAAGAGCGCAGAGACGACTCATCCGAGAGGTCACAAAAGACCCCAGGACAACGTCTAAAGAACTGCAGGCCTCACTTGCCTCAATTAAGGTCAGTGTTCACGACTCCATCATAAGAAAGAGACTGGGCAAAAACAGCCTGCACGGCAGATTTCCAAGACGCAAACCACTGTTAAGCAAAAAGAACATTAGGGCTCGTCTCAATTTTGCTAAGAAACATCTCAATGATTGCCAAGACTTTTGGGAAAATACCTTGTGGACTTATGAGACAAAAGTTGAACTTTTTGAAAGGCAAATGTCCCGTTACATCTGGCGTAAAAGGAACACAGCATTTCAGAAAAAGAACATCATACCAACAGTAAAATATGGTGGTAGTAGTGTGATGGTCTGGGGTTGTTTTGCTGCTTTAGGACCTGGAAGGCTTGCTGTGATAGATGGAACCATGAATTCTACTGTCTACCAGAAAATCCTGAAGGAGAATGTCCGGCCATCTGTTCGTCAACTCAAGCTGAAGCGATCTTGGGTGCTGCAACAGGACAATGACACAAAACACACCAGCAAATCCACCTCTGAATGGCTGAAGAAAAACAAAATGAAGACTTTGGAGTGGCCTAGTCAAAGTCCTGACCTGAATCCAATTGAGATGCTATGGCATGACCTTAAAAGGCAGTTCATGCTAGAAAACCCTCAAATAAAGCTAAATTACAACAATTCTGCAAAGATGAGTGGGCCAAAATTCCTCCAGAGCTGTAAAGACTCATTGCAAGTTATCGCAAACGCTTGATTGCAGTTATTGCTGCTAAGGGTGGCCCAACCAGTTATTAGGTTCAGGGGGCAATTACTTTTTCACACAGGGCCATGTAGGTTTGGATTTTTTTTTCTCCCTAAATAATAAAAACCACCATTTACAAACTGCATTTTGTGTTTACTTGTGTTATATTTGACTAATGGTTAAATGTGTTTGATGATCAGAAACATTTTGTGTGACAAACATGCAAAAGAATAAGAAATCAGGAAGGGGGCAAATAGTTTTTCACACCACTGTATATGATTTCAAACGTTTTCCATCCAGTCTAGCATTTGCAGATCATTTTATAAAAGTTTGTCATCCACAATGAAATGCCAAATCGCGTATACATTTTGCCTACTGGCCACACATGGCTTATCAGTCAAACACGTTGTTTGTTTATAGACTCAACTCAAAGTAAATCAAAATGCTAAAAGAACAAGGAAAAAATAAAAATGGAATATTTTGTTTAGACGGACAATAACATAGAGTACAACTGATTTTAAAGGTTACAAGTGAGTGTAAGGGTGTCAAAGCCTTGGAAAATATAGACTGGGAGTCCTGCCAAATTAAATACACTGAAATATTCAAGTGTTTGTAGGGCAACTGTCTGTCAGCTGATGCAAAGAAGTCAGAGAATTTACAAAACAAACTGAAGTCAGTGCTTGATCACATGATAATTGAAATTCTGCATTTTCCAAAAGCTCCATCTTCTTCCATCCACACTGCCATGTGACATCTGGTGTTTCCAAATTTACACACTTTCAGGAGTGTTTTTGAAACAATATATTTTTGATGGTCAAAAACACCATTTCATTGTGAACGGAATCCAAAACAAAATTTTAAAAATGCATTTTCAAATGTATCCGTGTTAGTATGGACTAGGTCATAGAAAAGTTTAATACATAGCTATATTCACAATGAGTTCAAGTTTTACCTCCTGAGGAGCTTCTTTTGCTTCTAGAATCTAGAAAGACTGAGTGCCACTTAACCAAAAACGAGCTTGCTCAACATCAAAAATAGGATATTTATTAGTGTAAGAGGTGGCAAGTAATTGTCATCAAAAAATGGTTGGTACCTATCATGGCAGAAACCCTAGCATATACTGAGGGATGCATAACATGATAAAAAGCTGTTCATCACCCTGCAATGGACATGAAAACCTATATATTTAGTACATGATTTAGTTGAGGCAGGGAGACAAATTAAGAGCATAACTTATGATTTTAGGAACCTCAAAGTATCTAGTGTGTGCTACCTGAACATGCACTCTAAACCCACTTGGAGTGTTGCAAAGCTATCCCTCTAAGCTTAGTGTGCGAGTGATCACTCATACATTTTAGGAGCATAGCTCAAAGATTTTACATGGTCGTTCACAAAAAGACAACAACATTCAACATAATTAAACTATAATATTCAATACAAATTAATTAAACTAATTCAATTAACAACCCAGTTTAAATGAGTTTCAAAAAATATTCTACTATATAAAATGTTCTATTCCTGGCCCTTTCAAATGGCGGCTTGCAGGCCATATGCGGTCCAGAAGCAACCTCTGAGTGGCCCAGCCAATTGTCCCAATAGAAACGCAGAGAAAAACTGAGAAAAACACATTTCACGAGTCTTCAGAAATTCCGGTATAAATTTGTACAGTAGTACAAACCATGAATGCAACACTCCATGTAGCCTAGCAACATTCAACCCACAATGCACTGACTGTTAGTCACACTTGTGGTCATTTAAAATGACCTTATGTTCCCTCAGTGTGCAGTAGATGTTGTATTCATGTGTGTTAGTTTCCGTTATCACTTGTTATGGGTCTGTGCACTGATAACTTTGATAGCATTGATTTTTCTTTTTGATTCTGTTAAAAGGTAAATAAATGTTATTGTTATACTGTGCACTAATTTGTTCTTATGCACCTTGAAATGTACCTAAATCAGATATGACCATAATGTTTACTTTTTTATTTCAAAAGTGGAAAAATATTGCTACTACCTCAGATTCTGTTCAGTTATAATTATTTTTATTATTTTTTACACACTGTTTAATGTACTTGTGTCAGTTGTGACCAAATTTAAAAGGGCAATAATGAATACACATTACTTGTTTTTCAGTACATTGATTTGTGTTTAAAATTTGTCTTTACCTGTTGCTTACCGGCCACTGAAAATGTCTGGCCCAGCTAAATTTCTCGGTTTGAAAATTTGGCCCAACTGAAACTGTAATTGAATAGCCTTGTTCTATGCCATTGCTCCTTTGTCACTTTAACCATGTCTAAGCAAAAAGCTGAAGAAAATTCAAGCAGTACATCAAAGAAACGGTGTTCAGGGTTTAAAGTGGAATGGTTGATGCTGGAATGTTTTGTTAAATTGAACTTACTGCATAGCGCCTGGCAGCACATGCTTTTCGGAGAGATTTTTTTAACTACTTCGGAGACTGATGATGTAATTTGCAAAATATGTTTGAAGGCAGGATCTTTTAATGAATAGGCCTTAGAGAAAGCATGGAGGGACTGGAAAGTGGACCATCTCAATTTGAACCTGAAATCCCATACTGATTCAGTCACAAAACTTAAAAATCAATTGAAAAATTAGATTAAGAGAATCTAAGCAAGAATGTGAAGGCAGAAAAGATCTTGTGCAACAAAAACAAGTGATAACTGATGAAGTAAAAGTTTTAACACACAATGTTTTGCTGCCTGTGAAAATAAATTCTTCTTAGTTGGTGGTCCAGAATAAAAAAAATACCAGCCGGTTCACTAGGTAAGGTTTACACCTTTGTGTTCACTGAGTGTTAAATGAAATTTGAAAATCAGACTGCCACACTTTGAGAGTTGATGAATCAACTGACATAGCAGTTCCAAAAAGTTTCATTTTATGTATTAAATCCACATTAACATTAACAACATGTGCGAGTTTATCTGTTGTTGGGGCTATTCAAAAGTTTTATATGGAAAACAAGTTAAATTTAAACCAGATACTAATATTTTAGTCATGCTGAGCAAATGAATAGGTGTAGCTGCTCTTTTGCGACAGTCCATTCTGTATTTATCAGAGCAACAAGGTGGTAGGGATGAGAATGGCGCCCGTACACATGCGCAACATGGCTGCCCTGCTGGCCGCTGCCGAGAGTTGATTCCACAATAAAATAAAATAAAAATAAAAAAGGAACAACCTTGGAGGTCAATCAAAGTGGATAGTAGACATCACATAGTATAGGTGTACCAAATTTCAGGCCAATAGGTCAAACAGTTTGCGAGCTACAGGTGATTTAAAATTCTGGACAAACGAACAGCCATGGTAGAGTATTATATATAAAGACCAGAAATTATATGGTAAAATCGAGTCCCGACTTATCTGCGGGAGAACTTATCCGTGAGTATATACAGTAATGCCAGTCACCTTACAATGGAGTTTTCAAGGACAGATTATCTTCACAGAGCAAGGGAAACCTATATAGAAGTATGTGTAACTATTACCTGAGATGGACTGGCACTCCACCTGGGGTTGTTTCCACCAGGTACCTAATATACTAGAATTTACTTCAGCTATCTGTGATTCTGATATAGTATGAATGGATAAGTAGCCACTGTAATCAGAATGCTCTGATCCTATTGATACTGATATATTTAAGCAGTCCTTTCATCTTTTCTATATTAACATATTTTGCCCTTATCCAACGACATACTTCATTTTTTCTTTCTTAAAACATCTCCTTAACCATTGTTTTAGGTTCTTAACTGTCATTCCAGCTCATACTAAAACATTATTTAACATATAGTATTTATGTTAAGCATAGTATTTATTTAACACATACACTAAAACATTACAAATCCAAAAATGAAATCTAAGCAACTGAAACATTGTTATATGAATCAATTAAATCACGTTTTCCTTATTGTAAGATTTATTGACATATCACAAGTTTGCATTTCATATAGTTTTGCTGTAATTAACAAAACCTTGTCAAGTAAATTTTGTTTAGCCAACTGGAATTTTTTTAACTAAATAAAAGCAAAACAACTATTTTATTTAGGAAAAAATCTACGAATGGGATAAAAAAAATTTCCTTGACATGATTATTTAAAATAAGCTAAATATTCTTAAATACAAATTTTTGATAAGTCAATATATATTACAATAAGGAAAATAAGATTTGATAATTTATTTAAGAAGAGTTTAATTGTTTAGATTTAATTTTTTGCAGTGTTATATCTTTAAGGATTATTCAGCATGATCCAAGAATACTTTATCTGTCTTCTTTAATCTATCCATTTACTGCATATTATTCTTAATAAATGTATGAGTGGCACAGGAACCACCCATGGATGGGCCACCGTCTATCTCAGGGAATATTCTCAGATACTTCCATACTCACTCACACAGATTTACTAAGTAAACTAACACAAATTATTTTGGCATGTGGATGAATGTGACTAAAAAAGTCAACAATTTTTTTCAAGCTGTTGCATTCTTTTCTTTGTTAACGCCTAATAGGTAGGTTTTTTTAATATGGTATATTTTGATTTCCTTTAACTTATTAATAACATTAGGTACATTTTTTACCTTTTTATTTTGTGTTTATAATTTCCTGTGGATCTATCTCCTGCACATAAATTAATCTTGTTTTGAAAAAGAACACTTGCATGTTCTCTGCCAGTTGTTTGTGATGCAGCCAAACCAACCCAACACCTTCAATGCGTGAAAGTTTTCATGATCAGTCCAATGTTTTGTTTTGGTTTTTTTTACCCAAAGCTAGACTTTTGGAGAAACATCATAAAATAGAGTGAAACCAAACTTCTGGGTGAAATTTTAAAAATGAACTTCATGCATTCTTTTGGAATGTGACTGCAGGGCTTCTTTACTCAAAGAGCATCCAATGTGTGAATAATGTGGAGGTAGTAATGCTGATCCGTTTTTCTCCAGCCAGTATCTGTTTCCTTTACTGTGTTATGTTTGCCCTTCAATAAAATGTTAAGCTACTTAAAGGCTATGCCTACACTGTCTACTCTGTGCTAGATACATATTGCATGATTTCCAAAGATCCAAAAGAACAAATGTAATGTCATGAATTTGCTGTCTTCTTCAAGAGATTTGAACATTGAAAGAATTCGAGAAAAACTATAACATGGTGAACTTTTAATGACAACATATTATTATAAATATTTTTAATGAATGATTTTAATCCTAGGCTAGGGCCTAGGGAATGAATATATCTACAAGGAAGACCAGCAAAGCCTCCCATATTTCACTATGGGGTATTTGCACGACTTGGTCTAAAGGAATAGGAGCCAGGCATGAATGGAATGTCAACCTATCCCTGAACACAGTCATGTATAGACTGACTTACAGTACACACTGATCAGAGTCTGCTATCAAAATGGAGAGAAACTGCTAGAGGAAACCACTGAACAAATAGAAAAATTATAAGCATTAGGGAATCCAAACTGATATTATATTGTTTATTTCTATTGAAAAGAGAACGTGCCATCAAACTATAACTTGGAAGCTACAACCCACCTTCAGGTGCTCCCATGTCAGCATTTCTCACAGTTGTCTCATCCAATAAGAATTAAAATGGACTACAACAGTAAAAAAAATAATATTCTCGAGTGATAATACTCACCAGCATACTTTGGAGACAATTGCTGTGCTTCAGCAGAAGCTTCTAAGGAGAATCTTTTAATGATCTTAAGATTGTAGTGTAGCATAAACTGAAGTAATATTTATTAATGTATATTTTCCCAGAAATATAAACACCATTAGTTATAGTCCACCAAGGTTAAGGGTAACAAAAAAGTCAAAAAACACTAGAAACCATAAACTGTTTTTATTCACAGACACAATGCAATTTAACATTGCTAGTAATTCTAACAACATTCTTCCAACTGTGGCAAATTATTGCCCCAGGAGAAAAATGATACACGTATTATAAAAACCTGTGAAAGAGTGTAAAATCAACCTCAGGGGCCAACAGATGGGTGACAGCAAGGTTATCTGTTATGCTTCCATCAAGCACTGTTGCATGAGGGTTGCCTTACATTGATTTATTCAATTTTTGTTCTGTTTTACAAATAAACCCATACAGGAGATATTGGATGGGACGTCAAGTGACTATGAATACAAACCAGGAAGGGACTGTAGCCAAAATACCTGCGGAAAACAATTACATTTTCTTTGATTTGCTCTGTATAATATTCTTTTGTAATGCATTCCAAATGATTTGCAACATTTAATCTGTAATGTACAAACTAACTGAACTGTGAACCAACAATGTGGTCAGTAAGAGCAATTCAGTGAGTAATGGAGGGAGTTAGCGTCAAGATAGCTGCCATCAAAGAAACCCAGAAAATAGTGATGTATATAGTTGTTTGTTAATCGAGGTTTGAAAGAAGGGTTACTGCACCCAAAAGGTTACAGCAGAGGTGGATGGAGATTAATGATCAGCAGCATAGAAGCTAAAGCACAAGAGGAAGAATGTTTAGTGTGGTCTGCAGTTTAAAAGAGAGATACGGGAAACAAAGAAAGTAGTGAGTATTGCTGGCTAATATGGAGCAGATTGACAAGTGGAATTAGGGAATGCAACAGGAGCACCAAAGATGAAGTGAGCACACATGACGAGAAAAACAAAATAGTCCACATATACTTGAAAACATATATATGTATGCTTGTAAAAATGCTTACAAAAATATATAGCACAGTGAATAACTATCTCACAGACACTGTCCAGTTTGTATCTGGAATTCCTTCTCTGCAGACATTTTGGATGACACATGCAGCCCACTAAACTGCATTTCCTGATAGCAGTTTGGCAAAAATGCAATTACTCATTAATATAATTAATATACCGTATTTCAATACAGGACAGGAAATAGCACAGCATGTAGTGCTGCTGCCTTAACATTTCTCAAACTTGGCTTTTATTCTAGTCCAAGTCATTGTTGTGATGTAACAGCCTCTCTAGGTGTTCATGTGGATGTCTTCAAGATCATGTGGCTGAACTCTCCACACCTCAACCCAAAGACATATGAGTCAGAGGAATTAGAACATTCCATCAATCCATCCTCTTCCGCTTATCCAAGATCGGGTCGTCGGGGCAACAGCTTGAGCAGAGATACCCAGACTTCCCTCTCCCCGGCCACTTCTTCTAGCTCTTCCAGGGGAATTCCAAGGCGTTCCCAGGACAGCCGAGAGACATAGTCCCTCCAGCGTGTCCTGGGTCTTCCACGGGGCCTCTTCCGGGATGGACATGTCTGGATCAGATGCTCGAGCCACCTCATCTGACTCCTCTTGATGCGGAGGGGCAGCATCTCTACTCTGAGCCCTTCCCGGATGACTGAGCTTCTTACCCTATCTTTAAGGGAGAGCCCAGACACCCTGCGGAGGAAACTCATTTTAGCCGCTTGTATTCACGATCTCGTTCTTTCGGTCACTACCCACAGCTCATGACCATAGGTGAGGGTAGGAACGTAGATCGACCGGTAAATTGAGAGCTTTGCCTTAAGGCTCAGCTCCTTTTTCACCACGACAGACCGATGCAGAGCCTGCATCACTGCGGACGCCACACCGATCCGCCTGTCGATCTCACGCTCCATTCTTCCCTCACTCGTGAACAAGACCCCGAGATACTTGAACTCCTCCACTTGGGGCAGGATCTTGCTCCCAACTCTGAGAGGGCACTCCACCCTTTTCCGGCTAAGGACCATGGTCTCGGATTTGGAGGTGCTGATTCCCATCCCAGCCACTTCACACTCAGCTGCGAACCGATCCAGAGAGAGCTGAAGATCACGGCCTGATGAAGCAAACAGGACTACATCATCTGCAAAAAGCAGTGACCCAATTCTGAGTCCACCAAACCGGACTCCCTCAACGCCCTGGCTGCGCCTAGAAATTCTGTCCATAAAAGTTATGAACAGAATCGGTGACAAAGGGCAGCCCTGGCAGAGTCCATTAGAACATTTATTAGAGCAATTATGTTGAGAACAGGTCATTCAGCCCATCAAGCTCATCCATCCCATTCCCCTACATTCTCCAAATCTCTTAAGGTTGATTAGTGATTCTGAAATGGCCCTTCTTGATTCAGGGAGTTTGAATGTATTCAAGAGTGCACTCGGCATCCAGGGATTGTTCTTGATTATTGGTTACTACTGATCGGACCTTTCTGGGAAAATACATTAGAAAAACAGGACAAAAAAGAATAAGAATTCTTTAATACAGGTTATTGATACACATTTATTTTTGGTAAATTTGAAACATTTTTAAAGTTAATACAACTGTTAAGGAAAAATCATAATTTTCATTCCATTTTTTATTTTTTTAGTGATGGTCAAAGTGGCAATATGCCAAATCGGACTGACTAGACCGGTGGTCTCGAACTTCAGTCCTGGAGGGCTGTAGTGGCTGCCTGGTTTCATTCTAACCCTTTTCTTAATTGGTGACCAGTTTTTGCTGCTAATTAACTCCTTTTCCTTTTATTTTAATTGACTTGTTTTTAAGGATTTGTTGCTCTGAATTGCTTCATTTCTTTCCTTAAATGGCACCCAATCAGAAATGAAATGTGAAGTGAGTGAGCCAACAGAAGACCAACTAAGTCAGAGCCTCAAACTCCAACCAATTTAACTACTACCAGTTGCTTAATTAGGAGCCAGTTCTTGTTGTTAATTAAACCCATTCTTTAATTCCATGGCTTGTTGCTGCTCTCATTGTATAATAGCATACATTTCTGAAATTGTTGATTTTCCCTTTTCTAAGAGCACCGTTAAAATGTTTTGTGGACCGGAGCAGATCAGCATTCCTGAGACCTTCATCTTTCTTTATGTTCAGATATTGTATGATGGACACAGTTTGCTGGTCATGTGTTGACTCTTTTTGTATCTTGTTATTGTTTGGCTGCTAATTAAGGAAATAGAAACAATTAAGGGGTCTGAGTCTTCAAGAGCAAGTTAAATAAATTAATTCAAAAGAAGTATACTTGCGTTTAAGTTCTCCCGCGGATAAGTCGAGGCTTGATTTTACCATATAATTTCCAGTGTTTTATAATGTCGGTCATATAAGTCGAATACGGAAAACTGTCGCTATTGGTCAAAGAGATTATGATATGATAACGCCCACCTGAGAAAGTAAACATGGAGCACACTGCCTTTTTTTTCTATGTATTTATTGTACCTATGTGACCACACGGTAATACTATTCCGAAGTGACGTTTGCACTGTTTTATGTTTTTTGTATCTCACACCCTCATACACCTTTATCGTAACAGCATCCCTTATCTACGATGGAGCGTTTGATCAGAAAAAAATATGAAGCTGATTTTAAATGAAAAGTTGTTGAAGTGGCGAAAGAAAATGGTAATTGCGCGGCTGCAACAAAATTTGATGTGTCTGAGAAACTGGTGCGAGATTGGAGGAAGCAAGAAGATGTACAGGCGTATAAGTTGGGGTCTTGGAAAATTGATCATAAAATCAGACCTCGACTTATACGCAAGGTAATTAGCAGCAAAATCAGGTCACTAATTAAGAAAATGGTTAGAGTGGTGGCTCTGAGGCTAGGGATCTGCACTGGAAATCGAAAGGTTGCCGGTTCGAAACCCTTAAATGCCAAAAGGGACTCTGCTCTATTAGGCCCTTGAGCAAGGCCCTTAACCTGCAATTGCTGAGCGCTTTGAGTAGTGAGAAAAGCGTTATATAAATGCAAAGAATTCATTTATTTATTTAATGAAAACCTGCAGCCACTGCAGCCCTCCAGGACTGGAGTTTGAAACCACTGGACTAGACCACCTTTTATCCAACAATTTACTCCGTTTCTCTTGGAGAATTCTCTGACACAACAAGGACAGGTGAGAGGTAAACAGATATTCTACTCCAAGTTTGTCCCATAATGCAGAGCTACTCACCATGTTCCAGAGAGTGAGTCCAGTAACCATTTGGTGGAACCTCATTTTAGCTCTTTATACTCATCCTTTTGATCACCACCCAGAGTTTGTAAATTCAAGAACTTGTTTATGGACTTAGATTTAAAAATGATCCCACTGTCCCAATTCATTGGTCAATCTCATGATTATCTCTGTCCTCTTGCATGAACAGTATCCCAAACTACTTGAACAACTCAAATTGGTAAAATTGTTCATCACTTACCTGCAGTAAAGAGAAACATATTTTCTAGAGAAGACAATGAGCTCAAATTTAAGCCATTTATTATTTACTATCTGCATACTCAAGTGCATCACATTGTGACCATAGTGTGGTGGTGCAGGCTAAGAGAGGATTGTGTTACTCAATGATACTTAGAGCTATTTTGTCTGTAGATATGTCCTTCTGACAAAGAGTAATCCACAGATCCTCACCTGGGATAGGAACACATGGATCCTTTCTCAGTGTGGCTAGTGTTTGCCATCAATTGTCTGGTGATCATGTGATCCACATTGTCCAGTCTGGCTCAGCCCAAAAAGGCAGCATGGAGCCAACATGTGGACTCACCATTTACAAGGGAAAGAATGAAGGTCAGGTTCAATGCCAATTGGGTGACAGCCAGGACTGAGACGAATTTGAGTAATTGTGGAAATACTTAAGAAATACCTTCACTTCTATCATTTGTTTTTACATAAAAGTGCAGATTCAGGTTTGGCTTTCTACGCAAACTTATAACTGCTGTCAAAATAAATGTGCTTATTATAATATGTGTGTATAAAAAGGCATTAAGGATCGACAAACAGAAACAAGATTAACAAAACTGATGACTTAGATATGAAGTTCAAGCAGATTCATTTGATCAATTGGTTTATTTTATTTAAATCTAGCTTCAGTAAACATCCAGCTATCAAGAGATATTTAAACAGTTTCATTCAGGGCATTATCCTCACTCAAGTATCCATTGTCTAAAATCACTTATCCAATTCAGGGTCACAGAGAGCCAAAGCCTGCACTAATAAGAATTAGCTTTGGACTGAACACCATTTCCTCACTTATCTCTTTGTCATAGTCCTAAGGAAAGGGAACTGCATCTGTGTTGTAACATTTGCTTAAAATGAACGATAATTCTGTGCAGCATATAGATATGATAACTAGATGTCAAAATGTTCAAAGATACAGCACTGAAATTGTGCACCGCTAACTTGAAAGTTACATCTTATGTTCATTTGTGACTATAGGTTTGTCCCACATGAGTGTGAATGGAAAGGATGTGTGTAATGAACTGGCCTCCCATTTCGGATTTGTTCCTGCTTGCGGCTATATACTGGAAAAAGTGAGCTTGGAGAATGAGGAAATGGAGAAGCATTTAAAGTTTAAAATATATTCAAGTTTAACAATGGTATGTGGAAGAGTCACAAGATGAAATCTTATTCAGAATTTGCATGCCTATGCTTTTTATTGAAATCAGAGTAATAGCTATTAAATAATCAAGTGGAGGGACAGAATTGAAAGCATGTAGATGTTTGCTAAATTAAGCTACACTAAAAAGATTTTCTATTCTACATCACCTTCATAAGTAAAATTCTATCCAGTGAAACATCCTGATCAAAGTAATGGCACTTCAAGTCAGTCATTCTCCAACCCGCTCTATCCTAACACAGGGTCACGGGGGTCTGCTGGAGCCAATCCCAGCCAACACAGGGCACAAGGCAGGAACAAACCCCAGGGAGGGCACCAGCCCACCGCAGGGCACACACACACACACCAAGCACACACCAGGGACAATCTAGGATTGCCAATGCACCTAACCTGCATATCGTTGGACTGTGGGAGGAAACAGGAGCACCCGGAGGAAACCCATGCAGACACAGGGAGAACATGCAAACTCCACGCAGGGAAGACCCGGGAAGTGAACCCAGGTCTCCTTACTGCAAGGCAGCAGTGCTACCACTGTGTCACCGTGCCGCCCCTGGCACTTCAAGTGTTGGCTGCAAATTCTGTAAAAATCCACATCTGGGACAAAGACTGAGGTACTCCCGTGAAGCCTGTGGACTTGCCTTGCCGCATTTAGGTGCAGGTTGCCTCCTCCTATTCCAGCTTCCTCTCATATTATAAATATATGTCTTTAGCTATCTGTGTTTTCAGCTCGACCCAGTGTGACCAAGTTGTGCATTCAAGGTTGTTATTTTATTCCTTTTGGAATGAGAATTACACTGCAACTGGTGAAACTGAATGGAATACTGGGTTACAAAAAGGCCAGATTGCATATGTAGAAAAGTTTTAATAAACATATTAACATTTTTTTGAAAAGAAATGTACAATTCCAATGAAGGACTACATTGGATGTGCGTTTGTCATATACTGGTTCAGGTAAACATATGTATATATAAAATATACAGTATGCAAATTTAAAACAAATACAAAATACACAAACTGTTATATATACAGTACATCAGTCATTTTCTAACCTGCCTTGTTCTGAACAGCGTTGTGGTGGGCACTGCAGCCTGTCCCAGTTAGCATAGCGTGCAAGGCAAGAACCGACCATGGACAGAGTGCCAGTCAATTTCAGGGTGAACATACACACACACCAAGGCCAATTTAGTGTTATCAGTTCACCTAACCTGCATGTCTTTGGATTGTGGGAGGAAACCAGAGCACCCGGAGGAAACTCAAGCAGACATAGGGAGAACATGCCAACTCAACACAGGGAGGACCTGGAATGCAAACCCAGGTCTCTTTACTGTGAGGCAGTAGTGCCACCACTGCACCATCAAGCCCCTATCATACATCTGTTTATATTAAATTTGAAAAATAAATTAATGTGATCAAAGTTGGGCAGCATAGTGGCACAGCAGGTAGTATGCTGGCAGGGTCTGATTTGATTCCCAGCCTTGATCCATTTACTGTGTTCTCCTACTGTAGGCATGACTAAAAGTCTAAAGATTTCTTAATTAAATATATAAAGTATATTGTATGTATTTTTTACCCACTTTTTTCAGTTTTGACCATGCCTCTTGTCTGATGGTTTGGATGTAGAACTAGACATCTTTTTTAGTTTAGTTCATTTCCTGTGTATGCTCCTTTGATATGAATACATGGCACGCTACGCTATACTTGAAGCTCTGTGGATTCTCTGTGAAAAGAGTTTTGTGAAACAAAATGGGTTAAGAAAAAATACTAGCAATGCAACCAAGTGCTTGAAAATGGAGGCATACAATATTACCCAACAGTTCAGGACAGAAATGCAACGTTTTTAATTAATTTAAAATCCTAGGCATTGTGCTGCAAGGCTGTACCTTTTTTTTCCCCCCGTCTTAAAAATGAAAGCGAGGAGCAGCTATGATGGTGATAGATGGCTCGGCGCTCAAAACCTTTATCCAATCCAGTGCAGATTTCATCCAATAAAGAACCACTTGTGCACTCTCAGACTAAATGGAAGTCAGGCAGAGAGAGGAAAGGCTACTGTATGCTTCTGAGCTGCGAAAATCACATTTTCTTCAACTTACCGTTGCGGCTGCACACAGAAGGCCAACCATAGCCGCGGCTGGCCAGGGCCGCAGCCGTCTGCACACACAATTTAATCCATCACAGGCTGCCTGACACCATATCAATCAACCTTTCATCAGGCAGGAGAAATAACCATATTTCCAAGCACGCAGATCAGAGCCAGCAGTGAGGCTGACTGGCCTAGCTCTTGCTACCCAATCAGAAACATGGCAACATACAGTACATGAAGGGATTAAAAATTTTCTTGGCATTCCCTGAGACATTTCTAACAAGTCTTTATAGAAGTCTGAAGTTGGCCTGGATTTATGCATCAGCTATAGCATAAATATCATCAAACTCAACTGCGACATGAAAAAAAGAATTGCTACTAAAGGTACAAATGTATAGTCATGTTTATAAAATTCATATTATTAGAACAATTAAAATTATTTCACTAGATAGTCTAGCCCAGTCTGAAAGTGATGTGATAAAAATGATGGAGAAATTAACATTTTTATTTTTGTTCCTGAGTCAGGTAAATTACACCATTAAACTTTTTGCAGTGTCTATCTACTGTATCTGTCTATCCATGCAGTCAATGATTATCAAACCTTCTGTGAGTCTTTGTCTTGCTGGCAAGAGGTTTCCAGGAGTAAAGGTATCACATTAGAGAGTTAAGTACTACAGTCAGTTTCCAGGGGAGAAGAAACAGAGCTTTAGCGAAGTCCTGCACATGCCATTGTGGGAGTGCAGGGACTGCTAGAGGGTTATACAGAGATGAAGGCCAGAGTGGCAATGCTACTGATATGACCACTAGTGGATACATAATGTCAGAAGGGAACTGTGTTGTACCGTGCTGCTCCTCTGACACAGCATGAAGGATAGAGAGCTACCTTGGAGACATGCCCATTTACGTCTCAGAAATACATGATATGCCTGTATAGAGTAAAGAAAGGGTCAGAAGTGATTCCAGGGTTGGTTGGAAATGATGAATTTAAAGCCACCTCAATGGCATCATTGGGGGGGAACAGTGGGGCAGGCTGTCAACTGGGAAGGGGTGAAAAGGCCAACGTTTGGAAACCGAGAGATACAGTAAAGTAAATGGAGTGCTGGGTGTGGTAGCGCCGTGGGCAAGTGGGCCACTTTATATGATAGATACAGGTTGAAAGCAGTTAGACTCAGAAGGGCAGGAGGTTTTGTTTTTCTACCTTTCTTTAACTTATACTTTCAGGTTAATGTTTTGTTTAACCCTCCTAGTATTTCAAGTTTCTTTTTGTAATGAAGGTGCTATTTTTAATTTATTTATGCTTCTTTGGTGTACCTCTAAATTTGCAGGTGCACACTTACTTATACTAGTTAATCCGGTTATATCCACCTATTAAAAACCTACTATGTAGCACTCCATGAAAATAACTTGAAACAACAATCTCAAAAGTAAAATTAACATAATGAATAGTGTGGCTGTGAACAACTGATATCAGGACAATGAAACCTACTTCTTCATCTGGTGTTTGACGTAATCTGCTTTTCTATACGTCACAATGCTATTTAATTATGGGTACTGCAAACTCATCAGCCCCTGCAACATCTGGGGTCCATGTTCTTTATTTTATAGTAGTTGTGATGAATTATGATGTCCGCTAACATGGATATATTGATGATGCTATAGTGTTGGATAAAAAGTCTGCTGTCAGAAATCTGAGGGAGGGCAAAGTGTTCACTGCAGTTTGTATCAACATAAAAACAAGATACAGTAGCAAAACCTGTAAGGAAAAGAGGAGAAAAAATGAAAGGCAAGAAAAATATCTTTCTCTGTAGTTTGGCCATGATGCATATTACCTCAGCTGTTCATTAAATGTATAAATGAACTGCTTTCATGTATTGAGAACCTGCACCTGCTTCAAGGCCCCTCCAAAGCCTTAAGTTGTTCTTTAGCAAACGGCAATGAAAAAGCACCATCTTGAAAATTTTTTTGGGGTCAGTTAATTGCATACTGGTTGAATATGGATAGCCGAGATATTTAATAATATATTTTGTGAGGCATCTTTACGATCAATGCTTTCTTTTTAATTCTTTAATTTCTTTATTTCATTATTTTGGAGAAAGGCAGTACCTCAAAGTGGGTAGAGGAGATGTGTTTTTGTTGCTTCTCTCCCAAATCTTAAAAAGAAAAAAAATATTGCTCTGCTGATCTGCGCTTTGCACCAGACCCACAATATTCTTAATCAAACCAACCAAATTTTTCTCTGCCTTCAATCCACTTATTGTGTGACCTTGCCCCAAATCATTTTTAACAACGAAAGGATAATGTCTGGCCCTTTTATGCCCTCCCCTAGCTCCTTTGTTCCAGGAAAATGCAGCCCCTTCTCAATCGTATACACTCCAGATATCAGTGCCTGTAGCTTCCATGGCTTGTAATTTATAATTCATAGGGGCCGCTTTCATACAGGACCCTGGAGTACCTGATATCCCCTGTATTGCCACAGTCCCAAGACACGCAGAAGTCTCTTTATTACACAACACATAAATATTCTGACCGGACATTCTCTTTAAAGAAAAAAAAATGACTTTCACTTAGAAACTAGCAGTATATTAATTATAATTACCACAAGCCTATGAATACTTTATGACACTTAAATGGACATCGGTAGCTTGGAAGTGAATCAGTGCAGCAAACAACAATTTTGGTTTTCCTTCAGAGCAGACATTCAAAACAGGAAGATTAAAAATAACTTTCAAGGTTTGAAAAGAAAGGTTTATTAGAACACAGGCTTTTGGTACATAAGTATTGGAACCCATCATTTTAAAAAACCCTTTGTTTTATGGAGTACCATGCTAGCTTTCCTAATTTATGCCAAAAATAAAAAAATTGTACTGGATTACAGTTCCAGGCGGAGAGAACAGAAAGACTAAATTAAGATTATAACACTGGGACATTGCTCCTTGACATTAAATCCAATCAGCTGAAGAAGAAGAACAAAATGTAAAGAGTCGTACTAAAGCCTTCAGCATTTAGGGAAATTAAAAAGATAATAAGGACTTAAATAGCAAGAGAACCGTTTGACTTCATTCTGCCTTCCTTGACTTGGCCAGTACCCACAATGTTATGGCACATCAGCACTCTGACAGGCTTATGCAAATGGGCAAGTTTCTTGAACTGCTGGCAGCAAGTTAAATCAAGAAACAGCTTGGCTCAGGGGTGTGTTTCATTGTTGTTGCTAAGTGCTCTGAACTAATTATTCCTTCATGATTTGCAAATAGATCTTCTCCTCATTTCCATCTCAATGTGGACAGGGTTAGGCGTGTGGCTAAGCCTTTTGGAACACGCACTGTTTGCTGTGACAACAAGCAGACCCCCCACCCCAGTACCCTCTCCCCAACTGCGTTTGTCTAATAAAACTTCCTAAAGGGGGTGGCTTGAAGAAAAGCAAGGCTTTCACTTACAGTGGGATCCCCACGATTTACTCTGTTGTAATGCAGCCCCACGCACCACAGAGGCCATTTAGGCAATTACCAAGAACAAAGGTAGCAGCAGTGCTGAACAGCTCACTTCAAAGGAATACAACAAGCGAACAGTTAGAGTCTACTGGTCAATTTCCATACCCCCATACTTCTAACCCCCTCGGCATGCTCACTTGGCTAATGAATTATCACTCCACTCCCTCTTATCTCACAATGCGCAGCTCAACACATGCTCTCTGCTTCTTCTTCAACCCAAAACAAAGGAGCACAAAAATCACCTCATACAAAAAAGAAGCTGACTTCTTTGTCTTTTGATGTTGATCCCAGAGTGATGTTTACAATGCGACTTAAAAGGTCCAGAAGGGGTTCCTTTCTGACCACCAAGTGTAGTCAGGTAATATATTGTATTCACAAAATTAGTTGGCCGCTGTGGAGAATATTTCTGAAAATGCTGCTATTAATTTAAAATGTTTAGTGGCTGCTGTATTAGGTAGACCTACTCAATCACAGAATTAGCCTGTTCCTCCTGGCTTTAACTAACTATATAGCTAGAGGTCTAGAGGATTAGCTGACGTTTGATCAAATATTACAAAAGGGAAGATGAGTGATTTAAGCAATTTTGTCCGTGGGGTAATGGTTTGTCACGGACGTGGTGGTTGTAACATCTTAGAAACAGTGTCCTCCTGAGATTTTCACATACTACAGAGTATATAGTCTTTACAAAGAACAGTGAGGTTAAACTACTGGAAAAGAAATCCATTGAGCAGCGGCTCTGTAGACAAAACTGTTTTATTAAAGAAAGAAGTTACAGGGAAATTGCCAGGCTCATAGCATCTCTTTACAGTTGAGGTAAGCTAGGAGAGAATCTTTAAGTTGGACTTTGAAGTAAATGGGAAAAAATGGATCCCACTACTCTCAGGTAAGAACAGAAAGAGGATCCTACTAGGCAACTGAAGATTGGAAAAATGTCCCACATCTCAATCCAATATAGGTCCTTTGGTATGAGGTGGATTGGGAAATTTGCAGAATAAATGTTTGGCTGGAAAATCTGCAGGAGCTACGTGATGCTATCAAGTCAGCCAGAACCAGAATCACTAAGGAATATTTCCAGGTTTTTGTTGAATCAGCTTGTTCAGACAACAGATATGTGTACCTAATAAAGTGCTCAGTGATGGTTAAATTATACCAAAAACACTATTATTATTGTCATTTGGTAAATGGTGATACTAAAGTGGTTCCATGTGAGAGACTACAATCATCCAAGATTTTTCATTACTATACTGCTAGGTAGGGTCAAAAAAAACAAAAAAAAAACAAATTGACAACAAAATTAACTACTTATTAGATCTCATTCAAAACATTTGCATAGGAATATATATTTATTCTCATGAGATATTCTGCTTTGGTTGGGAGAAAAGCAGATATGATTTGGAAGGGACAAGAAGAAAAATATGTAGTTAAATATTGGGCAGAGTTCTTAACCAGTGAAACATTAACCAATAGACAAATCATAAACGCTAATCCATAGTCATAAAATAACAAAGCAAGAAGTCTTTCATTGAAAGCTGCATTAGGAAAGCACACACTCTAATTGTTTTTGAGAATCCTTATCCCGGATAACCTGGACCTGACCATAATACCATCGTGAAGACTACAGATGCTGCACACCTTCAGATGATTTTTAAAAGCAAAATATGGGAACTGATCCAAAAATGACAGCACCCATGGGAAAACAAAATGTCCCTGGAAAAATGCAAAATGTTGCCAAAACAAGTTCCAAACTAAACAATAATGTCAGAAATGGATTCTGCACCCTAAAAACTATATTTGTATGCATAGATTCCCAAATAAAGGTTGAAAAAAGCATGAAAAACTAAATGTCATTTGTAGTATGGAATAATTTCTCAAACTACACTTGCATCATGGAGGGATTGACTGAATAACTTACTAGTTTTCTATGCATTTTGCAAAAAAGGAGAGGCATAATATATCACTGAAGGATTCTACATTGCAACTCCAAATAATTACTGAGGTATGTTTTATTCTCCAGTCATAAAAATTCAAAATTTAATGTGTGTGATTATAGAGGTCACTTTGGAAAAGAAATACTGAACACCTTATCTCAGCAGGAGAAACGTAAGACCTAACTATTGTAGACATCTAACATGGTTTTAAAATGTTTAACTTTGCATTGCACACACTGTGATATTGACATTTCATAAATTAATGCAGACTATGGGGTAGCACAGAGGTGCAAATTGCAATTCTTGGTTCAACAGTCTAAAAACCTGAGGTCAGTTCTTGCCCTTGGAGTTTCTATGTTCTCTCTGCATTCATTTTACTTTTAACCAACTTGAGTGATTTCTTTCACATCCCAAAGATATGACGTTTAAGTTAATTTGTGACTCAGAATGAGCTGGAACATGTAATAAACCTGCATTCCACCCATTATCGGTTCCTTTCTACATGTGCAACACAGGATAGAATCTAACCAAGGAATTAAAAAGTTGATTTAAAAAAAGGGCCAATAGATGAATGGTTTCTGAAAATGAATGGATGGATGGACTCACTACTTTGGTGGATGATCTTCAGAAAACCGGTCTGTTGAGAAATTCTCAATCATTAACAGATGGCTCAGCCAAAACATCTATGGGCTGTTGCCTTTCAGGACTAGGATAACACAACTGAATCTGGGCTGTGTCGCTCAGTTTGGAACTTGCACGTTCTCCTGGATCTACTTTTTGAATAATTAATTTTCCTTACAAATCCAAGTTAACTGGGAATTCTAAACCTGCTCATACTGTATGTGTGTGTACCAAGTAATGGATTGACCATTTCTCAAGAGCTGATTCCTTCCTTAATCCCAGTACTGCTAGGAAAGGGATCATAAAAATTAATTACATGGCTAAATTAAACTAATAGCAGACTGAAGTAAAAGGCTTAGAAACATGGATGGGTGTTGATTAATAACATTTTGTATATCACATGGATTTTAAAATTATTTCAACAATTAAAATTATGAAAAAAACACAATACAGGTCAAACATTTTTAATAAAATATTCATTAAGTGCATGTACTGAGAGGAGTTTTAAATCAGTTTATGGTTATGTACATTTCATATTTCCTATAGGGATTTTCTTGTTAATTATTTTGCTTTCCTCATTTCTTAAAAGCTGTGCTTCTTCCAGGGTTCCACAGAACAATTCTTTTAGTATTCAACATTCACTCTCTCCAAATGATTATGTCTGTTGTCACTGCTCACATACACAGGTACACATCATCAAAGTGGTGTTTGTGTAGCCCCTGTTACAACCAACATCATTGAATGAATGTTTTTCAGTAAAAGATCTCAACTTCATAGGAAGACATTTTTGACACAGCCACGTCAATATAGAAGTAAATGAGTCTTTCCTGGACCTACTTATTGCATTACTCTCTAACCCCTTGATAGAGGCAGAAAAGGCTACTTTTACAGGCTGAAGATAAACATACAAGGAACAAGATCCGTAAAGCAGGATTGTATTTCTATAAAATATAGTTGCTAATCATGTGCTATAAATTATTCAGCTCTGAAAAACCTTATTTTCTGAAATGTTTATTGATGTAGGTTGGCCAATGTCACGCTGGTGACGGGTATTGATGCTGCTATCAGAGTTTAGTAAGCAGGAAGGGAGGGGGTGTCCAAGTTTTGTCTGGTGAATTAAAAAGATAGTAGGAGTAGCCAGTCTGAAGAAAGAAAGAAAGAAAGAAAGAAAGAAAGAAAGAAAGAAAGAAAGAAAGAAAGAAAGAAAGAAAAATTCTGCTATATAAGCATTAATTATGCTCATTTGTAAGGTGAAATCCATTTGCTGTCTATTCTTAAGTAGGAAGGCCATTGTATAATTATGTTAAATGATTGTATAAGAGAAGGAAAAAGAATTATTTATGAAATTATTAAATAATAATAGAAAAGTGCATTAACAGCAGCTGTGGAGTTTTATGAAAGCCGCATATTCATCTGCCAAGAACAATATATACATAAATCTAACACATAGCCCCTAGCAGTTCTAATACAATTTTTACAAAACAAATGCATTCTTTATATTTATTAAATTTACATGTGAAAATATAATACAATACAATAATCTGCCACCCCCTCCTCATTGCTCTCTGCTCCTCCCCTCAAAACTCCATCACTAGATCTAAATACATGTCAGGGAAATTGCCCAATATGTATCTGTTGTAGATGCAAAACTGTTTAAATCTTTAATAAAATGACAAGGATGAAATATCAAACATCATATCCTCGGAATAGGACTGGGCTATTTGTATTGTAAGATCTTGAGAGGCTGCAATTACTGGTAGTGTGTAGACCTATAAGGCTGGAAAATGTTTCATGGTCATATTGTTCTTATTTGAAATATTCCACTCTAATAATTTTTGTTGAAGGTCTTTGGCAATTTAGATTAGAACCACAGCAAATCCCTCATAGGACAAGAAATTAATTTTTCTCAATGCATCCTTAGTGAGATTTTCTTTGCTATGTAGATGCGTACCGTTTAATACTAGTAAGACTGCATACACTCAAAAAATTTACCACACGCACTATTAGAATATCCTTGTGTTAATTTGATAATTCAACAAACATTAAAGTAGGTTTTACTTTAAAAAGTTTGTGTAAAAGGAAATTTTTTAAAGTGGTGCAAATCATACTTTCATCAAAAAATCAAGCATTTATTTTTTTTATTTGAATCTTAAACACTATATAAAGTGGATACAGTTTTATTTTTTTAAACTATATTAATAACTTATAAAGCTTTATAAAGGTGTCTCTTAGAGGACAGATTCAGGTGATTAAAATAAAATTAAATTACAATTGAAATGTTTGAGACTTGCAAAAACATTTTAAATGGGACAAGATTGCAATTATTTATTTTAAAACATCTTATAAATCTATTAATTTTCTGAAAAAGTTTATCCATCTTTTAGTAAACTGCCTAATTAAGTTCAGGAGTCTTTGGCACAAGGTAGGGAACAACCCCTGACAGGGCGCCAGTCCATTCTTTGACAAGTTCACACACACTGCCACCTTTACTCATACTGTGCATATTTAGAGTCACCAATTAACTGTTTTAAAATGAAGCACCCTGGTGGAAAAAATCCACACAAACAAGGAGAAAACATTGGGATTTAGCATAGACAGCGACTGGATTGGGATTTGAAACCAGTATTCTGAAGCCTCTGTGCTGAAGGAATAACCACATGAATCCAAAGGATTGAATTAAATAAACACATAACTCACATGTTATTAAAGATAAAGCTATTTTGGCTTGAAAAAATATTTTAAGACAAAAAAAACATTTAACGTTTCTAAAAAATTAAGCTAAAAACCTAAAACAATTATCATTATTTTGCAAAATAAAAAAGTCATCCATAACATATTAATGAAGCTAATGTGGACGATTAGTCTAGCATTTAATCTAAGTGCAGTCCACAATACTAAGAAGTTACTTGTGAAATACTGTTTTGATTTATGGCATTAAAAATGCATTACTTCTTAGATATATTTTTTTTCCAGCTTTTGAAGTTTTTTTTTCTAATTAAGAAGAATAAATTCTCTGTTTCTTTAGGTTCGGATATGTATTTAAGCTGATTTTGATTTCATTAACTGTTTATCTCACCGTCATTTATTTTCTTGTGGGTGCCATTGTCAAGACACAATGTTCTTTTGTTAGGGACGTGGCTTTTCACAAGAGAACTACTTAACGGATTTAGATTTCGTTTTTTTTCTATAATTTGCTTGAATATTCCTTTTGATTTTGCGCCTTCTCTCATTGTGCTATGTATCATAGTTTGCTTCTGGTACCGATTTTTTTGCGTGTATCCGAGAGACACGCAATGGGTGGAAGGGAGGGGGATGTGTCCCTCATCATTCACGTGCCAGCCTTGGGGTGTACCTTACCTCCGCTTAGCTAGCGAACGAGAGAACTACTTAACTGTTTTAGATTGGGTTTTTCTAGAATTTGCTTGAGCATTCTGGTTGATTTTGCGACTTTTTCATCACGCTAAGAATCATAGTTCACTTGCAGGACCGATAATTCACACTAATCCGAGACAGAGGCTGCAGGCAGAGGGAAAGGGGAAGCGTGATGTCAGGAGTAGGGAGCTGGGCAGAGCCCTCCTCGCTGTCCTGTTTCACTACTATGCGGGCAGAGCCGCGGGGGACGGCTAGTATGGTATAAAATTCACTATCAAAGGAACAATCTTCATCCAAGATTATTAATGGAAATGAGAGTGATTTTTCTGGCATTGAAAACTGTCTGCTTCATCTTGGACTTCAAGTTTGAGTAGTGTTTTGCGTTGGACAACAGGTATTCTGCCTTCCTGGTTTTGACCCCTTTTAGTGCCATTTAGAATTTTGATTCATCTCTTATCCCATTTATAATTCTCGATCTGCTCAGTTTTCTACTGGCAGAACCCACACACACTTGAGGTCCTCACTCTCGACATGGTCATTCCAAGGTATTGGTACTTAGTACTAATTAATCGCATTGTATTTTTCATTCCAACAGATGATGTACACTATAACCTAATAAAGGAAAATGTAAATAGAAAAAATACAGGAAGTAAAAAAAGCTAACAGTCCCACTGGAGCCCACTGACTGCCATACAACAGCTAGTAGCTGATGGTATAGCTGCTGAAATTTGAATGCCGCGTCCTTGGAAGCCAGCATACCCTCTTTATAGTTGTTCATGGAATTGTTTATTTATTCATTTACACTATTTCTTGCAGCTTTTATTTTTTAAGTTTTTGAAGACAGCTCACAAGAATAATAATAGTAATTGCTCACATTTATATTGAGCTTTTCACACTACTCAAAGCCCTTTACATAGTGGGAGGGGGGGACTTCAAGCAACACTAATGTGCAGCATCCACCCCGATAATGCAACGGCAGCCATTTTGAGTCACACCATACCTATTAGGTGGTGAAGGGGTGAGAGATTGTTGGCCAGTTAGAGACAGGGAATAATTAGGGGGTCAGAATGACTAGGCTGTGGTGGGCAACTTAGCCTGGACAACAGGATGCTACTTTTTCTTTATGAATGACGGCTAGGGATACTTTATGACCACACTGAGTCAGGACCTCAGTTTTACTTATCCAAAGGACATGTATTTTCACAGAACAGTGTTCCCATCACTGGGGCATTGAGATCCACATTCACACCACAGGGTAAGTGCCCACTGCTGGCCTCACCAACACCTCTTCCAGCACCAACTCAATCGTTTCCTAGATTGTCTGTGCATGTGTGATGGAATCAAAATATTCCCTCTATTATTTATTTCCCATATTTTTTCCTTTATTAAGTTATTGTGCCATTTTGACTTAAGCATACAGCACTCGGTATAGGATTCTAAACTGCAGTGTTAAAGTTTGTGATGGTAAGAATAACAATGTAATACATTTAGCATTGCAAAATGCACTCCATTAGATGGAGCATCACAAACATTAATGCTGAATACACCCAACAAAATGTAAATACCAGATGGATTTAAATCGGCATATATTATATGGATATCGTTTGACTAGCATTTAGGTTTGAACAATTCACTATAAAAGGTAAAAATTAATTAACTCCTATAAAATACAGCACACAAACAAATGAAACACAAAATCATGAATGGTAAACACTTTGAGGGTAACTCAGTTATGAAACTAAACTCAAGCAGCTTATACAGCCTTGTAATGTTTCCTCTACAATCATCCATAGATGACTAACTAAAGAATTAAAATTAAACAATAAGGTAAATAATAAACCAAAAAACTTTGCTTTAAGTAGTTTACAGGTATTGTCAAAAGCGTGCTCTTGGGGAACAACTTAAATGTTTGGTTAAATATACTACTCTCCTGGAACACATGAAGGCGCTAAGCAATGATGATTTCTCTTCTCTTGTACCCTCTACAGAAATGACAACTGACGTGCCTGCAACCATGATGTCACCACCGGGGTCATTCCACCTGGACCTGGCTGTTCATCCCAGAAATCATCAATACTGAAAACATATCCATCTTGTCCAGACTGCGAACTGATCAAGAAGTCTCAACAATTGCACTTAAAACATGTTTTTTATGGCACCTTTTACTCTTTTTAAATATACGAGGTTCAGAAATCTGTTCTTTCCACTCTGACAAAGTTATGGTATGAAGACTGTAAAATACTAAAAATGGAAGAACAATACATTTGCAAAAAGCAGCTAAGCACTTTTAGTATATGATGTCGTATATTTTTAAATTTCTATATTTTAATCCATATTTTGAGCCAACTCCCCCTACTGCCAAGAACATTTATTCACTCTTAGAATTAAGTTTCTAGTTTTTTGTTTATTTATTTTTGGTGTGTATAATTATTACTCTTATTTATAATGTAGTTCACACCCTCATTATGACACATGACATATGATGGCATCATGTTTCTGCTATTTAAGATAACTTCATACATTGATTTTTCATAATCATATTTTTGGACTCATAACTACATTTCAATTTAGCTTCATATTTATTCAGAAAAAAGATTATATGTCATCCATAGGATTTTGCTTTGTTACTTTAACATAAAATTTTTGGCTAATGATTTTGAGTTTTGATACTCAGTTCTCTCATCGACATTTAGGCTTTTGACACTTACCTGTAACTACATTCTGCTTTAGCTTTGCCCCACTAGAAGACCTTTTCCTCCTTAATACCATCAAAAAGCCTTACATGCCTTTCTTCAAATTTGCAGAACACTCACATATTGAAGTACGGTAGTAGAAGTCGTCTTGTTAATCTCGTCTATTGACATTCTTTTCAAATGTTTCAGAAAATATAAACTTCTCATTGATTTTTTTTATGGAATAATACATAGTTTAGTATACTTTATGGCAATAAATCTATATTTTAAATAGTATTACAGATGTATTGTATCAAAATAAGGTGCTTTAATGAGCAAACGACCTATACTCAATGTTCTTAGATATAGATTGATTTATGTATATTTTTCACAAAGTGCTAACTGCATTTTGATATATTAAAATTAAGTATAACTATATTAAACTATTTATTTCATAATATTTTGAAGGTATTTTAAACCCAAAATGAAAAAGGACTTATTTCAACATTTCTTTAGATGCTAGTAAGATATGCTGAAATGTGCTAAAACAAATTTCTAACCATCTCAAGATATACATTTTAAGACATTTTAAAATGACTTGATACTAATTTTATGACAATACACTGAATTTCCTGTTGTTGGTTTTGGGATATTTTGAAATACATCTAAGATATATTTAAAGGTAGTATCCAGACATGCAAATAATAACAAGTAAATTTTGTTCCTATCTATTTATATAAAATGCTAAGGGTTACCTGTTTGTCATACAAAACTCACACACCACTGGGCCTTGAACCTTGATTTTGGCCTTAATCGAGAGCTTATGACATGATAAGCACTCCTGTACCTATTCCAGCAACTTAATCAGGCCTTGGGGTCTTTTCATGGAAAACGACAGTACAGGCATTCAACATGGCTAACAGAAAAAAAAACCAGTCATGTAGGCACGTGACATGGCAGACAGAAAAAGAACAGCTGCAACATCTGCTGAGAGTGAAGAACACTGCACAGGCCAATCAGACACGTGTCAGCTGTGGGATACACAATGCAGGCATAGCAAACACAGAGAGCTGCCTGCACAGACAGATGTCTGTAAACTGAGTGACACCACAAAGGAGAAAGAAGCACAAGAACCACCTTTCTTTGAGGACCAGAAGTCAGCATGTTTCCTAGTACTTTAATATTTGAATTCCAAATGACTACAGTTTCTTTTGTTGCTCATAAGTGGTAAATATCTAATCCCAGCTTGAGTATGTACAGAAGAACCATAACAAAAGGATATATAAAATAACATTTTGAAACCAGTTTAATCCAGTTCATGGTAACAGGGGCCCAAAACCTATCCTAGAAGCATCAGGTCCAAGGAAGACAAGAATACATTTGACAATATTACTACTGCTGCTACTACTATTTAATTATATAATAATTAATATTAAGAATTCTAAATGAAACTTTTCATTGAACATTGTTTGATTGAATGCTTGAGCGCATAGAGACAGATCAGGGATATGTCAGTGTGGACCTGCAAAAAAAAAAAAAGTTTATTCCTTACTAAAACATTAACTTAAAAGAATTACTTAAATAAACATTTCAATTATTTATATATATTTATATTATATATTTGAATGTAGTGTAAAATCAATAGCCAGAATGTTTTACCTTCAGTTTTATTTTTATTTTTAACATGGAATCAAATTTGTTGTATATATTTTTATCATTGTTTTTAGCAAGGCATTTTATGTACAGCATATGTAAACACATCTCAGTTAAATACATTTCAGAATAATCCATTTACATGTCCACAAATAAACAGAACCCGAGGGTATTTCATAGGGCTGTAAGACTCTGTGTAATAATATACAGTTAGGTCCATAAATATTTGGACAGAGACAGCTTTTTTCTAGTTTTGGTTCTGTGCATTACCACAATGAATTTTAAATGAAACAACTCAGATGCTGTTGAAGTGCAGACTTTCAGCTTTAATTCAGTGGGGTGAACAAAAAGATTGCATAAAAATGTGAGGCAACTGAAGCATTTTTAACACAATTCCTTCATTTAAGGGGCTCAAAAGTAATTGGACAATTGACTCAAAGGCTATTTCATGGGCAGGTGTGGGTAAATCCTTTGTTATGTCATTATCAATTAAGCAGATAAAAGGCCTGGAGTTGATTTGAGGTGTGCTGCTTGCATGTGGAAGATTTTGCTGTGATCAGACAACATGCGGTCAAAGGAGTTCTCCATGCAGGGGAAAAAAGCCATCCTTAAGCTGTGAAAACACAAAAAACCCATCCGAGAAATTGCTACAATATTACGAGTGGCAAAATCTACAGTTTGGTATATCCTGAGAAAGAAAGCAAGCACTGGTGAATTCAGCAACGCAAAAAGACCTGGACGTCCACGGAAGACAACAGTGGTGGATGATCGCAGAATCATTTCCATGGTGAAGAGAAACCCCTTCACAATAGCCAACCAAGTGAACAACACTCTTCAGGAGGTAGGCGTATCGATATCCAAGTCTACCATAAAGAGAAGACTGCATGAAAGTAAATACAGAGGGTGCACTGCAAGGTGCAAGCCACTCATAAGCCTCAAGAATAGAAAGGCTAGATTGGACTTTGCTAAAGAACATCTAAAAAAGCCAGCACAGTTCTGGAAAAACATTCTTTGGACAGATGAAACCAAGATCAACCTCTACCAGAGTGATGGCAAGAAAAAAGTATGGAGAAGGCGTTGAACAGCTCATTATCCAAAGCATACCACATCATCTGTAAAGCATGGTGGAGGCAGTGTGATGGCTTATGCGTGCATGGCTGCCAGTGACATTGGGACACTAGTGTTTATTGATGATGTGACACAGGACAGAAGCAGCCGAATGAATTCTGAGGTGTTCAGAGACATACTGTCTGCTCAAATCCAGCTAAATGCAGTCAAATTGATTGGGTGGCGTTTCATGATACAGATGGACAATGACCCAAAACATACAGCCAAAGCAACCCAGGAGTTTTTTAAAGCAAAAATGTGAAAAATTCTTGAATGGCCAAGTCAGTCACCTGATCTTAACCCAATTGAGCATGGATTTCACTTGTTGAAGAATAAACTTCGGACAGAAAGGCTCACAAACAAACAGCAATTGAAAGCCACTGCAGTAAAGGCCTGGCAGAGCATTAAAAAGGAGGAAACCTAGCATCTGGTGATGTCCATGAGTTCAAGACCTCAGGCTGTCATTGCCAGCAAAGGGTTTTCAACCAAGTATTAGAAAAGAACATTTTATTTCCAGTTATTTTATTTGTCCAATTACTTTTGAGCCCCTGAAATGAAGGGATTGTATTAAAAAAATGCTTTAGTTGCCTCACATTTTTATGCAATCTTTTTGTTCAACCAACTGAATTAAAGCTGAAAGTCTGCACTTCAACTGCATCTGAGTTGTTTCATTTAAAATTCATTGTGGTAAAGTACAGAACCAACATTAGAAAAAAGTTGTCTCCAAATATTTATGGACCTAACTGTAAATAATTTCCTATTCATTTTACTTACAGTATCAGACAACTGTAGTGGACATCTGTACTTTATAGGAGCATGCCAGTTATGCACAACCACATCAAGAACCAGCTAGTTATAGATCAAAGTGTTCAAGTTTAATTTAGCGTGACACCTAATGCAAAACAAAATACAAATACTTGAGTCAATAGTGGCAAGTACTCTCCTTACCATGAGAGTATTTTTTTAAATTAGGTGAGCTACACTAACTAGTTTTTGGTATAGAACCCATAATACCTGGACAAATCACAAGCAAATACAGAGAGAACATTCAAATCTAAAAAGACATGGACATGATTGTGAATCTAACTCTAGTCCTTAGAGCTGTGTAGAGATTAAACCACAATATTACCCCTACGTAGGGACTCTGATTCTAAATCCCGAAAGACAGGCTCATTGCATGAAAATAAATAAATAAATAAAATGCCTAAGTCCGGTGGTACTCTACATGACTATAAGTTGGGGAGCATGTGAGACTGAATGACTGCTGTTGTTGGATTTTGTTGCCTTAAGGATGTCATGTTATATGACAACTAAGCACAGTTTCAAAGTTCCAAAGAATTGCAAGCTTTTTGCATTTTGACAGCCAACTGACATGTTGTCTGACAGCACTGGTGGTCGTATGAATGTTTTCTAGATACGGTGATTTCAGCAACAATCTCAGCCCTTCTTTTTCCTTTTCCATTTTGCTGTGGTACGACAAAACAGAGACATTACAAAAAATAAAATCTGTTTTGTTTTTTCCTTTGTATCTATATTGTTTGCTTTGTACTTTTGGCTAAGTGTCGTCAGGTCTTAAACACACAAAAGAATCAACCAGGTTTGATTTTGTTGCCCCCACTTCCCCCCAACATAATCTATTGTCTATGGGGGAGAAGCATAAGCTTTAGATGCATCAAAAATTGATCTCTGGTTTTTGGACAGATCTCAACATTTTAGCGTCACCTGATACTGAAAACATCGGTATCTCAATGATGGGTGTGTGTCTGTCTGTGTGTCACAGTTTCTTGAGGACAGTCTAGAGCTAAAATGGTTAGACGGAAAAATAGCAAACTTGAAACTTAAGCCTGTTTTGAGATGACGATGTGCTGATTAGTTATTAGTGCCAAATCGTGCAATAGAAACATACTGTAATTTTGCAATTAATTGTGAATTTTTCTCCTCAACTGCTATAATAATGACCTATTTTATGATCAGAAAGATCTGCATCAGTAAATAAATAATTACTGAAATAATAAAGAATAGCTTTAGGTATAACTGGGTTCCTAGGGTGCAAAGCCTACTGACACTCACATACTATTTTTGTTTTTTATTTAGATTTTTTTTTTATTTTGTTTGATTTTTGATTTTGTGAGTAACAGATGGGTCTGACTGTGTTGCCGAGGATATCAAATAATATTAAGTAGAAACTTTCAGGAACTACCCCAGACTCATTAAGATTATGTAACTGAAGGCTATAACTAAAAATTGCTGGAAACTTGTTTAAACTGGTTTTATGGAAGATTTAGAGCATTAAATAAAGGGAAAGGCCATTCAACCCAACAAGCTCATCCATCTTGTTTACTTACTTTCTTCAAAATAACATTGGCTCACCGACAAAACCGCAATGGACATATGAGCGCCGACAAAACCGCGATGGAGAAATGAGCGCCGACAAACTCGCTAACTGGTTTTCGAGAAATGCGCACCGACAAAATCACGAGAGAGGCCAAGAGAGTGGGACGCGTATGTGCGCATTATGTACACATTATGTGTTATAACTGTTATAATTGCTGATGGCATGCCGCGAACAAATAACTCAGTCGAGGGTTGGCATAATGCGTCATATACAAAGCGGAATTACCAGCAGTCAGGCAGCCAGCAAATCTAAATACGCTCAACTATCAAGACATCTTGCTGCAATTCTTCCTACATATGCAGGGCGTGATCTTAAGGACTATCTGCATGCCGTGTCTCATAATATTGACTTCTAAAATAAATATTATTATATATGCTTTAAACTAGTAATTCATGTTTAATGAAACTTTCGCAATTTTGTCGGCCCGATTTTGATGCTGCGTTTTAATGGGCGCTATTTTGTTGGTGTTCCTATGTCTATCGCGCAAATGTCGGGTCACTATAACATGAAGTCAACGCACTTTAGATTATATTTAGGAAAGCTGGAATTGTTGTATGGTGTAATGTAAGCTTGACTGGAAATGCCCTGTTTATTATGAACAGATGCTTTTGTACAAAATTAAAATCTTTACCTCTCCTATGAACCTCAATTTTTTTGCTCAATGAATTGCTACAAACATTCAATTACAAGTTGATAATTTTTAACAAACTTAATTATACTTGCTAATATAGTCTACTGAATTATTCCCTTCCTGGATCTAAATATTTTTATTTCCATCTAACACTACTTTCGGATCTACATATTTTACGTTTCCACCTAACATTACCTTCTATTATTAATATGGACTTTAGAGTACATTAGAGTACACAAAGGTCATTAACACAGAGCAGTATAATTCTGTATGCACAAAACATGCTAATCACCTGGTTTTATTCTTGTCTGGTGTCCAGAAAGAATTCAAGCTCTACGAGTAGTTTGTAATGACACTACAACAAATAAACAGTAAATGACTATTTTGAAACTGAAACAGAAACATATTTTATAGGAGATCAATTTGGAATAAAGGATTTTATTAAATATTTTTACGTTTCAGGTTTTAAAGCATAAACAAGCTGCAGAATTAATAAAAATAACAAGACTGTCTGACACACACTCTTTATTTCACACAATTCCACTCTCATACGTTCTTCCAACCCTCCACTGCTTTGCCCGGGTCCCTTAGGACAATTGAAGACGCACAATGTCAAAAAGCTTTGGTTTAAAATAATAAATAAATGAAGGAGTAAAAAAGCTTGCTGAAGCCTGAGCAGCAGAAGTAATTCTGGCTTAGCCTGACCGCCTGGCAGATGCAGGGTAAATTTGATTACTTACAAAGAAAAACTGGGGAGGGGAGGAGAAATAGGAGACAGAAAGAAAGAGAAAATCGGGGTTTTTCATACAATGCTGCTGTTACATATCACCAGAACGCAATGCACTGTCAAAATAGAAAAAAAAAGTTCCCTACTTATTTATATAATAGGAAGTCAACAAATAAAGGAATTTACCATTTCACAGGCATAACTTTTGTGCCAATTCTGCACTCATTATATAGTGATTACTACACTCCTGAACTTAGATTTATTTTGCTTCATTACCCAAATTTACCACATCTGTTGACTTTTTCTTGAAAAAGTGTTAAAGATAAAACACTTGTTATGTTGTATGCCATTATGTTATTATTGTTTTGTTTTTCTTTTCTCTAGCCTATTCAAAGTTGAGTTATAAGTCCATATGCAAACCCCTGTCAAAAAAAAAAAAAAAAAAAATTAACTGCAATGATCACATGTATAATATACCACTGGTTCTAAAGTTCAGTCCTGGGGGTCCCCTGGGGCTTCAGGTTTCTGTCCCAACCAAATTCTGCATTTAATTTTACTCCTAACTTAATTAAACAAGCTGCTAGTACCCAATTTCTGTGTTCTGGTGTCAATACAAAAATTAAAAAATTGGATTTTCAAATTTTTTTATGTAGCAAGAATTTCTGTGTGTTGTATTGAGATCATTTTATTTTTTTATCTTTTTAAAGATTTTTCATTATAATCATCATGATGATATTACACTTTTCCAGATTTCCTAATTATTTAAGCTGTTATTTACTAACAAGCACCTTACTGGATCTGACATTGAGGGAGCTGCGGCCTTTCAGGATTGAGTTTTGTTTGCCCTCATGTCTACTCTGCCTGTCTTTAATTTTCATTATTAGGATACAATTAAGAGACCAAAAAAGGTGAGAATCATATAAATATGATAAAATAGAGTTAAGCGCTATAGCAAAATGCTAATATTTCTAAATTTATTATAAATGTAAATCTCACACTGCTGTGCTTTTGTGAATGGAGAATGAGAGAAAAAACAGAAGACGAGTGGATTAAACAATGAGATCCATTACAGGGAAAAGGACCCACTGATTGTGAAACTAGTCTTAAAAAACCTGTAAGCACAGGGCTCCATTAGGGCTGAACTGAGGAGACACTGGCATAAACTGTTCCTTGCACAACACTTTAAGGATGCTATAGTACATTTCTTCATTTACAAACAAGTATACCAATATCCATTAACATACAAGTATCTTGTTTCTAGTCAGCCATTTGCTGTGCCTCGTTTCATTAATAGGTGGGACATAGATTTGATTATATAAACAGTGCAGAATGCAACTTCTTTTTAAAATGTAATACTCTAAGAATAAAATTGCTGTACTTTAACAAAAACACATTTACAACAAGTAAGGTTACAAATTTCAGTTTCCAAAGTAAATGATATATTTTTAACGAGCAGTTTTTTTTTTCCAGTGGTTCAATATGATTAAAAATATATACATATATTTAGCAAGCATTCTGTTTATGTGATTGATAAGTGTCACATCCTGACTGCTGACTTTAAACATGGTCAAGTATACTTGTCAATTTAATGATTAAACAGACTTTACTTATGATATCAGGTTAGGGATGAATAAGAATCAAGAGTAATCTTAATTATTTCAGATTATCTCTTTACTAATAAATTACTATGAAATGAAAAAGTGTTTTTGCTTTCAGAGTTCTGACTTTGAATCCCAGCCTGGGCACTGTCTCTGTTAAATTTGCACCTTCTCCCTCGGATTAAATGAGTTTTCCCTGCGTACTTTGGTTTTCATCAACATCTTAAAAGATGTTAATGTTAGATAGTTTACTGTCTTTAAATTTCTTACAATAAAAGTTTTAGTGTTTAATGAGTGTACTAAAACTCTTATATGCAATTTTTTGAAAAAAGTGTATTTTTATCATGTGGATCCTATTGATTTGAAAAAGTATTGCTTCTCTGTCTGTAAGGTTCCATCAGTTTAGATGTTCAAATCCAGAATAATTACTGTCCATTCTCTCTTGCTTTTACGTAACTGCCTTCCCTTTAAATACTAGTTTCAGCTATCGCTGTGGTACTTCTGACAATACTACACTATATACAGCACTACCTTGGAATAAGTTTTGTACTAGCCTGAATTAAAGTAACTCTTTTTAACTGGGGTATATTTCTTTCTTCTTTCTCAAGTATGCTAAACAGCTCTTACCGTATGTCCTACTATGAATTTGCTTTCATAATTTCCAGGCTTCTTCTGATGTCTGCTAGTTCTGTATTATTTTATTTGTAGTTGCACTTTTGATTTTATTGCCATGATCAATTTGGGTATTATCGCACTGTAATCATGTTTGCTCTCTAATGCACCTTGTAATGATGCATTCTATTAATCATGCTACATAAAATAAAGATGCACTGATTAATTGATTATACACCCTCTCCTTTATCATACCTTTCTCATCATGTAAATGTTCTGCAATATAAAAATATTCATGGAGGTAAAATACATCTGCCTCACTTTTCTAAATAATGGGGTGGTGTATCATAATATGAAGGTAAATCAGCAATTCTGAAAAGTTTCTGTTATTTTTCCTTCTAAGTGCAAACATTTTGGCAAGAATTTATTGTCACTGTAAAGATAATATTATGAAACTGCTTGTGACAACTTAACAGTCTGGTTTTCTACTAGACCTCAATCCTCAATCCCAGTCCTGGAGAGCCGCAGTGGCTGCAGGTTTTTGTTCTGACCTGGTTGCTTAATTAGAAAGCAATTCTTGCCAATAACGCACTAACAAGCTATGAAATTAAATTAACTCTGCTATGTCAGGTCATTCTCATATCCTAGATTTTCTTTCCCTTTCTATCATGCAAATGATTTGAAGGCTAAAATGGACGAGTAATTCTCAGTCCTTCACTTTTTTCTCTTCATTTTTCTTCCAAGTATTTAATTAAACCCAATAGTGCAGATAAATACACACAGGTGTAAATGTAAATAAGCTAAATGGAGAAATGCTGCTCTCTCTTGTCAATTGCATGTTATTGATAATAAGGAGCAATTAAAATAGCTGTTTAAGACAAAATTAAGCAATAAGGGCTCAAAATCACTAAAGTGAAGCAGAAGTGTTACTTTAGCAATAAGTGCTTTTTATTAAGCAACTGGGTTGGAGCAAAAACCTGCAGCCACTGCGGCTCTCCAGGACCGTGATTGAGGACCCCTGTACTAGACTCATGGGGTTTTATTAGGATCCCAAACTCCAAAAGGAAGTTTGAGATATTATGTTGCTAAAATGTGAATTATTGAATGCACTTACATACCAACACCACTAGAAAAGTTCCGACAATGTCCACAGCTGTTCTTTCAAAAGGGATTTCTTTAATTGGCTTTTTTACAGAAACTCAAGAAAAGGCTGGTAGTAATTCTTAATGTTAGCATATTCCCTGGACAATCAAGCCACATTAAAATATGTCCCCATTTCTAAAAGAGCACAAAGCAAATGTCTACTGTGTAACAACATCTCAAATGGTTTATGACATTTTGAACTTTTTTTTTTTTGTTGTTTTTTGTATCTTACACAATAGGCCCACTAAAACAGTAAAACAAGGAAAAAAAAGTTGAACAAATTCCCCTCCAGTTTGTTAATTTTGGTTGGGATGTTTTCTTTATCGAAAAAACACTTTTCACTAGCAAATTTTCTATTCAAGAGAGAAATAACTGATATAGGTAGGCCTTCTGAATGGATTGACTACACAGGACTCCCTGGTAATTTAGGACTGCTGAAGAAGACAATATTGAAAATGCTCTTCTAATGTTTCAGTAAACAAGAAATAGGGAGGCTTGTATCTCAATAACCATTTACATTCCCCTAGTTGTTTATATGACACTGTAATAAGATAACTTCTTAAGTGATTCATTTATGAATATGACAGAATAGATCCCTGGAATACTCAACCATCAAAGTACTTCAACACTCCAATTACCACTTCTAATCTTAAAGAAATTTCAGTCATTAACTCTTATAATCTGCTGCATCTTCTGATTCAATAATCGAACATCACTTTCTAAAGGATGGACTGTGTGTCCAAAAATCCTTTCAGTTTGTCAACTAACACAGACAGTTTTTTGCTGGCTTCTATGAATTAACATAATATAATTGTAAAAGGAGCAGAATAATTACCTCTTCATAGACCTAGAAAACTATTTGTTGTCTTTTTACTACTTTCCTCTCTATGTTCAGTACATTGACCCCGTCTGTTGCAAATGCCTCTCCTTTCACTTATCGAATGAACACTTTGCTCCTCCCCTACTCTGCTGTGTTTTGTTGTTGTGCCTTAACAAGACTCAATAATGCTCAGCAGTGCACTGAAGAGTGCAGATACAAAATTTTAGGCTGCAGCGAGTGAAAACATGATAGCATGGCAGAGAGAAAATGAAGTGTTGTGTGGAGGTATTTTATGGATGTAAATGAAAACATAACAAACTGCAATGTGTGCAGGAAGGCTATTCACTACTTTGGCAACACCACCAATTTATACAAACACATGAAAAACCACAAAAAAGAGAACTCCAAAATGCAAAACAAATGAACAGAGGGAAAATCCCACAGACAGACCCAGACCCCAGGCACAGAGGCAGATGTCACTAGCAGAGTCCTTTCATGTGCAGTGGTGAAAATAGCTATACATTTAGTAATTTAAAATACTGCTACTACAACTTTCATCGCTTCATATTGTTCACCTCTTTTTGGCTTCATGCATCCTTGAAAACAAATTTCAGTATTTTAATACTTGTATGGAGTAGAAAGAAATTATAACCATTTGACATTGGGTCTATATAGAATATTTCCTTGGACACAAGAGGGGTTTGGGGGTAAAAACCCAAAAGTTGAGAATGAGATCAAAAAATAGTTTGTGATATTGCTTAGTTATTTGCCAAAGACTGAAGGAAAGAAAAATGTAAGTTTTAAAACATTCATTGTTCTCCAATAATAATTATGTACAGAGTTTATGTTTGCAAATTCACTTCAGTAGCAAAAAGTATTTTTTATTTGCCTAACAACATTGCTTAAAATCTATCCTGGGTTCTAACATGCACATGTTGCCATAACACACATGTCTCATATCTGATAATGATAAAGCTCTGAATGCTTGCTTATCTTAGAAGTCTTTTCCTAGTTGGATCAGTCATGAAGTAACATCTCCACCCCTCTCAAGGACAATAGCTCTGAAGAAGATGACTTTAAATTTTATTAAATCTGAGAAGACAGAAACAGAGTCAAATTTTGATGAAGATTAACTACATATTTGTTTGTTATTAGTTCTTGTTGAGAAAATCAAAAAATCTTTTTATAAGTTCAAGAATAAAGTGTTAGTTGAAAAGAACTAATTAATTTTGTTTGTGCAATGCAAAGACCACACCATATCACACTATATACTGTATCTGCATGGATATAAGAAAAGGTGAACAGATGGAAATGGGAAATTGGAGGTTTATTATTATTTTATTGAATTTATTAAAAGTAAGTAACATTCCATAAAAACAAGTCAAACTTAACAAAACTGAATTCAATTCAACCACCACCCAAGAAGAAAAGAGGAAGGCCAAAAGCCAGAGTAAAACTTTTAAGGGTAGAAAAGAGGGAGGAGAATCCTTTTCCCCAATATAAAAGCTTATTCAAAAATGTTATTGATTAGATCCTGCCAGGTTTTTAAAATGTTTTGAACAGATCCACCAAGTGAGAATTAGATTTTTTCCAATTTCAAATAGTATATAACATCAGTTACCCACTGACTTAAAAGATGTGGGCTACGATTCTTCTACTTGAGCAAGATAAGTCTATGTACCAATAGTGTAGTAAAGGCAATTACAGTTTGTTTCGGCAGGGTAGCCATCAGGTTCTACTGCTTTCAGTCTTAAGTGAGTATATATAATCTAGTAATTCTGAGAGTGTTCAAGGTTTATCCAGTTCTTCTGCAGTTGTGGTATCTGTAATGTATCAAAAAATGCATTGAATTGTGTCTTGTCTTCTTTAAACTGAATAGAATATAATGAGTTACAGTAGTCTCTAAATGTGTGCATTATATTTCTGTGGTCAATGATTCTGTTTCCGTCTGCATTGGTAATTACTAGTATTGCTTTCTGAACTTCCTGCTTGTGGATTTGTTGAGCTAAGATTTTATTAGCCTTCACTACGTGTTCATAGTACTGATGTCGTGATTTAAAAATGAGTTCCATTTCTTTTGTTGTCAGGAGGTTGAGTTCTGATTGCAAAGCCTGTCTTTTCCTGTAAAGTGCCTCATTAGGGAACCTGGAATGTTCTTGATGTATTCTGGTAATTTCACTGATTAACTCTAATGCCTTATTGTTTTCCAATTTATTTTTGTGGGAGAGATATGCAATAATCTATCCTATTAAAAGTGCCTTTAGAGTTTCCCAGAGTATTCATGCAGAGACCTCCAAGGATGTATTTGTCGCTAGAAAAAAATCAATTTGCTTACATATTAATTCTGTGAAGTTCTCATCAACTAATAACAGGATTAAGATGACAGCTGCGAGTATGTGGGGCATAATGATTTGAGCTCCATGATCAGAGGGACGTGGTCAGAGATAACAATAGCATCGTACTTGCAAGATTTGATTGTGGGCAGAAAATTGTTATCTTTAAAGACAATCCATTCTTGAGTAACAATGATAACCTGGGGCACAAAAATGTTTGCGTACGCCCGTTTCCACACTCACATCGCAATGTATAAAAACTAAACTTGGCATAACGCAACGCACATTCTCATGCCAAGTCAAACCATAGCGCACACGTGTTTTCGGCTCAGTTTTGCAAACTGGTGGCACTCAGTGTCAAAGTAGCGCTACTGTTTCTGTGCAGTTTCGGCTTTGTCAAATACACTAAAATTAACTGCATATCGTTTTTTTAGTTTAAGGCATCTGATTGAAATCCACCAGTAACAATATAATGGTGTACGGAATGGCCAAACTATTCCAAATACTATAGCTGCTTTTGCGTTGTTACTCTCAGTGCACCAGCATTTTAACCCACTGTATCTGAGTGTGAAATCAAAGCTATACAGCAGCTGAATGGAAAGCTGTACGGCAGATTGTGTCAAGAGCGGAATTATCGAGGTATAGCTTCTAGCACATGCTGCCTCAGCCATGAGCAGTCTATTTGAACTTCACCTATCGGCAAAAGCTTCAGAGCCTTTCCTATATGGCCCTCGCGGTTCAGAAACAGTTTCATCCCAAGAGCTGTAAACACACTGAGTCCATCAAGTGCTCCTAGTAGAATTGTTTGTACTTTTAAGTACAATTACCTCACTGTAAACTTGCATTACAGTTGTAATAATGCACAACCTGAGCCACTCGTGCTTTCATATTGAATATTTTTCATTGTTTTTTGTATTGTATTATTATTATCATTGTTGTTGTTATTTTACCATTTTATAGGAAAATAAGTTTGTGGAGGATTTGCATATTAAATCTCATTGTACCATACAATAACAATAAAGGAATTCAATTCAGCTCCACAGAAGAGAGCACGTATTTACAGATGATGATGACTGGCTTCATAGATTTCCAGGTGCTATCTTCTTGGAGCTCTTGATATCATTTTTAAGGTGAAATGCAGTACATATACAGTATTACATTTTATATTACTTAATCATCTGGACACAGTGGACAGTGCTAGCAATGAACTGGTGTCCCGTTCAGGGCTTGTTCCTGTTTAACACTGTATGCTTGCTGGAACTGGAGCAACCATGGATGGACAGACTATGTACTATGAAGATATTTCAATGTTCCTTAAAAGTTTTGAAGAAGCTTCTAAGCTTACAGATGGCTTGACCTTTATTAAAGAGCTGATTGTGTGGCGATTGGTTACTTGGAGAAAGAAAAGGACAGGAATTGGGGGTTAGTACGTTGTAAAGAGACAGTATTGCTGCAATAAATCATTTCATCGAAGGTTGCGCATGCCGCAGCAAGCATCTTGCGGGAGGCAGGAACGATCTCTGGCCAGGGCACCAGCTCTTCACTACCCCTCCGGCACTATGGCCCTATATTTAATAAATGCTCTAATTCATTTCATCATGAAAATTATATCAAGCATACATCTTAGTATTTACATTGTTCAGAGAGCTGTAATATCATGAATGTAATGTATTCTGTGTCCTGTTGACGGAAGAGAAAGCCCGTTTAATAAGAAGCAGGTAGTGATTAATGTACATAGAACAACACATAGAATAGCTATTTATCGTGTTACTTTACTTACGATGGGATATGAGAAACTAGTAAATCAAAATATTTTAAGATTAAGATTATGACATTCCACTTTAATGAAAAAATAAACTATGTGATTAAAGTGGAAGTGTCCCAATTTTTTTTTCTCTGTACCCTAATAAGCTTCCATTTGACACTCAGACAGTGGGCTACGACTTGCCTTTTCACGGCGACTTTGATATCTAACAATTTCTTTTTTATTTTGGGCACTGTGCTAGTTTATGATGTTGAACTTTCGACCAGCTTCCTTTTGTTGGTTATACAACTGCTTAAACTAACAAATAGTAAGTTTTTCATTACCTCCACTTGGCATTCGCTGAAATTCTTCAGTTTTCTCTGTGCTTTTGCCAATGTCTTTTCACAGAATGCTGTACTGAAGGGAATATTGACATTGATTTGCATATTCAAAGAGGCATAATTCTGGGAAGAGTCTGGGAGGGGCTGCATGCATGTGCATAAGTGTTACTTTTCACACAGACTGGGATTTATGTAGCAGAAGTGCATGGAAGTTGGTTTGCGCACAGTTTTGTGCATCTGAATTTTTTTGTGCGTACACACATTTCGATTTTTGTCTGTGCGCCATGTTTTAATGTGAATTCGACACACAGCATTAAGCATGAGGCCCTGGTTAGAAGAAGGAATATGCTTTTGAGTTTGGGTTTTAGAAATCTCCCAGGGTCTGATAAGTTATGATCAATTACAAACTGTGTAATTTTTTGCAGTGTTAGATGTTATTAATCCTGTGGCTGAAGACCTATCCAGATCTGGATTTAAAACACAGTTAAAGTCTCCGGCCATTATAATTTTATGGATGTTCACTTCAGGATGGATGAAAATACATTTTGGATGAAGTCTCTATCATCCACATTGGGTGTGTATATATTTATCAAAATTACTTTACAATTAAATACATTATCCATAATGATCACATATCACCCTTCAGAGTTAGATACTACATCTGATATTACCAATGAAATTGTTCTATGTATTAAGATTCCCACAACTCTAGTTTTTTTATAGCTGGAGTGGTATATTTAGCCAGTCCAATCTCTTTGCAACTGAAGGATCTCCTGTAAAAACACTATCTTGGCATTTATACATGCTAGGTGAGAGGAATTTTTATTTCTCTTTAATTGTGATTGAGACCTTTGACATTCCAGCTCACAAAATTCACTTTTGGGTCACAGTGACGTTGCTACTGAACTTTTGTTGACATTTTGTGGTCTTAAATTAACATAGTATATTATTACATAAGATAGTTTTGACTTTAATCCCAAATTTTCCCAGGAGTTATTGCTATGAAGCCTATTACGTTGGCACTAACACTTGTGGGGGTAAAAAGGATAGATTAGAGATAGCTTGCTATCTTTCTCAACCCCTCCCCCACCTTGGTAACCCCACCCCCCCATTTTGGAGTTCTGATCAGTAACATAAAATTAAATGTTTCTATAAACATCTGATTTAACAATGAACAGAACTGGGGTTCAAAAGCTATAAAACAAGCAGACATTGAAGTGGTATTACAGTAGAAAATTACCAAATACCTTAGAAAATTTACAGTTTGTGTTGCTATGTCAGAAAGGAAATTGTTGAGTCAGGAAAGTGATTGGCAACAAGAAATGTCCCTCCTTGATAGCTATGGTTGTGCTTCCTAGTCCTTCTAGTTACACTCCACACTTTTCTTTTTTTAAATGTTATTTTAGAAGGCATATATGTTTGAGGAAAATAAAGTTTGTTTGATAACACAAAAGACTGAAGTGCAGTTTATTAGTTGGATAGTCCAAAATATTCTGAATTATTCAAATGTGGTAAATAAATTGCATTTGACTTTCAATCATGTCTACATTAGCAAATGCAATTTTTAAACTGACGTTGAATTTGATCTTTTTTTTGTTATCATGATATTAAAACTGATCATCAAATTAGATAAGAAACCTGAACATTTCATTTTTTTTACTTATTAGTTATTTTTTTCTCACCATCAATGAAAACATTTTTCATGATTGCATTCTACAAGTAGAAACAGTTGTTTCTAATGCTGTTTTTCCATACTGTGCTTTGTATAGATTTTAATACTAACACTATTTTTTATGATCTTTAGCCAACATTTTGTGCACTAGAAGACTTAAAAAGAGAATGCGATTACAGTAGTTATTTACAAATATCTGTCATTCAGAACATTTATTTAACAAACACATTTAATGAAATTTTTGGGTCATGAGGAGGGATAAGTTACCACAGCAGCAACACGTGCAAAAGAAGAACCAATGCTGGGAAGGGCACTTTACATCCAAGGGGGCTCTCAGACATTTACAGTCACTCCTACTCACACTGACCATGTTCTCTTAGTAAATCTTTCTGAAAACTTGGTCCTTTGCCTCAAACGATCAGTAATCCACAGAGCCTATCTAAAAGAGACTGAGGTCTACAAGGCCAACACCATTACTTTTAGAAGATAATAGAAAATAAGTTCTACTTTATCCACATGAAACACCCCACTATGTGGCTTCACCCTGGCAGTCTCAGCTTCAGTACTTTGGTATTGTTTTTTCAGCTTACTGCTGTGCTAAGTGTCCCAGTCAGCTTTAAAATATTCAACTTGCTAACATTCCCTATATATTACACAACATGTTCAGATATACAGTAATTTGAAATGTTTTTCTATTAAGACTTTTTACCTACATTTCTTCCTATTGTTTCATACCTCAACCAACCTGCATAGTTTCATGCACCATCTTAAATCAAATGTTTCTGAGCTTTCCTTGGTAAATTTAATAATTTAGCAAATCGGCAAATTTATTAATGCATTAAAATTACCACCACAAGGCATTCAATTCCACTCCCTTACTTGCTCAACTTGTGACCCTGAACATGTCATTTAGCCTTTTGTTGTTCTGATTGTGGAAAGATTCTTGTAAAAGTTCTTTATATAGTGGTGCTCACTTTAGAAAAGCAAGGGTTGTGTGTTTTCAATGCCAGTCTGATGTCCTGAGTACACTATTCAAAAAATATTCTGAAACTAAAAATTTGTTGTCCCAAATAACTCAACTCCACTCATTGATTAAATATTGATCAAAAAAACTTTGCACAAATAAATAACGTTAACTACTTAGATGATGAATCCAAAGGAGAAATGCATAATAAAATGAACCAGTCTCAGACCACTAAACAAAAAAATAAACTTAACACAAAAACTAAGAACTATTACAATTGATAATTCCTATAAAATGGACACCATTTGGTTTTTCCATTATAGTTCTTTTAACTAGAATCAAGTTTCAAATTCAATTTTACAATGGTTGCCTGGAGTAGAAAGCAATGTTACCAATACTATAGATAATACAATCAAATATAAAATACATAGCATTTAGTGTGTACTAATTAATGTGTCCTTTTTGGTTCTAAATGTGTAGCATCTGCTGCAGGGTACACATCAGATGTCTACCCTCAAGAAGAATTATTTTCATCACCATAAAATTTCAATACACCTTATTGTATATGAATGAAAATGTTTGCAGATTCAACACACAAAGAAACTCAGAAAGCAAAACCTTCAGCTAAAGCTCTTTTCTCAGATGTTGTTCATGTACAAAAAGGATCTTTTATGTCAAAATTAAATAATAATAATAAAATAATTATATAAGTCAGTGAAAGGAAAACTGAAATCGTAAATCATAATGTATAACTTAATAATAAAAAGAACATCATATAACAAAACAAAAAAACATGACATGTCAAGTGTAATTTTAACTCATTTGAGATACTGTATGTAAGATGATTTTTCAATGCCATCATTATGCAGACATTTGTGTTTATCATCATATACAGTATTCTTTTCAGAATATTTCCAGGGTAAAGATTGTGAAGGACAGCTAGCATCCTTGCCCATGTACTTTAAGGACATTCATTTTCAACCAGTCAGATATAAAGTCACGTACAAGCAGAAACTGTAAATACAGAGGCTTATGACTTTACAATCCTTAATATGGTTAAAAAAATTAGAAAATAACAGATTTTTTTCTTTCAAGCTTGGATGATTTTGCGCATATTTCTATGAATGGACAAAGGAAGAGTCTTTTTGTGAAATATTGCATCATTCGCTTCTTATTTTAAGATGACATTTAAAGTTTAACTGTCCTGGAATGGCACATTTTACCTGATTCCAGGGCAACAGAGACCTAACAATATCAGTTTTATCAAGGAGGAAACTTGGTCCTTCCCTTTACAAGCAGAAATGCCTTGCTGCTACACAGTCACCACATAGATCTTACAACATTATACCAAAGTTCTACGGCTTGTCTGTGAAGACATGGCCTAAAAACTTCTGGGTTTCTCGTCACTTAGCATCTTGAGGGCACATTGGATATTTCTTTCTAGGCTGAAGTAAATTTTCTCTCTCCATCTCTCTCTCTTTCTCTTCTTTTCTGCTCACTCACTCAACTACCTTTACAAAGCCACAACTCTGACAGGTCCTTCGGCCCCTGCCTTCTCACACTAACATGAGAAGCTGCTCATATACTGCCCTGTTTTCAGGATTCAAGATTCTTTATTTGTCACATACACAATTATACAAGTGCAACATGTAGAGGAATGTGCCCTGAATCAGCCTGAACAAATAGATAATTAAATTAATTTAAATTTAATTAAAAAAGAAGGGAAAAAAGTATATATCCAAAGGATTATTTTAAACAAGATCTGAGCTGTGTGCAAATATAACGGAATAGATTATCTACGTAACGTGAAGTGCAGTGTGCTAGATTGCTGGTTAAAATAGACTTAAATGACATGGCAGCAGCTGAGAAACAATAAGGTGGTGAATTCAGTTTGTTTAAATGAATAGTTAAAAAAATATGTGGTGGCATGTCTAAATTAAGAAGCTGAATAGCCTTTGGATTGAAGCTCCTCCTGGGCTTCTCTGTTCTGGCCTTAATACTCCTAAATCATTTCCCTGATTTCAGCAGGTACAACAGATAGTTACTGGTGAGATATGTGTCTCTGATGATCCTAGATGCTCTGGTCCTGCATCTCCTGGTATAGATATCCTGCAGAGTGGGTAGATCAGATGTGGTGCAGCGTTCCGCCATCCAGATCAATGTCTCTACTTACTTAATATCCCGTACATTGCTGTTCCCAAACCAGGAGATGATGTTCTGAGTTAACACACTTTCTTTCATTTTTTTATTGATTTTATTAAAAGCAAGTAACATTACATACAGTCAAGTCAAGCTTAACAAAACTAAATTCAGCCCCCAACCAAGAGAGAAAGAGGAATGCCAACAGCCAGAGTTAAACTTTAAAAGTAGAAAAGAAGGAAGAGAATCCCTTTCCCCAATATAAATTCTTATTCTAAAATGTTATTGATTAGATCTTGGCAGGTTTTAAGAAGTTTTGAACAGATCCTCTAAGTGAGAATTTTTTTCTTTTTATTTCAAATAGTATTAAGTCAGTGGGTAACTAATGTTATAAAAAGTTGGGCTAGGATCCTGCCACTTGAGCAAGATAAGTCTACATGCTAATCGTATAATAAAGTCAATTACACTTTTTTGTCCTTCTCCACTATACCCATCTGTAAACTAAACACAGCTGATGGATTTGGAGTGATTGTGACACCAAGGCTCTCTGATAGGCATTTAAAGATTTTGGTCCAGAATGATATTAATTTGGTGTACGCCCAAAACATGTGGCCCAGCATGGTTGGAGCTCGATTGCAATGTTTGCAGGTTGGATCTTGCCTGGAAAAATTTTGGGCAGTTTTAAGTGAGATAAATGAATAATTGTATTGCGCATATGGAGTGAATTCTATACATGGCTGCCTTACACTTCTTTTCTGAAATCTTGAACAATAGCTTCTTTTTCCACTGTATTCTTAGGTCTTTAAAAGGAAGGGACTTTAAAATGTTTTTATATATTATAGAATTGCTGTCTGAGTCAAGACTGATCAGTGTTAAATTTGAAGTGTGATTGTTAGTAGAATGCAAAGACATTTATATACAAATCTGTAAATGATTAAATCCTGTACGTTTTCAAACCATTAAAACCTGTACAAGTTTGAGAGGGTGGAAAAAGGTGGTTATTGTGTAGAGGTGCAACAGATAAAAGCTTCTCTGTCTTGAAGTGCTTCCTACATTGGTTCCATATTCTGAGTAAATGAAGGACAATTGGGATGTTAGTAATGTATATTAACAATAACTTTTGTATTTCAGGATTTTATTTCTTTTGTAGACCAAGGTTGTTTGTGGTTACCAATTTTTGTCAATGTTCAGGTTTTAATAGATTGTATATTTGATGTTAGATTGTATATTTGCCACCCAGTAATAAAACTGAAAGTTTGGTAATGCCATGCCACTAGGGTTGCCCTTTGAATGTGTGGATATTTCAAATTTCAATTAATAAAGTTATGATTGAATCTAATTTCTTAAAAAAATATTTATTAATGTATATGGGGATACTTTGAAATAGAAAAAAAAGCTTGGGTAGGATGTTCATCTTGACAGGTGTCGAAGATTGGAAACTAAGTGTCTGCCTTTAATAAATCTGGTTTGGTTTTGTCATATTACCAAAGGAAGACCTTTCTCTGCCCTTCAGTCTAGAACATTGGGGTGAGTTTTAACATGATTATTCAGAAGTGACTGGTCTGTATGATGCACATTGTCATAAGGCCTTATTTTTCATAGGGAAGACAATAATTCATTATTGCCTCTAACTTCCATAAAAGTTGCTAATAAAAGGGGAGCTAACTGATTTTTTTATAAAATGTGGTAGGGTAGCCATCAGGGCCTGCTGCTTTCCCACTCTGAAGTGAGTTTATAGCGTCTGTTAATTCTGAGAGTGTCAGAGGGTTATCCAGTTCCTCTGCACGGAGAATACTTGGCTGTGGTATCTGTAATGCATCAGAACCACATTAGATTGTCTGCTGCTTCTTTAAACTGAGTAGAATATAAGGACTTATAGTACTCTCTATATTTTTATGGTTAATGATTTTATCTCCATCTGTGTTGGAAATTGCATTGCGAACAATTTCCAAATTGCATTGCGTCAAGAGGTTGAATTCTGATGGCAAAGCCTGCCTTTTCCTATAAAGTGCCTCATTTGGAGACCTGGGGCCTCATGCATAACGCCGTGCGTAGAATTCATCCTAAAATATGGCTTAAGGACAAAAGTGGAAATGTGCATACGCACAAAAAAATCCAGATGTATAAATCTGTGAATTCACCAACTTTCATGTTCTTCCGCTCCATAAATCCCAGTCAATGTGAAAAGTAATGCACATACACACGCCTGCTGCCACTCCCCAAACTCCTCCCAGAATTACGCCTCTTTGAATATGCAAATCAATATAAATAGCCCTTAAGCTCAGCGTTATGTGAAAAAGCAATGGCAAAAGCACGTGGGGAAATAAAAGAATTTCTGCGAATACCAAGTGGAGGCAAGGAAAAACCTACTATAAGTTGGTTTAAACAGTGGTATAAACAACAAAAGAAAGTGATCAAGAGACATAGAGTGTCGGAGAAACTCGAAAGCTCAAATGAAAAGGCGAGTAGTAGCCCATAGGGTACAGAGAAAAAAAAAAGGCACACAGTGGGAAAAAAGCACGAAATGTCAACTTTAATCTCGAAATTTCCACTTTAATCATGTAGTTTATTTTGTCTTTAAAGTAGAACATCATAAACTTCATCTTAAAATCGCTTCATTTACTAGTTTCTCAAATTCCATTGTAGCTAAAGTAGCACATTAAATGCTTTGTTTTGTATTTGATCTTCTATGTGCTATATGTGTGTGAATCAATACATGCTTCTTAAACAGGCTTTCTCTTCCTCTGACAGGACACAGAATCCATTACATTCGTGATATTACAGCTTTCTGAATAATTGAAATACTACTGAGGAGTATACTTGATATTATTTTCATAATGATAGGAGTTAAAGCATGTTATTAAACATGGGAACACGGTGGCACAGTGATTATTCATGCCTCACGCAAGATGCTTGCTGCACCGTGCACGACCTTCGATGAAATCATTTATTGCAGCAGTACTGTCTCTTTCAAACGTATTAACCCCCAATTCCTGTCCTTACTTTTTTTTCTCCAAATACCCAATCACCACACAATCAGCTCTGTAATAGACATTAAGCCATCTGTAAGCTTAGAACGCCAATTCTCCTCCAAATTTTTAAGGAACATTGAAATATTTTCGTAGTACATGTTTAATTATTCTACCCATCTATCCATATCCTTTCAGTGTCACGCCAGCCCCAGCAAGAATACAGCGCGAGGCAGGAACAATCCCTGAACGGAGTGCCAGCTCTTTGCTAGCGCTGCGGCACCGTGTCCTCACATGTTTAATTACTAATAATATAGATTATATAAATAAAGTTAAAGTTTTATCTGTATAATATAAACATATTTTGATGCATTTAATCTTAAAAATTATATTGTCATCATATGTAAATACACGCTTTATAAAGTGGCTCAGGTTGTACAATATTCTAACTGTATCGGAAGTTTACAGTGAGTTAATTGTACTTATAAGTACAAAGAGTTCTACAAGGAGCACTTGATGGACTGATTGAGTGCATTTATAATTCTTGGGATGAAACTGTTTCTGAACCGTAAAGGCTCTGAAGCATTTGCCGTATGAGAGCAGTTCAATGGACAGCATGGCTGAGGCAGCGTGTGCTTGATGCTGTATACCGATAATTCTCTTTCTAATCAGCTGCTGTAGAGCTGTGATTCCCCACTCAGATACTGTGATATAAATACTCCGAGTGGTGCAGTGAGAGTAATATGGAAAAAGATGATACGCTGTGGCAACCCCTAAAGGGAGCAGCTGAAAGAAGAAGAAGAAGGTGCAGTGAGAGTAACAATTCTAAAGCAGCTATGGTATTTAGAATAGTTTGACCATTCTGTGGACCATTATATTGTGGTGGGTTAATTACAATCAAATGCCTTAAACTAATAAACAATATGCAGTTATTTACAGTGTATTTATAAAGCCGCGTCAGGGATGTGGATCTAAAAAATAAAGGGAAACCACACTGGAACAGTAGCACTGCTTTGACGCTGGGACGCCAGTTTGCAAAACCGAGCAGAGAACTTGCGTATGCCAAGCATTTAGCTACCATGAAAATGTACATGGCTTTACGTGGTTATGCATCGCGATTTGAGTGTGGAATGGGAAACCATTTATACATGAGGCCCCTAGCGTGTTCTTGATCTATTCTGGTAATTTTAACTAATTAACTTGGATGCCTTCTTGGTTTCCATTTTATATTTGTGGGAAAGATATGAAATAAACTGTCTTCAGAGTTTCCCAGAGTATTCCTGCAGAGGCCTCTGAGGATGCATTTATCTCCAAAAAAATAATCCATTTGCTTGGATATAAATTCTGTACTGTTCTTGTCAGCTAATAATAGGGGGTTAAGACGCCAGCTGTGAGATGAGAATGTGGGGCATAGTCATAGAGCTCCATGATAAGAGGGGCATGGTTGGATTAAGACACTTTCTACAGCACCAGAGTAAAAAGTTCTTATTATCACTGGAGAAACCTGTAACTTCCTCAACTGTCTAACATGGTAACAATGCTGCCTCACCTTTTTGGATTGGGCTTGAATATGTTCAGTAAATATCAGATCTCCTGTGATGTGAACACCCAAATATTTGAAGCCACTCACCCTCTCCACTAAGGTTTTGTTGATATTTAAAGGGGTTGTAGGAACACTGCTGTCTCCTACTGAAGTCCACCACCAATTCCTTAGTTTTGTTGACATTCAGTTGAAGGCAATTCTTCTGACACCACAAGGTCAGGTTCTCCACTTCCTCTATTTATGCTGTATTATCATTGTTGAAAATGAAGCCTACACAACTATGTCTTCAGCAAATTTGATGGTGGAGTTGGAGGTATGTGTGGCCCTGCAGTCATGAGGGTAGAGGGCTTAGAGCAGAGGGCTGAGTACACCACCTTGTGGCACTCCCAAATTGAGGGAGATGATGCCAGAGGCACAACTACCAACTCTCATCACCTGTGGTCTCCCTGTAAGAAAGTTGAAAACCCAGGAACACAGGTGACTGTTGAGTCCCAGGTCTCTCACTTTGGTGGACAGCCTATGAGAGACAGTTGTATTGAAAGCTGAACTGTATTCAATTAACAGCAGTCTCACATAGTTCCCCTGCTTCATATCCACATGGCTGAGGGTGGTCTTCAGGACATGGGAAATGGCATCTTCTGTTGATCTATTGGGGCGGTAGGTGAACTGGAGTTGGTCTTTGGAGCAGGAGATGGATGCTGTAATTAAGACTTTAATGAGCCTCTCAAAAACCTTCATCATTAGGGAGTTCAGTGGATCAGGTTGGTAGTCTTTCAGGCATGAGGGCTTGTTGTTCTTTGATCATAATTCCATAATGGTGGTGCATTGGCCCTAGAAACCTCTTGCTGGCTAGGCATTCTCTCATACCATCTATTCTGTTCATGATTCAGCTGAAGATGGACTGAGCTGGAGTCATAGTGTTAACTAGTAACAACAAATTAAGGAAAAAAATAATCAAAATGGGACACTAATTTATTATACCATGAATTAAACGACTCCCAAGACCTCATTAATACAAGGGAAATATCACATATTTTAAACCATTTAAAGGTATATCAGTAACACAATTATAAGATGAGAAAACAGTGTAAAAGAGTGTTAAATCTATAATCATGCATTCAGTCCATAACAGCTACCTCAACTAGTAGACACATAAATTTACTGTACTTTTTAAGCTTATCAAAGGCAGGAGAGAGAGTTTATGACCTGGGAGGGTGTGAGGACATGCTTCTCATGAATTAAGAAAGAACATAAAAATTAAAGAAAATGGAATGAAAATAAAGAACCACAGCTCTATGTATTTCTGAAACATAAGTGTGTTTGTTAGTTTTTGACTAGACGCCAAGAGAGTGGAGCTTATTTTTTTAGGGGTTTCCTTCTTGAAAATCATTTTCTGTTCCCATGAGTTTTATCAAGTGTCCAAGTCCATCAACCTGCCACTAAGAGGCAAATAATAAAAATAGAAATTAACAGACATACTGGTTTCATGTGTAAAGCTGTCTAACTACAAGTATGCAGATAATACTGTAAACAGTGCCAAAGGAATCAAAACATTTAGAACCTGGAGAGGAAGCAGATCACTTACAGAAGCTTCATGTAAGACCGCATGTAGAAATTTAAGTCCATCAGCCGTGGGGATTTTACCAAGCATGCCTGAAATTAAAACAGCACTAGACCCTTTGTTACCTCTAATTTATTTTCAGAATAAAAATAAATTTGACAATTGAAGTTAAGTTTAAAATTGATTGATAAACTGCCTGTGAAATACAAACATAAAATTAAATTAATTTTAAGGGCATGTATCAGCTCTAATTCTGGATGGTTTTCACTATATTTAAAGATATATGTAATATTCATGTGCATTTTTCATTTTATGATGTAGTCTATTAAAATGGAGCCATTTAAGCACAGTAGTAGTATTAAAAAGTTGAAACTTCAAGCCCTTTGATAGTTAACTACATAGTATTGCACTGGCAGGAGGAGGAAAACTATCAGTGGAAAATGCTGTGAGTGGAAGAAGAGACATAAGCGAAATACAAAACAAAGATTGAAACAGGGATGTGAAAAGAACTTTTGTGCAACTAATACATGAACAAAATCAGAACTGAAGAAATATGCATATTAAGTTGTGAACCAGAGGATCAAAACAAGAATCCTTTATGCAAAGCTTTCTGTAAATATATCTACAATCTTGGATAGTAAAGGGATATCAGAGCTGACCTTTTATCCTGTTGCACGTGTGACATTAAGTGCTATGATCCTCCAGGTTGATTGCAAGACAAAATGAAAACAAATGGTGGTGCTTGTGTGAATCCAAACATGGTGTTGAAAAAGAATGCTGTATTTTTTTTAATATTATATGCCTGCCAAAACTTCTATATTAGTCTGAAAGCTCAAATATGGTGGGCTTTCACAAAAATTATTAATTTTGCCAATTCTTTAAAGAATACAAATTGTTTGTCTTATGTAACAATCAGAGACTAATTTCTGACTTAAGTGTTTCTTATTGTTGTTTAATTTTTTTTTTAAATTTATTTTGTATTTATTATGTTTTTGTTTCCTTTGATATACTAGCAAAATACCTGCGCTTCTCAGTGGAGAAATAGTGTGTTAAAGAAGTTATGAAAAAGAAAAGGAAACATTTTAAAAATAACATAACATGATTGTCAATGTAATTGTCATAGGCTTATTTTAGTATTGAGAGTGAATTTGATGATTGTAAAGAGTTTAATTTATGATTGTAAATGTGCATGAGAAATGCACTTTTTTAGGTACTGAGCCAACCACGTAGTAGGTGTGGGGACAGTGGCTGTGTGGAAAAAGGAAGGGGGCCCAGGGCCGGCCCTTGTGCATCTCTGCCGTGAAATAAATATTCTGTTAACGGAAATAAGGAATGAAACGACCAAAAGGATAGGTCAGTTACAAAAGTTCCTTACGGCATAATGGTGAGAACCGCCAAAAAGAAGACGTTATTTTTGAAAGCTCGTAATGGGGCACGGCGCAAAATGAAACATACTTAGCATTAGTAAGTACAGTGTAAAGGATGAGCATGGAAAATTTGGGCTTCCTACATATATTGGAAGTCGCAGAAATAGTGAGGAGGGGGTTTGCCTTATCTATGTATATATAGTTTAAGGGGATACACCTCTTTCCCCCCCTTGGGTGTTGCAATAGGACATGAAACATACCTGACTTTTGTAAGTACACTGCAAGGAACGAGCATGCAAAATTTCAGCTTCCCACCTATATGGAAAGTGGGAGAATTAGTGATGAGTCAGTAAGGGCTTTTGCCTTTTATATGCATAGATTATTTTATAATTAATATTTTGCTTAAAGTACTGACTCATGTTAATATTATTTATTCTTTATGCCATGTGCTTTCTGCACTTAAAGTGGAACCTCAGGGGGTGGGTCCTCTAAAGTTGCAGCTCATGGACTGCTCTCCAGCCTTTATACTGGATTGAGTGGGTTGAATTCTTCAGTTCAACATTAGCATTAGTGAATTTCTCTTTTCTTTCACTCTGTTTAGATTTAGATGTTCAGCTTTGTAATGCGTGTATACTTCTGTTCTGTGGGTTATGGTCTTTGTCTTGTGTTTAGTAGTGTAAAGTACTTGCATTCCGAAGTTGGTATTGTTTGCTCAAGTTTGCCTTTTTACCTTTTTTAAATACATTTTTAAATCTCCCTTGTTTTTGTTATGTTTGTTTTGACAATTCTGGTTAGTCATTAAATATAAACAATCAGTATTTCTGAATTTAGAACCAGATAGCTTAATGATTCTCCTCATAACCTTTTGTGAGTATTATAAGTTTGTCTTCTTCTGTCATTTGTAGACTACAAAAGCCTGCTTCTTGAATTAGAGGTCAGTCTTACTTTGATTTGCAAGGAATGCCATATGTTTCAAGGTGTTAATGGTGCCTTGAGGCCTAGTTTTGGAGGCAAAGTCTCACTTTTGAATTTCCCGAGTTAGCCAAATCATAATACTATGCAAATTCTTTATTGCAAGGCAATGCCAAATCTCAGATGCAGGAACTTGCTATTCGTATCTCTACCCTAACCCTGTAATGTTTCTGTGTTGCTTACTTTTTATATTAAAAAGAAAGAAACCAATTTCACATTCTAGAATTTTTATGATATATTCCTCTGAAAGGAGAAATTTTCAAACTCTTGAAGTAGAGCTGTAAACAATTAAAAAAATTTAAAGAATTAGTATGTTTTAGCATAATAATGCATTGCTGCCCTGGACAGTAGTAATTTTAAATGAAATAGAAACTGGTAGAAGTTGCAAAGTCAAAATAACAAGATAAAGGTCAAAAATGTGAAGATGTAAAATAAATCAAATAAAGCAATGAAGCAAAACCCATGATGTTAATCAAAGAACAAAGTCAAGATACAGTAAAAGGTTTAGTAACCAAATAGAGGCACATGTTGTGCTAAGAAAGAAAAATACAGCATGAGAAAAGGAAAAGGAAAACAGACATATTTTGGAAGGCAAGCAAAGAGTAAAACCAAAACTCTGAACACCAAAACCATGACATGAATATTAAAAGTTCAAAGGCAAAAGGGGAGCCAAAATTCATTAGCAAAATACAAAGAAAACATCAAAATACGCAGCAAGAATCAAAGGTTCTTATCTACAATCTCGTATATAGATTTGACCTAAAAGATGATTTTTTATATAGTCGCCTCAATAATGTCCTGGGCTTTGCACCTCTGGGTCATTACCAATGAAGACAGTAAAAAAAAAAATGACAGCGAGCAACAGTAGACCTAATAGTGATGAAATGATAAAAATAAAAATACACAAATCTTACAGAAGTGCCAAAACCAACATAATAAATAGAATCCTTATATTCAAAAACCCAATTAGAGAGAGGAAAACCCAGGTAAACTGTGTGAAAAGACCAGAATAAATTAAATATGAAACACCAATATAAGAACATGTAACCAGAGTCAAGCTGAGCAGATGTTAAATGGGATCAAGGAATAGAAAAGGAATTTGTAACTGGAATATACAAATGATTACTGAAGTTTTTCTTTAAGAGGAATCTGAAATCTCAGATGATCAGGGAATACAGAAGCTAACCTTATATATCCATGTAGATGATTCCTATAATTTTCCCTGGAAACTACATTGTAACAAAAATGATGACACCAATAAGAAAATAATAGAGTGTCATCGAAGAATGTAATTAATTTTCAACATCATTAAAAACACTTTGAAATAAAGAAAATTATTTATAATCAGTGGACCCCTTAGTCTTCAAAACCCTGGAAACAATGTTTGTGAAAATGAAAAGATCAAAAAACAGAAAAACAATAAAGTCACCAGTAAAATCATGATAGATAATCCAAAGAAGGAAAAAGAGTAAAAGTGCAACCTTCATAGACTTTGAGTCAGAAATCCCTAATTACAAGATTGCTTTTGTGCATGTAGATGACTTGTTTTTGCTACTGATGCAGAAAACTGTAAGTTACATACGTCCAGACAATTTGATATCAGATTGTCTGAAATATTTTAACATTGACCAACTCATTATTTCTAAAACCTCATTATGGAATTCTTGCCAAACATTCATTTACAGTAGCTATGCGGTTTCTATTCCCTCGAATTTTCTCCCTGGTTTTGTTAAGGAAGCTCCATCAGTGTCAACATTGTAAACCATCTTTTCTCTCATGCATTTAAGAATAGATATATGCTTGTGTTTATTTTGTTTTCTAATTGAATCCTCTGCCTATATTATACTGCACTATTTAACAGCTCTTCTTCCTACATTTACTTGGTTCATTCATGCATTTCTGCATTCTGACTAGTGTTTAATTCCTTGTGATTTATGATGCATTTCAATTGTCTAATGTTACATTTTGATTCCCCCGCATGAGTCTTTATTGGAATGCGTGGATTAAAAAAATAAGTGAATAACTGAATGCAAGTATTTTTGTTTCATTTCCATGGGCTGTACTTTATTATGCTTTATGAATGTTATGTAGAGAAATCTGTGAAAGGCTCGAATTCAAACAAGGAGTGATTGATTCAGATATAATGGCATAGTAGTGGTACACATAATAGTGCTGGCATGAAACAGCTCCAGAAGTCCATGGTTCAAATTATAGTTTAGCCATGGTTGATGTGGATAAATGTCTGCACATTTATGCTATGTTGTGCATACATTATCTGGATTTCTTCACACATACCAATCGTGTATGTTAAGTGGACTGCCTGCCTTAAATTTGCCTGAGTTGTGATTTCTCCGGGCATCCAATGCTTTTGAAATAAACTGTGGCCTCCTGTCATATATTAGAATAAGCCAATTCAAAACAGAAATGAATAAGTGACTAACTCAGGTTTGTTACATTTTTTAAGTGCCTATTTTACTTTACTATACCTAATCTTATCTGTTATACTTATGGAAAATCTGCCTCTGGTCCTCAAATAAATAATAATGTAAAACAATCAATTTGAGATGAGGGTTTAAAATAATTAATTTTGAACATGTAGGTACAAGATCCAAGAGGATTATCAACAGTGACTCCCATGTATGCAAAAGATAAGGAGCTTTGGATACTGAATATGTGTTGTAAATGGTGGCTTTTTGCATTTCATGTGGAAGTTGTAATGCGTTTTAGTAATTAAGTAAATTAAGTGTAAAAACAGTGAGGAAGTACTTTTTAACATCTCGCACCTGTCTGTACATGATAAGTTATTGAATCTATCAGGCACCTGAGTGTGGTTTATGTTTTATTTCATCCTCCACTCATGTGAATGTCGTTTTAGACTGATGCTAAGCTTAGTTTGCAGGAAGCTGTCAGTGTTGTGTTGTGCCTACATTCTGTGGCCTGTACTTGATACACATGTCATTGCCGTATTTCAGGGGCTCCATATGTGGAAATTCAAATTCATTTGTATTGTAACATGTACAATGGCACAAGCTGTTGACTGAGACCAAGATGAAGCTACAAGGGCCAGGGTGCATGGCAGACAGACCACTCTTAAGATATGTGCCATATAACATATACATTATTGATTTTGTTACTAAATATGCAATTATGAAAGAAAATGACAGAATCTTCATTTAAATATTTAAAAATAAGGTTTATCACGAGTCACCAGGAGATAGAACAGAAATCCTTTAATGTGTCTTTATAATTTCAAAAAGGTAAAATAAAACTTAAATGTGCATATCAATTCCACAGGCTTTAGCCACTATGCAGTGAGGTTCCATTTGGAGCCGAAGTTGTATAGCAACATTTTTCAGTTAAACACAATTAGCTTCAACAGGTAGACAGTTTGGTAGATTTGAAAAATAATGAGAAAGACTGAAAAAAATTTCATTTCCTTTGAGTAAAGTCTATTTGCCTGACCCAGAGAGTTTCATGAAAAAAATCATCATAAAAATTAAACAAAATAAAGAAAAATGAATCCCCAAACCTGCAGCTTACTATACTTGTGCAGGCTGCCAATATCCCCCAATCCCAAAACGAAGAAGCAAAGGATAAATAAAGACTTTGAATTAAGATGCTCTTCTCATTTCTGAATAATATTGCTATGTTTCTTTATTATTTCATTAAGTGTAAATCCTGCTGGTTGTTTCCCACCCCCTGTTGAGTGCTAGCCCTTCTCACAGAGGAACCAGGAGGTTAAATTACAATTTAATTAGAAGGCCTTAGCAGCCTAAGCTGCTTGGGAGTGATCACCCCCCAGTATAATTTTAAAAGATGGCGTCTTCCCTTGCCTCCCTCACTCTTCTCTGCAAGCTTCAGGCCTCTGGAGTCCCTCCACAATATCCCAATTAATTATCTTGCTCATATCAGGGCATGTATTAAAGAGAAATATAAGTAATTAAGTTTGAACAAAGGAAAAATTAAATCTTATGCTGCAATCTGTCTGTTTCTTTACCCAAGTGGGCTGAAGTTCTGAAATACTGTAGAAATTTTAAAGTTATAATTATTATTGTATTGTCATCAACATGATCATCATCAGTGGCCTCTAATTGTCTATTTTTGCTATCTTGTGTGAATAGTGCTACGTGATGCAGGACACTTAAAGTCTTTTCTGGCCCAAATGAATCCACATAATAATAATGACAGTATTGACAAAGCATAATAGGTTCCATGGCTTATTAAAATTGAAACTTTTCCACATGTTCAGGAGACAGAATTATTTAACTCTTTTTAAAGGAATACTCCAACCGTCAAGAAAAAGTTTTAATCGTATATGTTCATGGAGAATGGAGTTAACAGATTTTCTGATAGACAAGGCATATATGGAGACCATCTCTGGACCTTGGCAAACAGTATAAAAAATCCATGAAAAAATCACATGGTAATTCCATCATATAAATCCACATTTTGAGTCATCTGGTCGTATGCTCACAACGGGAAAAACACATGCATTTATTGTAAAAATATTGTGAAGTAAATACAGTACACAGATAAAACATGCTGACATGGCAGTGAGTTCTAGAGTTTAACTCAGGACTATTGACCATTGAATAAGGGGAAAGAGTGGGTCTTCAATTCCAAAACACAATCCTGTCTGAATGCAGTTCCTTTGTCTGCACTGCTGTGATTTTTCAGAAGTATTTACTTAATATTTTAGCATACATTATATGTGCTTTGCTTGTTGTGAGCACATGATTGTAGATTATATGGAGACCATTTTTTTCATGGACTTTTTATATTGTTTGCTGTGGTCCATCATTGGTCTTTATAGATGCCTGTTCTTTCAGAAAGTTTGTTATCTTTGTACTCCACGAAAACATGAGATTATTTATTTTTTGGTCATCAATACAAAGCACATCTGTAACATTCATATACAAAATACCATTTTTGATGGAGTAGTCTTTTACCTTGATAGTTTTACTGAAATGCACTGCTAACCTGTATATTAACTATGATAAAATATTATCATTACTAAATAGCATTATACATTCATTGTGTACTGTCTCTTTAAGTTTACTTTTTCAATATGTTCCTTGTTCTTTGTAGGTGTAGCCCCAGGAAGTGGGGCCAACCTGAGGTCAGGCTATTTAAGCCAGAGAAGGTTCAGAAGTAAGACATTGTTGCATTTGTTAGGATTCCTGTAAATATTGCTGTTTTCTTTGGATTTTCCTGCTCCTTAGGGACAAGCTGACAGAGATGGGAGTAGATTCATACCTGGTGGCATGGATCGTGAACTATCTTACAGACAGACCTCAGTATGTGTGTCCTGGGAACTGCAGGTCTGACATTGTAGTCAGCAACACAGGAGCGCCGCAGGGGACTGTACTTTCTCCGGTCCTGTTCAGACTATATACATCAGACTTCTAATACAATTCGGAGTCCTGTCACATGCAAAAGTTCGCTGACGACACTGCTATCATGGGCTGCATCAGGAGTGGGCAGGAGGAGGAGTATAGGAACCTAATCAAGGACTTTGTTAAATGGTGTGACTCAAACCACTTACACCTGAACACCAGCAAGACCAAGAAGCTGGTGGTGTATTTTAGGAGACCCAGGCCACTCCCGGACCCCGTGATCATCAGAGGTGACTGTGTGCAGAGAGTACAGACCTATAAATACCTGGGATTGCAGCTGGATGATAAATTGGACTGAACTGCCAATACTGATGTTCTGTGCAAGAGAGGACAGAGATGACTGTACTTCCTTAGAAGACTGGCGTCCTTCAACATCTGCAATAAGATGCTGCAGATGTTCTACCAGATGGTTGTGGCAAGTTCCCTATTCTTCACGGTGGTGTACTGGGGAGGCAGCATAAAGAAGAAGGACGCCTCACACCTGGACATACTGGTGAGGAAGGCAGGCTCTATCGTAGGCATGGAGCTAGACAGTTTGACATCAGTGGCAGAGTGACGGGCGCTGTGCAGGCTCCTATCAGTCATGGAGAATCCACTGCATCCACTGAACAGTATCATCTCCAGACAGAGAAGCAGCTTCAGCGACAGACTGCTGTCACTTTCCTGCTCCATTGACAGACTGAGGAGACAGTGCCTCCCCCACACTATGCGACTGTTTAGTTCAACCCGGGGGTGTAAACATTAAAAGTTAACGTTATACAAAATTATTGTCTGTTTAACCTGCATTTTTATCACTCTTTAATTTAATATTTTTTTTTTATTGTTTTTTATCAGTATGCTGCTGCTGGAGTATGTGAATTTCCCCTTGGGATTAATAAAGTATCTATCTATCTATCTATCTATCTATCTATCTATCTATCTATCTATCTATCTATCTATCTATCTATCTATTGTCTTTCTTTCTTGGTTAGTTCTGTAATTTTCAAGTCAAACGAATATATTCATGTCCCACATGAAATTATGTTCTAAAGTGAATTTCCTTCTATAAATTTGAAAAATATCTTCCCCACGCTGGTGCTTTACAATGTAGTCTATGGTGCACAGAGGGAAAGCTTAAACATTTACCAAATACATCCATTTTTCAAGCCAAGACAGTTGTTGAGTACTAAACCACGTCTTCTAATTGAACCACATCTTCTGATTGCTCAAGCATTGTAAAATAGTTTTTCAATAAAAAAGACTGATATTATGAGATTCAGTCTTTTTAAGATTTCAAGATAAGTAATGTACCATAGCTGAGCGCTCAGTCTCCCTGCAACACACCAAATCGCAGTGAAATTTTTGTGTCACATGTTTAGTTTTGTTTTGTAATTATGTGAGAATTTACACAACCAAATAGAAAATAAATCCTTACCACAAGAAAAATAGTATCAGAAATATGTGATAAAATTAGTATTTCTAAATCCCTTTTGTTGTTGCAGACATGCGCCTGAAACACAAGTGGATCAATATACGACAGCTGTCTTAGCTTGAAAAATGATGTATTTGCTAAATTTTTAAGCTTTTCCACCATGCACCATATACTGCATTTTAATGCTCCAGAGCAGGTTACTTTTTTTTTCTTTTTTAATTTATAAAAAGCCATTAACCTTATAGCATATTTTTAGATGGCAAATGTTTATATACTATGTCTGTGAAGAAATGACTTTGACTTGAAAAATATAGAACTTACCCTTTAAGCATTTTGTTTTGTGAATTGTGATTTGGGAGTTATTTGCTTTTGGATTGCCTTTTAGGTACTTCCTTTTTGCTTCATTTTGTTTTTATGAGTATTTTGCCCTTCTGTGCACAAGCCAGGGACTTACAGTCTTCCTTGCTCTTGTGGGGCTGTTTGCTACATTTTGGGACATTTCATGTTACTTTGCCAGCTCTCCCTCTTTGGACCCTGCTAGGTCATAAATCTGCACCTAGAAGTTGTGAGACAAGCTAGGATTGGGGGTGAGTCTTCTCAAGCAGGCTAATTAGGTTGTTGTCTTGACTTTATGGTACTTTGGCTGGGGGCTCATACCTGTTTCACCATGTTTGTGAATCCTAATAACAAAAATGTAATATATAATCAAGCTCAAGCCAATTAAGAGCAAATTAATACTTGATTTTCCTTTAGGCATTCTAGTTTTCTCTATCATCTCCAACATCTGCAGGTTAGGTGAATTGGTGACACTACATTTCATCTTAAACAAAATAAGATATAAGAAGTACTTCACAGAAGTGCTGAAAGTTTCATAGAATGGAATTAAATCTAATTCTGGTTATTACTCATTGTTTTCAAATATTACTTTACATAGGGAATTCTACTGTACATATGTTTAAAACATTACTTAAAAGTGTACCTGGAAACTGCACCTTATGGAAGTTTCTAGTCTTGAGTCAACAATATTGATGGAGGATTGAAAATGTTAACCTATTTTAGGCTAAACATTCTGTAGTCTGGACCAGGGAAAATGACTGTAGGACTGTTAGAAGGCAGTCTGGGACATACTGGTACTTATTCTTAAAGTTAAAATTACCGTGGTGGATTTTGACTCTCTATGACTTTAAACTGAAAAATATAATTTTCAGTATAATAGATACATGAAAGCCTAGATGGCAATGCTGTAATTTGCATTACTTTATGCGTGTGATAATCAAACATTATAGCTTAATGGACTAACCACAACCATGCCCTAACTTAAACCGCTTTTGAAAATGCAGCATATATAAGAAAAGCATGTTCTACCAGAAAAGAAAGAAAAAGCATTGGACTTTTTTTTTGCTTTATTATGAGCTCTTTTACCATTGTGCATTCAATTAGGAGTTCTTAAGTATTCACACATTGTGAAATGGAAATCCCTAAATGCATTATTATCATTGATAAAAACAAAAATAAACCTCTTAAGCTTTGCAGTAGACTCGGTGGTTAATTACTTATACATTACTAATGAAAATATTGCGTAATTAAAGAATTGATAACAGAACCATTGAGTTCATGAAATCACAAAAGTAAGCCAGAAAATGTAGTGCATTGTTCAGTTTTATGTGTGTATCCTTCACAGAGTTACATTACCTCATAAGCACTCTGGTAATTAGTTACAAAGAATGAAACATAGAAGTTCCAAGCATAACTGAAGGTACTATAGGAGGTCAAACCTTTAGTTCACAGCTTCAGAACTATGAAATGATCTGCTACTTGTAGGTGGGAAAGCCTCATTGATCTTACCAATTAGATACAGGTTGTCGATTCACTACTTTATTCTAGGATATCTTCATTCAAATTGGTGATTAGACTGTCATATATATATATATATATAACTTGTTATTAAAGCCCCATCTTATTCTGATATTCTCCTTGGTATCCTAATGTGGCTTTTTTTTATGCTACTGCTGCTATGCATGGAGTAAGACATCAGAGTGGATTCCAGAATTTTTGATAGAACCCTAGACTTTCTTATTTTACTTTTGGTTATACACTTGTGGATTTGCATTTATGACATTGAAAAGAAGATGGGATAAACAGTTGTCCAGGGCATTAAAAATGTGACCATGATCTTCCCTGGGCATAATTTTTTTCAGGAACTTTGTTTAGTAGAGTTTTTCATTTTCCTCTTCTGTGTTGTTAACTTATATTTCAATTGTTTTTAATCTTTATGTTGACATGATTTTCCTGTGTTTAACCATATATATATTTGTTTGACTGTTTATGCAAATGTAAGATTTATTGTTATTATTATTGTCAAGCAGACGATCATGTTCTAAGTGAAGAGTGTCAAGCAAGAATAATTTGAACTGAATTGAAAGCATTTACTGTTACTATTAAATTCTTAGTGTCAGGGAAGAACTTTACTATGTGAGGAAATGAAAGACACCTCATTGGTGAGCATTGTGCATCTGTTATAAATGTGTGAAATATTTTTCAATCTTCCCTTCACAAAACGCCTTTGCAAATGTTCCTACACAGTTTATGGCAAATTGGGGCATAGTTTCAAAGATTCTGAGAAATCATGAAGGCTCAGATGAGCTTTAATAAATTTACAGTTTCTATATATGAAAAGCTATCATCATTATAAAAGCTTTTTCCCCCCTCCTAAATGTGCCTATTACAATGCTGCACAGACAGAAATCATGCTCCCCTCAGGATAATGCAGAATGGCTTGCCAAGCCACTTTCCTCCATACAATGATTCTAATCAAGAATGCGTCTCTGACTTTAATAACATACTGAAGGATGGTACATTCCCTCCATGCCCCTCATAGAGCATGAAATATCTAGTCACATGTTTTGATTGTAAAATTTTTATAAGCTTGTATCTTCAACTATATATAAAAGTATAAAATAGATCTTCTCTTCATTAAACAAAAAAATGGACATAAACAACAATATATACTGCTATAAACTATTGGTATACTCCATTATAAATTGTTTTTTCTCAGTTAAAGTAACCAGACAGCAAGTCCCCTCCTCCACCTCTACCCAGCAGTTAAAAACCCTTTCTACAAGAAAGGTAGTGCTTTAAACACTTTTTTTATTTCTTTTGAGACAAAGATACGTAAATGCATGAGAGATAATGAAAGGAAACTAAAATGAGTGGAGCAGTACGGTGCTGTTCAATCTTCTGGACAATTGCTGTATTTTGGGTTAAATTGCAGGCAGGCAGCCTCCATCTCTTCCCTCTAATCCTTGTACAGAGACAGGGCCCTCTCTGTCCACACAGACCCCCCACTTTGGGAGACCCTAGAGGGCCAAATTAGAGCAGAGGGGGGTCTTTTGTTTCGCCAGCCCTGGGGAAAAAAGATCCAAATTATTTTGCCAGCCAGCGCAATTTTGCATGCTGTGATAACTGCACCGCAAGAAACTTCTTTGGCTGCATTGAAAAAGAAGAAGATTTTCTGCCTTCTTTTTTTTCTTTTTCTATTTGTAAAACCCTTTCTCTTCCCGGCAAAGCCACAAACTCATTAAGCTGTTTAATTACACCTTCCTTTTCACACACTGTCTCCTATCTCTGCCACAACCGTGAGGTGACTCCTCCATTATCCACACAAAGGTCTAAGACTTCGCCTCTTACATCTTTCATTTTGTTCTTTCTTTGCTTTCTTTATTTGGCCTTGGAGGGAAAAAAACCCTATCAATAGTAGCATTGTTTTATGCAAAGAAATTGTGCATTCCATAAAAAAAGATATCTTTTTACAAAGTTACCAAAACTTTGTTAGTTAGTCTATGCTTTTGCAGGTGTCATTAAGGCAATCTAAACTTCACCAGAGGCTTACATATTTTATAGTATTTTAAAATGTGGTTGTAAAATTTACAGTTAGGAGATTTTCATGACTTTGTAGTCAGGCTGAATGGACCCTTCAAGTTAGATGCGTACACGTAAATATACTAAACCCCATATAATTCTGTTTTAGTGTGTTTACTCCTACATGATGCTATGTGCAGTAGAACTGCAACTGTAATTTCAAGAGAAGGTAAACACCTACCCAGTGATGGGTTAGAACATCGGCATGGCAAAGATGGACTATGAAAGACAACAATCCTTACTCCTGCATAGGCTGTGTTTGAGGGGCAGTAACAGTAAGCTCATCAGCATTGCAACACACAGCGTTCACACACTCTGTTCCTCTCTCCCTTCTTCTTCTTGCCAGCAGCAATGGAGACTGAGCTCAGTGAGCCGCATACAGGATATTAGTTCTTTTCCCGGCAAATTTGCTTTTTACATCTATTTCTTTCTCTCTCTCCTTTTTCTTTCTTCAAGAAAGGCTTGTTATTGAGCTTAGTGTCCACAAATGCCATTGATCCGGGCAGTGACTCAATCCATACTCCCTTGCTTTGACACCCTCTCAGCGTGTAAGCAATACTAATCCCTCTCAGCCTACAGCCCCATTGATTTTATAGATTTCCCCCAAAGTTGCGATAATGATATATCATTGTTAAATTTGGTAGAACAAACTGCTTTGCCAATCTGTCAATGCAAGCATGGAAACCAATTCACAGACAGCTTGTACGGCCGCTGACATGGCATTTTTTTCTCTCCTCCCTGCTTCAAAGGATAAGCAGGAAAGGAAACGAGAGATATCAGGATGACTGCAGGTGCATGCAGCCTTAATAGCTGGGGCCTGCTTGACCTGCCTCGTTTGCAGCTAACATATTTACCCACTCGTTCCTTCACCGGGAAGCACATTATCCTTGTCGTTGTAATCAAATAACTAATCATACTTGTAATTGTGTGGGAAGCAAAGATGGGAGGGTGATTGTAAGTGAAGAAGCAAAGTATGTTTAGCCAGGTAATTATAAAGTCATTGGGCCTGTCTGCACAGTAACACACAAAGAAAATGTAACATCAAATAAGAGAAAGTGGATAAAAGAAGTACCACACAGGACAGAACTCCACAGAAAGTACTGCCAAAAGCTGTATGTGGACTTTGGGAGGAGGTTTTATTATTAAAAAAATAAACAAAAGCAATTTTAAGGAACAATGAAAGAGAGGACTGCAACTAAACTGATTTTCACCTTGCTGGTGTTACAGAGAGAGGGGAGGAGATCGGGCCGGAGAGCTAGAAAGCTGGAAATTAGTCACAATGCCTCCTGGACACAGAGTGCACGCGGGAGGGGAGAGCGATAATCTGAAAAATATAGAAAAACAGGTGGAAGAATGATGGCTGTGATAGCTAATTTACTTTTAATTCACCTTCAATTCCCACAGTGAGCCTTCATGCAGCTGCCTATATGTCGGGTTAAAATGGCCTAGATTTTCTAACAGCACTGAGATGGGGTTGGTGGGAGTGAGAATGGAGGGGAATGGGTTTTGGTCAAGCTTATGGACTGGGAAGCAGACTGGCAGGTGAAATGCAAGAGGTCAGCCATTCACAGTTAAAGGCAAGCGGAAAGGCTCAAATGCCAATGATATGGGGTCCTTATGTTAGGAAAGTATAGGACTGCAAACAAGAAATGACGTGTGAGTTACAGTAAAAGTATGAGTGAGCCAAAACCGTACTTATGGTTGTGCTGTATAGTCATGTCTTTAGTACAAAGTTGAAAAGGCAGTGAAAACATAGTAAGGCTCTTGCTCCTAAATGGATACAGTATCATAGATTGGAATGAGAGATTAGAGGTGAAGTTTGTGGGATCTGTCAAATATATATCTGTAGTTTGTAGTAATAAATTAGTTGTGATATCTAAGGTAATAGCTCAACTGTGTCATTTGAAAGTTATATTTAGAGATTCCTAGGAAGGCCCTTTGCCACTGAACTTTGGACACCTATACATACAATCCTTTCCAAATGGTTTGCTTGTTGCTGAGAACTCCGGACATCTTGTAGGATAAAAAAGCCAGGATATTAAAAAAGAGAAGAAGACCTGACTTATCATGACTGCAGGATATTCATTTCATTTGGCCAAAACAGGGGTACTTTGGCAGGCATACTTTCTTGGTATTTTACAAGCCCTGCTGAATTCCTTTCTTTCTGTTTTCTCTCCTCATTGCTATATCCTCACCATCAATTTCTCCCTTATGATTGTTAATTTGACATCCTTCTTCCCATCTCCTACTGAAATAAAGATCTCAGTAAAGAAGTAGAAAACTTAGACTAGCTAAAGGGTAATAGTTTAGGGTAAAACTTCAGTTAATCTAAAACATGCGCATTTCGAAACTCAAGTGTTCGGAGAAAACCCATATAAATACTTGGGGAATAAGCAAACTGTGCAAAGACAGTGCTTCTGGAAAGTATTCACTTTTTCCACATTTTGTTATGTTATAGCCTTATTCCAAAATGGATTAAATTCATTTTTTTCCTCAGAATTCTACACACAACACCCCGTAATGACAATGTGAAAAAAATTTACTTGAGGTTTTTGTAAATTTATTAAATATAAAAAAATTGAGAAAGCACATGTACATAAGTATTCACAGCCTTTGCCATGAAACTCTAAATTGAGCTCAGGTGCATCCTGTTTCCCCTGATCATCCTTGAGATGTTTCTGCAGCTTAATTGGAGTCCACCTGTGGTAAATTCAGTTGATTGGACATGATTTGGAAAGGCACACACCTGTCTATAAATCTGGCAAAGGTTACAGAAAAAATTTCTGCTGCTTTGAAGGTCCCAATGAGCACAGTGGCCTCCATCATCCATAAGTGGAAGAAGTTCGAAACCACCAGTCCTCTTCCTAGAGCTGGCCGGCCATCTAAACTGACCGATCAGGGGAGAAGGGCCTCAGTCAGGGAGGTGACCAAGAACCCGATGGTCACTCTGTCAGACCTTAAGAGGTCGTCTGTGGAGAGAGGAGAACTTTCCAGAAAGACAACCATCTCTGTAGCAATCCACCAATCAGGCCTGTATGGCAGAGTGGCCAGACAGAAGCTACTCCTTAGTAAAAGGCACATGGCAGCCCGCCTGGAGTTTGGCAAAAGGCACCTGAAGGACTCTCAGACCATGTGAAACAACATTCTCTGGTCTGATGAGGCAAAGATTATACTCTTTGGTGTGAATGCCAGGTGTCATGTTTGGAGGAAACCAGGCACAGATCATCACCAGGCCAATACCATACCTATAGTGAAGCATGGTGGTGGCAGCATCATGCTGTGGGGATGTTTTTCAGCGGCAGGAACTGGGAGACTAGTCAGGATAAAGGGAAAGATGACTGCAGCAATGTACAGAGACATCCTGGATGAAAACCTGCTCCAGAGCGCTCTTGACCTCAGACTGGGGCGACGGTTCATCTTTCAGCAGGACAGTGACCCTAAGCACACAGCCAAGATATCAAAGGAGTGGCTTCAGGACAACTCTGTGAATGTCCTTGGTGGCCCAGCCAGAGTTCAGACTTGAATCCGATTGAACATCTCTGGAGAGATCTTAAAATGGCTGTGCACCGACGCTTCCCATCCAACCTGATGGAGCTTGAGTGGTGCTGCAAAGAGGAATGGGTGAAACTGGCCAAGGATAGGTGTGCCAAGCTTGTGGCATCATATTCAAAAAGACTTGAGGCTGTAATTGCTGCCAAAGGTGCATCGACAAAGTATTGAGCAAAGGCTGTGAATACTTATGTACATGTGATTTCTCAGTTTTTTTTTTAATAAATTTGCAAAAACCTCAAGTAAACTTTTTTTCACGTCGACATTATGGGGTGTTGTGTGTATAATTCTGAGGAAAAAAAATGAATTTAATACATTTTGGAATAAGGCTGTAACATAACAAAATGTGGAAAAAGTGATGTGCTGTGAATACTTTCCGGATGCACTGTATAGTGCCTCTGCTGGGATTTGAACCCACAGCTCTGGAGCTATCAATCAGTAGTGCATATCACACTGTTCCTGTGTTAGCTTCATTACATTTAGTTTATTTAAATTTTATCCTGGTGAACACTGCCCTCAGTGCTCAGTATAACACAAATTATAGGGTTATGAACTAATGAATGTATTTCTAAAGTTTTGGCACTCTGACTCAATCTGGATCACACGTTGAGTCATCATTGGTTTCAGACATACCACAATGTGGTTTCAAATGAAACTTAGTCTATAGTCGGGTACCCAATACAATTTTAAACCATGTTACATTTCTCCTTGGCCATTGCAAATGTCAGATAATAGAACGTTAAAATGATTGATCTCCTGTCAAAAGGAAATTTCACAAAACTAGTTTAAAGACGAAAATCTGTTCTACCATCACAGATCTTGTCCAAACTATTGATGTGATATATTCCTTTCCATTAGTGTATGTTAATTATATTGCTGCAATAATACACAGCGTAATCTCACAATGACCTTAGTCCTAGGTGTGACAGCGTTTGCCAAAAACAAGTAAAAGCACACAAAAGAGATAAACACAAATCAGTTCTGACATTTTAATCACTGATGCTATATGCAAAAAGTGCTTGGAAAATGAACAAATTATGTGGTAATAGATACATAAATGCATTCATTTGTTGAACTATTTTTTTTGTCAAAGAAACAGATCTAATACATCTATTTGTGGATTTTCTGTAATGGCTACATGTTTCATTTCAACCATACTCTGTACCTTTAACAAATCACTTTCTCAAATTAAACTTAATTTTATTCTTTTGATCGTTTTAAAAATAATCATACATATTGTTTTTATCATGTTTATGTCTGTCTTAAACAAAGAACAGGTAAGAAAAAGCATGCTGTTGATACAAATAAATATTCAGTACATCTATATACATAACAGTACATAGTACAAATGAAAGCAAATGTGGTTCAGTCTCACAGGTTCAATTTGCAAAGGTTTGTAACCATCTCTACCCAATGAGTTGGCTTGTCCACTTGTCCATAGCGTATTCCCAAACTCTTTTCTCAACTCCATCTCTCAATAATCTGGCCTCTCTCTTACACTCTTCAGTTGAGGGCTTGCCCCGACTCTACCCTCAGTTAAGCTGTGGCTCAAGGGTGTATTTGTACTCCATGGTGTTACAAATCTGCTTTGTGTCATTAGGTCTGATTTTTGCCTATTATTCTTACCTTAATGTAATTATGTACATTATTATTATTATTATTATTTTGGTGATGTCTTTATGGTGCCATTTGGAGTTTACCATGTGTTCTTGGACATTTTGTTGTTTGCAGCGATGTTCCTTTCTGGTCGTGTGTTTGATGATGCTACTGCATGTGAGGAGAAAATGATTTATGACAGCGTCCTGGTAATTCTGGCATCAGCTTTTTTCACAAAACCTTTGTTTAGATTTAGTTATTTAGGGAAAGCATTTTAAGGCAGCCAGGATCTTTTATGTTGCCTCTTGACTCTCAGATTTTGCCCTTGCATTTTGAATTCAGACATTGTATCCTTTTGACTTCCGGGTTCAGACCTCTACCTTTTTACCAATCATTATTCATCTTTCCCCTTCTGTTACTTTGACAATACTTTCTTTTAAGAAGTAGTCCTTAAGGATATGCCAAACCATCTGCTTACAAGGCATTCCCTCAAGTCACCTTTGGGATGGGGAAGTTCCATAAAACAACAGGGACATAAAGCCAAATGGCAATTTGTTAGCCCCTTAGACTAATGCACTGCTGACTTTTATACAGGTATTGATAGACCAAGTGTTTCCAAGGTACCTTTTTAAATACCTGTACTAATTTAGCAACAGTTTGCTTTCAGTCTGGAACTATGTGACCACTTCTGAAATTCCCTCCTTAGCTTCGCTCTTTTTCGCTCTTGTGGCTGGGTCACAACTTGGTGTCCTGGGGGAATATAGTCTGCTATAATCTAGATCACACTTCTCACTCTCAGAGGCTGACTGATGAACTTGAAGGGCCCCCAGCAAACCATCCTCTGGCAGTACCCTTCATTCTTACATGACAACTTATGTCAATACTGCCACCACCTGCTTCTGCCCTTGTGTTGTGCTATACCTTTTTGTTGTGCCCATAGTTTACATGCTACTTATGTATAAAACATTCATATGAAGTTTTGTTTTGTTTAAGTCAAGACATCCTACTTCAGCCATGTTTTGAAATGTATCTCCCGGCAGGGAAAGATGACTTTCAGCTGATTGCAAAGTATCAGAGAATATATCCATCTTTTGTGATGACAGATCTACTCCAAGGCAGACCAAGTGCCACCACAGTTGCTGAGAAGAGAAAGAAAATGAGAATGACTTAGTAATATATTGAAATATATAATCCAAACAGTTACTACAATTAATTAAAAAGAAGTATAAGAAAACATATGAATTGCTTCAAAAGATGCTCTTTCAAGTATGCTAAATGAATGAAGCACAGCTTTTATCTATCAATTCATCAATTTCCTAACCCAATGCATCCAATTCAGGGTCCCAGAAAGCCAGTGCCTGTCTTTCAACATTGGCTATAATATTTAGAACCAAATCCAGAAGAAGTGTAACCCAACACAGGAAGCTACAAACATACAGGGAGTCCTCGGGTTACAACATTTTGACATACAACGTTTCGAGTTTACAACGCTCACTGCCATAAAAACTTAAAAAAATTGAGACATGAGTGTTCTGGCTTATGCCATTAGCATCGTACTTACAGGCTATGTGGGCGAACTAGTTTGGTTGCATGCAGCGGAAGAATACACAGTAACGCAGTGTATGAGTGAGGGAGTTGGCAAACTAGTTTTGTTGCGCGCGGAGGAAATGTTCCGTTTGTGTGGCTTTGTTTGCCAACTTTGTGGCCCTTATCATGGCTCTTAAACAAAATTCAGAGTCTTCAGATGGTAGTGCTTCGAAGAAGAGGGAAGTCATCACAATGGAAATTAAATTAGACATTGTAAAGAGATCAGAAGAAATAAAGGTAAGGAATTTTTTTACATTTATTTTTTCTGTTACTACAGTAAGTGTACAGTACAGTATATTTATTTCCTTTTTCTGTGGCTTAGTTGTGTTTTTATGTTCTAGATTATGATTTTGCAAATGTGTTAGGATAGGTAAGTGACTTAGGCTAACAAACACCTGTTTCCAATTAACCTGTTCAATTTTTTTATTTTTAATAAATTTGCAAAAATCTCAAGTAAACTTTTTTCACATTGTCATTATGTGGTGTTGAGTGTAGAATTCTGAGGAAAAAAATGAATTTAATCCATTTTGGAATAAGGCTGTAACATAACAAAATGTGGAAAAAGTGATGCACTGTGAATACTTTCCGGATGCACTGTATATACAATAGATATAGCCATAATAGAATGAATTGTTAGACATAAGGAAAAGGACTAAAGGTAACTCAAGGATTAACTAAATGTTACTTAAATCTTAACCACGTGAGGTCTCCCCATTTTAGAGAAACCACCAACTTGATTTTTCAAGGTCATAATGACGGAAATGAGTAACAAACAACCCTCTAGAAAGCGAGGATAAACTACTGGGATAGCCCGAACACCCATCCTATAATATGGTGAGAAGATCAATAGAATGATCCACAAACACCCCTCCTAAGAAAGCAGCATTCAGAATAATGGTAAAGTCGACATGAGTCAGAAATTACTTGTGGCTCTATTTGATTGGATAATGGTAATAAAGTACTACACATTAAGAGTCAGATGACATGATGAGGTAATGGTAATAGTAAAGTATTAAGTATTAAAGACGATGAATTGTTTAATTGATTGCTCACTCCATGGACTGAGACATTCTGCATTCTTATCTTGGCTCCTTGACTGCCTTCCTTGAATGGAGGAAAGTTTTTGCCATGACATTGAATGGTTACTGAGAGCTGCAATCATTGCCAGCAGCAGCCAACTTGACTTAATGCAAATGGAGTTTTCTAGGCTGACGTTCTACTCAGTGCATACACATGTGTAATGCATTTGCCTGTACAAAGCTCACTCAGCATGAATACATATGTTGATTGTGGTAGGGCAGTGAAATAACAGTCTCAAAAATAAACAAATTTTGGTATGCAAACTGGGTTATTTATCACCAGATGAATTGGAAGGATCGAAAAAAAGAAAAAGATAGGTGTTGCACTAGTCCCTGAAATGGGGCTTCTTATTAAATTAAACATAAGGTTTCAATCAAAATGGAGCAATGTCCTACAGCTCACTCTGGCCTCTGATGGACATCTTATGTTGGGACACCAGACTTATATAGAGGGCGGACTGTAAAGGGTGGGACTAGGTGCCTTCACTGGGTAGCTTCTCAGCTCTCGTCTCCTCCAACACACATGTGTGACGTAGCCCCCACCCTCAGCTCAAGCCCAGAGGTGCAACCAGACCTAATTGCGAGGTTGTGGATTTGGGAGAGGGCATCGGTGTTGGCGTGGAGCATCCCTCCCTGATGCTGTTCCTTGAATTTGTAGGGCTGGAGACTTAGTGACCAGTGAGTGATACAAAAATTTGAGTCTCCCTGGGTTTACAGCCATTGCATCAGGTCATAATCTGTGACCAATGTGAAATCATGTTACCAGCAGATAGCACTGCAATTGGGAAACCACCCTTTTAATGACTAAGGCCTTCTGCACATTTGCCGTATACCTCATCTCCCAGTCCAGCAGTTTTCAGCCAAGGTACATGGCAGGGTGTTCTGCTCCTTCAATAACCTGGTACCAAGGCGGTGTCTGAGGCGTCGGTCTGGGGGACAAAGGGAATAGAAAAATCAGGAGTTATTAATACAGGAGCAGACATAAATGCCTCTTTCATGTCAAAGAATGCAGCTTTGGCTGCAGGATTCCACACCACTGAGTTAGACGCCTTCTTCGTTAGAGCAGTTAGAGGCATGAGTTGCTCATAGACGCAGGATACAAACCATTGATAATACCTGGCCAATCCCAGGATGGCCCGCACCTTCCTTTTTGTTTGTGGCCCTGACTAATTGCATATGTCTGCAATTTTTGACTGCTGGGGTTTTACCTGCCCTCTGCTTACCACATAGTCCAAATACTTAGCCTCGGTCAACGCAAAATAACGATTTTGGGGGTTGATCTGTAGGCCAGCATCATGGATGGCCCTGAAAAGTTTTTGAAACTGCAATAATTGTTCCTCCCAAGTGCTGGAATATTTGATGATGTTGTCGATGTATTGAGCACGATTGGTAGTGTGGGGCAGGAGCAGTCTGTCCATCAGATGCTGGAAGGTTGCTAGGACCTTGTGCAGCTAGAAGGGTAGAACACGATATTGCCAGTGGCCACTAGTGGTGCTAAACACAGTTTTCTGTTTTGTCATGTCCATCAAGGGGATCTGGGCATTACCGAATCACTCCAGGAGGTCACTCACCCTCAGCATGAGATAGGCGTCAAAACAGGAAACTTGATTACTCTCTGGCTTGGGGAATGATACAAATAAATCATCATTCTACTGCTTACATTTAAAGGAAGTGGGCAGCCGGTGGAAGCAAAGCCGTAGAGAGACTAGAGTATCAGGGAGGTCCAAGGCTGAACCCCCAGTATCATGTGGTGAGGTGGGTGGGTTGGCCTCTGAACTTGATGCATCCTCCTCTTGTCCCAGGTCCGCAAGGTCATACTGGGTAGACGCCCCATTACCTGCCCTCTTGCATGGCTGGGACTCTTCTCTGGACAAATGGCTTTTGCCAGTTGTCAGGTTCATTGGACCAGTCGGGTATGGTGAGTCTCAGTCATGTTTATTCTGGGACCAATCTCTTTCCAGGATCAGGGTGTGTGTGATAAGGCTTCAGCACCACCACCCCATGCATTCAACATGGTTGGCCTCATACCACTCTCCAGCAGATTACAGTGGGGTAACCCCTGGCCTCGCCATGAATATGTGTAAGAATGGTCCGCCTTCGATTATACTGTTCCGATCAGATGTAACAGCTAGCAGTGAGGTGTTCTTGCTCCTGCTGCTCCGGGTGTTCTGTCTGTCTGACTAAGCAGTGGTGCTTGATGATACCTACTAGTGTTTCCATGTCTACCCAGGGCTGCCTTCGAACAGGGTGGACTAGGTATTTGGGAAGGGCGCATACCAAAAAGTCAGTTGTGACCATCTCTACAGTGCGCTCTGGTGTATGCTTACCTTGCTGGAGCCACCAGGACATCCTACCACAGGTCAAAGACTTAACCCCTCACTGGGCACTCAGGATCAAATCCCCATTCCTGGTAACACTAGGCCTGGCAGGTGGCAGTCAAACCCTGGTGGGAGAGTATTTTTCTCTTCAGGGTGAGTTAATCAGCTGCCAGTTCCACATCTAGATCATAGTAGATGCATTGCATCTTGCCTGCTAGGATAGTAGCCAACAAGTTACTCCAGTCATGTTGTGGCCAGTGCTGCTGGGTGGCCATACACTTGAAAATTAGGAGGTAAGCCTTGATATTTTCCCAAGACCATATACATGAGCAACTGGGTAAGATTTTGTCCTCCTGCCAAGTGCCCATGTGTCTGCAACGCACCTCCACTTCCATCTATTCCACGTGCCATGCTTTCAGCTGCACAAGCTGGTCCACTAGCTGCTACACCACTTCTGCTAGCCCTACTGGCTCAGCCATCATTGGAGCCCAACAATCCTGCAGACTATGCCATGTGTGATCACGAATTGAAGTAACAGCTTCAAAAAAAGGCATTTTTGGGACAGCAATTGGGTTGTCCCTTTTATTTGTTTCCAGATAAATTGGCAGGATCGAAAAAAAAAAAACAGTTTGGCACTAGTCCCCAAACCGGGGCTTCTCATGAAATTAAAGATAAGTTTCAATCAAAACGGATCTCTGTACTGCAGCTCGCTCTGGTCTCTAATGTCTTCTTTCCTTGGGACACATGGCTTTCATGGCAGTCAGACCAGAAGGGGTAGTGTTAGGTGCAAGGCAGGGCTAGGTGCCCTCACTTGGTGGCTTCTCAGCACTGTTAGGAAAGAAGATAAAGTTAGTGGTAGGTCCCCACTTTATCTCAGAGGGTTATTGCATGCCTTGAGTAAGTTTGCGGAGATGTCCTCTGACGCTCATGTGTGACATGATACATGACGTAAGATGCAACTTGACTAATTCACAAGCAGTAGTAAGATAAGTAAGAATGCAGCTGCTAGAATCCTAATCCTGGGAAAAGAAAATCCGAGCACATTTCTCCAGTTTTGATGTCACTACACTGGTTGCCTGTGTCATTCAGGATTGACTTTAAAATACTGCTTATGGTTTGTAAAGCCTTAAATAATCTCGCTCCATCTTATATATCGGAATGCCTGACACGTTATATTCCAAATCGTAACCTTAGATCTTCAAATGAGTGTCTCCTTATAATTCCAAAAGCTAAACTTAAAAGAAGTGGTGAGGCGGCCTTCTGCTGTTATGCACCTAAAATCTGGAATAGCCTGCCAATAGGAATTCGACAGGCAAATACAGTAGAGCATTTTAAAACACTGCTAAAAACACATTACTTTAACATGGCCTTTTTATAACTTCACTTTAACTTAATACTGATGCTCTGTATGTTCAATTCTTCATAATAACTATTCACAGTGGCTCCAAAATCCATACTGACCCCTACTCTCTCTTCTGTTTCTTTTTCCGGTTTCTTTGTGGTGGCGGCCTGCGCCACCACCCTACTCAAAGCATCATGATGCACCAACATTGATGGACTGAAAGCCAGAAGTCTACGTGACCATCATCATCAGGTCCTTCCATGAAAACCCTAAATACAAAGAGGACTGTTTGACTAATGTTAGGTAGATTGCCCAGAGGGGACTGGGCGGTCTCTTGGTATGGAACCCCTACAGATTTTATTTTTTTCTCCAGCCTTTGAAGTTTTTTTTTGTTTTTTCTGTCCACCCCGGCCATCGGACCTTACTTATTCTATGTTAATTAATGTTGACTTATGTTTATTTTTTATTGTGTCTTCTATTTTTCTATTCTATTTGTAAAGCACTTTGAGCTACATTTTTTTTGTATGAATATGTGCTATATAAATAAATGTTGATTGATTGATAACACGAAGAATGCACTGTATGTAGTTGGAGATACAGTCATATGAAAACGTTTGGGAACCCCTCTTAATTCTTTGGATTTTTGTTTATCATTGGCTAAGCTTTCAAAGTAGCAACTTCCTTTTAATATATGACATGCCTTATGGAAACAGTAGTATTTCAACAGTGAGATTAAGTTTATTGGATTAACAGAAAATATGCAATATGCATCATAACAAAATTTGACAGGTGCATAAATTTACATCAATACTTAGTTGGGCCTCCTTTTGCAAATATAACAGCCTCTAAACACCTCATATAGCCTGTGATGAGTATCTGGATTCTGGATAGAGGTATTTTTGACAATTCTTCCATAGAAAATCTATCCAGTTAAATTTGATGGCTGTCGAGCATGGACAGCCTGCTTCAAATCATCCCATAGATTTTCGATGATATTCAAGTCAGGGGACTGTGACGGCCATTCCAGAACATTGTACTTCTCCCTCTACATAAATGCCTTTGTAGATTTCGAACTGTGTTTCAGGTCATTGTCTTGTTGGAATATCCAACCCCTGTGTAACTTCAACTTTGTAACTGATGCTTGAACTTTATCCTGAAGAATTTGTTGATATTGGGTTGAATTCATGCGACCCTCGACTTTAACAAGGGCCCCAGTCCCTGAACTAGCCACACAGGCCAACAGCATGATGGAACCTTTACTAAATTTGACAGTAGGTAGCAGGTGTTTTTCTTGGAATGCGGATTTCTTCTTCTGCCATGCAAAGCACTTTTTCTTATGATGAAGTAACTCAATTTTTGTCTCATCAGTCCAAAGCACTTTGTTCCAACATGATTCCAGCTCATCCAAATGTGCATTTGCATACAACAAGCAACTCTGCCATACAGATGTTCTTTGTGCAAATTGCGCTGAATTGTAGAACAATGTAAAGATACACCATCTGCATCAAGATGTTCTTGCAGGTCTTTGGAGATGATCTGTGGGTTGTTTGTAACCATTCTCACAATCCTGCGCATATGCCACTCCTGTATTTTTCCAGACCTGGGTTTAACAGCAACTGTGCCTGTGGCCTTCCATTTCCTGATTACATTCCTTACAGTTGAAACTGACAGTTTAAACCTCTGAGATAGCTTTTTGTAGCCTTCCCCTAAACCATGATACTGAACAATCTTTGTTTTTAGATCTTTTGAGAGTTGCTTTGAGGATCCCATGCCGTCAGTCTTCAGAGGAGAGTCAAAGGGAAGCACAACTTGCAATTGACCACCTTAAATACTTTTTCTCATTATTGGACACACCTGTCTATGAAGTTCAAGGCTTAACGAGCTAATCCAACCAATTTGGTGTTGCAAGTAATCAGTATTGAACAGTTACATGCATTCAAATCAGCAGAAATACAAGGGTACCCAAATTTTTGCACAGTCATGTTTTTCACATTTGATTTATGTTCATACAACTAAATACTGCTTCACTAAAAATCTTTGTTCGGAAAACACCCCAGTACTCAGATGTTCCTAGGAAATGAAAGACATACTACTGTTATCTTTTTTATTGAAAGTAGAGTAAATTATTATGCAGGCTGAGAGGGGTCCCCAAACTTTTTCATATGACTGTATATTGTCCAATCATCCCTCTGGAAGAGACTTCTCTTCCGCAGCTCTGGGTTGTTAGTGAAGGTTCTTTTCATCTGCAGGGTACATTCAGCTGCAATCACTATTTGTCATATTTACATTAAATTAATGACATCACAACCTCTGTTCTCCATGCATAAATGGTGTCAACTTTCTGTCTTGAAATAACAGTAGAGGTGCCGTTGGCCATGAGGAACTTTTAGTACTCTCCTTGCACTCTGGCAAACAGTATTTATTTCAAGTGTTAGTAAATCTCTCTTACAGAGGGCTTTTGTTGGGGTAATTTTGATGTACATTGTTGTCCGTCACCATTGGAGACTCAGTTTCAGCACATAGTCATTTGCTAGGATCAGTTTTCTAAGGATCACATTTGTGTTTGTTTCCTGTTACGTTTCTATCTGCACTCTTTTCCTAAGACTAGTTACCATCAGACCACCTATCTTCTTATTATTTATACTAATGCTGTTACTGTAGTCCATTTCTGGTGTACAATGACGCTGTCAATTCTATGGTTGGGATGAGAATATGCAGTCTGTTCCAAGTTCAAGGTAGCACCCCATATATTTGATTCTTGGTAAATATTTTTCCAATACTGTATCGTAACACTGATGTCAGTGTAGCTGAGCCAAGATTCTGCATGATTGTTGCAGATATAGTGTCAAATGACATAGAGTATTTGTCTATATTTGTATCTACCAATTCAGATATGGTCAAGTATGGCTTCAATTGATGCAAGTTTTTCTAACCACAAACCCATACTATAAAACTCTAGGAAGACATCTTTCACCCAATTTCTGATACTGCCTTATACTTGAACATTCTCATTCATCCACAGAGGCTGCTACAACAAACCCTAATTTACCTCATAAGAGTTTGGCATACAATAACACATGATGTTATAGAATCTAAATTAAGTCCTTAATTCACACCTTAAAAATCGTCTGGAATAGTGACACCTAAGTTTCACTTTTGGAAACCTTTATAATCAATCTAAAGAAATTTCAGCACACAGCATATTTTAAAATGAAATAAACAAAATAAAATGCACAATAAATAATCATACACTATTACCAAGATTGCAATAAAATCTTCAGTAGAATAGAATATTAAAAATTGCATAAGGGCAACATGAGCAGATGTAATTTAAAAGTTGGAACATATTGTTTTACACTGGTTGCCTGGGCTTATCTGTATATGCGTATAGATAAGTAAATGTTATTTTAAATTTCAGTTCTGTTTTTCCCCTGTCTTTCTCCAGAACTAAATTAATTCATTTGAACTTAGCTAGTTTCAGACTCACTGGCTGAATGTGGCTTTATATGTTCTCCGCAGGAGCATGTAATCATGGTCAAGGATCACTCAGATTACCGGGAGCTGCCCCCTGCAGCCAAGAAAGACACGTACATTTAAACCTACCTTAGTAAGCATTAATCTGTTAGACACCTCCTGCTGTCTGTTAAACCCTAAGAACTCCCAAACAGACTTGCTCCTTAAAGCAGGCTTCTGTAGGTCTCCTCAGTGAATGTACCAAGTGAGCCTTCAAAAACAACACTTCCAATAGATCACAGAATAATGAACTCAGTGACATCTCCTGGACACATGTTTTGCTCAAAAAAGAGAATCAAGAGTGTACATAAGTACATGGGAAGTTTCATAAACAATGGCTACCATTCAGTCCATTAGTTATCTAATAGCGAAGTGGTCTTAATTTATCGTCAAGATACATTTTACAGTTTCTCTACATTTTTACCTTAGCTGTATGACACAGTGGTTGGTAGTAAAGTGAGGTCTGTGACTGGCGGGCGAATTTTAAATAAGTAATTGCCACTCTCGTATATTTGTGTGTGGGCGTGGTAGCATGGCGAAAGTGGTACCCATGCGTGATATTGGAGCTGAAGGACTTGCACTCAGTGCACACATGCAGGATCTTCCGCAACACTAAATGACACCAGGAGCTGATGATTGCTGCAGCTGTGCCACGTCCCTGTTATAAAAGGAAAATGTGAGTGCTAGCCTGAGGAAATAAGGATGATTGGAAAGAAAGAGGAAAATGGGATTGGAGAAAACGAAAAGGAAGAAAAAGAATGGAGGTTAAAGAATCGAGAGAGAAGTCAGGAGCAAGGGAGAGCCACTGCAAGTTAAAGGAAGAGAGAGGAAGTCCCTCGAAGGAGCAATTAGCCAACGCTCAGGGGCTGATGGTCACTCCAGCTAAGTGACCTGGAAGCTGAAGTGACCAATGAATGCTGCTCCATTGGAGTGGCTTGCCAAAGTGAGTCAGTGTGGCTGCAGGGGCATGAGAGGCTCAGAGAGGCATCCTATGGGTGGTGCCTTGGACCACAGAGGGGCAGGCCTATCAGGGGAGTGGGAGGCTTGATGGGGTGCCGAGACGGGAGCCAAAGAGGCCTGCAAGGGGCCCAAGCCTAATAGCAGCGCGTAAGGGTGGCTGAAATGCAGATTAGGCAATCCTTGGCTGCAAGGACTTGTTATTGTTAAGTCAAGGAAACATCAGTTTTTAAGGAGTGCACCGGGCTCATGGTTTGTAAGGACAGTTTCCTGCCGTGTTTTTAAAGTAATATTTATTTGATTCATTTGTAACCTCCACTGAATATCTTTTTTTATGGGTTTATTTATTGAACATTTTTGGAAGCATTGCACATTTTGGACACTTTTGTTTGACTGTTTTTGATAAAAGCATTGAGCACTTTATGCACCTACCCCATGCGATGTGTGTATTTGTCCTCATCTGCCAAGCTCCTCCCAGTCATGACTATTCATGGCGTCAGGTTCAAAAGGCTCCCAAAGCCGAAGTGGGAGCATTGAGCTGACTGCATCATCATATGGTTTGTTCAAGATCCTTATGACTCTGTGAAAAAAAACAGTGCCGTTTGCAGAATGAAAATTCAGGTGGGTCCATGTGGATGTGAGAGAAACACTGTCAGAAGGGTTGGCCTTAATCTGGTTTAATCGGTTGGCCTGGGTATTGGCCACAGGTGAGTCTCTGGAAGGATTCTAGCTTGGATCGGCTACCAGTGTTGGAGAAAGTGAGTACAGATGGTGCTGAATCTGATTCCAAATGAGTTAGCACCATGAATACGAGGCGTGTCTATTAAATAACGAGACTTATTAAATAACACCTTTATTTATATGCATTACACATTTAATGCTTGTCCCCTTCAATATACTCCCCCTTTGCACTAATACATTGTTGCAGTCTTGTTTTCCACTGGTCGAAGGCATGGAGCAAATCAATTTCTGTCAGCTGTTTTAACACATCCGCAGTTTTCTTCTTTACAGCATCAACTGACTCATGTCCCTTTAAGCACTGATTTTACTTTTGGGAAAAGATAAAAGTTGCACGGTGCTAAATCGGTCGAATATGGAGGATGTTCAAGTGTAGTAATGTGTTTGTCGGTCAAAAACTGCTTTACAGAAAGTGCTGTGTGAGCAGGCACATTGTCCTAGTGAAGATTAAAACTTTTTTCCCACAGTTGCAGACGTTTTCTTCTGACTTTTTCTCTCAGCTTTATAAAAACTTCCTTATGATAATGCTGGTTAACTGTTGTGCCTTCTGAAACCCATTCTTCCAAAATTACACCCTTGATATCGAAAAACACAATGAGCATGGCTTTGAATTTTGACTTGCTTTGATGAGCTTTTTTCATTCTTTGTCCAGGGCATTCATCATCTTCGACATTCTCATGTCCCTCGCTGAATCTTTTGTGCCACTCAAACACACACGCACGAGACAGACATTCATTCCCATAAGCTGTAGTAAGCATTTGAAAACATTTTGTTGGTGTTTTGTGCAATTTTACTAAAAATTTCAAATTGACACGTCGTTCAACTTATAAACTTAGCATTTATTCGGCATACTACAGAAAACACAACCAAACTAAATGGCGACTCACAACAGCTGAACGTCATAGAGTGTTGCTGCTTGTCATGCAGGTTCAGACATGTTCAAGGTCACCACGCATGCAGTTATAACCAGTTCTGACTGCTTAGTTTACAAGGTGGAATCACAGTCTCGTTATTTAATAGACATACTTCGTATATAGTAAACAGATGAGTCAGTTGAAAGCACATGGAGCCACATTGAAGGAGCCATGGAAGACTGGAACAGTAGCAGAGGCATTGGAAGGTGGCCGAGGAAGGAGATGACATCAGATAAGTCTTGTGTGAGGAAGCGAGAGAGACACCGCATTTCACAATATATTAGGCTACCAACATCAGTGATGATAAAATATCAGCCAAAAAACTCCACAAAATAACTTTAGAAAATGAACACCTGTCCACGTATTATTTTGTCATACAATTCACCCACTAAAAATTTCAAACAAAAACACGGCTGCTTTTTAAACACAAAATTCATAATTTTCAAAATTTTGTTCAATGGTCAAAGTGCTAAACTGTTACGGCATGATTCGTTATTATGAATCACAATGAATGAATCACATTTTTCATAATAATGAGAAACTACTCCAAAATAACAAGACGGGCAAATATACAGGCCCTCTAAATTGCATAACCAAATAAAATCAATAGATGGATCGCCTTAAAAGGCTCTAACCTGCAAACTCCTGGGCAGAACTGAAACGTTCTGGCTACACATGTGCACACCTGAGAAAAGGTATGGACAGAACACTTCAAGGCAACAAACCAACCTGGAAACACACTGGAGGTGACAAGCACAAATAAAATTTCATAAATATTTTTCTAAATAAATTGAATTGAGCATATCCTGAAAAAATTGGAAAAATTTGAAGCTGGTATGCTACTTATTTATGTATTGCACATTAGTACCATCTGCAGTGGCCCATCTGCCCTTAATGCAGAGATACTCCTTGAAAAAAATTTCTTTATTTCAACAGGTCTTGTCGAAAATGAGCCTCTTAATTTATGGATGCCTTGCAGAATTCTGAAGATTTGTAGATAACTTTGAAGACGTATGAAAACCATTATAGGTTTTGCAGCCCACTGACTAGACATTTTCAATGTTGAATTGTCCAGAGATGTCCTTCAAAAGCTACAAATTCAGTAGGAATTCCAGTCCATTAGCCAGTCTGTCCAGTAATGGAATGTTCACCTATTCAGATACTTCAGAACTACTCATTCCCACTAGACACAACAGGTCATCCACTAGCAATTCTGCCGAAAGATGAAGGTTCCAGGAACTAGAATTTTAAAACGGTCAAATATTTAAGATATTGTCAGAAGAACCAGAAGCAATAAAAATAAATGAGGAAATACAGCTCATGGGGGGAAATAATGACAATTTGCAATATTTTTCATATAACAAAAGGTTTTTGTGACAAACAGTGAAAATGCAGAAGTTAAGAAACACTGCCTAAACAATAATAATTTTTAAATTTTTATTCTTAACAATAGAAAATGTTGCATCTTCAGGGTATGTTACCATTTTGCTATCTTGTTAAAGAGCTTTTCACAAGGCAGATTACTAAAGGAGTCAGCAATGTTAGAAGAGGTAAAACAATACATTTGGAATACATTGACAGGAGAAGGGCAATACATAAAGACTAAAATAAGACATAAAGATAGATTTAATGAACAAAAATAAAAAAGCATAGCAGATATAGAAATTGACAACAGTTAAATAATGTGCACCTGAGTATGTAATGTTTTGAATTCCATAAGAATAAAGAAGGTGTTCATTTTAAACACAAAAACAGAGAACAAGCATATTTATTTTTTGGTGACTTGGGGATCATACGGCTAAATAAATGTCACCAGAATAAGTGTATTGAGATTTTGTACTAGTCAGAGTCCTGGATTCACAAGGAACCAACTATTACAAAGCAGTCTATTTGGATATATTATTAAAACAATAACACATGCATTAATAACTAAATATTACACCAGATAGTTAAAAAATTAAATTAATTATTTTTAAAGTTAATTAGGATGAAATCAGATAAACATGTCATCTTTAGCTCTGTGCCTTGCTTGCCCAATTAATACTGACATTGGAGATCTGAGATCACCATATATGAAAAAGTTCTTTTGATTCTGAAATTCAAAGAAATAACTTTAGATGGCACAGTATTCAGACAAGGAGACCTTTTTGAAATAAATCACTATTGCTTAACCTAATTTTTTTCTGATTGCTCAACTTTACATTCACCTTTCCTCCTTCTATAAACAGTCATTTTTCACTACACTATACTTGCAGTATTCTTTTTAAAAGCCTCGGAAATGTAAATGAAGAGTATTTGACTTGCAAAATGCAACCACATATTCCTTAGGAAACAAATCTAAATCACTCCCCCACTCACTGCGCTTATTCTTTTATTTATTTTATTTTAGACGTGTGTACTAGTTAGACAGAAGCGTACTTGTCTGGGTACATCTGTGGAGATGAAGACAGGCGTCGTCCTTATCTGTCACAACTCATAAGAGGAGTCAACATGCTTCTTTTCAGGTTAAATATTCTTCTGTGACATTTTCAATTGAGTCAACATATTTTTTAACAAAAAAAGTAAAACTGCGGAGTATGCATAATAATAGAAAACAGAAAAATTAGGAAAAAACCTGTCACAGAGGTGTCAGCTTGCTACATGTTGGGGAAACTTCTTCTATCTGTGATCTTTTTTTTCTTATGAAATAAATCCCCCTAAAACAAAACTCATTAACACTTATAATTGGCATGAGATCAAAGGGGGCTTTGGCAGGATAACAATGAAATCTTTAATTTACCAGAATTCATTACCAGCTGCTATTGTAATGCCTGGAGATATTAAGCAAATAAAGAGAAAAAAGAGTCTATCAAATGATATTCTTGTTGTTTTGTTTCACTTGTTGTATTGCTTAAAACATGTTGAGAGACAGGCACATATCTTATTAAAGATGACAATAATAAACATAATGACAGATAAACATGACATTTAGCAGGAGAAATGTCTGAGAGGAAAAAGTTGCAGAAGTTCTGCCATTTTCTGTGTAAATAAAAAGCTTGGAAATGTATAGGCCAGAGACAGTTCAAAACATAGCATCTGCTAAAATTTATGAAGACTGTTGATGCACTTTTCTGTTTTATAAAATAAATTTGGAATAAGCTATTGATGTAGAAACCAAACCAGAGGTTTAATGTTGTATAGATATGCAGATAATGACTCCAGCATTATAATACATTTTGTGACAAAAAAAGTTGCATCTAAAAGCAGTGGTCTGATATGTATGAAAAACTGTAAACAAAACAGATGCCAAGGTTAGTATAAAATTAATTACACTTAAAGAATTGTAAATCTTGATGCTTGAAACTTCCCAGGGGAACCATCCTCTAATTTAATGCTGCCACTGCTAACATTACTACTAATCTTTCTGATGGGTGTGAGAGCCTTACTAGAAAACATCTTTTTCAGCTTTTATGTCCAACTTGTGCTGGGGTACATTGGGCTGACCACACAGCCTCTCAAAGACCAAGTAAGACTTAGTAAGTTTCAACGAGATTGCATCAGTTGTAGCAGCAGTATAATAATCACATAATTACCAGAACAGTTTTCATTTTTTATTTTTTGTGACCTTGTTGTATGATAGTGTATAAGGATCATGAACATTTAGTTATTTGCACCAGTAGCAATGCTGCTCTTCTGTGCCATTTTTCATGGGTGCAATTGTTTTTTGTCACAGACTGTATATCAGGGTTCACACTTCTGTGTCTAATTTTCACTTCATTAAGAATACCATTATAACTATTTACAATGTAAACACTATTGGCATTTTGAGACATTTCAAAATTTCTAATATGACTTGTTGGCACTATTTTTTTTAACGTTACAAACACAGGGTCACCAATGTATTGGGGAGGCATATGAGTAAGTTAGTCTAGGATTGCTTAAACTAGGGAATGGGTGGGGGAGAGAGAGTTTAGAACAGGCCAGGTTTAGAACTGTATATGGAGGAACAAACCAATAGTGTAAAAATAAAAATGCGTAGTAATGTAAATTCTAACCCAATGTTCAATTGTAAAACGAGTAACACATTAAAAATAGCTTGCCTTAATGCTAAAAGTATCAAAAATAAGGCAAGTGAGTTGGAGTTGTATGTAGTAGAGCAGAATTATGGTATGGCTAAATAACAAAGATGGGGATGAGTGTAACATAGAGGGATACACATTTTTAGGAAGGCTAGACAGAACAGAAAAGGAGGTGAGGTTGCTATTTATGTCAAACAGAATTTAAACACAAGTCCTCTTCAGTTGGACAATGAGCCCCATCTTAGTGAGGACATGTGACTTCACCTGGTAGGCATTAGAGAAAGAGGCCTTATTTTAGGAGTGTTTAATAGACCACCCAAGGCAGACAACAATCTTTTAATAATATTAAAAAGGCAAGTTTACAGGGGAATATTATAGTCATAATGAATTTTAGCTATCCGAATATTAAATGGGATAACCTTGCAAATGGTGGAGAACAAGAGCAGGAGTTTTTAGGAGTAATCAGTGACTCTTTTATAACACAGTATGTTAAAGCACCAACACGGAGTGAAACCGGTTTGGATTTAGTATTTTGTAGTAATCAGGATAGTATTGACGGTGTAGAAGTGATAGAACCACTAGGTTCAAGTGAATGTAATATAATGCAGTTCTCAGTGTTTTGGACGAATGTGAATAAAAAGACTAAAACTGTTAAGTTTAAGTTTAGTAGGTCAAATTTTGAGCAGATGCATCAAAGTCTAAAGAGGATAGACTGAGTTAAGTTTATAAGTGTGGAGACAGGTGAGGAACAGTGGAACAGGTTTAAAAATGTTTTACATGTAATGCAGGAAAGTAAATACAGTACCTAAATTTGGGATTAATAGGAAATTAAAAAATGTATGACTTATAAGTCCAAAGTGAATTGTAGGGTGTATAAAAATATGAGGGCAGCCATTAAGAAGGATATTAGAGAGGCTAAAAGTCAGTTGGAGAGGAATATAGCAGATAAGGTGAAAATGATCCTAAAAGATTCTTGTAGTATTTTAGTAGTAAAAGAACAGTCAAGGAGGAGGTGAAGTGCGTCAGGAATAGTAAAGGGGAATTAAAAGATACAGACAGTGAAATAGCGGACACTCTAATATTGCATTTTTCTGTGGTCTTCACAAGTGAGCAAGTGGATAACCGCCCAGCAGTAAATGGGACTACTAAGGAGGTTCTGAGTGATTTAGAAGTTGTAGAGGGAGAAGTACTGCTCAGATTAAATAGGATGAAATCAAACAAATAATAAAAAAACAGATAATATTTACCCTTGAGTTCTTAAGGAGGTTAGCCAGTACATATATTCACCCTTGACACATTTTTTCACTGCACACTGGGGTGATTCCGAAGGACTAGAAAATGGCAAATATTATCCCTTTATATAAAAGGTGTGACTGGGCAGATCCAAGAAACTATATGCCAGTAAGTTTAACATGTATCACAGGAACATTAATGGAAGGAATCATTAAGGATAAGATTGAGCAGCACATGGCAAGTACAGGAGTCAGCATGGGTTCAGAACAGGGAGGACATGTTTTACTAACATGCTAGAATTCTATGAGGAAGCAACAACAGGATGGGATCAAAGTGGAGCATATGATATTATTTATCTTGATTTACAGAACTTGATAAGGTCCCACATAAGAGGTTGAACATCAAACTAAGAGAAGTGGGAGTTCAGGGTGATATTTGTAGATGATTTGGATAGGAATATAAGTAGAGGGTGATAATTTGGAATCTGTTAAAACATTACAGAAGGACGTGGACAGTATACAGGTTTGGGCAGATTTGTGGCAGGTGAAATTTAATGTCAGTAAATGTAGGATATTACACATAGGAAGTAAAAATGTTAGGGATGAATACAAAATGGAAGGTCTGAAAATCAAGAGTACACCTTATGAGTAGGATTTAGGAGTCATAGTGGACTCTATGCTGTCAACCTCTAGACAATGTTCAGAAGCCATTAAGAAGGGTAAGAGAATGTTAGGTTATATAGCACAGTGTATGGAGTACAAGTCCAAGGAGGTTATGCTCAAGCTTTATAACACACTGGTGAGGCCTCATCCTGGGGTACTGTATGCAGTTTTGATCTACAGGCTATAAAAAGGACTTAGCAGCACTAGAAAAGGTCCAGAAAAGAGCAACTAGGCTGATTCCAGGGCTACAGGAGATGAATTATTAGGAAAGTTTAAAAGAGGTGAGCCTTTTCAATTTAAGCAAAAGATGATTAAGAGGTGACATAATTGAAGTGCTTAAAATTATGAAGGGAATTAGTACAGTGGATCGAGACTGTTATTTTAAAATTAGTTTAAATCAAAGGGATACAGCTGGAAACTTGTTAAGGGTAAATTTTACACAAACATTAGGAAGTTTTTCTGTAGACAGACAATCATAGACACATGGAATAAGTATATAAAATACCAAGTAGCATGGTAGACAGTAAGACTTTAGGGCAGGGCTATTCAATTACAATTTCAGTTGGGCCAGATTTTCAAACCAAGAAATTTGGCCAAGCCAGACATTTTCAGTGGCCGGTAAAGAGCAGGTTATGACAAATTTTAAATTAACACAAATTAATGCATTTAAAAACAAGTAATGTTTATTCAATCTTTCTCTTTTAAATTTGGTCACATCTGACACAGGCACATAAAAAAAATATAAAGAAACAACTGTAAACCCATAACTGATAAGAACCTGAGGTAGTAGCAATACTTTTTTTCCACTTTTAAAATAAAAAAATAAACATTTTGCTCACATCTGATCCAGGCACATCTCAAAGTGCATAAAAATCAAAGTACACAGTATTAGCAATAACATTTGTTTTCCTTTTGAAATATGAGATCATCCCCCAATTTAAAGGGGTGGTAATGACAGGCAAGGAAATTCTTTCATAGAACTTAAACTATTTCATTCACATGGTTTTAATCACTCATATAACAGAGGTTAAATATGAGTTCCACAACAACTACTTTCCCGTGGATTTTTTTTCCCCAGAAAAAAACTACCTGAGTAAATTTTAAGAGCAAAGCTGCACATATGGCGTGATAGCAGATTAGTACATTTATTTAAAAATGTCTTTGAACAGAATTCTAGGGTGTCAAGTAATGAATCACTAATTATACTTATTACTATTATTACTTTTACTAAATCCCTTTCCTCATTTCTTTGTTGATGAGCTCATGTTGAAGAATTTATTGGTAACAGAACATGCCAAAACAACTCAAGTAACAACTAACAAAGTGGCATTTTTTGATACCATTTGATCAAAGTTTACTGCCCAGCATCAATCACAGAGCAGCCCAGTAAAGTGACAGTAATACACCTGCAACCTTAAAACGCAGAGTTCATCAAATTGCTTTGTATGATGAAAAAGGCAACTGCTCGTACATGTTTATTGACGGACAGGCTGGCATTTTGCATGACGTATGCATTAAATCAAAAGAGAAATGGCATGTAAGGATGCACAAACATAAGGAGATCAGTGATAATCACACCTTAGTGTGCCTGCATGAATTCAGAAGAGACAACTGAATTCTACTGGGCCTAGATATTTTCATAACCGGGAACCTATATGATGGGCAGAGGAATTTCAAATGTTTTGCATGCCTACATTCTGTTTTGTTGACCGGTTGCGTCATATTTAGCCCTTTCTTGCATTTTTCTGGCACAAGTGTAACCAGCCTCTCTTTGAAATTCATGGCCATCCCCTCATCAGCATTGTGTACTTAGAAATATTTTCCCAGACACGTCTCCCCCTCTGACGTCATTTTCGCTGTGACTTCCTCACACCCAGCCACAGGATATAAACCAGCCTTTATGCGACTCAGGAATATGCAAGCGGAGCCCCTACTGACACATATGTTAATTGCACATACGCTCAACAATAAAGAAAAAGTTCCATTAGCATCTGTTATAATATAATAATTTAAAGTTTCAATGATTTCATTCGCCACTGTCGAATTAAGTAGAAATAATAATCTCCAAAACTATGTCTGGTCATATTTGCGATCATTTTAGTTGCAGTCTGGAGCCTTGGCAGGATCATGGGCTGGGCCACTCAGAGGTTGCTTCTGGGCCGCCATTTGAATAGGCCTGCTTTATGGACTTTCAAAACTAGGCTTGATGGTTTTTTTTAAGTAGAATTAAGTGGATAGGACTTGAGAGTTTTTTGGGATGAATGGCCTGTTCTCGTCTAGAATGTTCTATTGTTCTAAAAAAAATGGAAGTTCATACTTAAATGGACAATCAACATCTACTTTCAACATTAAACAAGAGCATGTTCTAAAAGTACTGGTACTCTCTGTTGTTGGTCCTACACCTCTTGACCCTCCTCCCAATGCATTACAAATTTTACACGATTTTGCAATCAAGCTGGGGGTGTAATCCACCCTAGAATATCGATCACAATGATAATTGTACATTGGGTTCAAAAGTGGAGAGGTCCACCTTGGAAATTTGATCAGCATTATATTCGTACATTTGATTGGACAGTCACTTACTACATATGGAACATTATTATTAAATTGTTTTTGACCTCAAACATAGGGATTCCAATTGAAATAGTATTGTTCTAACTGTGTAGGCTTCCCAAAGTAGTTGTGAGCAGTAATGGTCATTTGAGTACTCAAATATTCATGCCCATTTCTATTACAATAGCCCTTTAAAAGCACACTGGGGCTCACGAATAAAGTAACACCTGGGGGTCAGTATGGGAAGATCTAGGAAGATGGATGCAGGACTTCGAGAAGGCTTATCTGACCATGGAAATGAATGGTACCTTTATTTTTTCTGGTGATGAGAAGATCCTTCTTGTTAGTGCTGTAGGGAGCATGAAGTTGGAAAGATGGCAATTGGCAGAAATTCAACTGGCAGGGTGCGGAAATGCCAGTGATAATATTAGAGAGGTATGGGAGGAAGTGCTTGGAATAGTTACATTTTAGTGAAGAAAAGTGTAAGTTACCCTTGTTTACACAGTGTTGTAAATTCTATTTATATATGCCCAGTGTGGCAGCAAATTGATTTCCTTTGTTTTCTATTCTGTGTATTCCTTGAGTTTGTTTTTATAATAAATACAAATTTAACTTTTCTTTGTCCTCTGGACAAAATGGGCTGTTCTCTTTTAATTCTGTTATATCTTCCTCTATCATTTGGTAACAATTTTCATAATGAAAGGCACTCCAGAAAAAAATAGAAAAAACTAATATGCCTTATAATAGGTTTTACATGAAAAATATATCTGTATAGTATGTTGTTCATAGATGCAACCTTTAAAAACAAACTGACTTAAACAAGGGTAGCTCGGTTGCCTTACAGTTACAAGAGACAAGATTTGAATCTTAACCAAGTCAGTGTGGGTTTGTCCTCAAATAAATACATATTTTGTTAAATGTCCTCTGGCCACTATATATTGGAACTAAGTGTGTTATGTAATGGCACCACATTCAAGTTTACCTCCTGTTTTGTCCCGAATGATAATGTGAAATACTCCTTATCTAATTTAAATCAATGGTGACAAACTTTAGATACAGTAAACAACATCCAAATAGCCATGAAAAAAATCTCAAGTTTCTCATGTCATATAATTCACATGTGAAGTCATCCGGTCATATGCTTATAATATCCGAAACACATGTATTTTTAGTAAAATATTGTTAAATAAGTCACTTCCAAAAACATTCTTATGGAATGAAACAGAATATGCTCAGATGTGAACGACCATTGAAGATCTGCGTGTGACTACTGATCCTACTGGTCATGAGTTCAGACTAAGTAATAGCTTATTCCTTGGCTACTATTGCATTTCATATAAAAGCAACAGTGCAAAGTTTATTAATGATCATGTACAACTAAAGATTAAAAGTTAAAGAAAAGCACCTCAAAATATTATCAGGAAAAGAATGTTCTGTGGACTTGTACAAATCCAAGATGCTTCAGCAAGCAGAACATCAGTTCATCTGTGCAGTTTTACAGCTTGCCACTAAATAATTCCAAAGTACTCCTGTTGCAGATATGAATATAAATGCCACACTGGAAGGCGGGTCTATAATTCACATGCTCATTCATATCTGAGCGTGTTCCAATTTAGTTCTCAAAGTGACTCATCTAACAATACTCCAGCAGAAATATATATGCTTGGGACATTATGATTGTATCATTGGATGACTTTGCATGTGGATTTTTCAACATGAGTATTGTGAGATTTTTTAATTGGCATTTTGATATTGTTTGCTGTTTTCTAATGCTAGTCACCATTGACATATTATATCAGAAACTTTTTTTCAATCTTTTTTTTACATTAAAACATGAGATTATTTTTTTTTCTTGGCCATCACTACAAACTTCATGGGGTAAGTAATATGTATTAAAAATATCATTTATGGGTGGAGGATTCCTTTAATGGAATATTGTTTTATACATTGAGACACCAAGTTAGTCTCCAGCACCTCAGCAGACACCTACCATAATAGAAACCCATCCACTTATTTTACGCATTCATTTCATTATGCTCACAGGCCAAAGCCTTTTGAATTACACCCTTAACAATATATATTTTTTGCATTGTCAATTTACAAGTTATGCACATGAATACTTTAATTGGTATATAAAAAGTACAGTAGCATTGCCTGAATCACTATTTTGATTTTTCATTATCTTTCTTCATGGTCAGGCGCACAGAGCACATGATAATCATATGATCAATGAGCAACCACTGCTTGGTGCTATTGCTTGAATCATACCTTTGGGATTATGGTAACTGAAATTTAATGCATGTTCATGTTTACAGCATGTTTAAAAGAGGCCATCTGCCAATAAATCATTGCTTTTATCCTTTAGAAATGCTTTAAACCTGCGAAAGTAAACTCTGGGTTTCCAAGGAAAATTTGGTACATTTTCAGTTCCTATGTATCTAAATAGAATCAAAAGGTGTGGAAAATATTGCTTAGTACTCATAAGGGTAGCTGTTTGTTTTGTTATAGATGATCAGTTGCTTGAAGCAAATTGGAAATTCTGGCATGCAAAACTTAAAGGATTGAAAACTATCTGAGTAGGATATAATTTTACTTCTGAGGCAATGGGCATATTTGGGTTTGGGTTTGCACAGCTCATATGAAGGTTACAATAAAATATTAATTTTAAGATGATATTTAGTTTGCAAATATGTTTAAATGAAAAAATATACAATGTAAAATTAAGAAATTCTGTGAAGGTATATTGGATTGGTTCACAGCACTTTCCAAACATATAAACTCTGTACTCTACTCAGGACCTATACAGACCTCAGGCAATGTAATTAAAAATCATATTCACCAAAGTAGACACCAATTTCAATTTTTGCCATCACAAAAAATATTACTGACCACTCAGGGCAACAACCACTCACCATGTAAAAAGGGTCTTTTCTTCTGCAGTAACTCAGGTCAATAAGAACTTTTCATTCATCCCTGTATTCCCAGATCTCTGAACATCTCTATTCAACTAAAATTATGTTTACATTGAAATAATGTTTGCATCAGGACTGCAATCCTACATATATTATTTTATATGTTTATTGTGCTTTTTGTGCATCATTATATTGTTTACTGCTGTTGTATCTAATGTTGCAATGATGTTGTATATTCTAAATGGCACTCTTGGCTATAATGGTGAGAGAAATTTCTTGCAATGGCAGTGTGACCTGGCAATGAAGTTCAAGATCAATTACCACTGAAAGGCTAAGAGGGTCCAGGTCAATAACAATCCCAAGATGACAATCGCGGTCTGTCCCCTTTTTTCGATTTCTCTGTGGTACATTCTGGGTAATTACAATGAATTATACATTTATTAAATGGAAATACCTATAGATACATTTAAAATTTTGAATTTTTCTTTCGATATTGAAAAGAAAAGTACTGTACTGTTTATGACCACATATTTTGTTGCTTATTCATAAAACTACAAAGGAAAGACGTCTTCTGCCTTAATACTTGACCAAGGTTTGTTAAAGGTCTCGTCATGTAATTAATTTTAGAAATATAAAACAATTTTGCCTAGTATTTTTAATTTTTGTAGTGCTTTGCTATAAAAAAAATAATGTTTTAAGGCTGATTTCTTTATTATCAGCAGTATGAATTTCTAGTTGCTTTTGATTTTTTGAACATTTTGCTTTAACTTGCTCTTTTTATGCCTACTTAGGGCCAGTTTGTACTTCATGCTCAGAACACACACGCATCATGGCTGCCACGTTCATTTGACGTCTCCTTTGAGCATGTCCTCAGAAAGTAACGTGACGCGCACATGAGTTGCAGTACTAAGAAAAAGTCGAGGGAAGCAGTGTGATCAAGTCGGAATGTAATATCAGAGTCTCTTTTCACTGTCTACATGTGACAGAAAGCCACTATGCGGATGCCACAGGATCATTGTGCGTGCTTTGATGTTTGATGAATGGTTCGATGTGGTGAAGCAAAATGCTGACACACAAATGCATTCATGGTGCTTTTATATTCGAGCGTTGCATATTTCCCAACGTAATGACACGATACATTTTAAAAGTCTCACATACCATCTTCTGTGCCGTCTTTTTTTTTTGCACCTTCACAACAGCATCAGAATGTACGGCAGCATATTTAAGCCACTGAGAAAAAAATTAAGGACACCGTGAAAAGGTCTCTTTTGTGATTAAAGTGGAAATTTCGGCCTTAATCTTGAAATGTCCACTTTAATCTTGTATTTCATTCTATCATTAAAGTGTACCATCATAAGCATCATAAAACTGACCTAGTTGTTAATACATGGTACATGGTTCTGGGGCTTCCTCCTGAACTGACAGCAGCAGCAAGCAGCAATAGATCGCCACACAAAACACATTAAAATTTAAATATTACAGATCTCTGCATATTTAGAATCCTTAGATTTATACTTGATATCACTTTCATGATAAAATGTTTTAAAGTATGTATGTTACATTTTACAGATAAATCGTTAACTTCATTTAAATAATGAATACTGATAATAATTACAAATGTGGGGGCAGCATGGTGGCAGAGCAGTAGCGCTGCTATCTTGCAGGGAGTCACGTCCCTGGTGTTCCCTGCCTGGAGTTTGCATGTTTTCCTGGTGGGTGTCCATAGTGTGCTCTGGCTTCCTTACAAATATATGTAGGTTTGGGGATTTGGTGATGCTAAAATGATGCTAGTGTGTGTGTGCTTGTGTTCAGCTTGCGATGATCTGATGTTCTGTCCAGGCATTGTTTCTGTTTTGAGCCCGATGCTTACTGGAATGGGCGCATCCTTGGACTGACGGATTTAATCATTAAATATCCATCATTTTCAGAGATATTGTGGCAAGGTGTCCACAGAATTTAATGGATGTTTCAGACTATTCACAACATAGTGAAGCCGAACCTGTTCTCACCGTTATGATATCTTGCACTGCCACTTGGAGGAATCTTTTACTCAAATTTACATAGAGTACGCATGCAAGTATAAACAGAAAAACGCTTGCATAGCAGTAGCGTCCACAGGTGCACACGTCACGCCGCGTGAAGTATCAACTCGGCCTCATGATAAATTCTGTTTTTATTTTACTTACAGATTTTACACCAGTGCCTTTCTTTCCATATTTTTTTTTTCTTTTTTCTTAATAATTAACAGGGAAGATTGATAAATTATCATACTGCTTTAGAACATTTAATAGAAACAAATTCTTTAATTACATCTTTTGCTCCTGATTGCTATTTAGGTTTAATTCATTTTCTTTTGAGTTCTGCTGAAATGTTTAAAATAAATTATACATCTATTTAGGGGTTTTGGAACCTGAAAGTTAAAATTTTGTGCTGTAGCACAATGCTTTTTTATATATGGGTGCTGACACTTCAAAAGTCCCCTTGCTTAGGCACAGCTCCCAGTTGCCAGTGGGCATAGTCATAGAAGTTGCACCATTTGCTGTCATTGATGAAACATGTTAAAAGGTCGGTGCTGGCGCCCATGTCTCTTCTGAGTTTGTGGATAATCTCTGTATCAGTGTGTGATTCTTTTGGTGATAACTAACTTCTTGGCTTTAGAATTGTGCTATAGTTTTTGTACCCAGATCCAATGCAATTGAGAGCATCAGCATTAACTACTATGTTACTTATGTGATATATGGCCGGCAGTCCATCCCGGCCAATACCCCCAAGCTGCCAGATGGAGCCCTTCTTGCGACGTGGAGATGCCACAAATTCCAGCAGGGCATCATGGTATGTGGAGTTTTAATGCACAGCCCTGCTGGATAATGTCCAGGCCGCCAGGGGATGCTGCAGGGAGGCCCAGAAACTTATATTTTCAATACAGCCCGGAAGTACATCACAGTCATAGGGACAGAAGAAACAATGTACTTCCGGGTTGAAAAAAAAGAGTTTTCACCTGACCCGGAAGTGCTGGATAATCACATGGACTGAGGGATCAGAAGCACTTTTGGGTCAAGGACTATAAAGGACTGTGGGAGATCCCAGACGGGCAAGCTGAGTTGGGAGGAAGGGAACAACGCGTCTGGGAGTGGAGGATTGATTATTGTTATTATTATTGTAATAGTTTATGAGTATTGTGGAGTGGAGCGTGTTATGTGCACATTATTGTACGAATAAAGTCAAGATTTGGACTTTTATCTGTTGTGTGGCGTCCGATCTGTGGGTTCAAGGGGATGACAGCACCCCTATCTGTCACAGTGGCGTAGTCAGCAGGAGCTGTAAGAAACTGTTCATGGGCTGGACTAGTTTTTCCAGCTCCCGTAAGTCAATAACATTATTTAATTCAGCCGGAGGTAGGCTCAGGCAATCACTAGCCATACACTCTGGCTGGGAGCTCTGACGGGCTTCGCAAGTGTGACTTGGATTTGGAGTTCTTTTTCTAACAGGACTGGGTCACCATCTTTGGCGGACTGCGACCTGCCTGTATTACTTTGTCGGCGGATTGATCAGTCATTTCCCGGCCCTCCTTACTTTTGGGGGGTGAGCAGTGCTTCGCTCACCTCCCCCTTCCCCTTCAGAAAGTCCAAGTCCGTTTTTCCTAGGGCACATCCATATGCAGTAGGATGCAGACCTCCTCCTTCGTGTTGGGTCACATGTCCCTTGCTGGCACCCGACATAAGGAAGTCCTTCTGCCTCGTCTGCTGGATCAAGAGCGTAGCACCCCCGTCGGGTTTTCTGTCTGCATCACGCAGGGCCTCCGGATGGTCTTCTTTGAGGTATGTGCACGGTACAAAATGGGTTATTTTAAAGATGTTGTTAATTAAATCCCTGGCACATACCTTGTGGTAGTCATCCTTCTCCGGAGGCCTCTCCCTACTCATGCAGCCACTTTTCAGCTCATCCCGAGTGTCATCCATGACGAGTGTGGAACCTCCTCTGGTGTTGTCGCTCTGCTTGGCTTTTTCCTTTCCTATAATGGACTTGGTAATATGGTTTGTGGCGATTTTTCTGCGTGTCTTGACGCTGCCTTCTTGGGGTATTCTGTCCACAGAATTTTTCCTCCGGTCCTCTGCCAAACCGATGGCCAGAGAATCCTGTCGACTACAACACTTTGACAGATAGGGGGTGCTGTCATCCCCTTGAACCCTCAGATCAGACGCCAGACACCAAATAAAAGTCCAAATCTTGACTTTATTCGTACAATAATGTGCACAAAGCACCCTCCACTCCACAATACTCATAAACTGTAACAATAATAATAACAATAATCAATTCTCCACTCCCAGACGCGTTGTTCCCTTCCTCCCAACTCAGCTCGCCCGTCTGGGATCTCCCACAGTCCTTTATAGTCCTTTATAGTTTCTTCTGTCCCCGTGACTGTGATGTACTTCCGGGCTGTATTGAAAATATAAGTCCCTGGGCCTCCCTGCAGCATCCCCAGGCGGCCGCGATGTTATCCAGCAGGGCTGTGCATTAAAACTACACATGCCATGATGCCCTGCATGGAATTAGGGGCATCTCTACGTCACAGGGATGGCTCCATCTGGCGGCTTGGGGGTATTGGCCGGGATGGACTGCCGCTATATATCACAACTATTACTAGTTTAAGCTAGTAAAAAAATACAATTAAAATAAAAAAAATACTGAAATCTCCCCATGGGCTCACCACCTATGGGAGGGGCCAAGGAGGTTGGGTGCAATGTGAGTTGGGTGGTGGCCGAAGGCGGGGACCTTGGCGGTCTGATCCTCGGCTACAGAAACTGGCTCTTGGGACGTGGAATGTCACCTCTCTGAAGGGGAAGGAGCCTTAGCTAGTGCGCGAGGTCGAGAGGTTCCGCTAGATATAGTCGGACTCACCTCGACGCACAGCTTGGACTCTGGAACCAATCTCCTTGAGAGGGGCTGGACTCTCTACCACTCTGGAGTTGCCCCGGTGAGAGGCGCCGAGCAGGTGTGGGCATACTTATTGCCCCCACTGGAGCCTGTGCATTGGGGTTTACCCCGTGGACGAGAGGGTGGCCTCCCTCCCGCCGGGTGGGGAAGGGTCCTGACTGTTGTTTGTGCGTATGCGCCGAACAGCAGTTTGGAGTATCCACCCTTTTTGGAGTCTCTAGAGGGGTTGCTAGAGGGCATACCTTCTGGGGATTCCCTCGTTTTGCTGGGAGACTTCAATGCTCACGTGGGCAATGACAGTGAGACCTGGAAGGGCGTGATTGGGAGGAATGGCCCCCCCGATCTGAACCCGAGCGGTGTTTTGTTATTGGACTTCTGTGCTCGTCACGGATTGTCCATAACGAACACCATGTTCAAGCATAAGGGTGTTCATATGTGCACTTGGCACCAGGACACCCTAGGCCTCAGGTCGATGATCGACTTTGTGGTCGTGTCGCCGGACTTGCGCCATATGTCTTGGACACTCGGGTGAAGAGAGGGGCGGAGCTGTCAACTGATCACCACCTGGTGGTGAGTTGGCTTCGATGGTGGGGGAAGATGCCGGTCAGACCTGGTAGGCCCAAACGTGTTGTGAGGGTCTGCTGGGAACGGCTGGCAGAGTCCCTGTCAGAAGTAGCTTCAACTCCCACCTCCGCAGAACTTCAACCACGCCCCGAGGGAGGTGGGGACATTGAGTCCGAATGGGCCATGTTCCGTGCCTCTATTGTTGAGGCGGCTGACCGGAGCTGTGGCCGCAAGGTGGTCGGTGCCTGTCGTGGCGGCAATCCCCAACCCGTTGGTGGACACCGCGTGAGGGATGCCGTCAAGCTGAAGAAGGAGTCCTATAGGACTTTTTGTCCTGTGGGTCTCTGGAGGCAGCTGATAGGTACCGCAGGCCAAGCGAACGCGGCGGTTGTTGCTGAGGCAAAACTCGGGCATGGGAGGAGTTTGGAGAGGCCATGGAGAACGACTTTCGGACGGCTTCGAGGAGATTCTGGTCCACCGTCCGCGCCTCAGGAGGGGAAGCAGTGCAGTGTCAACACCGTATATAGTGGGGATGGTGCGCTGCTGACCTCACTCGGACGTTGTGGGTCGGTGGGAGGAGTACTTCAAGACCTCCTCAATCCCACTAACATGCCTTCCATGAGGAAGCAGAGCCTGGGGACTCTGAGGTGGGCTCTCCCATCTCTGGGACTGAAGTCACCGAGGTGGTCAAAAAACTCCTTGGTGGCAGGGCCCCGGGGTGGATGAGATCGCCCGAGTTCCTTAAGGCTCTGGATGTTGTAGGACTGTCTTGGTTGACACGCCTCTGCAACATCGCATGGACATCGGGACAGTGCCTCTGGATTGGCAGACCGGGGTGGTGGTCCCCCTCTTTAAAAAGGGGGACCGGAGGGTGTGTTCCAACTATAGAGGGATCACACTCCTCAGCCTCCCTGGAAAAGTCTATTCGGGGTTCTGGAGAGGAGGGTCCGCCGGATAGTCGAACCTCGGATTCAGGAGGAACAGTGTGGTTTTCGCCCTGGTCGGAACAGTGGACCAGCTCTTCACCCTTAGCAGAGTCCTGGAGGGTGCATGGGAGTTTGCCCGACCGGTCTACATGTGTTTTGTGGACTTGGAAAAGGCATTCGACCGTGTCCCTCGGGAATCCTGTGGGGGTGCTCGGGAGTATGGGGTACCGGACCCCTGATAAGAGCTGTTCGGTCTCTGTACAACCGTGTCAGAGCTTGGTCCGCATTGCCGCAGTAAGTCGAGCCCGCTTCCAGTGAGAGTTGGACTCCGCCAGGGCTGCCCTTTGTCACCGATTCTGTTCATAACTTTTATGGACAGAATTTCTAGGCGCAGCCAGGGTGTTGAAGGGGTCCGGTTTGGTGGACTCAGGATTGGGTCACTGCTTTTTGCAGATGATGTTGTCCTGTTTGCTTCATCAGGCCGTGATCTTCAGCTCTCTGGATCGGTTCGCAGCTGAGTGTGAAGCGGCTGGGATGAGAATCAGCACCTCCAAATCCGAGAGCATGGTCCTCAGCCGGAAAAGGGTGGAGTGCCCTCTCAGGGTTGGGGGAGAGATCCTGCCCCAAGTGGAGGAGTTCAAGTATCTCGGGGTCTTGTTCACGAGTGAGGGAAGAATGGAGCGTGAGATCGACAGGCGGATCGGTGCGGCATCCGCAGTGATGCGGGCTCTGCATCGGTCTGTCGTGGTGAAAAGGAGCTGAGCCGTAAGGCAAAGCTCTCAATTTACCAGTCGATCTACCTTCCTACCCTCACCTATGGTCATGAGCTATGGGTAGTGACCGAAAGAACGAGATCGCGAATACAAGCGGCTGAAATGAGTTTCCTCCGCAGGGTGTCTGGGCTTTCCCTTAAAGATAGGGTGAGAAGCTCAGTCATCCGGGAGGGGCTCAGAGTAGAGCCGCTGCTCCTCCGCATCGAGAGGAGTCAGATGAGGTGGCTCGGGCATCTGATCAGGATGCCTCCTGGACGCCTCCCTGGTGAGGTGTTCCGGCACGTCCAACCGGGAGGAGGCCCCGGGGAAGACTCAGGACACGCTGGAGGGACTATGTCTCCCGGCTGGCCTGGGAACGCCTTTGGGATTCTCCGGAAGAGCTGGAAGAAGTGGCCGGGGAGAGGGAAGTCTGGGCCTCTCTGCTTAAGCTGCTGCCCCCGCGACCCAACCTCGGATAAGCGGAAGAGAATGGATGGATGGAAAATACTGAAAATATAGTTGAGGTAGAGCCTAATAAAATTATAATTTTCATCTGTTACTTAAATACATGTTACAATATTTTACATTTTTAAAACTTGCTTTTTCAGAATATTGGGGGTGGTTGGAGATTTAACATTGGGCACAAGGTCTAGAGATTTTATATATTTAGGCAAGTGGGTTTTTTCTTATTTTATTTGATGATCTATTGAATCAACTCAAATGTTATTTTTAAGGTCCATCTTAATCTTCTGTTGCAAGCAGAGTGAATGCTGCTGTTAGTTTCTATATTCCATTTGGTTAATTCACTGTTCTTTCTTATATTTCTTTAACTGAATCCTGTTAAGATGATTTGGCTCAGGTTAAAGGGCTTCTGCAATGGTGACAGTATGCTGCTCTGCAGATCTTTGTAATGGCTCCAGTCAAATAGAGTCTCCACAGCATGGACTGTAGTGAATGAGATCAAGATGGTTGTATTTAGCTCTTCAGGTGAGATTCAGAGCATTTCAGTGCATCTGCAGGATTTTAAGAACCTGAAAATTGAATTACTCAATTGGGTTTCAGTTCCAGTTCCAAATAATGCATCCCATACTTTAATTCCATGTAAGAGGATTGGCAGAATTATGTTTGACCATTTGCTCATTTTTGTTGAGGTATTTTGGACTAACTCTATTTACTTTATTTGAAACAGTTTTGATTTTTTTAGGATTAAGCATTTTCATCTTGTTTTGCCTTTACTTTAGTTCATTTAATAAAAAAAATTCTGAAGTTCTTTTTTTCCATACAAAACCTTCCTGATTTTTTTTTTTTTTTGCCTTTGCATTAGAATAAAGTCATAATTCTTGTTTATGTCATAAAAGATATCTGAAACAACATGTAGTGTGGAAGGGTTTAATTAATATTTTCTTTTTACCTACATTCTGCCATTTTCAGAAGTTCAAGCCAGTTAGACTTATCACCTTCATACTCGTTAATTAATTTAAAACAAATCTTGATCATTAAAATCCTTGTCCCAGACAGTCAGTCATTAATTAAATGCTTTTTCCAGGTTTATTTACTATTTTAACAACCCCAGTTTCCTTGTGAAGGCCTTCAGAAAATCAGATGAACATATTCTTTTAAGCCATACTATTGTGTACAGTCACTTTTGATATTTTTTTTCCGTGGGTGACATATCAGAACTTAGACTGATATATTCACTGTTGGGACTAGGCTTCTCTTAGTAAAGCAGGGTGTACCAGTGATAATCGTGGAGCACAAGAAATAGGTATGCCTACCTAAGAGCACTGTGAATTTCCAGTTTTTGTTTTTAGGCATTTTGCAAACTTCTTCCACCGTTTTTCAAATATCAAAATATTAAACATTAACAGTTTATTAATATTTTTTATATGGATTCTTATTTCTGTATTAGCTACATCATTCATGCTGAATTTCTTCTTGTCCCTGTAACAGAAAAGGAGGTATGCAGACAATATTACCAGCTGCAAGGAAGTAACATATTTGTTACATGGTTACATGGCTGAATCTATGACGCATGAAAGGCAAAAATGACATGGCCACACAAAAAAATCAGATTTATGAAACTGTACTTATGTAATGTGCCATGCCAAGTTACTTTATGAATCTCAAATCAACTCAAAAGTATGCACATGTATACACGCTTTTAGTCACTCCCCATCACTACCTTTCATTAATTATATATGCTGTAAAACACCTTTTTTGAATGGTTACAGTCTAATCACCATATAACGATGTTCCTGGGTGACCTATTACAAATCAAGAAAGAAAAAAGGAAAAAAGCAGAAAACGAAATTTAAGTGAATGTAAACTTGAGGTATTACTGGCTAAAAGGAAAATTACAAGGGCATTCTTTTTGCTAGTCTCTTCACAGGTCTCAGAAAGAAAAGAAAAAAAAAACAAAGTGGAAACAGCTGAGTGAAGTGAGCAATAGCAATGTACTATTATGCAGAGCTCAGACTGCTGCCAGTACGCAGCGTGAATTGACGCAGACTGTATTCATAGAATTGTGAAATGTTAAGAACATTTTTACTGAACTTGTTACAAAAATAAAAACATTTTTCCATGTAATTGTCAAAGTTTCAATACTAGTCCCATTACATTCATTGCACAATATTCAACATCTTTGAATTTCTTTGATGTCCTGATGCATTGGGCGTTGTTAACTGCATTGTAGATGGCTGTATTGAAACTGAACTGTTATGCCAGGGTTGTCCGCAGCTGGCATACTCGTCCTTGAACACAAGATACCAACAGACGCAAGAACCGAGAAATGAGGACACACACACTCACACAGTGAAGGTAGGTATAAAATTGTGTAGTGCAACAATCTAAAGCACTGTCCAAAAAGTGCATTGCAGTCTTCAATAAATAAATAAATGCCAGTTAAAACAATAAATAGTTTAAAATTGAAGGTTAAAACCACAGACAGGTTATATCCATAAAGACTATCACAAGCCTTCATGCATCCCTGTAATTCTGACATCTCCTCTGCCTACCCTTTGATCACTTGGTCTGTTCAGCAAGGGGAAGCGTTCAGCGGCAAGTGCTGATATCCTTCAATCAGGCTTAAGTTCCTGTCACCATCCTGCCACTTGGCATTCAGCAGGGACTGAAATCCTGGATGGTAATAATTTTCTTGATCTGAATCAAAATAAAACGGAAGTGCTTATAGTGGGTCCATCACCTAAAGTCTGATTCTGTTTCTCCAATATTAGCTTCTTTACACTGGCTGCCTGTCAGTTTTTGAATTGATTTTAAAATCTTATTGCTAGTTTTTATTGCTCCTGCCTGTTTATCTGAATTGTGTGCTTTACACCAGCCATCTAGAGTGCTTAGATCTTCTGGTCAGTTGTCTCTTGTTGTCCCTCGTACTAAGTGTAAAACTAAGGGGGACAGGGCATTTACAGCTGCTGCTCCTTGCCTGTGGAACTCTTTACCTCATTACATAAAGGAGTCGTCTACAATTGAACTGTTCAAAACAAGATTAAAGACTCATTTCTATTCACTTGCTTTCCGTAACCTTCAGTAATACTGATGGTTTCCTCATTGTGATTATGTAATCTTACTTCTATTTATTATTTACAGTATTTTATTTATGTTCTTCTATTTTATTTCTATGTATGTTAGTAATGTTAATTGTGTTTCTTTCTTCTTTTTTTTGATTTGATCGGGCTTCCAGTCGCAAGTATATATATATATATATATATATATACTACAAAAATACCAACCTAGCGGTGAAGTACTGACTTAAAATTTTTATTAAGAAGAAAATTAAACCTTTTTAAACTGAGGGAAAATATGCCAATAATTATTTCTTAAGGATCTCTTTGTATACCACATTGTGAGTTCGGCCCTCCGGTTGTAATATGATCAAGCTGTGCACTGAGCTGACTCTTGAGCATGCAACGTACAGTTGGCCATGTGAACAGTAATCTTGTTTCAAATCTCACAGCTTGGATTGCTGCTGTCATAATCGGTTTGAGTTTCATGGTTTGTTTCAATTACGACAGTATTTGTAGGACTTGTGTTGAAGAGACATTTGGCATCTGTCAAGCGTTGTAAGTATACAACCGGTTTCATCGATAACTTTACATCCAGCTTTTTAGAGTTTAAACATTCATAAACATCAAAGTGTCCACTACTGAAATCATAAAAGGTGTAAAATATTTGGCCATTACACTTGAAAGCGACAACCGAACAATTCACCGGCAGCCATTAACTCACATGCAGATGCATAGGTGAAGGGCTTAAGCATTTCACTCTTCTAGTGCTCCTGTGTAGAATAATTATCTCCTGTACTGTCATCAGTCTACACCCTGAACATGTCCCATTCATTCAATACATAAGACACAATGTTCCTCTGGATATCATGAGCGAGCCTGATATGGCCGTGCAATATGTAACAAAGAGAATGTAAAAGGTAGGTGCCATCTCTGGGCATGGAAACCACTCGGTAAGTGACAGTTCTTTGATCGATGGTGATCACCTCGATAGACATGTTAATGGGGTTACGGTTGGAATGATAAAGGAAATGGGTACCTGAACAATCTAAAGTAAGTCTAAAATACCTACACAATAACTATAATCGTAATAAATGAACAATAAAACAGCGGAGAAGCCGTGGATTAAATAAAAAGGCTGTAGTTATCAGCAGGGAGATATGAATCCCGTGGCGAAGCAAGGAAGGGAATGTAGAGACTGGAGCGACGGACGGCCTTATATAGGCAGGCAGCCAACAACGTGGGAGGCGTTGGGATGGGGGACCCAACGCCGCCTCACACGGTGACCGAGCTGCAGGCTATGGACGTATATATATGTACGTAAGTAGGATTCAGCGTTGGGAACCCGAGTACCAAATTTCTTGAAGATGGGCCCATAAGTAACAAAGACCATTGAAAAGTTCAATATGGCGGCCGACAGTGGCATCATACCACCGAAATAAGTACCAAATTTCAGCCTTCTACCTACACGGGAAGTTGGAGAATTAGTGACGTTGGAAAGTTGAATATGGCGGCCGACAGTGGCATCATACCACTAAAATAAGTCTGTACATCGGTTTTGGTTAGTGCAGGGAAGCCACCTACTAAATTTCGTGAAGATGGGGCCATAAATAAGAAAGTTCAACATGACGAACGTTGTCAACTATTATGACCGTTATGCGTAGAATTTTGAAATGAAACCTGCTTAACTTTTGTAAGCAAGCTGTAAGGAATGAGCCTGCCAAATTTCAGCCTTCTACCTACACGGGAAGTTGGAGAATTAGTAATGTTGGAAAGTTCAATATGGCGGCCGACAGTGGCGTCATACCACCGAAATAAGTACGTACATCGGTTTCGGTTAGCGCAGGGAAGCAGCCTACCAAATTTCGTGAAGATGGGGCCATAAATAAGAAAGTTCAACATGGCGGACGTTGTTGATCGTTATCGACTGTTATGACCATTATGTGTAGAATTTCGAAATGAAACCTGCTTAACCTTTGTAAGTAAGCTGTAAGGAATAAGCCTGCCAAATTTCAGCCTTCTACCTACATGGGAAGTTGGAGAATTAGTGATGAGTGAGTGAGTCAGTGAGGGCTTTGCCTTTTATTAGTATATATATATATATATATACAACAACAACAACAACAACAACATTTATTTATATAGCACATTTTCATACAAACAGTAGCTCAAAGTGCTTTACATATTAAAGAATAGAAAAATGAAAGACATAATTATAAAAAATAAATCAACATTAACATCGAATAAGAGTAAGGTTCAATGGCCAGGGGACAGAAAAACAAAAACTCCAGACGGCTGGAGAAAAATAAAATCTGTAGGGATTCCAGACCATGATACCGCCCAGTCCCCTCTGGGCATTCTACCTAACATAAATGAAACAGTCCTCTTTGGATTTAGGATTCTCACGGAAGGGCTTGATGATGATGATGGTCACGTAGACTTCTGCCTTTTAATCCATCCATCATTGTTGGAGCATCATGAAGCTTTGAGTAGGTGGAGGTGGCGCAGGCCACCACCACAAAGAAACCGGAAAAAGAAACAGAAAAGAGAGTAGGGGTCAGTACCGATTTTAGAGCCACCATGAATAGTTGTTATGATGAATTGAACATACAGAGTATCAGGATTAAGTTAAATTACGATTAAAATGAAGTTATAAAAGGCCATGTTAAAGTAATGTGTTTTCAGCAGTGTTTTAAAGTGCTCTACTGTATCAGCCTGGCGAATTCCTATTGGCAGGCTATTCCAGATTTTAGGTGCATAACAGCAGAAGGCCGCCTCACCACTTCTTTTAAGTTTTGTTCTTGGAATTCTAAGGAGACACTCATTTGAGGATCTGAGGTTACGATTTGGAATATAAGGTGTCAGACATTCCGATATATAAGATGGGGCGAGATTATTTAAGGCTTTATAAACCATAAGCAGAATTTTAAAGTCAATTCTGAATGACACAGGTAACCAGTGTAGTGACGCTAAGACTGGTGTGATGTGTTCTGATTTTCTTTTCCTAGTTAGGATTCTAGCAGCTGCATTCTGCACTAGTTGCAAACGATTTATATATTTTTTGGGTAGTCCAGAGAGGAGTGCATTACAGTAATCTAGTCGACTGAAAACAAACGCGTGAACTAATTTCTCAGCATCTTTCAGTGATATAAGAGGTCTAACTTTACTTATGTTTCTTAAGTGAAAAATGCTGTCCTAATGATCTGATTAATATGTGATTTAAAATTCAGATTACAGTCAACAATCACCCCTAAGCTTTTTACCTCCGTCTTGACTTTTAATCCTAATGTATCCAGTTTATTTCTAATAGCCTCATTGTATCCATTATTGCTGATCACTAAAATTTCAGTTTTCTTTATTTAACTTGAGAAAATTACTATTCATCCATTCTGAGATACTAGTCAGACATTGTGTTAGTGAATCAATAGAATCGGGTCATCAGGTGCTATTGATAAGTACAGCTGTGTGTCATCAGCATAGCTGTGGTAGCTCACGTTGTGCCCTGAGATAATCTGACCTAACGGAAGCATGTAGATTGAGAATAACAGCGGACCCAGGATAGAGCCTTGTGGAACACCATATTGGATATCATGTGTCTTCGAGTTGTAATTCCCACAACTAACAAAATATTTTCTCCCTGTCAGGTAGGATTCAAACCAATTTAAGACACTGCCAGAGAGGCCCACCCATTGACTAAGGCGATTTCTAAGAATGTTGTGATCAATGGTGTCAAATGCAGCACTCAGATCTAAGAGGATGAGAACAGATAAATGGCCTCTGTCTGCATTTACCCGCAAGTCATTTACTACTTTAACGAGTGCAGTTTCTGTGCTGTGATTTGTTCTAAAACCTGACTGAAATTTATCAAGAATAGCATGTTTATTTAGGTGGTCTGCATAATGACTGCTTCTCTAGAACTTTACTTAAGGAGGGCAGGTTAGAGATGGGTCTAAAATTTTCAAGAGCCGAGGGGTCAAGATTATGTTTCTTAAGTAGGGGTTTAACTACAGCAGTCTTAAGACAGTCTGGGAAGACCCCAGTATCTAGTGACAATTTACTATGTCAAGAACATTATCAATTAGCACGCCTGATACTTCTTTGAAAAACCTTGTTGGTATCGGGTCAAGGACGCAGGTGGAGGGTTTTAATTGAGATATTATTTTTGTAAATCAGGTAAATCTATCCTAGTGAAAGAGTTTAATTTGTTTATAACAGGATGTTGGGGTTTAGGGGGATCCTTAGTGTTGGGGAGATATACTATGTTATTTCTAATATCATTAATTTTTTGATTGAAAAATACAGCGACAGCCTCACAGGTTTCACTGGAAGCACTTAGGAGGCATTCCTTTGAGCTACCTGGGTTTAGTAGGCGATCAATTGTTGAAAATAAGACTCTAGGATTACTAGCATTGTTATTTATAATCTTGGAGAAATATCAGCGTCTCTCAAGACGGACAGTGTCATTGTATTCTGTTATTTTGACTTTTAATATTTCGTGGTGGACATATATAAATTGTCAGGGATGCCAGGGGTGACGACCCAGCCGGGACGCCTGAAGGACTGGAAGAGGGTCTACGCCCACCCTGGATCACGTGGGGGCCGCCACCCTGTTTGCTTTGGGGGCCACGGGTAGAGGGCTTGGAAGCCCAAGGCCCGTGGTCAACGCCAGGGGACGCCCCGATTTCTTTGGAGCCCTGGACCTCAGCACTTCTGCCACACCAGGAAGTGCTAGGGGGAAGAGAAGAAGGGACATCCGGAGAGCTTCCGGGAGTACAGCCGGCACTTCCGCCACACAGGGCGGTCGGAGGATGATTGCCGGAATTCACCTGGAGCACATCCAGGTGCTAATAAAGGGCTGCCTCCCTTCATTCGAGGCTGGAGTCGGGTGAGGAGAGGACTAAGCAGGAGACGAGAGTGGAGGCGGTCTGAAGACGTGGAAAGGCAGAGTGTGAGAGAGGCCTGGACTTTGGGGGTTTGTGTGCACCTGACTTTTGTAAATATTGTAAATAAACTTGTGGTGGTGATTTAGCAACATGTCTGCCTGTCTGTGTCCGGCCATTTCCACAATATATATACATATACAAGAAATAAAAGATACAAGACCATGTAATACAAGAACATTACTCCAATCTAAGGCCTTCCGATGTCTTCTTTCAGCTGGTAAAGCTAGCTCAAGGGCCGTTTTTGTGGACTGAGGCTCAGAGATGTCTTAGCCACCAACTGGTTCTCATTGCAGAACCCATGGCCGTACCATAAATGTGCTTTGTGCATTTTCTCTTTGATTGGGGCCTCTCCCATAATCCTCTTAGTGCAAGCTTCCAGCACGGCTGCTGCATGACATGAAGAACCTGTTTGTGCCTTCTGATCAACTGCCAGCACTCTGCTCCATACAATAGAACTGGATGGACGATGGGCTTATAGGTCTTGGTCTTAAGGTAGTTGGACTCCAGTGATCTGTTGACACTTCAGCCACACTGAATTGATTGATGCTTGGAATGCTCATGTTGGGAGGGTGTTAGTGTCAGAGCAGATGACCAAGTCAAGATACCTAAATTGGGTAACTTTCTTGGGGTCTTCACCATCCTCGTGGATGGTACCATTCTTCTGCATGTCACACTACATGTAGTTCACTTTCTTGATTTTAAGCCACAATTAGTTCTCTTCCAAGCTTGAAACCCATTGTTGCTTGTGGAACTCAAGGCTGTGGTGCATTTCCCTCAAAAGCAGGACATTGTGGCCATAGAGTCCATGGATGCCGCAAAAGATGAATAATTGGCTAGTGTGGATCCCCACACAGATGGTAAATAAATGAAAAATGAAATACAGTCTCACTAGAAAAATCAAAAAAATAAACAGAGCACTGTACACTGCTGCATAGACAGAAAATAAAAAAGAAAATAATAACAATCTCTTGTAGAGCATGAGAAATAAAAAATGGAAAACTGAATCTGATGAATGGAAGATGCAGAAGTCAAAATGATATTGACGAATATAAATGAATATAAAGCCATTGAATAAACTAAAGAGAATTCCACTCTGTGTAATTGCCCTTCATCAAATATAGCTCTAATATAATTAAGAGCAGGATACTAGGTCAACACCATAAGATATAGTTTATTCAGAAAACAGTCAACACATTTCAAGGATCACCACTCAAAAACAACAAACATTTAATAACAAAGTATTAAATGCTTTACAAGTACCTATGTAGAAATTGAAGTCTAAATAAACCTTTGAATATCATACCTCTTATGTGAGACAAGCTGAGGATTAAATAAGAGGTACATGGAGGACAATTGCTTGCTTGCTTGCTTATAAGACCGGAATAGTAAACAAACAAAAAAGGGTTCAAAGGTTCTACATAGAGGTATAATTTTAACTAGCCAACCCGCGGCGTACCATACGCCACATAATCAGGCCGGTTTTTTAATGATTTTTAAGCACAGGGAGAAAATTAACATTTGAAAAATCGGTAATGTAATAAATCAGCAAGAAAAGCAACATTGTAACAATGCACGGAACGAACCAACACACAATCGTCCATGCAGGGCTCAGGTGGAACGGGAGGACAGGAGAAGGACGTCCACTCCGCTCCCTCCGTCATGCTAGTCTGCTGATTTCTCGTCCAGTATACACTGCCTGCTCATGTGCCCACCTCGAACTCGTCACTCGAGTCGTTGTCATCTTTGCACAGTCCAGATGCACCTGTGACTCACGTAGACTTTTCATTGCTCTGTGCGGTTTTGGCTGCCTCACTATATATAATCAACCAAGACACCCGACCACGGTAGTAGCGAGGTGGGAGTGTACAAAGTGCAGGAGCATCTTAACAAGACGCATGTTTGTCGTGGATGCGAATTGCTGTATGTAGCGTGTAAAACAGTTTGCTATGGTGCACAGTCGTGCATCGTAACCGAAAACTCGGTTTTTAAGGACTGCTTACTTCATTGTGTATATGATTGTAGGTGAATGAAAAGATGTAACTCTGGAGAGGGCAACATACAATACAGCGTTTTACACGCTGCATACAGCGATTCACATTCACGACAAATTGTTTTACACGCTGCATACAGCAATTCACATCCATGACAAATATGAATCTTCTTAGATGGTGCTGTCGCGTCCACCCATGCTCTCGAAGCACACACACTGTCTGGTCATGTGACCGCTCGTAAGAGCAACTAACAGAGACCTGCCCACCAACTGGGAAACCCCTCGCAAAGTGCTCTACACGCCGCATACAGCGATTCAAATCTGCGACAAACAAACTGTTTTACACAGTGCATACAGCGATTCACATCCACGACATGATTTTTCTTAGATGGTCCTGTCACGTCCACCCTCACACTCGAAGCATACACACTGCCTGGTCATGTGCCCGGTTGCAACAGCAACTGACAGAGACCCGGCCACCAAGTCTAAGACCATGGGAAACCCCTCGGAAACTGTTTTACACGCTGCATACAACGATTCACATCCACGACAAACAAACTGTTTTACACACAGCATACAGTGGTTTACATCCGTGACAAACATGCCTCTTCTTAGATAGTCCTGCCGCGTCCACCCTCATTCTTGAAGCATACACACCGCCTGGTCATGTGGTGCCTCTGTGTGAACTGGTCAGGCACAGAGAAGGTCAGCTGCTGAGAGAGTGTCTCGACTGTTGCAGGGCCTGCATTGGTGAAGCAGGTGAGACGGTAATGAAACAGAGGCACAGGGCTTATTGGTTTTTAAAGACTGCTTCCTTCCTTATGTTTTAACCTCAGTTTTAAGGATTGTTTTAAGGATCCCATGGGATACCCCTCGCAAACTGTTTTACACGCTGCATATAGCGATTCACTTCCACGAGAAACATGCCTCTATGAACAGTCAACGTGGCTCACAGGTGCATGTGGACTCTACGACAGACGAACATAAATGACGCCGTTTTTCCTGTGTCGTCGCGTCTGAGTTGGTGGGTGTGTTTCTGCGAGTTGTCATCGTATCCAATGGTCTTAGAGTTGATGGGTGTGGCTCCTTCCTGCGTGCGCCATGGGCGTCTTACTTGTCGGCGGCTTAGTGAATCCACGCCCCTCCGGCATGCTTTCCATGGGTGTCTTGCCTTAGTGAATTATATATATAGATTTTGGTTTATGTATTGGACATTGCTTTTAAGTTTAATTTTTGTCTTTCTAAATGTTGACCTACATTTTGCTTTTAACCTAGCTTTCTCCCTCATCTCATGGCCCTGGTATTAAATATTTTTCTCTGCCTTTGCCTTCTGTTGCCAAGTGGCTGTTTGGTTAGTCTGAGGTTAAAGTGGTAGAATGCCTGTCATATTGAAGCTGGTAGTTCCTTTGTAGTTTATATGTTGTAGACCTTTCATCTTAAGAACTTCCTGATAGAAGCCAGAGAGTATCAAGACCCAGGGCACTGGCTGAATTTCCAAGAGCAAAATTTGAGAGTAATATTACCAAGGGTATTAGAGGAACATTGCTAAAAACCTCTGCATACCTCTACAATATATATAATGGGACATATGTACACTCTGCAGAAGACTGTAAAGAATGATGTATGGATAGATAAAGCTTCCTCACAGCTATCTCTGCCACCTGCTTCAGTAAAGTTACTTTTTCAGTAAAGTATATATATAAATACATTCATACAGTATATACTATACGTACAGCGCCGGTCCTGATTTGGGATGCATAACATGGTAAGGAACCAGTCATACATAACTTAAAATCAAAATATGTGATGCATGTAACAAACAACTGTCATCAGTAAAAATTGTTCGATGTGTAACTTTATTTCTACAACGTCAAAAACCCCTAACAAGCATAAAGAATGAAATATTTGAAACACAGACCAAAAAAAAATGAAAATGTATCCAAGATCATTGTGTGATTTGCCATTTTTTGTGAATATTGTCCAACATCTGAAAAGGTATACTATAATTTTTGGCTACAATTGGGATATTGATGTAATTTGAATAAGATGCTGGTGTAATATTTGAAGTTAGGATTCTAGCATATAGTATCTAGGGCCCAGTCTACTTGTTAATGCTACTCAACATAAAGGGTGATTGTACAAATACAGTATTAAATTTATGATTCAGTATTTTTAGATGCTGTTATTACAAGGAGGGCGGCACGGTGGCACAGTGGTAGTTAGGAGACCCTGGTTCGCTTCCCGGGTCCTTCCTGTGTGGAGTTTGCATGTTCTCCCCGTGTCTGCGTGGGTTTCCTCCGGGCGCTCCAGTTTCCTCCCACAGTCCAAAGACATGCAGGCTAGGTGGATTGGCGATTCTAAGTTGGCCCTAGTGTGTGCTTGGTGTGTGGGTGTGTTTGTGTGTGTCCTGCGGTGGGTTGGCACCCTGCCCAGGATTGGTTCCTGCCTTGTGCCCTGTGTTTGCTGGGATTGGCTCCAGCAGATCCCTGTGACCCTGTGCTCGGATTCAGCGGGTTGGAAAATGGATGGATGGTTGGATGGGTTATTACAAGAAATGATACTGATACGAAAATTTCAAAGCTTTTTCATAAGCCCCAAAAAGAAATAATATAATAGGCATGCAGTCAGCCATGCAGTATCAGTTATTTGGATATGATTTAATGTGTTTCCATGAAAGTTTGGTGAGGATGGAATATTTAATGTAGTGTTTTCCAAGTTTGTTTCATGAGATTGAAAAAATGTTCCTTGTTACAATGAGCTTACCCAGGAACTCTTTTTGTCACACATTGTTCCCTCAATGTTCCCAGAGCTTTCCCACCCGTTATGGAGCAGTCCTTCTGTCATTACCTATTGGTCTTTGCTGTAAACCCTCCTCAGTTCTCTTTGTTGAAGTTCCCCTGTCATCCCATACTACACTTTATTTTTCTGTGCCTTTTTCAATCCACTCCAGATGAGAATATTTTTTTCTGGGTACTTTTGCCACCAAACTGAAGCTGGCCTCTGTCTGGAAAGCTCATATACAGTATCTACTGTTGACTCTTGGAAATCCAGTTTCTATAAATTGGTTCTTCTTGATCTCTTCACATTGTGGATTAACAGGTAATCTGGCCCCAGCCTAAAGAAATATTTATTTTGTTTTATAGCCCTGTGAGTGATGACAATTCGGCTTGATCTCCTTTTTATACGATTTATTTCTTTATTTATTTTAAATTAAATTATGTTTATTCCCCTAGTCTGGTTACTGGCCACTGTCCTCTCCAGTTGTCTCTAAGGCTCTATATGTCCTTGTTACTCCGTTCCATTTTATATTGTAGGAGAGGGTGCTAAAGAGGGGGTTATTCTGTTATCTATAAATTATTTTGAAAAATAGCCTTTAATTATTGGCATTTGTGTATTGATTACAATTAAAATCTGCGGCCTGAGAAGATGAACAGATTGTATTCCAAATTTATTTTTCAAAAGTAAATATTCTAATTAAATCACAGTATGCAATAGTAATAAAGACAGAACTACAATTTACTAGTGGGCCATTTAAACCCTTGACATAAAATAAACAACTAGGAGGCAGATAGTGTATGTTTAGTCACTATCTTAAAATAGTCTTCAAAAAAAGAAAAGCTCAGACATGAAGTAATGTTAAATTTGTATACCTACTGCATGAATGCTTGTAAACAAGAAGAAATAGAACAATTAATTCCAAAAAGTATGATGTTTCATGTGGTGCTCTGCATGATATGATCAATAATCTTACACAAGGATGTGGAAAAGACTTAGAAATACTGGAGGGAGTATATAGAGTAACAGATAATGTTTCTTTTACTTTTACTTTATGAAATAACTTTTTCAAATAGTCTTGCTTTAATATAGTAATATATGCCATTAGAAAAACTAGAAGCATTTCTAAGTTTAAAGATCATGGTCTTATACCATTTACTTTAAAAAGTAACTTTTTAAAAAGCCGTTCTTTGATATGCTAGGGCATGTTCATAGAGACAGGGCTAACTTGAAAACAGTTGTTGCCTTTGTTTTTAACAAAGTGAAGTCAAATGCCCCAGAAGATTTTTTCCATTTAGAAATATTCAAATCTACCTTTAGAGTTTAACCTATTAAGACATTAATCAGTAAAACAGAACAAGTTTTATTTTTCAACACAAGGAAATTTACTGTAACATTTACAAAGCTTATCTCTGCCATTGAAACACAACATTGTGCCAGGCATGGACAATAAGGTACATGTAGTCTCTTCAAATCCACAGTTATTCAGGGCAGTGTACAGGGACAATGGTTGACATTTTTACTAGTCAGTTTTCCTAATTTACTGCTGAAAATGGCAAAGCAAATCAGTGAAATTCTGATCTGTTATGAGGTGTTTTACAGAAATGTGATCACTATGAACAACACTTTCTAAAAACTATTAACTTAATCTTGTTACCAATTTGGACATTGAACGTCTTTTGTTTCATGGCACTATTGTTTCAATTGTTGTTTAGACTATATGACCTAAGGGTGTTTACATGTTTCCACCCATTGCAAAGCACTTCTTAAAAGCATTCCAGTTAAACTTCCTCACATCAAGAGTCTTCTTGAAACATTGGATGTTGTGATGTTTTACTTAAAGAGTCAACATTCCTGACCCCCAATGTGCATACACCTTCCCCGTGATTAATTTTTCATGAAGAATGGGTTCATCTAATGCATAACTAATAGTGTCTGCTTTCTCACACACCATCACTCTTCAGTTTGCCATTACTACTTGCTCTACAGTTGCAATAGTTACTTCAGGTGCCATTGCCTAAGGCCAACAAGACCTTAGGTCATCCTTGAGGAATGCCAACACAGAATTGTGCATTCGGTCTTTTGATGGTGGCACATAAATGGGACTTACTTAATGCTTAATTTTGCAGTTTTCAACATTTTTGTTGGCATGGTTTCTGTAACAAGAACAATACACTGTAAACCATAAATGCTAGAAAATTATACAGTTCACATATTCTAGTACACAGAAGCTACTATTTGACCATGATCAAAATAAACACTGTAGATTGCTCATTTCAGCTTTAGGTTCAAAACATGTTGATAACCCGTCTAAGAGTAATCACGTATCAAGCCATTAGTTTGGAGAGATCCAAAAGAGTTTCAAAGGTGTTTTCTCATGGAAGGGTTTTCAGGTAAGCCTATCTGAAAACATTAAAAACTTTTATTACATAATTGTTATGTAAATCCACACTTATGTCCTACACCCTAAGTCTTTTTCTCTTATCCTTGCACTTACCTGGCCAGGAATGAGAGTCAGTCAGGCAGTCAAAATGCAACTTGCAGCTGCGCTATGGATTTGGTCCATACCCAGAACTGACTGCTACTGTACTTAACCTCTTAATTTATACCCTAGGTGGCAAAAGAACAACAAAGCAGGCAAGGGGAGTAGGCAAAAAACCTTTTATTCAATCTTTATAGTCTTTAACATTTGTAAATAATCAGGATGTGCTTAAAAGTGAAAGCAAATAAAAGTAAATGAATGCGGCAAATTAATTAATACAACCTGAAATATTTTCTGAGCTGTCACAGAAGATGCTGGCCAACACCCTGTGGTGTATGGCCGGCCGTTTATCCTGGCCAATACCCCCAAGCCGCCAGGTGGAGCCCTCCCTGCAGTATGGAGATTCCCTGAAGACCAGCAGGGCATCATGGACATAGCAGTTTTTATATGCAGCCCTGCTGGATGCCATGGGGGCCACTAGGAGATGCTGCAGGGGGGAACAACGGTTATTTACCCTACACCCCAGAAGTACGTCCATGTCACATGGACAAGGGGAAGACGTGCTTCCGGGGTGAAGAAAAGGACTTTTTACCTGACCCGGAAGTGATACAAGATCACATGTACTTGGGATTGGGAACACTTCCGGGTTAGGGAATATAAAAGGATTGTGGGAGCTCCCAGACGGAGAGCTGAGCTGGGTGGTAGGAGGGCAACGCGTCTGGGAGTCGGAGGATTGTATTTGTGATTGAGTATTGTGATTTATATGAGTATAGTGGAGGAGAGGGTGGTTTGTACACTGTGGTGATTTAATAAAGTCAACTATTGGACTTTTGCTTGGTGTCTGGAGTCTTGGACAGGGGTTCAAGGGAGCGATAGCGCCTCCTATCTGTCACAACCCTTAATATGCGTGGCTTTAAATCGCTTAACTCTTCCAGGGCGGATGTCGACTTTTGTCAAAAAAAAAGTTATTTCATTTAAATAATCTATATTGTTAATAATTAAACATGTGAGGGCACAGTGTCGCAGCGCTAGCAAGGAGCTGGCAACCCGTTGACGGATTGTTCCAGCCTTGCGCTGTATTCTTGCTGGGGCTGGCGCAACACTGTAAGGATAGATGGATAGAATAATTAAACATGTACTACGAAGATATTTCAATGTTCCTTAAAAGTTTTGAAGAATCTGCATTCTCAACTTATAGATGGCTTAATGTCTATTACAGAGCTGATTGTGTGGCAATTGGGTGTTTGGAGAAAGAAAAGGAAGGACAGGATTTGGGGGTTAGTACGTTTGAAAGAGACACTACTGCTGCAATAAATTATTCCATTGAAGGTCACACACGGTGCAGCAAGCATCTTGCGGGAGGGCAGGAACTATCTCTGGACAGGCGCTGGCTCGTCACTATCACTGCGCCACCGTGTTCCCATGTTTAATACATGCTTTAATTCCTATCATCATGAAAATGATATCAAGTATAAATCTCATTATTTTAATTATTCAGAGAGCTGTAATATCAAGTAATGGATTCTGCGTCCAGTTGGAGGAAGAGAAAGCCACTTTAAGAAGCACATAGAGATTCACACACATAGAGCACATAAAAGAACATATAGAAAACAAAACATTTAACGTGCTACTTTATTTACGATGGGATTTGAGAAACTAGTAAAGTAGACATTTCAAGCTTTTTTCCCCACTTTTTTCTTTTCTCTGTACCCTAATAAGCTTTCATATCACACTCAGACGGCGGGACACGGTAAGACTTTGTAAACTTGAGCTTCGAGTTTTTCCGACACTATGTTACTCGATCAACTTCCTTTTGTTGTTTATACCACTGTTTAAACCAACAAATAGTATGTTTCCTTGCCTCCACTTGGTATTCACTGAAATTCTTCTATTTCCCCCATGCTTTTGCCATTGACTTTTCACAGAATGCTGAGCTTAAGGGCTATTTATATTGATTTGTATATTCAAAGAGGCATAATTCTAGGAGGAGTCTGAGTGTGGCAGCAGGCGCGTGTACGTGCGTTACTTTTCATGCTGACCTGGATTTACGGAGCAGAAGAACGTGGAAGTTAGCGAATGCACAGATTTATGCATCTGGATTTTTTTGTGTGTACGCACATTTCTGCTTTTGTCCTTACACCATGTTTTAGCGTGAATTTTACGCACAGTGTTATGTATGAGGCCCCTGGTCTCTAGCTGATCATGGTGCTGAACACGTCCATATAGCTGACATACCTACGGCAACATTCATCTGGAAGGACCGGCACTTACAATAGCCAGAGGTACAAACCAGTTTGAGATACACTGCAACTGTGACTCCCACTTCAACCCCACCACAACCACATGAAGAGAGCCTGGCAAGCCAGCTTGCTGTGCATAGTTGGTCGAACTGCTGGCCACAGTTTGCAACAAAAGATGTTGATTTCTGCCTTAAACTATTGCTTTGTGTGCTTTTCAGAAAACTGTGTTTTTTGGAAAATAAACATTTAGTTCTCAAAGAGTTAAGGTCACATTGTTTGACTCAAGGCATTTCTCTACTTAATGGCTGTGTTCTTTTTTCTTCTTCTCTTTACTATTTCTTCTAATGTCTCTTCCTACTTGAAGCTGACTTTTTAAAGATTGTCAGGGCCAAGGTGAACAACCCTAGCCTCTCTCTGTCCAGTGTTTTTTTCACATACCAAGAGATTAAAACACATTTTTAATATTAATAAAAATCATGTTCCCCAATAACAGGGAACCCAGATGTCTCTGTTATGACTGCATTCCAATTCAGGTTGCATTCCTGCAGATTCATTTAGTTCATAAAGGCTAGCACTCCTTTTAGTGAACAGTTTAAAACACACTATGTGGGATCCAGCAGATATTTAAATGCTTTGCCGCTACATTACAGTACATTAATCACCATTTCAGTTTCAAAGATTAAACAGATATTTCCTTTTTTTAAACCTTTTGACATTTATAAGCACAATTGCATTGATGAGACTTAGTTATAACAATGAGCACTCCTCTCAAACACGTATTGCAAATCTATTTTATCTAATGCAAATGTTCTGAACGTAGGACTTTAAGTGTCACACAACACCTACTGTATGTAAAGATTAACAGGTCAAAATACTGGCATACATTCACCATATTCAAAGTTTGTTCTTTGTTTGATTAGTGGAAGCTAAATGCTATAATAATATTTGAGAAGAGTCAACGCCTTTTCTTAAATAAAAGAAACACTTAAATAATTGTCACAAACTTCCTGAATTCAAATAGACAAAAGGCCGGTAGCATAAGTTAACAATTTTTTTAACAAAGTAAATGAAACCATAATAATTGAATGGTTTCTTATTATGCAAAAAACATGATTTTGGCACCGTCATTTTTTTCTAAATGATGCCAATCATACTTTAGATGCACATAGCAATATGTAAAAGAAATGCAAAATTAAATCAAATTGATGAGCCCACACACTTACCAACAAAACAATCTGGATAATGAAAACAACACCTACAAAGTGATTCCTAAAGTTTCAATAGTCAGCTTGAAGTCTGCCTCCCTTGTGTCTTCAGCCTGCACATTACCAGAAAATTATACCTTTTATACTTGGCCTGCTGGGTTTTTAGTCTCACATTCAGCTGCCGGAAGCACTAATATTATAGTTACAGTACGTATGATGGAAATATTAAATTGAAGACAATTTGATATAAAAACAAAAATATTTTTCAGACATTTTACCTGGAATGTTTTTCTAAAATACAACACACTTTTCCTCTAATCCCAAATAAAGATAGCTTGAAAATGGCCCTGCAGTTAAAAAGACTACTAAATGCGTGTGCCTGTTTTAAAATATAGTTTGTCATATATTTGTGCAATTTGCAGTTGTGCTACCTTGTAGGGATTATTCTTTTTTTTTTTGCATATACTTCTGTAATCAAGTGAGTTCCTTGATGCTGGTGGTATTGTTTGATGATTAAGATGAATGTTAAACTGTATCATATTAGTTAAGAATATATAACGCAATTTCTAATTTATTTTTTTTTTATCATGAATGTCTTTACTAGTTCCATAGAAAATGAGCAAGTGAGGATACACTTAACACAGAGAAGTAATAACATTTGTGCATTAACTTTCTGTTATAGTACAGCAAAGGTCACATCTCTGGCTCAAATGTTTTTTTTCCTTTCTTTTTATTCTGAATATTATTTATTGATGATTTTTATCATGGCCTTATTTTCTTACTGTATAATAATGTCAGCATTGCTTTTTTATTATGTCTTATATACACTAACAATAGAACTTCAGGAAATGTTGCCACCATGATGCTGCAGCTGAAAGACGGCCCTTTGGTGTTTAAATCGGGCTGTTTGGGGTCAGTTCCTTACTGCAACACTGATCCTTGTTTGTTCGGCTCTTGATAGATTTTCACTTTTCCTGTTTTTATTGTTCCTAGACCTTGCTTTTGTCTGTGTATTTTGGACTTCCTTGGTTGAACTTATGCTTATCTTTACAAAACTAATTTGCCTTGTTCTTATTTTGCTTTTTTGAATATTTTAATAAATAATATACTTAAAAAATAAAGAAACATTTTTTGTTAATTGTGGGCCAGGTGTTTTGCAGTTTCTTTTTTCTCTTTTATTTTTTCAGTCTGGATCTTTTTTGGCTTTTGCAGGTCGTGAGACCTGCTACTTGAGTTTAGAGCCAGGTTAATTTCTGGTGGCAAGGCTTCCCTGTGAGTTCAGATGTGTGTGCTAATTCAAGTCAGACATTTGATTTGAATCCTGTTATATTTCAGCCAGGGATACACCTGCCCATCACAGCCATGGGATTGCCCTCAGCCCTATAATGCCAGTGGCAACCCACAATCCCTTGTGTTTCATTCTGAATGAGCTTCAGGTAAGTTCTTGGATTTATGATTTTCTTCATACTTTTTGAGTTACTGGATTTGTGACCTAATGCTCTGTTTCTGATTTTTGAATTTGTGATTGGGACTTGATTGCCTTGGACTACATTTGCCTTTTCAGGCCTGTGTCTTTGGTGGTCTTTGGAACTTCACTGTTTAAAAGAGCAATCTTGTTAAAATGAATATTTTATTTATAAAGTTTCTAAGTGGCCCTTACTAGTCGGGGTTTGATGGCAATTTTTCCCTCCAGTGGGCATTTTTGGACTTTTTATGGACTTTCAAGCTCATAACAAAAAACTAAAATCTTTTTGATTGTTTTGGTGAGTCAGCAAATTGTAAGACTTCATTGTCACAACACAGTCACTGTGACACTGTGTATTGGTAGTGTATAAAATAAAATAATTTTGAAAACATTTGAAAAAATTCCTATCTTTCCTTTCCTTTCCATAAAAAATTGTTGATCCAAGCATGTGCAGTTTTAAAAACTATAAATATATGGGCTAGGTTAGAGTCACTTCATAGAGTTATGATAGTTCATTATATAGTATATTGTGTGAGAAATAACAAAAAAAACACCATTATTTTCTTGTAAAATACAAATAAATAACAGCCACAACTTTATACTTTTCTAGAACTACACTTTTCTTGTATATACTACTGTAACCAGAAGAATAAAAGTTGTAAAAAGATTTGCTTAAGTTGGTAAGAGTTGGGGCTTGAATGCTTCTGTGTGTCACTGGTGATCAAATAAAGCGGTGTTATCTGCTTGGTCAGAGACTTGTTGTTGAGTGACGACACTCCCTGTTGTGATGTGATGTTCAGCTTCTTTCAGCTGCCATTCTCGTACTGCTGGATGTTGCCTCAGCTTTTGATACTGTGGATCATGCCATTATTATATTTCACCTTGAGCAGTACGTAGGCCTCCAAGGTAATGTTCTTAAATGGTTTAAATCTTATCTAAGCAATAGGAGTTCTTCTGTTCACTTGGGTGAGTTCTTGTCCTCTTTAGCCCCTCTTACAGGGTTCCATCCTTGGACCACTTCTCTTTTTGTTACCTTTATGCTCCATTGTTAAAATGTATGGCTTCTCCCTTCACTGCTATGCTGATGACACAGATTTATTTGCCACTAAATTCAAAGCAGAATGAGACAATACAGATCCTCCACATATGCTTGAATAATATTAAATCAGGGATGGAAACGCATTTTCTTAAACTAAATAATAAAACTGAGATTGTGGTGTTTAAAAGCTCAGAAACCTTGAGTGTCTCTGATGTTGCTCTTGGACCCCTTGCCATAAAGCTTCAGTTAGGTGTGATTTTTGACAGCTCATTCAAACTTGACAAACAGATAAACTTGGTGGTTAAGTGCAACTTTTTCCAGCTGAGACTTTCAGCTTAAGTAACAGCTTTTATTTCTTTACGTGATTTTGAAAAGGCATTTATAATGCTTTAATAACATCTTGTTTGGACTATGTGAATTTCCCCTTGGGATTAATGAAGTATCTATCTATCTATCTATCTATCTTGTATTTCTTTGTATGTAGGCGTTGATCAGGCCTTATTATGACTCCTACAACTAGTCCAGAATGCTGCTGCTCACTTATTGACTCGGCTCTGGTAAGTGTGACCATATTTCACTAACACTGACTTCACTGGCATTGGCTCCAGCAGACCCCTGTGACCCTGTGTTAGGATATAGCGGGTTGGATAATGACTGACTGACTGAATGACTGACTGACTGACTTTGCTCCATTGGCTTCCATTCTGCTTCAGAATTGATTTTAAACACCTTTTACTTGTTTTTCAACTTCTTCACTTGTATGTGCCAACAAGAGCACTGCAGTTTACTAGCCAGATACTCTTACTTGTGCCGAAGTTGAAGTTAAAGCAAAGGGGGGAATCAGGCTTTTGAGGCGGCAGCTCCTTTTTTCTGGAATGGCTTGCCTTATTATATTAGGTCTACTCAAACATTGACCATTTTTAAGTCATTATTAAAGTCTTATCTCTTCTCTGTGGCATTTGACACTGCAAGAGGATAACATTATGTTTGTATATGTTGGCTCATGTACAGTACATTCATGATTAGAAATATGTATGCATGGCTGTGGGTATTTTGAGTTTATATATATATAATAGGGGGTTCCTCCCTACTCACTTCGCTCACCAACCCCCCTGCTTGCTTCGCTTGTCAGCCACTTCGTGTCTCTGCTGCTCGCGTTGTGAAGAAAGAAGAGACGGGCCTGGAGGCACAGCAAAGGCGACACCAGTCTTCTTCCAGGTAGTTCATCCAAACTAATAAGGGAAATGGACATCATGTTAATAACTGTTCCACACGTTCAACATTCCCCTAGTTCACCCATGAAATGGAACCCATTCTTGAGTGTCTGGCAGCTATATTTATATATATGCTACCTATGCTATAATTCCAAGGTTATGACTACTTTAGGTTTGTCCATCAGTTATTAAATGTCATCATTGCCCACACTCTTAACAGCAATAATCATAATTTTGTGCTGTCATTTATATGTCTAAAATGGTTACCCAATTATATGGGGTGTATGAGCATTGTTATTGCACACTAAATTTTAGAAAATGAACCTCCAAGGTATTATTAGTATATTCCTCCAGGCCCATTCTTTTGGAACTGATAACAAAGAATAATTGTTATTCTATCATTGATATCAAACAGATTGGCTTGGCTTGGAATAAATTGTGGCATTTCAGTTTCACGTTCCTCCTGACATTTCTAAAGCTGCCAATGTCACATATCCATCACAGCCCATTATATCTCTATAGCAGGACTGTGGCAAAGCTTTAATTTCTCAAATTGATGACTTATATATAATCTTTTTTGATCATTTGCTTGTTAGAGTTTCTGGAAGAGGAATAAAAAATAATTATGGCTCTAGTGAATTTGATGGTGTCTCTAATAAAATAGCTTTGAACCCTTGTTATAAACTATACAAATAAATATTGTGTACAATTCTAAATATATGCTTGTTTAGAATGGGTGATCAATAATAATCAACATTGTGAAGGTTAGTATCATGGTTTACATTAAAGTAAAGAAATTTAATGCTTACTCTCTGTCATCCAAGTGAGAATGAATAAAAGCAGTAAATCAGATAATCAGCAATCTTATGTTTGAAGAAAAAAAAAACAGTCCATGTGTTTTGTACCACACAGGCTCATCTTTAATCATCTTGAAGATGTATTCTTTTTCATAATTAATCAAAAGCTAAAACACTAAATGCTGGACTGATTTCAACGATCCTTTTATCACTATTTCAGATGATAAAGAGAATGTGGCATGTTGACAATGTCTTCGGATTTAATCCTCACAATTGCATTTTAAGTAGTGCCTTTAAATACCGCATGCCTAATTCGTCCCTACAATCATTTGTTCGTTAAGTTTGAATATTTCATGTTTTTAGTAAGTTTAACAACTCACTGTCTCCAGATGGCATCATTTTAATATTAAAGAGAGAATACAGCCTTACTGAATTATGCAGCACAATGAATAGAATATAAATAGAATGCAGTATTAAGGAAATACATAATCATTGGTATTCTATGATTTAATTAAGAATTTTTGATGTCTTAACAATGGATATTAATATCCTTAATTGCTGCAATGGCAACTCTGAATAAACCCGAACAATAGGAACTCTAACAAAGGTACATCTGTTGCTGTACTTTAGTTTTAAATTTATGACATCTGTGAAAATACAGTGCATATAGTATAGTATAAAATATTAGACAAATGTTTTCTTTGGATGTCACTTGGACTTTGTGTCTTTTTAATTTTTTAGGGTATGTTTTGACTTGGTGTTAATGTAGTGTAAGGCTTTCAGTAATTATTCATTGAATAGAGGGTTTAAAAAAGAAAAAGAACATTAATTAGGTTTTGAATGTTACAGTCTAGTTTTACTCTAAAACACAAAATTAGTATTAGTGCATATCATAAGGTTCAGAATACCTTAATAGTACGATAATAACTTTCAAAAAGTTGAATGATTTGGGCCAAGGCAGCACAGAACAGCAACAACAATTTATTTCTTGTATAGCACAAAATCACACATAGAATGCCTTAATGGCCTTTAAGAGGTCCTGTTTTTGACAACCCTCCAAGTCTCGACTCCCAAAGAAGACTAGGAAAAAAACTACCAAAAAAAAAACGCTTGTAAAGAAAAAAAGGAAGAAATCTTGGGAAAGGTAATTCAGAGAGAGATCCCCTTCCTGGTAGGTTGGCCTTACAATGGATATGAAATGGGGTAAATACAATAGACAAAACAGAACACAAGTAATCCTCTTCACAGAGCTAGATAGCCGAAAATACAATACAACTGTATAAACTACAAGGCAAAATGCAAGAAAATATACCACTCACTAAATACAGAACTTTCACATTTGAGGAAAGAAATTTGTTCAAATATATCAAAAACAAAGTACAAACTAATTAACATAAATGAAAACCAATAATATTTGTCAATCAGATAATTGTAGATCCAGTGCTAGATTGTAGAAAGGTAGTCAGACAAGCCAGAATAATAAAATAAAAATCAAATGATTGTAGAATGCATTGTTTCGGACATCACTGTAATGCAATATTTAGAGCTGCTTCCTTGTGTATCTAACATTCTGGGTTCATATCCTGGTCTGAGCTCTCATTTTCTTCCTGCATTTGAAAGGCATTCTGGTTAGGTTAACTGGAGATTTCAAATTGACCCTATGGGGTATGTGTGACTGGGCACGCTGAACTGACTCCCAATATAGGTTCCTGTCTTATTGGCAGGATAGGTTCTAAGCACCAATGACAGTGAACTGTGTTATGCAAGGGTCACAGTTCATTATTCTGTGCCTCCTCTTCCTCCATGTGACGTGAAGGCTCCTTTTTTTTCAAGATGTGGAACGAAACACCAAACAGAGAAAGTCACACCCTTGAGCAGTGTTTCTTAAACTATGAGTCAGTAAAATTAGCCTAGTTTGTAAAAGCTCAAGTTCAGGGGAGAGTAAAATACTGCTCTTTATTTAGTATACTGTTTATTGGGGTAGTATGCAATCCAAGAGATAGACTATAAACAACGCTGTTGATACCTCAAAAGAGATTTTCATTTCTACAGTCTGAAAATATAATCAATATTCCTCATGACACAAACTTTTGAAACAGCCAGATTAAGATGGCTGACAATAAAGACACATATAAGAAAGGGAACAGAGGAAAAAATGAAGTGAAGGGAACACACTGCTAGTTTTACATGTCAAAATTAAAAGAACTGGTGAGGCATAACGATGTTATAAATTTTGTGGTTTTGCGTTTGGTGGAGAGATGGGCTTAAAACAGTATGGTGGAGGTATATATAGTTTTGTGTTAGTGTTTTATGCTAAATTCAGTTTCAGTGTTCACATATAGCTGGTTGGTACTTCATTGTTTACCATTATAGCATAGACTAAATTTACATTAAATCGGTAACTAAGGGGCAAAGAATATTTTGTATTAAGTTTAGTGTGCTTCAATGTGGACAAGTTCTTTCTCTTAAACATTTTAAAGTCTTTCTTTTAATTTCAATTTACTGATGGTGTGAAGCACATCTCTGTTGGACCACTGAGAACTCCAAGAACACCAGAAAATATCAAAAAGGTGAGATAGGCTGTAGACCATACTTTGGCATTCGGCACAATGGCAATCGGCAACATTAAACATTTCAAACTAGACTGTTCACAGAATTCTTCATCAAGATTTATTCTATCACCCATAAAAAAATAAAAACAAATAGTACATACAATTTTAAGGAATACTTTAGTTACGCAATTAAAATTTTGCAGTTTATTGAATTTTTAAAGGAAAACCAGAATACACTGAACAATTTGCAAACTCATTTAGAAGAATCTATTGTTAATGGTTGAACTCATTTGAAAAACGTTTTTTAAAAAATAATGGTATTTAAGACAAGGTAAATAAATGGTGTGGATTATTATTTTTCAACTACTTTACTTCTTATCCAGTGCCATAACTCAAGTCACTAAATTAAGTGATCATTCATACAGTATTTTGAAAAATCATCACATTCTCACGCTGCATTCCTTATAAAGAATTTATTTAATTCTTTATTTACACTGACACATTCACATTATTCCTCATAAATCCATTCCTGTTGGAATGATAATTGTTTTATTAACAATACATTTGCTTTCTGCTTTTCTCTTTTATTAAAAATCATGTGAAAAATATAGTTGAATAGGAATAAAAACATTTATTGTTTTTTACTGTACGGCCATTGTTACTTGTGTATGTATGGCTCCGGTATGGTGTTGATTTTCTTATTTGTGGCTTCAGATTAAAATGTTTAGAGGGACAGAGGAAGCTCAAGGCCCAAGAACCACCCAAGGATGCAGGTGCAGCCAAATGACACCCCAATAATGTGTTAGATTGCCTTTAAAAAAGATGGAGGGAAGCCCACAAGTCATTTCAACATCAGAAACTCCACCGTTACGGTTGTCATGTCTGCTTCAAAAGATGCTATTATGGTCCTTTAGTGAAAATATTTTTTTGGAAAAAGAAATTAATACAAAAGGATCTGAAAGACTCCCAGTGATGCAGCAGGACAGATCCCAGGTATTGACCTCTTAAAGAGTGATGATAGTAGCAATGAATTTGTTTCAAAGATCAAAAATTATTTTGGTAAAAATAGCATTTTTTATTGTTTTATAATGGACCTGCTAAGCTGTGAGTTTCCTCCCTACATTATTTAGTATACTATTTCTGTTTAAATATGGTATTTACAAGAATATACTGCGTAAAAATACGGAAGTTATTTTTAGATTACAGATTCTTACTATTGTAACATATTCTACAGAGATACTTTTTGAGCATCTGTGAAGCACATATTTGCTGTAGGCTATAAAGTGGGTCAGGGGAAAAAAAATCAAACTGACATTTATTTTATACATTTTTGTGACTCATGCTACAGTTACTGTAAAACACACTGTACCATTTGAGACTTTTTATTTTACATTTAGAAACAAAACATTAAAACAGAACACAACTCAGTCAGACAAATGAGAGTAGCATGTGCTTCGAAAACAATCCAAAAACAAAAACAGCGTTTAACCTGCCAAGAACAGCAATGAAAAAAGAAAGCTCCATCTAATATGGTCTAAATTTTGGGTACAACAGTTTGCAGAATAGCATATTTACATTGGAATTACAGTAATGAGTTCTTTCAAAGTTCTGATTAGATACTTTCAAAGAAAATTACTTTTTGTCATATTTGTGATGATTTGGAACATTACTTTCTGACTAAGTTACAGAAGGTGAATTAGGATTCTTCCAGTTATGTGAAATAAGTGGTCCTGCAACCAGAATGATATAAAGTATCAAAATAAGTGTTTATCCAGGCAGTGAGGTATACAATATTAGAACAGATTTTTCATAGCACACATTTAAACCATCTGGTATTCTAAATTTTGTTTTTAAGGCATTAGTAGTGATTTTAAATTCCAGAATATCCAAGAAATATGCAAATACTTTTGCCCAAAATAGTTAAAATGGTTTATGGGAAAGAGAGATGGATAACCTGGGTGTACTCCCCAGACCCAGTTCTAGACACTACTCCTGTCATGATTCTGTTGCTTTGATTCTTGTTTGGAATCTGGGTCATAGTGATAAATTCAAATGTCATCCCCAGTTAGGAAGTGCTCCTTAATTTTTTTTATAGTCTTGAATTCAGCAGCCTGAGATCCTCCTTGCAACACTGGATGTGGATATGATTCATTTCAGAAGTTAATATTCAAAGTGTGCAGGTCTTGCTCATATTTCTCAGCACTTTTCTCTTTGCAGAGGTTCAAAACAAATGGCCAAAAATTAAATGACACGACTAAAAAGTCAATTATTGATCTTGGGATTTTAAATTTTTATATAGGTATTTTCCAGACTCTACTTTGACTTTATATTGAATTCAGTGGGGGTAGGCATGATAATGAAGCATGTCCTGTTTTCAAGTTCAAGTTTATTGTCATGTGCACTGTAAGGAAACACGTTTCCCTGTACAATGAAATTCTTTCTTTGCTGTCCACACCAAATGACAAAACCAATGTATAAAGATGAACATAAATAATAAGTATCAGATACATAATAAGTAACAGAGGCAGCATAAAGTATAAAAACAGAATAGAATTATAAAGTGTAATTGAGCAGGTAGTGTGTGATGGACAAGTCAAACAGAGTTGTGTGAGGTAGATAGATTGAGGTGGCCCATGGTTATACACTCCAGTCAGTTATTCAGGAGTCTAATGGTCTTGGGAAAGAAAGAGTTCTTTAGCCTGGACGTCCTGCATTTCATACTTCTATACCTCCTGCCTGAGGGTAGAAGTGTGAACAGTTCATGTTGGGGGTGGGTGGGGTTCCTGAGTATCGAGACAGTTCCTCTGCGGACTCTGCAGTTGTAGATGCTCTGCAGAGAGGGCAGTGGGGTTCTGGTGATCTTCTCAGCAGTCTTTACCACTCTCTGCATGTGTTTGCGGTCCATAGCAGTAGTGTTGCCGTACCACACGGTGATGCAGCTGGTCAAGATGCTGTCAACAATGCAGCTGTAAAAGTTGCCGAGGATCTTAGTTTTGACTGTAAGGGCAGCTTAGGGTTGGTGTAGATACTGTCAAAATTTATTTCTTTTTAATTCTTTCCAAAGACAATTTCACAAGATACTTTGTGAAGCATACAAGTAAAATTCATAGCTAAAATATAAAATTCAAGATATGCTGATGCAAGAGGAGACCAGAGACGCAACAACAGATGTGTAGGAGAATGTAGCTAAATGTTAACAGCTTAGCTGAATAAGAATCTGTAGATAGATGTATAGTGGGTAGAGAAAAGTTGGTTACCTTGTGATACTTTTTAGTAACTTTGCTTGCTATATTCTTGGTCTTCATGGTATTGTTTTTATTTGGAACTGCTGTTCGCTGTTCCATGGATGAGTGTTTTTTTAACTTGAACTCATGAGAGCCATCCTAAATTGCAACTTTTTATGTGACTTATAAATAAAACTGGTTCTGCTAAAGCCTATTTAAATATATCATAGGAAAATAGATGAAAATATACAGAATCAGTCAGTTTTCTCAGATATATGCAGACTTTTGTTTTAACTTGAATAAATAAAGTGTAGGTGTTGTCTGTCTATAATAATTTTCTGCTAAGCATTATACATTACTATTCCTTACTTTAACACAATAAAATACAAAAATGTTGAAGAGAATGGTTACTTTTTATAGTCTCTCTATGTGTACACTTGTCAAATAAGATTATTTCACTTTGACAACTGCTTTTGTTCATACCTGAGCAGTTTCTGTATTATCTTGAAAGGAAGAAGAATTTACATGAGAGTAAATGTATAAACTTGTGTCAAGTTGAATTTGAGCTTGATCCAGAAGTTTTCCAAAACAAGATTAATTCTGAGACATTATTCTTTTTTTGTGCCAAATGCATGCATGAAAAGCTGATATAAATGATATCCAGAGCCGATCAGATATAAAACCTGGCTAGAGGATGATTTCTTGAATCTGTCAAGATGGCAGATTCCATGAGCTGCATTACTCCTTGCTTGGTAATGCAGTAGTCTGTCACTGTCTGCATTTGTGCAATTTCTGTTACATTTTTCTTAAATTCTTAATAAAAATATATATTTTTAAACTTCTCTTTAAAATGTTAATCAAAAGTGTACTTTTATTCACTTGTATTGTAATTTACATTTGCATTTACTCATTTAGCAGACACTTTTATCCAAAGCTACTTACAAAAGTGGTCAACATAAGCAAGTAAACATCAGTCTGCTTTGAAACAAGTATTACAGGGCAAGGTTACAAAATTGCCCATCACAAGTGAAGACCTCTAAACTAAACAGAGTAACACAAAACTAGTTACTTTTTTCTTAGCTACTAAGAACCTAGCATCAAAGCTATTATCAACTAGAAATATATTCACAGAACATGAGAATCTTCAAATGCTTCTTAAACAAAGTGAGTGGGGCAGCAGTTTAGATGGTGGTTGCAGCTCATTCCATTAGCTAGGAGCTACATCAGACACCATTCATCAGCAGACCTAAGTAGGCAAGAATAAGTATTGGACTTCATAAGTGCCTCCATATACATAGCTACCATTCCATTGTTTGCTCTGTAGTCTGAGTGCTATCACGCAGAAATAAGGTACAGCTACCAATGAAATTTTTTAAAAAGTAATTTAAGGTGACAAAGATCAGGAAAGTACTACAGTACCAAGAACCATGTAACTTAAAGGTAGACAAGCCCAAAATGAAGGTGATGACTGAGAGAAAGTAGCAGACAGAAGAAGCATTTCAGCAAACTACACATCATTGTGGTACAGCAGGCTGATGGGTGTTGTGGCATGAGGTAGAGTTGGAATTGGATCCTTTCAAACCAAATATATTGGCAGATGCAAAGGGAAGAAAAAGCAGTGCCTAGTCCAGGAATAAGTAATGGTGGCTATGAAGGAAGAGAGGTTCTGCAGAACAGTGGCAATGAAGCAAAAAGGTGCATGGAAAAGATGAAACTGTGCTCTGCACAGGAAGTTGACCTGGTAAGAGATGTGGAGAGCTGAGCCTCAATTGATTCAATCCCTCATCCAGGCAGTGTAAGGTGTGCTGCCCAGACTATCTAGCCTCCACATACAAAGCAAAGTACAGCCACTAGTTTCCCAGACTTTGCACCAAACTACTTGGAGCATATTTTGAGTAGTGGCTCCAATCACTAGGAGAAAGAAGACACCAATAGCACCATAGTCAAGGTTTAAACAGACTGTCATCTTCATTAAGACTAGTGAATAGTCAAAACTCCTAATAAAAAGATTTGCAGGAATCCTTTTCTCTGCAAGGAACTGACATGTGATGGTAGGCCTGGAGAGACAACTGAGGTTCCCTCAAGCATACTGTGGCCACTACACTGAGGCCAGATATTGTTCTGACCCCAGAAGCTACGAAACAAGTTGTTCTGCTGGAGCTGACTGTATGGACGAGACTTACAAGAAAATATTTTCGAGGTAGTTAGAAAACAAGATGCCTACCAGCAGAAGCACAGTTCAGGTTCTTCTCAAGCTTGGCAGAAAAGAGGAGCCAACAATAACACCACCAAAGCAACAGAGAAAGGCTCTAGATGGCTGTAGCTCAAGAAAGAAGAGTGTGTTTACTATCTTGTCACAAGCTGAACTCTGCCACTTGAAGGAGAATGTATAATGTTAAAAGACCTGAGACACTTCAGGAATTTAGGAACATCATTAAAGATGTGGTCACAAGAAGCATCACAAGATGTATTTACTTAGTAGGCAAGTGGCAAACATCTGAACTTTACTCTTGCTATTACCAGAAGTCAGTGGACTGATCTATTAATAGGACTGACATGCACCGGTCTCAGGTGGCTGAAAACAAGACATGTTGCTGCATTTTGACTCATCTGTACTGGTTGACAGTCCATGCAGTTACCCTGCTAGTAAGGAGTTGAAGTAGACAAAATGTAATAAGACTGATGTCTTTGATCAGAAATTGTGCTACATACACAGTCAGATATGGCCTGATCATGTGGATGTTATAATTTGCTTGATTGACAATGATTAGATTTTTATATTGTAAATGATTTAGCCATTAACATTTTCCTATAGGAAGTTTAACTAGTGTGTATTCTTTGTATGTCAGCGACCAGACTGAATAATGCTTGAGTCACGCTTAGCTTATATATTGAAATTACATATTTCATAAATAGAAGGGTCTGAAAAACTATTAAAAATTAGAACTGGAAATGAAAAAGCAGTAAGGAATAAGTTGTAATGTGGTCTGGAAACAGGCAAAAGGTCATAAAGACAACTCATCATCAAGACTGAAAACATTAACTCAAAAGATGAAGATGAAAGAAACAAATCAAAGAGATCAGAACCTAACCAGTAGCCTTTCACTAAGTAATCACTAACCAAAATTGTTTTTTAAAAGTTTATTTAAATACTGGCTCACTGTCTTGCAGTAACGCTGCTCTCATGTGACTTGTAACAAACAATAAACAATATAGCCATCGCCATTAAACATCCTTACTGCAATGGCACTGAATGATGGAAATAGAAAAAAACAAACGGTGCTATGATGATGTCAGAATTTAATGATATTAATTCATAATAGCAAAAAATAAGCAGCAGAAATAAACAAATAATTTAGAATTAATCTAAAGGCATAATAAAAATTAAACTGTTGACAAGTAGCACAATTGGAGTGACCTTCTCATCATTAATAAAGGCAAGTAGGCTGATGTGTAATAACACATTTATTAAATAAAGAAACAGAAGGGAGGGATCTAAAAAGCATGAACACAAAATATCAAATAAACAGAAGCGAAAGAACAAAACTTCTTTTGTCTCTGCGCCTACATATTGTATACAGGGCTTGTGTCCCTACATACCAGGCACTTGCATACGTAAAATGATCAATTCTTGATTTCCTCTCTTACTTCCGCCAATTGAGTCCTTGCCATACATTTCCTCCATACACTAGACTCAATAATGTGGCTTAAATCTCCATCACAAGGTCACTTTCAGTTAATTCCGGGGTCAGAGGCAACCTTATTTTTATAAGCTACATGTCACCTATTGGCTTCTAGTCTGCCTGCAGCCCTGTAATGGTCTTTCAATCTTTTAAAAAATCCACATCTTCAGGACAGCTCTCTTAAAGGAAAAAACCCTGCTCCTGTTCTCTCAGACTGGGGCTATGTGATGACCTCTTTTGACATATAGTAAGATGTTCTTAAACCTCACCCAAACCCTAATAACCTCTCTTTTTTCACTACCTGTGTGAGTTATATATCCCTGGCAGGGTTACCAGCCCTGGGGAAACATTGCATTACATCCAGTGGCAGTTGCATTGTGTCTCTGTCTCTACCAGGGCCTTCTTCGGGTCACATGTGCATACTCAGCTTTTCATGCAAACATCAGGATTAAAAAAAAAAAAAACTACACTGGAGAACATGCATATGGCCAGTGCAGCTTTCTACTATGTGCTGTGTTGGTCTGGTAACATCACTTCTAGAGAGGCCTGCCAAATTAACAAGCTAATTAAAAGGGCAAGCTCAGTTATAGGATGTACAATGGACCCCCTGGAAGTCATAGCAAAGGAGAGACTTACAACAAAACTGAGTGCTATTATGAACAATGCTACCTATACTATCTCTGACACACTAACTGTGAGGACATTCAGCCAACAAATTATTCACCAGAAGTGTGTCAAGAAACACTACTGTGAATCTTTTAAACAAAAAGCAATATGCCTGCATAATGGCTTGCTGTGACTGCCATGTCAGAATGTTTCTTTCTTTTAATTTTCTTGCTTTGTAGTCATTCTGGTGTCTTTTCAGACCAAACTGGGTGTGTTTATTTATCTATCTATATGCAACATTTCAATGAAACTGGAAAAAAAATGACATGCTTGATCAAATAGGGAAATTCAGCAAAACCATCTAAATAACGACTCATGCATATAATAAATTAGAAATTAGAATATCTGTTGATGAAAAAAAATATTACACCACAAAAGTTATAATTATCTATACTAATAAAAGGCAAAGCCCTCACTGACTGACTCACTGACTGACTGACTCACTCACTCACTCATCACTAATTCTCCAAGTTCCTGTGTGGGTAGAAGGCTGAAATTTGGCAGGCTCATTCCTTACAGCTTACTTGAAAAAGTTGGGGAGGTTTCATTTCGAAATTCTACGCGTAATGGTCATAACTGGAAGGTATTTTTCTCTATTTACTGTAATGGAGTTGAGCTCGAAAGCCATGGGGGGGCGGAGTTTCGTGTGACATCATCACGCCTCCCACGTAATCACGTGAACTGACTGTCAATGCAGTGCGTAGAAAACCAGGAAGACCTCCAAAAAGTGCTGAAGAAAACATGCATTATATAATTGAGAAGGCAGCGAAACAATAAGAAGCGAGCGAGTGACATATACTACCATATTCATGAGTGCTGCTACTTCGGAAACAAAGCACGATGTAAACCTAAACTTTAAATTAAGTTCATAGACAGGCTGCCGCTGGCGTTTCTCATGCCCACGGGTAATGCGGGATACAAGTTTAATGAGAGGACGGAGGATATAAACGAGAGTTTTGATCACTTTGTAACTAAGTTAAAATTGCAGGTGAAGGGGTGTGCTTATGCAAATTCCGAGAGACTGTGTTTGTGGGGGATTGACAGTTAAGGTGGGTGGGGGAGTCACTTCATCATCTCCCCTCCCATTTACCTCATTTCACTCTGAGCTGAGCTCGCAGCTAACGCCGTCTTCGAAGCAACCGTCACACTGCCACCAAATACTCACAGAAAAATCCACAAGTTAATACACACGCTGTCTCTAGAGTTTCTCCACACTGAATCCTCCAGGCACTACTTACAAAAGGTTACTTTGACAATCGTGTTACGTTATTTTTAAAATCTTTCATTTTCTTAGCACAAACACAGCTTAGATGCTTTGATGCTTGTGCTCCATAACGCGTTAAAAAATAATGCATTTAATCACACTTTGCATTACAATGCATGATTTCCAGGTACACCGATTACTTTGATCAGCGCATCCCGATACATTTTACCCTCGCACCACCTTAGTTTGAGAAGAAGTATGAAAAATATGAGGTTAACACAGAAAAACAGATCACCAATTCAAGCTTTATGAATAATCGATTAAGCCATCAATAATTGTTTTGGTAAAGCCATACTCAGTGTAATCCTCCTTCCATTTTATAATTTTTCTGCCACTAGCCATGATTAACTGAACGGTAAAAAAGTAAGAGCGAAGCGAGGGTGACTTATTCAGGCAGGCATATATATGACAGCAACACTCATGACAATGTCAATCATGTCACGTTATTATTAAAATGTTTCCTTTTCTTTATCATTACTTCTTTAACACACTACTTCTCCGCTGCGAGGCGCGGGTATTTTGATATATATATATATATATATATATATATGAATGACCTCCAAAGAGCTGAGACTTTTGATATTGTGAACGTGTCTGCAAAACTGGGGTCTCCTGCCCAGCAAAAGTCGAGCAGCCGGGCGCGCATAACTGTGCTGGCCTTTGAGATGCTGACTGCGCTTCTGCCTTAAGTCAAAGTGAGCACTTTTAATTTTTTTCATCCTCCCCCTGAGCTATAGCCCAGACAAGTGCAAACACGAGACCCCTTTTCTATTCGCAAACTAATATTAAGGCGATTCGCACTTTCTTTTGCACATATACGATTATGAGGTCACGATATCAAAAGTCTCAGCTCTCTTTGGAGGTCATTCATATATATATATTTCATTATAAGAAGTAATGAAAAAGAAAAGGAAACATTTTAATAATAACGTAACATGATTGACATTATATATATGCCTGCCTAAATAAGTCACCCTCGCTTCGCTCTTACTTTTTTACTGTTCAGTTAATAATGGCTAGTGTCGGAAAAATTATAAAATGGAAGGAGGATTACACTGAGTATGGCTTTATCAAAACAATTATTGATGGCGAATCGATTATTCATAAAGTTTGAATTGGTGATCTGTTTTTCTGTGTTAACCTCAAATTTTTTCATACTTCTTCTCAAACCAAGGGGGTGCGAGGGTAAAATGAATCGGGATGCGCTGATCAATGTAATCGGTGTACCAGGAAATCATGCATTGTAATGCAAAGTGTGATTAAATGCATTATTTTTTAACGCGTTATGGAGCACAAGCATCAAAGCATCTAAGCTGTGTTTGTGCTAAGAAAATGAAAGATTTTAAAAATAACGTAACACGATTGTCAAAGTAACCTTTTGTAAGTAGTGCCTGGAGGATTCAGTGTGGAGAAACTCTAGAGACAGCGTGTGTATTAACTTGTGGATTTTTCTGTGAGTATTTGGTGGCAGTGTGACGAAGTTGCTTCGAAAGACGGCGTTAGCTGCGGAGCTCAGCTCAGAGTGAAATGAGGTAAATGGGAGGGGAGATGATGAAGTGACTCCCCCACCCACCTTAACTGTCAATCCCCCACAAACACAGTCTCTCGGAATTTGCATAAGCACACCCCTTCACCTGCAATTTTAACTTAGTTACAAAGTGATCAAAACTCTCGTTTATATCCTCCGTCCTCTCATTAAACTTGTATCCCGCATTACCGTGGGCATGAGAAGCCAGCGCCTGTCTATGAACTTAATTTAAAGTTTAGGTTTACATGGGTGCTTTGTTTCAGTAGCAGCACTCATGAATATGGTAGTATATGTCACTCGCCGCTTCTTATTGTTTCGCTGCCTTCTCAATTATATAATGCATGTTTTCTTCAGCACTTTTTGGAGGTCTTCCTGGTTTTCTATGCACTGCATTGACAGTCAGTTCACGTGATTACGTGGGAGGCGTGATGATGTCACAAACCGCCCCCATGGCTTTCGAGCTCAACTCCATTACAGTAAATGGAGAAAAATACCTTCCAGTTATGAGCATTACACGTAGAATTTTGAATGACCTGCTCAACTTTTGTAAGTAAGCTGTAAGGAATGAGCCTGCCAAATTTCAGCCTTCTACCCACACGGGAACTTGGAGAATTAGTGATGAGTCAGTGAGTCAGTCAGTCAGTCAGTCATTCAGTCAGTCAGTTAGTGAGGGCTTTGCCTTTTATTAGTATATATATATATATATATATATATATATATATATATATATATATATATATATATATACTAATAAAAGGCAAAGCCCTCACTCGCTCACTGACTCACTGACTCACTCACTCACTCACTAATTCTCCAACTTCCCGTGTGGGTGGAAGGCTGAAATTTGGCAGGTTCATTCCTTACAGCTTCCTTACAAAAGTTGGGCAGGTTTTATATCGAAATTCTACGCGTAATGGTCATAACTGGAAGCAGTTTTCTCCATTTACTGTAATGGAGATGAGCTTCAACGCCGGGGGCGGAGTTTGTGTGACATCATCACGCCTCCCACGTAATCACGCAGTACATAGAAAACCAGGAAGAGCTCAAAAAAGCGCTTAAGAAAACATGCATTATATAATTGAGAAGGCAGCTAAACAATAAGAAGCAAGCGAGTGACATATACAACCATATTCATGAGTTCTGCTACTGAAACAAAGCACGATGTAAACCTACACTTTAAATTAAGTTCATAGACAGGCTGCGCTGGCGCTTGTAATTTAGTGCCTGCCCATATAAGGCCGTCCGTCAGCGGCAATCCAATAGCAAACTGCCACGGGTAAATATTCACGGGTGAAGGACTGTGCTTATGGAGAGGAAGATGAGATGGTCAGGGTGGTGTTTGACACAAACTCAGCGAAACTGCGAGAGAAAGTTTTAAGTGCCAGGACTAAGGTAACATTAAATACAGCCATGGACATAGCACGAGATGGCACCAGCACAGCTGGGAACCTTCGATGCATGTACACCGAGTGGCTCACGTGAACTGACGCAGTGCACAGATAAAAGCAACAGTTCCAAAGAGCTGAACAAAACCGAATTACACAATTGAAAAGGCAGCAAAAATATGAAGCGCCTGATAAGCATATTCATAAATCCAGCTACTGTGGAAACAAAGCACACGGAGGAAAAAGTCAATGTCCCGCTAAAGGAAGACAGTGTAAAAAAAACCCGTGCATGCAGTGTGTCAGGTCTCAGATAAAGAAGAAGACGAGCTGTTTATTGATGCAGTAAGAAACGAATCGATGAATGAAACCTGTCATCTTTACAACGATTGACAAACACGGAATGTAACTTGAACACAACACATCCTACAAATACGAACCTGATTGAAAGAAATAATGATAATCAAATCCTTGATGACAGCAACACTCAGTAACACTCACAAAACAAATACTGTATATTGACAGTCATGTTACGTTATTTTTAAAATGTTCCCTTTTCTTTTCTACCTTTTTAACACACTACTTCTCGCTGCGATACGCGGGTATATATGTATATATATATACCGATCTACATACTCGAATAATGGATACTTTATTCGCCATCAATGATTGTTTTGGTAAAGCCATACTCAGTGTATTCATTAGATGAACGGTAAAAAAGTAAGAGCGAGGGGAGGATGACTCATTGAGGCATGCAGGCTGTAGTGCGTCAACTCTATCTGAATTGCGATCACATTTGAAAAACATATCTTTTCAAGTTCTATTTAGTCCATATGTGTCAAACTCAAGGGCGCGAGCCACATCCGCCCGGCGTGTAATTATATCCGCCCGAGATCATTTTATATACTGTATTATTGTTATTAAAGCCCGGTATATGAAGCGCTGGTAACACAATAAACTACAGATCCCATAATGCAGCGCTTCAGCTGCCTTGCATCAGGGTAACCTGAATGCAATTCAGAAGATACAGAAAACAGCATAATTAAATAAGAATCTGACACTTCAGCGGACGCTTTAACCGTGCACAATCACAAAGTGATTTCAAGTGAAGCTGCTTTTATGGGAGACACAAATGCACCAGTTCACCTTGCCCCACTTTCCCTGTTGCCAAGTACTGTTAAACCAAGTCGTCACTACGGTGTTCCCAAATCGCACTTTGCTGATAAACTGAGCGCACTGCGCACTGAGTTTGCACGGCGCTTTGGTGACTTTGATGAACAAAAAAAGTCCGTCTACATGCGGCTCGAACCTTGTGCATGTTTGGTAGCACATATCTGTGTGAGAAGCTCTTCTCAGTGATAAAGACTAACAAAACAGCACACAGGAGTCGCCTCACTGATGAGCACCTGCAATCCATCCTGAGAATCTCCACAACACAGAACCTCACAGCAAACAGAAACGAACCTGTGGCCAAAAAGATGCCAGGCGTCCAGCTCTAAAATGACATATGAGCAAAGACAACTGAATGATTTGATTTGTTATTGCACGTAAGAGCGGAGTCAACCGTTTTAACAAACAGCGTATTGCACTGATACGAAATAGCTGTGTGTGTATATGTGTAGATATGTATGTATATGTATATATATGTTTATATATATGTGTGTGTGTATATATGTATATATATATGTATGTATATATGTGTATATGTATAGATATGTATATATATATATGTTTATGTGTGTGTGTGTAAATATATATATATATATATGACAACAACACTCATCACTCACAACAGTGACAAAACAATTACATTGACAATCAGGTTACGTTATTTTCAAAATGTTTCCTTTTCTTTTCATTGCTTCTTTAACACACTACTTCTCCGCTGCGAAGCGCGGGTATTTTGCTAGTATATATATATATACAGTGGTACCTTGGTATACATCCTTAATCCGTTCCAGATCCTTGGACTTATACCAAACAGGACTTATACCAAACAAATTTTTCCCATAAGAAATAATGGGAAAATGATTAATTCGTTCCCATGAAAAAAAAATCCTATTGTTATTGGCATATTATACATTGATGGGGTTGTATAAAATATTTTAAACACTGCTTAATACTAAAATACATAAATACAAAGCAATTAAATGAAATAAATGAAAATGACTTGTCCAATAACAATGAGTTTAATTTTACTGCACAACAAAGGAGAGCATTACAGCTCTTCTTAAGGAGCCACTTCAGGCGATTGTGTAGCACTGCCTTTGTTCTTCTTCTGGCAGTCTTCAATCCAAATCCCTAAAGCAGATTCCATCCAGACTACTGCCTTATTACTTCCACTTACAACTCGTTTTGCACCCTGGTTAAAAGGACACTGCAGCCGTAGATCTTATATTCCTTTCCTACTTTTTAAATAAAAAGAATCGTAGCCTTCAACAAATCCAAAACGTTTACCTTTTCGGCAATCATTAACATCTTCCGTTTGCACTTGGGCACGGCCCCTGAAGCAGTAGCAGATCGTTTTGGAGCCATAATGAATGGCTTGACTATGCACAAAGATAAACACAAAAGAGCACAAAAGTTAACTCTACACAGCGAAACACGTTGATGCTGAATGAGCGAAACGAGACTTCCTGGTTAACACTGCATTCAGCACGCAGGAACTTAACTACGTGCTCTGATTGGTTAGCTTCTCAGTCATCTGCCAATAGCGTCCCTTGTATGAAATCAACTGGGCAAACCAACTGAGGAAGCATGTACAGGAAGTAAAAAGACACATTGTCCACAGAACCCGCGAAGCAGCGAAAAATCTGTGTTATATATTTAGTTATGCTTTCTTATAAAATCCACGATAGAGTGAAGCTGCGAAAGTCGAAGCGCGATATAGCGAGGGATTACTGTACAGGTTAAAACTTGGCCCTTTTTTTTTGAAGGCGCACACCCGGTATACCACATGTGTTGTTCTAGCACACGAGTCGAATTCCAAACAAAGGTCGTATACCAAGCAAAATATTTCGCCTCTAAACAGGACGTATACCAAGTTGGACTTATTCCAAACCAGACGTATACCGAGGTACCACTGTATATATATATGCCAGCAACACTCATGACAATGACAACACAATTACATTGTCAATCATGTTACATTATTATTAAAATGTTTCCTTTTCTTTTTCATTACTTCTTTAACACACTACTTCTCCACTGCGAAGCGCAGGTATTTTGCTAGTTATATATAAACTAGCTGATTACCCAGTGGCTTCGCTCATTGAATGCAAGGGAAAAAAATAAAATGTAGTATATAAATTATTAAAAAGTAAAACATTAACATATAAGAAATAAAGATACATTGAGCAGTACTGGAGTGCTTTCAGGTAAACTACATTTTAAAGGCGCTATAACACAACAGGTAAGTAGCACTAACAGCAGCTTAAATGTATTTGGATCATCTCTCGGTAGCAGATCCCTTGTGAAAGGTGCTACTCAACCGCTGTGGTGTAGAAATTACATTTTCTATGCGATCCTGAAAATTTCTGCCTGACAACCTTGCACTGCATGCCTGTGATTTAAGAGAAAAATTATTCTGAGAAATGTGGATGCTGCCCTTCCGTGCTTAATGGGCAGAAGGTCCAAACATTTCCCAAGTCCAAAACTTAACATGAAGAGGTCGGTACATCTTCTTACATGTAAACCCTCCATCTTCTTAAAAGAATTTATCACAAATGCAACCTTGAATGTTGTGGGGTTTTAGTGACCTGAACTCACCTTAAGGGACAGTAAGTAGTCGTGAAGTGCAATTTGCAAAGAGAGTTTTGCTTCGATGGCGCCGATCACACTCATTCACAGTGATTTACACTCTCCAAGGAGCCGACGGGGCACTCAATGTCTCACAAACAGTGCGAGAAGAGAGGACGCCGACCAAAACTGCGAAGCTCTCGACCTGGCAGAGCAGCCCGACTTTCCATGCCTCCGAGCGTCCACTTTGTTCTCACGACCCCTCGCCGCTGAAGGCGGTGTCGTCTTCACATTGTTTACAGCTCGCTGTAGTTAAAAAATAGAAAAATGCAAAGCTGTTTTCCTCATCTCTTCTACTATCAAGTACTGCCAATTAAAAAAAAAAGTTATAAGGTGGCAGTTTCCGCAAGAGTCACGTGGACGAATAAATAAAACTTCTCTGTCAGAACACGCCTGGCGGTGAACAGTCAGAGTCCAGAGAGGAGGGCCGGGAGAGGGCTACGTGGGGCGCCCTTCTATTGGATAGATCGGCATGTTTGTGTTTACTTCTTTTCAATATCAGTAAAGTAACTCTCACACAAATAATAACAATTCATCAAGACAATATAAAAATGAAGTCCAGAAACGAAGTGATTAGTTCCTGTATTATAATATGTTCTGTGGTCATACGTAATTTCCGTTTCAAACGCGAAAAGAATTTTATATATATAGATTGTATTTTAGTTCCCTTTTAAGAGGGCCATTGCTGAATACTTGTATTAAGGAACTTTTTTTTTTCCTTTCTTGTTGGTTTATATAGGCTACCTCCTGTCACTTCTCAGGGCACTAGCCAACACGTCACAGATATCTCAGCCAGGCTTCAATCCATCATGCCCATTGTGCACATACTGTACATAAAACCTAACATGTTTATGCAAACATAAAAAGGCCACAGCATTTTACTGCACCTATTTTAATAAATGCATCTAGTGAGGATGAAACGGCTTTTGTTAACTGTAAGGAGTTAGATTTTGTTAATGCACAAGTCATCTGTGATGCCAAATGAGACTGACAGATGTCATGATTGGAGGCCTGGGTCAACCTGTGATTCATTTATTTTGAGGCAAAGTAGCTTTGGAAGGTGTGATGTTACTGTATGTGGTGGCAGGCTTGCTGGTAAGGGAGCTAGCTGAATTCTCAGTTTTAATATGGTCTGTACTATTAATTGCAAAAGTGATCATGTTGTTACATGTGCCAGGTAATAGCGGCTACCTGCTCAGATGCTAGTACCTTACACATTTTCCTGACGAGAATACAGAGGAGAGGTGCTATAATGCCATGTATGATCAAGATCCCCTCACTGCAGCTTGTGTAGCACTGACAGATACTCTTGAATGCAGGTGGTGGTTTTGGATGCATCAAGAGGGAGGCTGCTCTACCAGCCAATGAAGATATGCAGCATCTTGTTTGCATATGTATGAGGTTCATTTGCATACTCCATATATGGTTGTTTCAAAGTGGTAACAAGGCAGGGTTCAAGGCACGATTATGTACACATATTTACAAGATGATTGTGATTTAAAAGGTAAACTGTAAAAATATGCATTTGCCAGGTTTTACAAATCAGATTTTTTTTTGGTGTACTCATTTTGCCTATGCATATTTTGACGTTCCACACCAGCAAAAGTTTTACAATAGAGACCTCTGGTCTCCCTATGTTATCAATGCCTCCAGGGGAGAGGGAGCCAGAAAGATAAACTGCACGAAAAAATGGCCATGATGTGACAGAAGTTAAGCGTTAAGGCAGTAGCAAAGTAAAAAGAGGAGAATAAAGAGAAAGCTTGACAGAACTGACCAAACACAATCGAAGTCAATAACCAGAAAACAGAATCAAAATTTCATTACACTGAATAGTTTTGATTTGTCACTAAGTAATGCTAATGAAAGTTTGTTGTTGGTTGTTGCTCTAAGCTGAATATCCCATTGCTAGGTTGTCAAGTGTAGTACTTCACTCTCTCAAATAAGGTTTGCATGATAATGCAATGTGCCACACAGCTGCCCTAGCAATAGATGTTATCATCATTAAGAAGGTGGCCAGAGCATGAAATGACATCAGCTTCATAATGTTAAAGAGTAAATCATCACACTAAAAATTAAACAGATTAGCTTAAACATATGCAAAAATAAGCAAAAGCAAGAATCGTAACAACCTGCTGCTGCCCTGTCCCAACCTTTCCTGCTTGCAAACCCGCTGTTCATCAGGCCACACATCCCAAATAATTAATCAAGAACATTTGCTGATCTGTTTTGTTGATGCAGTAAGCTTGCAGCGTTACCATAGGTTCACAGTATGAGTTCAATACTCTTAAGCAGATAAGCCGCCAGGCGCATTGAATTTTGACATTACCTAGATGTTTCATCACTAGAATATCAGCCGGAACAATATTTCATGAGGAAATATGCTAACAAAATTCTGGTTGCCAAAAGTGACAGTCCAGATTAATAATTGACTGTAAATAGTCAGGTACAGTCTAAACAGAAATTACTTTATCCGATTATTTTTATAAGAAATAAATTACTTGTAACTTGTGATGGCTTTGTAGTCCAATCTCATTTTAAACCTTGCAAGCAGTATAATGGTTTATAATAGAGTTAAAATATCTGTAAGATCCCAGAAATGCACGCATGTGCAGAAAAAAAGTTAAGCTACAGGGTTTACAATAAAGTTAAAAGACCTGTAAGACAAGAGAAACCCACGGAGGTGCGGCAAAAGGTTCTTTAGTTACAGGAAATCACTGTAAATGTGTGTATTATGGTGTTTTTTAGGGTATAACCTGCTATTTGTATGGAGTGTATTATAATTGTGACTGTAGCTGGAAATTAAAAACACTGTCATTTTATGCTGTATAAAATTTAGTTTTGAAAGTTAATGTCTCCTATTTACTATATGTGCTCTTGGGACTGATATGACTAAAGAAAATTATCATTAAGATTTATTTTGATGGTTTTGGAAGCATTCCACCATTTGATGAAAGTTTGGAAAATGTTGTCTAAATGTTCCATACTGAAATGAGAACTTCATCTATGCATCCTTCTTAATCCATCTAAATCCAAAATTAGAGTGGTGGGGAGCTGGGGCCTAGCCAGACAGAAACCAAATGCAACTCTATTATTTAGGACAGCATCTTTTCTAAAGACCCAAATAAGTATCAACAATTTTCTACAGAGTTTCTGGATTTAGAAACAAATTCTGAAATATCAGCCCTATGGACTGTTTGCTTAAAAAAAAAACAAAAAAAAAAACAACAACTTTTATCCTAGTTCTGCTAATCACCCTACCGTTTAAGGAAGCTTTGTTGGTTTATTGTGTAGAATGACAAGGAGAAAACAGGATAATAGAATTTTTGTAAGTTTATTAACTTAAAATGAAGATAGGTGCTTCAGCTGTCAACAAGACCAACTTCATCAAATCCTATCATGTGAAGCTTGGAAACTTAAAGGAACGACTTAAGAACATTTATGTTAGGTAGAATACCCAGTGGAGGCTGGGTGTTCTTTTGGCCTTGGAGCCCCTGCAGATGTTGTTTTGTTGTTTTTTCTGTCCTACCAGCCATCTTTCCTTATCATCAAACTCATCTTTAGAGACTTACATCATGATATTGTATATAATGATGCTACTCTTCTACTTGATATGTATCTGTTTTTTAAGATCATATAGATTTATCTGTTTTTTTCTTTATTACTTATTCTTTAATAATAATTTCTAATCGTATTTGATTTTCTTTTCTTGTAACTTTATCTTTGAAATCTTGTAAAGCATTTTGAGCTATGTTGTTTGTATGAATAAGTGGTATACAGTATATATATATATATATATATATATATATATATATATATATATATATATATATATATATATATATATATCAGGGCTGGGCAAGTTAATGCGTTATTATCACATTAATGCATTAATTAATGCTGACAATTATTTTATAGCACATTAACGCAGTTTTTGTCATTATTATTATTATTTTGAAAGCCTCAGTCTTGCTAGTGATCGATAGAGATCAATGATCTTTTTGTTATAGTGCTTTTCGATATGCTTTTGCTAGAAGGAAAATTAGCTTTGTTAATTTGACCTTGATTCCCTATGCATGCATGAGTAGCGAAGAGCAAACAGCTTCTAAAATGGCATGTGAAGAGATACCAAAATGAATGCTCAAAGCAAAATGGATGACTTTTTTTGCATTATCGCTAATTTGTTGGACTCAGATTTTCATACAAGTGATCTGGAGATGTAGATCGAAAATGAAACTGAGGCACTGGCATCAGCTAATTGGTCCCCAACTGATCATTGAACACATTTGTGTAACTGATGCATGTATGGCAATGTTTGCCTGGGAGAACAGACACTTACGATGACAGGATGTACAAATCATGTTGCATCTCACTGCAACTGATACCCCCGCGCATCTGTCTCACAAAGACAGCCAGCCCACCGTGCAGCCACTGCTGCCACAAACTGCAAACAGTTGCCAACAAGAGGCACAGCAGGCAGCAACAGACATTTTATGTTGATATATGTGTGAAACCATTGCTTTGTGTGCTTTTCAGAAAACTGAATTTTTTGGAAGAAATATTAGCCCTCAAAGAGTTGCTACTGAACATAGACTGTTTATGCTGTCTGCTGGTGTCTTTTCAGATAAAAAAGAAAACAGATTTAGAAATGTTAACTGGCTGTTGCTCAGAAGGTGCCTGTTATAATGTTGTGATAGTGCCTCTGGACTCTGAGGGTAACTTGTTTTCCTATAACAAACTAGATAAAACGTTAATGCCCTGGCAGTGGCAAATAGCTTCGGTTTTATATTTGATTTGATTACATTAATGTTTAAGTTGAGATTTACAAGAAATATTTTAACAGATACTATGTAAAAGGAAAACTGCTGTTAAAAATCACCTTATTTGTTTAATCCTACCTGGCAGGTAGAAAATTCTTTGCGAGTTGTGGTAATCACATCTCAAAGACACATGATATCCGATATGGTGTTCCACAAGGCTCTATCCTGGGTCCGCTGCTCTTCTCAATCTACATGCTTCCGTTAGGTCAGATTATCTCAGGTTACAACGTGAGCTACCACAGCTATGCTGATGACACACAGCTGTACTTATCTATAGCACCTAAAGACTCCGACTCTCTCGATTCACTAACACAATGTCTTACTTGTATCTCAGAATGGATGAATAGTAATTTTCTCAAACTAAATAAAGAGAAAACTGAAATCTTAGTAATTGGCAATAATGGATTCAATGAGGTTATCAGAAATAAACTTGATGCACTAGGATTAAAAGTTAAGACGGAAGTAAAAAACTTAGGGGTAACCGTTGACTGTAATCTGAATTTTAAATCGTATATTCATCAGACCACTAGGACAGCATTTTTTCACTTAAGAAACATAGCAAAAGTTAGACCTCTTATATCATTGAAAGATGCTGAGAAATGAATTCACGCTTTTGTTTTCAGTTGACTAGATTACTGTAACGCACTCCTCTCAGGACTACCCAAAAAAGACATAAATCATTTGCAACGAGTGCAGAATGCAGCTGCTAGAATCCTAACTGGGAAAAGAAAATCCGAACACATTTCTCCAGTTTTGATGTCACTACACTGGTTGCCTGTGTCATTCAGGATTGACTTTAAAATACTGCTTATGGTTTATAAAGCCTTAAATAATCTCGCTCCATCTTATATATCGGAATGCCTGACACATTATATTCCAAATCGTAACCTTAGATCCTCAAATGAGTGTCTCCTTATAATTCCAAAAGCTAAACTTAAAAGAAGTGGTGAGGCGGCCTTCTGCTGTCATGCACCTAAATCTGGAATAGCCTGCCAATAGGAATTCGCCAGGCAAATACAGTAGAGCACTTTAAGACACTGCTGAAAACACATTACTTTAATATGGCCTTCTCATAACTTCACTTTAACTTAATACTGATACTCTGTATGTTCAATTCATCACAATAACTATTCATAGTGGCTCTAAAATCCGTACTGACCCCAACTCTCTCTTCTGTTTCTTTTTCCGGTTTCTTTGTGGTGGCGGCCTGCGCCACCACCACCTACTCAAAGCATCATGATGCACCAACATTGATGGACTGAAAGCCAGAAGTCTACGTGACCATCATCATCAGGTCCTTCCATGAAAACCCTAAATACAAAGAGGACTGTTTGACTAATGTTAGGTAGATTGCCCAGAGGGGACTGGGCGGTCTCTTGGTCTGGAACCCCTACAGATTTTATTTTTTTTCTCCAGCTTTTGGAGTTTTTTTTTTGTTTTTTCTGTCCAACCTGGCCATCGGACCTTACTTATTCTATGTTAATTAATGTTGACTTATGTTTATTTTATATTGTGTCTTCTATTTTTCTATTCATTTGGTAAAGCACTTTGACCTACATTTTTTTCTATGAATATGTGCTATATAAATAAATGTTGATTGATTGATTGATTGATTTAAAGTGTTTGTAAGCCAAATACATACAATACACTACTTTTGAGTTCATTATTGAATTTTTCACATAATGTGATTGTTCTGATTGTGTGCGATTAATCGCACACAATTATGCGATTAATCATGATTAAAAATTTTAATCCCTGGCCAGCACTTATATACAGTGGTGTGAAAAACTATTTGCCCCCTTTCCTGATTTCTTATTCTTTTGCATGTTTGTCACACAAAATGTTTCTGATCATCAAACACATTTAACCATTAGTCAAATATAACACAAGTAAACACAAAATGCAGTTTTTAAAATGATGGCTTTTATTATTTAGGGAGAAAAAAAATCCAAACCTACATGGCCCTGTGTGAAAAAGTAATTGCCCCCTTGTTAAAAAATAACCTAACTATGGTGTATCACACCTGAGTTCAATTTCCCGTAGCCACCCCAGGCCTGATTACTGCCACACCTGTTTCAATCAAGAAATCACTTCAATAGGAGCTGCCTGACACAGAGAAGTAGACCAAAAGCACCTCAAAAGCTAGACATCATGCCAAGATCCAAAGAAATTCAGGAACAAATGAGAACAGAAGTCATTGAGATCTATCAGTCTGGTAACGGTTATAAAGCCATTTCTAAAGCTTTGGGACTCCAGCGAACCACAGTGAGAGCCATTATCCACAAATGGCAAAACATGGAACAGTGGTGAACCTTCCCAGGAGTGGCGGCCGACCAAAATTACCCCAAGAGCGCAGAGCGACTCATCCAAGAGGTCACAAAAGACCCCAGGACAACGTCTAAAGAACTGCAGGCCTCACTTGCCTCAATTAAGGTCAGTGTTCACGACTCCACCATAAGAAAGAGACTGGGCAAAACGGCCTGCATGGCAGATTTCCAAGACGCAAACCACTGTTAAGCAAAAAGAACATTAGGGCTCGTCTCAATTTTGCTAAGAAACATCTCAATGATTGCCAAGACTTTTGGGAAAATACCTTGTGGACTGATGAGACAAAAGTTGAACTTTTGGAAGGCAAATGTCCCGTTACATCTGGCATAAAAGGAACACAGCATTTCAGAAAAGAACATCATACCAACAGTAAAATATGGTGGTGGTAGTGTGATGATCTGGGGTTGTTTTGCTGCTTCAGGACCTGGAAGGCTTGCTGTGATAGATGGAACCATGAATTCTACTGTCTACCAAAAATCCTGAAGGAGAATGTCCGCCATCTGTTCGTCAACTCAAGCTGAAGCGATCTTGGGTGCTGCAACAGGACAATGACCCAAAACACACCAGCAAATCCACCTCTGAATGGCTGAAGAAAAACAAAATGAAGACTTTGGAGTGGCCTAGTCAAAGTCCTGACCTGAATCCAATTGAGATGCTATGGCATGACTTTAAAAAGGCGGTTCATGCTAGAAAACCCTCAAATAAAGCTGAATTACAACAATTCTGCAAAGATGAGTGGGCCAAAATTCCTCCAGAGCGCTGTAAAAGACTCATTGCAAGTTATCGCAAACGCTTGATTGCAGTTATTGCTGCTAAGGGTGGCCCAACCAGTTATTAGGTTCAGGGGCAATTACTTTTTCACACAGGGCCATGTAGGTTTGGATTTTTTCTCCCTAAATAATAAAACCATCATTTAAAAACTGCATTTTGTGTTTACTTGTGTTATATTTGACTAATGGTTAAATGTGTTTGATGATCAGAAACATTTTGTGTGACAAACATGCAAAAGAATAAGAAATCAGGAAGGGGCAAATAGTTTTTCATACCACTGTATATATATATATATATATATATATATAGAGAGAGAGAGAGAGAGAGAGAGAGAGTCATATGAAAAAGTTTGGAACCCCTCTTAATTGTTTGGATTTTTGTTTATCATTGGCTGAGCTTTCAAAGTAGCAACTTCCTTTTAATATATGACATGCCTTATGGAGAACAGTAGCATTTCGGCAGTGACATTAAGTTTACTGGATTAGCAGAAAATATGTAATATGCATCATAACCAAATTAGTCAGGTGCATAAATCTGGGCACCCCAACAGAGATATTACATCAATACTTAGTTGAGCCTCCTTTTGCAAATATAACAGCCTCTAGACTCCTCCTATAGCTTTTGATGAATGTCTGGATTCTAGTTGGAGGTATTTTTGACCATTCTTCCATACAAAATCTCTCCAGTTCAGTTAAATTTGTTGGCTGCCAAACATGGACAGCCTGCTTCAAATCATCTCATAGATTTTCCATGATAAGTAAGTCGGGGGACTGTGACAGCCATTCCAGAACATTGCATTTCTCCCCCTGCATGTATGCCTTTTTAGATTTCGAACTGTGTTTTGGGCCATTGTCTTGTTGGAATATCCAACCACTGCATAACTTCAACTTTGTGACTGATGCTTGAACATTATTCTGAAGAATTTGTTGATATTGGGTTGAATTCATCCGACCCTCGACTTTAACAAGGACCCCAATCCCTGAACTAGCAACACAGCCCCACAGCATGATGGAACCTCCACCAAATTTGACAGTAGGTAGCAGATGTTTTTCTTGGAATGCGGTGTTCTTCTTCCACCAAATAACTAAATTTTTGTCTCATCAGTCCAAAGCACTTTGTTCCAAAATTAATCTGGCTTGTCTAAATGAGCATTTGCATACAACTAGTGACTCTGTTTGTGGTGTGAGTGCAGAAAGGGCTTCTTTCTCATCACCCTGCCATACAGATGTTCGTTGTGCAAATTGCGCTGAATTGTAGAACGATGTATAGATACACCATCTACAGCAAGATGTTCTTGCAGGTCTTTGGAGGTGAGCTGTGGGTTGTCTGTAACCATTCTCACAATCCTCTGCATATGCCACTCCTGCATTTTTCTTGACCTGCCAGACCTTGGTTTAACAGCAACTGTGCCTGTGGCCTTCCATTTCCTGATTACATTCCTTACAGTTGAAACTGACAGTTTAAACCTCTGACATAGCTTTTTGTAGCCTTCCTCTAAACCATGATACTGAACAATCTTTGTTTTCAGATCTTTTGAGAGTTGCTGTCACTCTTCAGAGGAGAGTCAAAGGGAAGCACAACTTGCAATTGTCTACCTTAAATACCTTTTCTCATGATTGGACACACCTGTCTATGAAGTTCAAGGCTTAACGAGCTAATCGAGCCAATTTGATGTTGCAAGTAATCAGTATTGAGCAGGTACATGCATTCAAATCAGCAAAATTACAAGGGTACCCAAATTTTTGCACAGCCAGTTATTCACATTTGATTTAATTTCATACAAATAAAAACTGCTTCACTTAAAATCTTTGTTTAGAAAACACCCCAGTACTCAGATGTTCCTAGGAAATGAAAGACATACCACTGTTACACTGTTATCTTTTTTGTTGAAAGTACAGTAAATTATCATGATGGCTGAGAGGGGTTCCCAAACTTTTTCATATGATTGTATGTATATGTATATATATATATATATATATATATATATAGTGAGGGATTGCCGTCCGTGTATCCCGGCCAACACCTCCAAACCGCCAGATGGAGCCATCCCTGCAAAATGGAAGGTCCTTGAATTCCAGCAGGACAGCATGGAAATTGGAGTCTTTTGTGACAGCCTTGCTGGATACAATGGGGGCCACCGGAGGACGCTGCAGGGAGGCACAGAGACTTATACTTTCCTTATAGCCCGGAAGTAATTCACAATTACGGAAATGAAAGAAATGATATACTTCCGGGCTGAAGAAAAGAGGAGTTTTGATCTGACCCGGAAGTGCTAGGAATCACATGGATTGGTGAGATCAGAAGCACTGCTGGGCCAAAGACTTTAAAAGGTTTCTGGGAAATCTCAGCAGTGAGCTGAGCTGGGTGGAAGGGTAGCAACGTGTCTGGGAGTAGAAGGATTGGTTTATTGTGTATTGATTAGTTTATGAGTATTGTGGATAGGAGGGTGCTTGTGCACTGTACAATTGTCCAAATAAAGGATTATTGGACTTTTACCTGGTGTCTGGAGTTGGATCGAAGGGTTCAAGAGGACGGCAAAGCCTCTGTCACTATACATATATATATATATATATATATATATATATATATATATATACATATATATGTGTATAGTTGTTGTTGCTACATGTTCTTGGAAAGATGGACATCTTTTTACTATCATTATGAATAATTTCATTAAAATCTACTTTGTATGTTTCTGAAAGGTTATAAAACTTTTTCTGGGCAAAAATAACATTACAAATGAACATTTTAAACATTTATCGTGGATAGAATTCGGCAGCTTTGATGTTTCAGGTGACATGTCTGAGAACTATGGGTTAACTTCTCACAACCTGTTTTCTCATATAAATAGCCTTAACGAATTATTTAACAGAAGAGGTTTATGATATAGATTTTAAGCATAATCTGGAATAGTGTTTCTTGAGCCAATAATATTAAAATGATGTGTCAACTAAAAAAAAGACCCCTGAAAAACAGAAATAAGTTCTGGGCTAGTCTTTTCAGGTATTTGAGCCTCTCTTTGTCTGATCGGTTGCCCGCTCACTAGGTAACCTCTCTAGTAGCAGCAAAGCATTCACTTTTCTCCTCTGTTTTGTAGTTTTATCAGATCTACTATGATGTGCACCTAAAATAAGAGGTACCAACTAACCTGTTAGCTTCTTTACTTAATGTGAGTTGGAAAAAATATCAAAACTAGCTATGCAACTGTTATCTGTAACCTCTTACATGTCCCTATTTACTTATTGTACCCTGTGTATTCAACCCTGGGGAGCTCTATTGGTAGGATGCTTCGCTTACTAGAACTATGTTTTATTTTAACTCCTTTTCTTCAACCTTTATTTAACATCATTAGAGGACTTCTCAAAGGACCTTCTTTGAGCTCTTACATTGCCACACTTAGGCAAGGAATGACCAGTCTTAGCTGTCAGTTTGCTAGTGTGGAAGAAAGACAACAGGCTTAATAATTTGACTCAAAGAATTAAGGATTTAATTATAATTCTTCAGAACTGAGACACTGGATAAAGTTCTGGTGAAGTGCTAAGTGCCTAACCCCTTATTAGAGCATTTCCCTTTTTATATATTTTTTACCATTATGCATTGTCAAGCTGGCACTACTACTACCAAAGTTCATTATGGGCTTCCAGGATCTGCTGAATTCCCCTTTCTTATATTGCTTGTCTCTCTAGTCTGTCTTTAACAATTACCAGTTCAAGGGTCAGTGCCAACATGTGTAGTGCCTGCTTTTACAGAATCAGCTAATAAGTACAATTTATAATGTATAATGTATTAATTTATAATATATAATAATAATCAATCAGATTGAGATTGGATTCAAGAATATATTTAATTGCATAATAACCATTAGCAGCAAATATAGGCAATACAGAGAATTATACAACCTAGATGGATTCATTAAGTTTTCAGTCAGCCTCAGAAGACATTTCCCAGATGGTCTAGTTATTTAGTTCCCAATCGCATATTTTTAATCCAAAAATAAAAAAGAAAGAGTTCTTGCAAGTGTCCAACAACTAAACAGCTTCAGAAAGCAGGTTCCATTTAAGTCACCAGATTTAGCTGAGAAGCACCTTGTACATATCAATTTTTTACAACTGAGCTGAGCTCTTTACAAAAGTGTCAGAAAAGAACTTGAACTAGAAAGCTCCACTTTTTCAACAAAGCACCAACTGAAATTAACTGAAAAAGGCAGTCCCTCTCCTCCCGCTTCTTGCCCAAATTGAACAATTGGCTATTTTTCTGTTGACAAAGAAGACAGTTTCTCAAAATACAGAAAATTGTACTAATTCATTATTACCAAATCAAGGTCAATTCTAATGGGAATCAAAAGCTGCTCAAGCTGCAGGCAGACCAGCTATACAAAATATTTAAAGGTCCTGGTTTACTTTTTATCTATGAATAATACTCTAAATCCTGTTTTGCCATTCAGCTTTCCCAGAATACACTGCACATATGTTGAACATGACAAGACTTTCAAGCTAAGGCCTATCACTTTAGATCACCTGAGATCTGTAAGTTGAAAAGGTTAAAGCATCTGACATACAACCTCCTTGCATTTTCTTTAAACGTACATTTGTACTGGACTTGTTACTTTCATTTTGCCCTTTGGATTTGGTTGCCTGATGCTTTGATGTGCTTTCTGAACTTTTGCCTGTCCTTCACTACAAATACTCTTTCCATCTCCTCATCCTTGTTGCATTCACAATAATCCTCAGAGACAATCTATCTTGTAACAAACGGCATCAGCAACATCCTTAAAGGCTTGCCAAGATAAATTGGAGCTGTAAGTAGCTAGTTAATAGTCAGTCAAGGACCTGCTTTATCATTTTTGTAACAAGCTCATAATTAACCGTGTCAGGTAAACTTCCAGCTTTTACAAGCTTTTAACTAATTTGGAGACAAAAGAGTCTCAGTTCAAAAACCTAATGGCTTAACCCCCTCTAGCACAGAATTGGGGATTGTGTGAGCTGACTGTGATGTCATATTAAATCCTTAAGAAAAACAGTAACTGTAAAAGCTTAAAAAATCAAGAAACTCCAGATGAGCCATGGACGAACTCAAAACAGGCTGTTCCATGTTATATGTTTGTAGATCCATCAACAACAACAGACAGATAATATAAAACGCACACATCCGATAACATATAAATATGTACATAAATAAATAAGGGATGGAAATTATTATCCATTAAACTAATCATTGTAAATATTCAGAAAAAAGTATTCTAACAATTCTATGAGGTTTTAGAATTTAAAATTTTGATGGCCTAAGGATAAAAACTATCTGCAAATCTTTTTGTTCTACTTTGAATGCTCACCACTGGCTGGAGGGCAGTCGTATGAACAGTGAGTGGCCAGGTTGGGAAGGGTCTTTAATACTTTTCCTGGCCATGTGGAGGCACTGGGCACTGGAGAGATATCTTCCAGGGAGAGCAGAGAGCAGCCAATGATTTTCTCTGCCGTAGATATTACCCTCTGCAGAGCTTTCCTGTCTGAAGCTGTACAGCCAGCATACCGTGTTAAGATACGATATGCTAAAACACTTTCGATGGTTGAGCAGTGGAAGTTCAACAGCAGTTTCCCCTTTATTTTCACTTTCAAGAGAAGTCTTAGGAAATGCAGTTGCTGCTGGTACTTTTTGACCACTGCCAGTGTTCCCAGGAATTTAAAGAAGGTGACCCTCTTCATCAGGGCTCCGTTGATGTATGGCTGGCTCTGCTCTATGCCTCCTGAAGTCAATGACCCTCTCTTAGCTTTGTGGGTGTTGAGTGAGAAATTGTTCCTGGAGCATCACACTGACAGCTTCTGCACCTTGTCCCTATTTGCTTATTCGTCGCCACCTGTTATGAGATCTATTACTGTGGAGCCATCAGCAAACTGATGATAGTGTTTTTGGAGTAATTAGATGTACAGTCATAAGTGTACAGGACATAGACAAGTGGAATCAGTACACAGCCCTGATTGGAGTGGGTGTCAAGTGTGAAAGTGGAGGAGCTGTCGGGGCCAATTTTAAGAGTTTGTCAGTGGCCAATGAGGAAAGCCTTTATCCAAGTGCAGGGGAGGGGGAAAACTTGAGGTTATGCAGCTTTTCAATTAGTATGCTAGGGATAATTGTTTTAAATGCAGTGTTATAATCAACAAATAGCATCCTTACATTGGTCCCGAGAGTTCCAGATGGCTCATCACTGCATGGAGGGCTGTAGTAATAGTGTCTTATGTGCGTCTATTTGATCTATAAGCAAACTGGTGAGGGTTGAAGGTGGGGGGAGGTTGGCTTTAATGTGCTGAGCAATAAGTCTTTCAAAACCTTTCATGACTGTTGACATCAATGCAATCAGTTTGGTTCAGTTACCTTGATATACTGTAACTCCAATGGCCAGACCTCCCACCTATTGACAAGGTAAAGAAAATAAATAAAGTGGTGTTGTCAAAAGAAAAGCTAATTATTAAATAGCAATCAGATGAATCATTACTATTCCACTCAGCATTATAGCAACAGTGCAACATGCCATTATGCCGCTGACATACAAAGAGCAGTATTTAATAAGCAAAAACAAAAGCAATAAATTTCAGAATAAACTAAGGAATACATTACAGAAAGAAAACTGTAAACAACAAACACTACCGAGTACCACTCATATTCTGATATCATTTGTGTAATTCAAAAGGACAATTAACTCCCTTCACCTTCCATTTCTCTCTCTCTCACACACACACAGCTTTTAGTCTAACCTGTCTTCATTCTGACAATACGTTCTTGCCTCAGCTCACATCCTGACTCTAAGGTCACAGTGAATACTTTATGAAGTGGTTTTAACTACAACCAACTACCAGGTGTCAGGATTGCACACAGTGTTCCGTTTTGTTTAATTATTTATAGTTATGTTTTACTGTAATGAAGATGTTATTGGTGTCATTATATATAATTTTTTTCCTTTGGTGTTGCCATTTTTTTTTTTTACTTTTTTGTTTGTATAGCATTCTTCACAGGCTCAGAGTGCTGTAACAAGCTAACTGGTAAAATACACTTATAAACATTAAAAATTACAAAATGTACACACATAAAATTACAGATTTGTTTAAAGACAAACAAAAACTCCAGTTAGTGGTCTCCCTAGAGAAATAAAACTACGGGTAAAAACGTATAACACAAACTGTTAAAGTAATACAGAGTCACAGTTCCAGTTATCTAAACCAACTGGCAGTCCACCCTCTACTGGGCCTCCTACAGTATTAGATCATTTTGAGCTGGACAATGTGCTAAGTAGCACACACAAGACATAACAAAATACACAACTCTCTGGAGACTTTCCAGCACACATTTTTAAAATATTACAAACTCACCCCTTTTTCTGACAGCCAATAACATGCTGCCTGATAAAGCCGGGGCTATATTAATGCTTTCCTGGCATTGCAAGTTCAGCTGCAATCTCAGCCCTTTATTTTTTTTTCCATTCTGTCGTATTACATAAAACATAAGACATTTATTTGTTTCATTTTTAAAAGTTTTGGAACATTATTATTTTTGTTCTGATGTTGGTGAAGGAGTTTTGCCACAATCTCTGGTATTTTGCATACAGCAGCTAGTTTATCCGAGCATGGGATAAATTCTAAAAGAAACAAACAACTGTGGTGATAGTTGGGGTAAGGAATTCTTATAATGAACAATTGATTAAATGTGTTCACTAAAGCTTTTATCTTTACATTTTGGCTCTGACAATTCATTTAGCATTGCCTTTTTCACTAATAAATTCTTGCCTGTTTCTGACTAATGTTTTTACTAGTCTCTTTAACTCAATTTCGTGGTCATTACTTTTGTTTTCAAAACTTTACCTTTTTAACACATTTTTATGTTAGGAATGACAGAAATGTCTGTACATAGTGTATGTTGCAAAAATACTTGGCAAATAAAAAACAGTCTTGAGTCATATTTATAAATGAAATACAAAAATAGACATACTTTATTTACATTAACTGGATTAAATGCAACATGGCAGACTAAAGACATCTAACAGAAACCTTCCTTTAAACAGCTAGGTTCATTTACAGTACATACTGTATAATGACTATGGATCATTTCAAACACACCAATCAGCATATAGATAAATGGTATATTCTAGGAACATCCCTCTCCCATAAAATAATATGTTAAGTCCCAAAATAGTTACTGATTAACCGTTGTGGGCAAATACCAGATTAAAAGGAATTATACTTTTTATATGTAAGCTGATACCAAGGATTAAAATAAAAAGGAAAATGTTATACCTGATCTCATTTTCTAATTTAAATGTACTGGTACAAATGAATTCAGAACGTCTTAGTTTAAAAGGAAAGCAGTTCCAAGCATATTTTTTCTTTTCCCTTACAGTGAATCAGTAAAAGAATAAAATGGAGCAGACTTTGCCCTCCAAAGCTGCCTCCGCTGCCCCTATCTTCCATGCTCCATGCACTTTTGTCGGCCACTTCATGCACATTCATGATTGACGTTAATTGAGCTCAGAAGGAATGCCATTTGAACTCACTTTCTCCAACTCCACGAGCCAATGCAAGACAGGCAAATGGTTTTTAGAACAGGAGTCCACTCCTTGATGCAGCTAAGTCCTCTCTATCCGTTCCTCTTCCACACTTTATACCAGCTCATTTCATGGCTTGGTGCTAACCCCAATGATTCTGATACATGGCATTTCTTATTCTTCATCTTCTATCTTCATTATAATCTGAATTTTAGTTTCTAAAAATAATGCTTTACATTTCTGTGACATACTGGTCAAATTATATTTATTACTTGCTAATGTTCTACAGTACATACAATATTAAAAACTGTTCCATATAGGATGGAAGGAATTCACAATGACTAGCTTCCAGGTACTTGAACTTATGCATGCTCTGCAGATTGCTTTATGCCACATTCATCATATAGGAGCTTCATTCTTACAGGATTAATTAACCAAGGTTTTGCTCTACTGATGTTTTTGGAAGACATAGATTTTTTGTATATACAAAGTCACAAAAATGTAATTCATACTAAAAAGCATCGCACACAAGCTAATGATTGACTTTATAATTACCTCATTCTCTTTCAGTCTAAATGCTCCAGACACTTGAGTGAAGAGAGAGGCAGAGCTGTCAAATGTCAACACTTGCTGAAGAAATAAATTCCATGCACAGGATATCATTTGGCTATAGTTGGGAAATCCAGAAAAGATGTGAGTTTAGTTGGAACATCTGCTTGTGACTTCAAAAACCATAAAAAAATTGTGCACTTCAGTCATTGTGGTGACTGCAACGGGTAGCAGAGATATGCTTAGAACCTGTCATGATGGTATGTATAGGATGTTACTGAAGGGAATCGTAAAGTTCGAAGGCTTCCTGTTATATAAGCACAGATTGGCCAGACAGACTGAAGTAACAGCTGTTTGTGTTGCGTTATTCTAGCCAACCATCCGGGGCCTCTACAGGGGAGTGGTGTCATGGTATTGCTGCAGCAATAATACAATAATATAAAACAGAAACCTCACTTTTGAACTAGCAGTCTGGAGTGGTAGACCCTATCTGTAATAAACCTGGATTTTGGCAGCCAGGGATGATGTCTGTTTATATTTTTTGCTTTTCATTATGAATGTCTTTATATTTTTTAGCATTATTCTGGTGATGTTATTTTGCATTTTTTTGTGGAGGCACAGCCACTTTACCACATCATTCTGTACCTAAGATTTTGGAGTTATCATGAAGACAAACATTACAGTTAGCTCGGGGAAAATAAAAGAAAATTTGTGCGATGACTTCTGAATAATTTTTCTGACTTTCTGATTTTTATTTTGTGTTTCTGGCTTTGGTATTATGTTGTTTCTGTCTCGAACCCCTTCCTGCTTAATAATCTAGATGCTGCCTAACCCTAATCGTTCTATCCACCACCTGATCATTATGCTCTTACTGATTCCATTTGTACACTTTTTCTTTCAGGGTATCTATAACACCACCTTTATATAGAAAACACTACCAAACCTGAATGCTAAATGACATGGAGAAAGTAACCTTAACGAAGAAAGACATGCCTCTTCCAAAAAATATTAATCTTACCATACTTTTATAGTTTAGAATTACCAAAGAGCAAATGGCAGGAAAAAATAAACCTTATTGAGACTTGGCTATTAGAGTATTTTGGAAAATGTCTAATAATAATAATGTCTAATAGCCCAAATGTTTTTTACCTTTTAGTAAGTTGCTTTGCAAAGCTTTTTTAATTGTTGGTAATTTAATACTACTTAATTTCCTGATTATGAAAAGTGCTGTATTTGCAAATAAATCTTGCCATACTCAAATTCTTGTTGTAGAACTTGTTTATGGTTATTGCAAAGTCAGGAATAATTATAAATTATCATCTTTGCAGCTCAAACAGAAGACTTACATTAGCAGGAGTAAAGTTAATGCAAAGTTGAAGGACAGAAGGGCGCCGGCTTTTAGAATTATTTCTGCAATCAACAAATTACAGTGTAATTCTCTTAGCTAAAACTGAGCGTAATTGCTGTTGAGCTAATGCAGCATTTCACTTTTTCTACATAAATCTTTACCTTTTTGTCACTTCAGGTAGCAAAATGGGCAAGAGGAAGTGGAAGACACCAGCAGTTCAGATTTAAAGCAAAAAATTTAAAGCGTCTTGGGAACTGCAGGTCTGACATTGTGTTCAGCGATACAGGGGTGCCGCAGGGGGCTGCACTTTCTCCGGTCCTGTTCAATCTACATACATCAGACTTCCAATATGACTCGGAGTCCTGTCACGTGCAAAAGTTCGCTGATGACACTGCTTTTGTGGGCTGCATCAGGAGTGGGCAGGAGGAGGAGTACAGGAAGCTAATCAAAGACTTTGTTAAATGGTGCGACTTAAACCACTTACACCTTAACACCAGCAAGACCAAGGAGCTGGTGGTGGATTTTAGGAGGCCCAGGCCCCTCATGGACCCTGTGATCATCAGAGGTGACTGCGTGCAGAGAGTACAGACCTATAAATATCTGGGAGTGCAGCTGGATGACAAATTGGACTGGACTGCCAATACTGATGCTCTATGTAAGAAAGGTCAGAGCGGAATATACTTTCTGAGAAGGTTGGCATCCTTCAACATCTGCAGTAAGATGCTGCAGATGTTCTACCAGATGGTTGTGGCGAGTGCCCTCTTCTATGCGGTGGTGTGCTGGGGAGGCAGCATAAAGATGAAGACGCCTCACGCCTGGACAAACTTGTTAAGAAGGCAGGCTCTATTGTAGGAGTAAAGTTGGACAGTTTAACATCTGTGGCAGAGCAACGGGCATTAAGCAAACTCCTGTCAATCATGAAGAATCCACTGCATCCACTGAACAGTGTCATCTCCAGGCAGAGGAGTAGCTTCAGTGACAGACTTTTGTCACTGTCTTGCTTCACTGACAGACTGAGGAGATCGTTCCTCCCCCACACTATGCGACTCTTCAATTCCACCCGGGGGAGTAAATGCTAACATTATTCAAAGTTATTGTCTGTTTTTACCTGCATTTTTATTACTCTTTAATTTAATATTGTTTTTTTTATTTTGTTTTTGTATCAGTATACTGCTGCTGGATTATGTGAATTTCCCCTTGGGATTAATAAATTATCTATCTATCTATCTATCTATCTACTGTATCTATCTATCAATAAGTAGTTGGCATAGGAATGAGACTATACATGAGAAAGCCAGACTTAGAGTTAAAATACAAAAGCAAAACAGATCACCTTCAAATAAAATATATGAGTGAAGTCTAAAGAGTGATATCTATGGAAAAGTGCACAAACGGGTGATGCTACTTTTAAAATTCTCATTGCAAGATGCAGCCTCCAGAGAAGACTTCATAAAACAAAGATATCATGATACAATAAAGGTCTACAAGAAAAACAATTTTCAGAATCATAATACTAATTTGAAAACTTTATAGATAAAAGCTTGATCTAATAATCACATGTGCCCCATAACACAGTCTAGCATAATGCTATTATTGGCCCATACAAAGAAAACACATGCTGGTTTGGTTGGCTTGAAAACACAAAAAGACAGAAGACAAAAATATTTTTCTATCTTTGGCACTAGACTAACTCCTAATCAGAGAAGTGATGTTCCATTCCACTACAGGCCATCTCCATTTACTAAGAGATACACAAAACAAACACAACTTATTCATACTTGCCACATACCTGGTATGACACATGGACACTAGCCTTCACTTTGGGAACTGACATGTGAGCTTACATCTTGGTCCAGCATCACCAATTATTGCTCTGACTTGGTTATTTGGTTGATTTATCTACTATCCATTGGAACAAACATTACTATCAGGCCGGGTCTCAAGGTTGTCTTAGTTTTCTGGTCTATCGCCTTAGCCTTGCTTACCAAATGATACATGGTATAACATAAGCTTTACTGTAGGGTGTGTGATATTATGTGAATTTCCCCATTGATTTATAAAGTATCTATCTATCTATCTATTGGTAATGTTTACTTTGGTTAAACTCCTCAGCCTCTTAAATAAATGATCTTAAAACCTTAGTTGCAAATACTATATACATAGAGAAAGATCTGGAAACTTTGTTGCCAGGAAGATTTTAAATAATGGAGGATGAGTTTTTTTTCAGATTGCAAAAGAAACACTAGTTCATCACAGCAGTGCTTGCTAATAACCTTTAAACTACACATTACCAAAGCAGGTAATTATCTGTTAAGTCCAATTCATTCTTACCTTCCATGGCAAATAAAAATAAATCTGACCTTAATGATTTGTGGTAAACCTTTTTAAATGGGAATAAACCTAGGAAGCATAGAAACAGACATCTAGGCAGGTTGTTCAATGTAGGTGGGAGTTTGTTTCCCGTTGTTGGATATTATCACTATCCTATAGCACAAAATAACTCACATTATGAGAAAAAATAACTTCAAAAGAAACGAGGTGCTGACTATGATAAAACCATTACTGCTACCTGGTTTAAGAAATATTAGAGACCATGACTTCTATATTGCCAGACTTCACTACATGACTATTCACCATTAATCATTCTAGTTTCTGGGATATCAATCATTAAATGCAGCATATAATACACAATACTTTGTTGTGGAATGTGTCATCAACAAAGAAGATTACACTTTAGTAGTTATTTCAGCATCATCAGAGTTCTACGATTTCAACAGTAATAATGACTTGGATACTGTAAAGTTAGATGGCCATTTGGCCTATTTCATCAAAACTTTGTCTTACTGAAATACTGAAAAGACCATGGGTCCCAGAGTGTGCTCTTGAATTTCTGGAAACAATTTAATCACTAGCAAATTATCTTAAACCAAATTGAGAGCTGTTTCTTGAAGTATCTTCAGTCCTGTTTAGAAAAAGTGGATTTCTTCTCAATCAATTTCTACATCTGCTCTAATGGAAAACTTTTTTTTTTTTACTTCATATTGTTTTCACACATTTATAGATGCCACACTGAATTGTAGAGACAATGTCATATAAATGCAATGATATCAATAAAATGTGCTGAAACTTGCCAATTGAACAATGTCTATTTTACTGCGGCATTTTGAAATTTTGTGGTTTCACTTCACTTATAACAAATTTTGATCTTTGTTTTTTTTGTCCTTTTATTTATTCTTTAGCAAATGTAAGGTGTACTATACAAAACACCCTCATTTGTCTCAGTAATCAAGCCATGTTAGCTTCTAAACTAAGGGCATCATTTTATTTCTCCCTTAACCTTAAACAGTTAATTTCTATCTGTGATAAGGTCTTTATCAAGCAATCATCTTTATCCTCGTCCTTTGTCACTAGTGTTCTGCGTAAAGACAAGTTCACAGCATCCATCTGTATATGGCTAATTAACTGATACTTGTTAATGGTTAAGCTGATTTCACAATTCTTAGGAATATTCTTACTGGTTGCAGTTTTGGTTTCTTTCTTTGCCCTCACGTCGTTTGTCATCACTTAGAATGCATCCAAGCTATTTCTTTATTCAGCCTGGAATAATAGTAAAAACCATCTATTATCACAATATTATTTTACTGTTATTCTTTTCACAATTGGTTCTCTGCATGTTCTTCCTTGTTCACAAATGGAAGGTTTATAATCTTCTTATCACATCCTTTTCAAGGTTCTACTCTCTGAACTATATAATGCTATGCTCAGCAATACTGTCTTAATAATCATCTGCTTGAGCTCTTTTTTCATTGGCTTAGCTAATACCTCCCTAATCTCATCTTTGCACCTTATGCCTTCTGAATAAATGAGAAAATCAAGTAACAAAAAATACTTTCTTGCTCAACCTTCTTCAAAGGTAGTACGTTTCTTCCATTAGTTTTACTGCCCCACACTCCAGGCTCATGTTGCTTCTCTACTGATCTTCATCTCATGCTTGCTGTCTGTGCTGCTAGCTGCATTGATAAAGTCTTTGAAGTATTCACCCAAAAGTCAACCACTATGATGTGACTGTCTGCAAACATTAAGTTCTTCAATACTTCACCTTCTACTCCTACTCAATCTGCAAAGTTTTGTTTTTTTTATTCCCTAAGACATCATAATTTTTCAGTAAATCCAGTAAAGTAATAATGAAAACAAGCACTCCTAACTTAAACATTTCACAGATCTTGTACAAGGTCCTTTCTTCAAATCCCAATCTGAATCACTGCCAGTGAAGACTTTGAATGTTTTTCTCATGTCTGCACATGTTTGTTTTTTTTCTGGATACTCGCATTTTCCTCCCACATCCCAAAAAATATGTAAGTTGCCGTTGCAGGAGTGCGAGTGTGGGTGTGCATAACCAACTGGAGAAAACCTTTCTCATAAACTAGGAACTTTGAAGCAAGTTTGATTTTTGGGGAGTAAAACAGTTTAAGATTTCATGAAGTTTTTATGATTGACGTACATAGATCAGGCAGATTTCTCGGTGCCATGTAAATGTATAAAAGATAGCCATACATGTTTGTATTGAAAAAAGCAAAAGATACTCAATGGTGTCTTTATATGGAATAGAAAAAAACAGATCACTCAGACAACAAGCTCTTCCATCCTACTTACTACTAAGTATTTAACTGGATTGTTTTAAATAACGTCATGTTGAGATCTGAAGGTCCCTAAAGTCCTACCCTCCACTGCATCCAAATTTTGCTTTTACATAAAGTATGCTCCAGCCTTTACATGGCCCTGCCCATATTAGGTCAGTTGCATTGTAACAAATAATAATAATAATCTGTCACTTATTACTAAAGCAGTAAAAATAACAGTTTCCATTAAAAGACATTTGAACCTTTATCAAATTACATTACGCTTCCAGAAATGAAAAAGAACTAATGATGTAAGATATGTAACTTCACTAATACAATTAACAGCCTAATTTTATTAGTCAAAAAGAATCAGACATCAGTGTTAATCCAGTTTCGTGATGTTATAATATAAGACAATAGAAGAATTAATTAAATAAAGTAAAAATTATAAAGACCAACCAACGCCTTTGGCCATTGGTTCATAGTATGAGCAACCCCTTATTTAACTATTGTCCTCTCTCACACAAAATGCCTGTTAGAGTAATTTTCTTATTACAGCTTTTCCTACATCTCTATTGCCTTTAACCAGCAAAACAACCCATCTTTTATCTGATAATGCAAAATCAAACATATCTTTTAGTGACTGTCACATTCCATTGCATGTGCTGTGTATTCAGAACAGGTGTCAGTGTTGTTGACTCACAGACGTCTTCTGGCCACTCTATTTTTTTTTCTACAATTCTTTTCCTTGTTCTATCAATTTCTTCTAACCTTTTTGGCATGTGATATTAAAATTTTTCACCAACTTTCTTCTATACCTTCCACTTCTTCAGTCTTTATATATTGTATTTCAGTAACTACTGTACCTTAATTCTTATATGCCTAAATAGTTTTCTTTTATGATATTTGTATTTTTCCAGACTTTCTCTGGCATAAACTGCAGTAGTCCCATAATTCCATAAATCTTAATAAATCTTGACTGTATGCTTTGTAGGTTCAATGGCAACAGTCAGATGTTATCTTTAATATAACTGCTGTTTTTCCATTGATTTTGCTGTTTTGGTCAATTTGTGAAACCTTTATTGGTAAAAACTAGTAATTCCATTCCTGGGCATGTTGATTAGCAAAAGGTGAACTCCAGTCACTGGAATATTTGTTGCAAAGGCAGAGGAGAAAACTAAAAAACAAACCTATTTGTTATTAAATACATTGATATAAAAGTGAATTGTATGTTCTTTCAGTTCAAGCAATGAAAGCACCATCATTTAACTTGCAGTTCATAATACAAAAGTGTAATTTTCTTAATTTGTTTTACTCAAGATCAAAAAAAAGTATCCACTGCAGTAGCAATTGCATAATAAAAGGGTGAGTATATGCAAGTGAAACTACAGCTGGAAGAACCTACACTATTTACTGCCTAAATTGCTAAATTAAAAGAAAGGATTTTTTTTCTGTTCCTCTGATGACTACTTCACAGAGTAATCAGACTACCCTGCATTCTTGAATGACCCTCAGAGCAGTGAAAGTGGTAGTAAGCAGAGTCTAGCTGGCCTGTCTGGCATGGTGATTTTCACCTCATTGTAAGCAACACAGCTATTTTGTACCAGAGCCGTGGATCTCAGCATAGAGAGCAATATCTCAGTGGGAGACATCTTATTCAAAAGATACAGCCAGACTGAGAGCCAATTAACACTTTTTACAAAGCACACCTGACGCTCAAGGCTAGCTTCTAAACTTCCCTAATGCACGAGAAACATTTTTGTTTCTCATCTTCCTCTATTTGAACAATGAGATGGATCTACTTTCACACGCAGACAGTATCTCATGTTTCTTAGTGCAATCTAATTATTACTTCAGTTTTTCGTTCTCTCAAGACCAAGATAATGACTTAAGTAAAATTCTAATTTTAACTTTTCATGTCCCTGGAGCAAAGTTTTGGTCTTTAAGACAAATGAAATGCCTTGCATATTAAATCTAACCCCTTAGGAGCTAACCTTTGTTCTAAATTCAGACTATTCACCACAGTAAAAATCTTTCACTTAAAAGTTAACTTAAATCATCATATCTTGGACTGTTAACAGTAATACAGTTTTGGCTTGAAATAACTCAGCATGCCCATTTTTTCTCGCCGCATAAGCTCTCCTCTGCCTGCAGGTTGGAAAGTGGGTCTGAGTGGATAGTGGAAGAGATGAAAGGATAGCAGGACAGATAAATCACTTGCTGCCTCACCTTGGGTCACGAATCATATGAGAGGCCACTGGCAATCTCCATTAGAAATACTGTCTTGGCAGCCCTAGGGCTATGATCTCTGGCCTGTCTGTAAATCAGATTCTTTCTCTTCTCTTCTACAGCTGGGTGACATCACTAAAGCCAACAGTTTGAAAAATACTTGATTACATTAAACTGTTATAAAGTGAACTCAAAATCCTTAGCACATTATCTGAAAAGGTTAAACTGTTCACTGTATTATGCTTGTTTAATTTCTAGAATAGATAAACAACATGTGATTTAAAGCCACGTGAAATTAATAGAAGTATTACAATATATGTTATTTATTTTTATGCTATATACATGTTTCAATATTAAATGAAAGCAATAGTGTAAAATGAATTAAACACTGCTGCAAGAGAGTATAGTAAGTCACTTCATAGACCTTTTTGAGCAGTAGACAATCATAGTGGCAGAAAGACATTCAGTCAGTCAGACAGATACTTAAATAGATACATAAATAAGTACTCCAAACCAGCTCAAATATGCAAAAATCATTTTATAAACATAAGGAAGGATCACTAAACTACAGTATGTTCATTTAAAAAGTAAAATACAAAAGGTTTATTTCTTTACATATATTTCCCCTTTGTTTAATATAGTTATGTTACTGCCAGGGTATTTTCTGTTTTATTTTTATTTTTTTCGAATTATTACTTTTCATGTGTTCATCCTTTTTTTGTCATTTTTTAAAATATTTTTATGTTTACATATTGTTTAGTATTTATGTGTTAATTCAATGTATATCACCATGATGCCACTACTTTAGGACTGCCATCACCCTTTATATTCAGACTGAGTTGATGGTCCCAGTCACTGAGGCTCTGAAGTCTGCCTGTTGTGTTTGGGGTCAGACTCCCAGGAGTGAGGCCTTTTTTCTGACGGTGACTTGTGAAGGTCTAGTTCTTCCTATTATAGTAATTTTGATGCCTGCAGGAATTTTGCTACTTTTGTATTTGCTGTTTCACAACGGATCGGTGGTGTTGCTTATCCACTTACCCATCACAAAACACACCTCTTTTACTTTCTGTTCTTGCTCTGGATACCTCTACATGCAGTACTTTCTTTCCCCAGAACCTTTACCCCAACTCTGTTGCCACAACACTCTGTCTTCTGCCATTTATATACAGTTTATGTCATGATTAGGATTTGTGTAAAGTTATGTTATTTGGCATTTCTTAATGGCTTGAATGTTATTTTTTAGGTCCTTCTATCGCTGCCATTTTGAAAGCTGCCATTCGTGCCCAGTTCTCATAATGCTAGGGCTGTTGCTCACAGGAAATTAGCACAATGGGATAAAAGTTTGGATAGGCGTCTTTTTCATTATGCGATCTGCAGATACAAACATTCTAAAAAAATATGTAAAAGAAATCTTTTGTTATAGTACTTTGTTTGGGTTGACCTCCTTGCCTGTTTTTTTGACTTACATTCTTGTCTCTCATTTGAATTTGGAAGCTAGATTTATTTTGTATTTTGTTTTGATTTCATTTTTGAGTGTTTCTCCTGGTTTAGCTCTAACTAAATCACTAAATCACCTGTCCATTTCTTGACAGGACAGTTTCAAACCTGAGCACCAAAAATGAGAGACACCCTATGAGAAAGTTTGAAGAGGCTCTCTCAGCATAGTACCCCCTGGCAACATCAGGTTGCAAAATGGCCCATGTTTAGCTCTCCTCTAGGCTTGTCATTTTGGGGCCTATTGTGTAGACCTCATAGAGAATGTCAGATCAATATAATAAATACACTGGTTCTACTGAATGTTAAAGATGCTCCAAAAAAGAAGAGTGTTGTGCATTTTGGAACATCATGTTGAAATTCTGGTGGCTTCTTAGTTTTGAAAGTAGTGCCATAGTAATCAACAGAGAGAAGGACAGAGCACACATGCCTTAGTGGATGAGAATAAACAAAACAAAATATACTATGATTCTGGGAAGTGGTATTTAATTCAATAAATATTTTAGAGCACATACTTAATATGACTTTCTCTATTGACAAATTCACTGGAAAAGACAGACAACTTAAAGGTGACATACAGAATGAGTTGAACAGGGATATTCTTATGGAATTAAAGAGAAGTGTCACTGAACAAGTCAAAATGTACCATTTATTGTCAGATATGTGGGCACTGTTTACCTTTAATGAAAACTGATTCAATGGATACACAAGGTAAGGGTTTAAAGGTGTTACAATCTCAATCTCATACATGTTTTCCTCTTACACCCACAGCTCTCCAGAAAACAGCCCAAAAGAGGAGTACCGTCCTCTCTTCAGACCTCGCCTAACTTTCCACCACTTCCAGTCTCTCCCCAAAAGGAACAGTGGCATCAGTCTCAGACTAGACATGGACAAAGATACACTCATGAAAAGACAGCATGTGGCCTCTTTTTTGCCTTGTTTCTTTGGACATTCCAAACTTGCATTCTAAGAAGAATATACAAGAAATTCTCTACAGAACATTTGAACATGTCAATATTAGAGCCTGCTTATGTCTTTTAAGTTAACCAGGCAGCCATCCATCCATCATCAGGCCTTCTTAATGAATTTTTTAGAGTCACCTAACAGTATTAGATTCAGTGTTATATATTGTCATGATTCGGTGTGGGTCTTATCCCAAGTTTTTATTATTCTGTTGTGTTTTATTTCTTTTTCATCTTCTATGTTGTTCAGTGTGAAATTTATTTTTTTTTTCTAAATGCTATCTATGTAGTCTTTGCTTCCTCTGTTAGTTTAGTTAATTTGTAAATTATGTCATTGTGTCAAAAGTTAAGGTGAAGGGCAATACCCCTAATTAGGTGAAGGCTCCCATTTGATTTTTAGCAACTGAGGAATAATAAACCTCCAGGTAGCCACTGCGTGAATGTGTTTATTGCTGTGCTCTTCTGCTTTTTGCTCTCATCCCCATATTTTAGTATGTTTAGTGATCTGAAACTATTCTGCATTTTGTGAATTCTGGTGTTTTTAAATTTTGGTTTCGTTGTTTAAGAAATTCTTTTGGATTGTGGATATTTTGTATTTTAAAATGAGAGATTTTGGACTTTTTGTTAGTTTTTGTTACTTCTAATGTGTTTAATAAAATAATTTGATTTTTAGGGTTACAGACAGGGATGTTGACAGTTTCCCACTTCTTTTATATAAAAAATAACAAAATATATGTTAAGCTTTCCTACCCTCTTATCATTCTGGTATCTTTTGAGTTTTTTAGATAACTTGCTCTTGTGCTATTATAACTTAATAATACTTTTGTGTAAAACTTTATACAGTTCTTCAATCCAAAAATATTAATTAGAGACTTGCAAGTGACCTGGAGGCAGTTCAGTTCAATATAACAAGAATAAATTAGAATAGTTAAAAAATTATGTTCATATTTAATTCTGTCTAGTTCCAAATGTTTTATATGAAGTAAAGCAAGGTAAAGGCAAAACAGGAAGCAAAGGCTGTGTAATTAGTTTCCCTTCCTAGTAACTATAAATTATAAAGCATTGCCGCCTTCTGATAATAAATTAACAGGCCTCCTAATCTGGAAAGTTTGGAAAATGTAGCTTATTAAAATTTACCTTATAATTTTTATGACTTACTTACTTAGATACTTGTAGCTATATTTAAAAGCAATGTGCAAACAGAATGAAACTGTTTCAATAATAAGCTGCTTACAAATGCTTCATTACCATCATCATTTTTAATAATCTCTAATTAACTGATTTTTCACATATTGAAAAATATGTGGGATTGGAGAGAGACAAAATGCTTATTATTAGACCATACAGCGACCAACCCCAAAACTAAAACCACCTGCCTAATATTGTGTAGATCCCATTCATGCTGCCAAAACAGCTCTGATTCATCTGAAGGTGTCCTGTGGTACCTGGCACCAAGACATTTGCAGCATTTTCTTTAAGTCCTGTAAGTCATGAGATGGGGCCTTCATTGATTTGACTTGTTATTCCAGCACATCCCACAGATGCCCAGTTGGATACAGATATGAAGAATTTGGACCCAAAATCTACACTTAAACTCTTTGTCAAGTTCCTCAAACAATTCCTAAACATTACCCTCCTGAAAGTAGGCACTTCCATCAAGGAATATTGTTGCCATGAAGGGGTGTACATGGTCTGCAACTATCTTTATTTTTATGTAGGTGGTATGAGACAAAGTAACATCCAAATGAATGACAAGACCCAAGGTTTCCCAGCAGAACATTGCTGAGAGTATCACACTGCCTTCACTGGCTTGACTTCTTCCCATAGTAACGGTTCACATGATCTAAATTAGAACATAATTCATCAGACCAGGTCACCTTTTTCCATTGCTTCATGTCCAGTTCTGATGCTCACACGCCCATTGTAGGTGCTTTTGGTGGTGGACAGGTGTCAACATGGGTACTCCGACCAGTCTGCAACTATTCTCCTCATTCGCAGCAAGCTGTGATGCATTGTGTGTTCTACCAACTTTCACTCATAGCCAGTATTAAGTTTTTCAGCAATTTGTGCTACAGTAGCTCTTCTGTCAGATAAGTCCAGATGGGCTAGCCGTTGCTCCCCACACATATCAGTGAGTCGTGGGTACTAACCACTGCATACTGGGAACAACCCACAAAACCTGCCATTTTAGAGGTTCTCTGATCCAGTTATCTTGCCATTACAATCTGGCCCTTTTCAAAGATGCTTAGATGTTTACATCTGCCCATTTTTCCTGCTTACAACACATTACCTTCAAGAACTGACTGGTCACTTGCTGCCTAATATATCATCCCCCTTGACAGGTGCCACTGTAATGTGAACCACCCGTCAGTGGTTCCAATGTTGTGGGTGATTGGTGTATATTTAATTAGGAGTGTTTAATTGGTCTCTTGATTTCTTTAAATCTGCTTTCCTCAATGGAATTCAAATCCTGCTCTAAACTGATATTTTTGTTTAAGTAAAAGAATTGCTTCTGCCATCTCTGTAACACTGTAAGTAAACTGGAATTAATTTTTCTATGATATTTATAGAGATGCTTATTAGGGACAGCACCACTAACTATGATGCCACTACACTAGTTTAGAACAAATTAAAAACAATCATAGCCACAAAATATATTTAATTGATAAGCTTAAATATAATAGCTAGGGCTTTAATGATAATTTTAATGCTATAAGGCACCAGAAGAAAAATATATAAAAGTTATATATAGCAATCCAAAGTTGGATTCCTAATTAAAGTTATTGAAGTAAAAACTGCATTTTGCCAAACAAATTACAGAACAATGTCATTTAAAGAATACAAATGTCACTATCTTGCCTACAGCGTGGTGGTCTTTGTTTCAGTATAGGTTGGTGTTTGCAGTAAATGGCAAAAGAAAGAAACGAAGCAGTACTGTAGAGAGGAAAAGAGCATAAATGCCCCAAACCTTTACAGCTCCAAAATGAACAACCTATTAAGATTTGAAAAGCTGTCAAGTCTGCTTGAAGAATGACTTACGTCAACCACACCAGAAAATATTCTCTCAATCTGTCTGAAGGCAAAAAGGAATAAAAATACGGTACCACACTAATGTGTTTAGAAAAAGTGGAAAAGACAAAAGGTGTAAGAAAGTACAATTTTACTCTGTCTATTAACCTCATGTGATTACAACAGCTTAATGGGCAGCCTTGTTCCATGGAATATTAAATTGCTTATTAGAAGGACAGCAGAAAGGCTCAAACCTGTTTACTACTTTTATATTGCAACTCTTAAGTTTACTTGTTACACTGAGGTTTAAATCACATAAAGGTACATCATGTTAATTTTCAATGATGTATCTGACAGTCTGAATAATGGACTTGGCTACATATTTTTTTTCTGTCCAGTTTCAACAGTCCTGAATGCTTGAGTAGGATTAGAACCACCCTACCATGACCTCATATCCATAATATAGATTAGCTTTGATCAGAAGATAATTGTCTTTATCTTCATAAGCAGAAACTCTGCAGCTTTCCTACTGAGCATAATATAAATTATAATAGTAAAAAGAATCCTGTTTGATAGTGGAAGAAATATAAAGAGGAAATTCAATGCTTGCAGTATTAGCTACTCAGAAAATGATACTATATATGCTGAAGCTAACTGATTATATGAATGATTTGAAGGTGAATGTACAGCATTTTATAAATTAAAATGCTATGATCACCTTAAAGGTTTCTGAAAACAGCCAATTAAATATTAAAATAATAATAATTACATTGCTCTTAAATTATTTTCCTTTTGCCATTTTATTCAAATGATATAAATAAAGCATATCTCAGTGACAGATCAGTCTGTGATCATGTGACTACCTGAATGGAACAAGGTCTTCGGGTAATGCTGCCCCCTTTTAATAGAACTGCAGATCAGTAAATTCTTTCATTTTTAATCCTAGTCAATTTTTTTTCAAGTAATAAATTAAGTGAAAAAGAAAAATGTCTTAGAAAATCGAATCTTGGGATTAATAAAGTATCTATCTATCTATCTATCTATCTATCTATCTCTTAAACTACAGAGAAAACCTAATTGCTACTATACAGACATATACATGTGCAGCACATACTATATTGGGATGTGTTAGTACCAGCAAAGTGTCATCTATTTAGATTATTTATTTTAAAGGTAATTTTTGCATTTACCTTCACAGGCACACTCATCCAGAAAATGCAATACAATAAACACCCACTTTTCAGAAAACTGTCCTGCATGTTTTCAGATTTATGTGAATATGAAAGAAGCCAGTGGAAATACACTTGTTTATTATTATAGCTTTTTTTTTTACCATTTAAGTATATTTTTCTGTTTAATCAAATTATAATTAATACTTTAATATTTTGTGGTGGGCCGGCGCCCTGCCTGGGGTTTATTTCCTGCCTTGCGCCCTTTGTTGGCTGGGATTGGCTCAAGCAAACCCCTGTGACCCTGTAGTTAGGATATAGCTGGTTGGATAATGGATGGATGGATGGACATTAATATTTTTAACCCTGGTTAGTCTAATAAACAATCTAACGTATCATCCAGTATCAGACAATATTACCTTTCTCCTCCCTCCTTTCAAACTGAAGTGTTATGTCATGTGTAAAAAGCAACTTGTTCAGGTGAAAATTATAAAGATTTTATATATCTATTGAGCACTGCCTCCAGATAGTGTCAAATTCTTACCGCACCATAACCATAAAGCCCCTTTAAAGAGTCACATACCCTGGAAAGCTTTTCTGTCATTTACCCTAACCTAGAACTCCAGGGGTGTCATGACAGCTCTTGTTTGTTCCAGAATAGAACTGCCTCCATGGGCTCCTACTATAGCTGGTCTAGTTTACAGCCTGTAATGAAGCCATTTTTAAACTTCATGCTTCACATAAGCAGGCCAGTACCCTTTAAGGGTATCTAACTATGGTAAGTAGCAACCTACAAACTCCACTCTTAACCACCATCTTATGTAGCCTTATACAATAGCACTTACACTGGTCATCATGAAGTGCCTCAAAAGGCTAGTCTTGGACTACCTGGAAGCTGGACTTCCAACGTCTTACAACCTTCTCCAGTTTTCCTATCGCCCACACCATTGCACTGAGGATGACATATCAAATATTCCTCATCTGACCCTGTCCCAGTTAGACTAGTTCAGCATTTAACACCATCATCCCTCAAAAGCTCATAGGGAAGCTGAGCTTATTAGGCTGCAACACTTCCCTAGGCAACTTGATCCTGGACTTCCTGACAGAAAGAATCTAAATGGTCAGTGTTGAAACATCATGTCCAACACCATCATGCTAAGCACTGCCACTCCTCAGGTCTGCATTCTCAACCCACGTCTATTCATTTTGCTGACAAACAACTGTAAGTCTGCATGCAGCTCTAACACCTTAACTTTATTGATGACACAACAGTGGTTTGTTTCATCAGCAAACAGAAAGTGTCAGCCTACAGAATGCAGATACAGTGATTTGCAGACTGGTGCAAATGCAACAATCTGTCTCTTAAGATGGATAACACAAAAGAGATGATTTTTGACTTTTGGAAATACAACGCTGCACACTCCTCACGGCACATCGAAGGCTTTGTGGTGGAACTGGTCAAGATCACCAAATTCCTTTGTGTGCACTTTGCAGTTGACCTTACTTGGTCAATTAACACTATCTCCATAGCCAAGTAGGCATCGAGAGCATTCTAACCATTTGCATCACTGTTTGGTTTGGAACTGCAGTGTCTCTGACTGAAGTGTCCTACAATAGATAAAGCACACAGCAGAAAAGATGTTTGGGACCTCTCTACCCTCCATTTAAGACATCTTCATCAAGCAGTGCATCTGCAAAGCCTACATCATTGTGTAGTACTGCACCCTCCCCTACCTTGGTCTCTTTGTCCTACTTCCATCTGGCAGAAGTTTCTGTAGCATCAAAACCAGTCCTGCCAGGTTCTGCAACAACTTCTACCCCATGGTTGTCCAGACTCTCAACTCTGTGCTGTCCCCTTACCTTAGATGTGCTCCTAGTAGCTTATTTATATGCAGTACATGTGCTACTGTTGTTTTTATTATTTGTTTATTTATTTATCAATTTATTAATTTATAATATATTTCTTCACTTGTCTTGCACTTGCCCTGTGTTTATGTGTATGCTGCACTTGGGTAACATTATTTCATGCCAATATATACTGCGGTACTGTGGATAGATGGTATGACAATAAAGCCACTCGACAACATTTAGAGTTTCCTAAACATTATTGGTAAGAAGGCACACTTGGATATTGCATTACATTTTACCATTATCAACATTCCTTGATTTCTCTTGAATATATCATTTTGCATTATAGTAAAAAATACATGAAGTTTTCAGAAAAACAATTTGCCCTATTTCAGCCTGCCTAAACAAGAGTCTTTCCAAGATGGTTAAAAATAATTTCCCTACAAAATTACTCCCACCCACACTTATTTTTTGAACCTCACTCATCCATTCATTAATCAATTTATTGAAACTAATTCCAGTTAAACCCTAAACATTTCACCCTAAATGTCTTTTGGTGTCAGGTGTGAATAAACATTTGATTTTTAAAATTAAATTTTAAGCACCTATATGTACATAATTTATAATATCAGAGTGGAATGCAAGTTTTGCATAAAGTTTAAAAAAAATCTTGAGTTGATATTCATCCTATTTCCTGTCTTTCCAAGTTTTGACATATTCATCCCATCTTTGCTCATATCACTTAACTTCTGTGATTTCAAAGAAAGCACACATATTGATAGTACCAAGTCAAAAATTCAAGAATGCAGGTTCAAGTAGAAATTCTACCACGAAGGACAAGAATTTAAAATCGTAACTGGTAGGACTGTGATGAAGCATTAATTTGTAAGCAATATAAAGGTTTCAGTGGTATTGAAAAGGTACAGGAGTCTTGTCAAGTCCATCATTTACAAATTAACAGAACACAAAACAACCCAAGCTTCCCAGAACACACCATTTCTATAAACCATTTAAGAAGGCAATTGTGATTTTATTAGATGAAGTAACCAAGAGCCTCATGATAACCTGGACAAAAGCTTACAATTAAAAGGGTAAGATAGGAAAGTAGTCTGTAGGGGAACAATGTGTGTAATGCTTTTCAGAGGCAGAGAGTATTAGAAATGGAAGTCACATAATACTATGCTGCAAATTTGCAGACTCTTAAGATGTGTATTTATATGAAACAAATACTGAATTGTTGAGCATGGAACCATGCACAGACATGTGTACATACCAAGAAAACTCAAAGATGTTATTGTAATCCCTGATGTTTTTGGTGTAAACTCCAGATATCAAACTTTCAGTGCACATACAATTTACTTGATGTATCCAGAACTGCAGGGATTCAAAGTTGAATGTACAGGATTATATAACATGTGGAAAATTCCAAATACCTACGTAAAAAAAATCAAACCGTGTCTAAAGAGAATTATTATTTTTAATAAAGATAAACATGTTAAGAGTGGCAGAAACGCTAGTCCTGATGGACTGAAAGAGTTTCAGTTTAAATGAACCAGGAAACAAAGCACTTTGGAGAAGCCCCAAAAACATAATTAGGGGAGACAAGGTCAAAACAGAGATCATGAGAATCAGTCAAAAACACTGATGTAAAGTTCCTAGCTATCTTGTATGTATTTTCCTAAATAACTCAATTCCTTTACAAGTTGTTTTTGTACTGCTTGTGCAAGATAACAGCAAGTTTAGAAAGAAAACAGAATCGGGAGCATGAGGAACTTAGAATGCACGAAGGGTTAAAACCAGGAAAACAATAGTTAAATAGCATTATGAATAATGCATTTGAATTTCCCCAAGGGATTAATAAAATTTATCTAATCTAATCATAGTCAGAAAATAGATTGAGAAATCATAAGCTGAAAAGGGAAATGTAACCAGAGCCAAGAAATAGAACATGTAAACCATTTTCAAAGGACAGTTTTTTCTTTCAGAAATCTGAACTTGGATGAATTAGCCATGGCACCAGAAATTTTAAATGTTGCACTAGTCACATCATCATGTACTCCAACATGGCATGAAAATGATGGATATAGCCACTAAGTTCCTTGACCTCAGTAACCCCAAAAACCATGCCGAAAAATTTTTTGAGGCCAGGGAACAGTTGGAGAAAAACTATAAACCAAATTCTGATAGTTCTGAATAAATTAAATTTTATTCATATTCTTGATGTTGACTGCTACATGGTATCCACTTAAATAGTCACCAAAAGATGATGTTCTACATGACTCTACTGTCAACCAACATCATTAACAAAAGTTCACAAAATCATGCAATAATAACATCACCAACAAAATAACAAATATAATAAAATTGCTAAAGGCTGGTTTAAAATTAACAATAACCCACCAGTATTATTCTTGAACCAAAAAGAAACTCAGAAATATGACAAATTACAGTATAAGAGGTGATATTATTAAACAGCGTTATCTGAACTCAGGGCAAGTTATTTTTTGGCTATAAGCCTGAACATCACCAGAAATAAATGAGGTATCCCAATTTTGCCAAGGTGCAAAACATAAAGGATCAAAAAAACAATAATTATCCCTCTTGGCCCCCTGAAAGCCTCAAAATCAAAATTGAGAAGATCCCTGAAAATAAATATAAACATCAATCATGTTGTTTTGGCATGAAAATGGACTGAAACACAAACTCAGAGAAAGGTAATTGTTAGGGTAGTTTACTTAATCCAGCTTAACTCTTAAAATATTGCGCTTCTTTCTACTGTGCTCATAACTAACTAGAGCTACAACACTAGTCTGTACCAAGGTGACATTCTAGCAAATTAGTTCACAGCAACAGGTTACCGTAATCTTAAAATGAAATAGCTAATTTGGATATAGAATGTTTGTTTAATTTAACTCCACTCAGAAATTAAAATGCTTGTGTTTCTTAATGTCCCCCAGGGGGTGTTGTACATGCCTTTTGAATGTAACACTGTATTTAACTTTTTATATTTAATTCCCCCATGCACTTCCTAACTCTTAACTCCTTTTTTTAAGAAAACATCATATTTTGATGTTTGGAATAATTATGACATGTCTTTGTTATGTCAAGCTCTGGGTTTTTTTTGTATTTTTTCCATTTTCTTTGTAATGTCGTTTTACTCTACTTTTGGATAATTGGTTTAATTTCATGTTTGCTCAAGTATTTTCTCGATATCTTGATTGAGTGATTAAACTGTGAAATGAGAAACCTGATTATGTAATTAATTGAGTGGCAAGCAATTTTTTTATAGCCCTCAGGTGCTGTAGCTTGACCTACTTGAAGCACCTGAAGTCTATAAGAGGTTTACCTTACGGCCATTGAATGGAGAAACATTAGTTAGTTAACAGTTCTATGGGCCTGGTTGGGCTGTTTCTGTATATTTGGTTTAGGTTTTGGTGGTCTTTGATCATTTTGCTCCTGTATTTTAGACTATAGGGGTCAGTTGTAGTGTATTACAGATAGTATGGAAGTAGCAGTGGCTCGAGACTATTCTATCTATTTAGGTACTCCAAGAGGTGATAATCTTTAGGTCCAAGCAGCGCTTCAGGGAACAGCAGAAAAACATCAACACAAGATTATTTAACACACCACTAGTCTTGCATTTGTCCTTACATTTCTCCATGGTTTGCTTAGCTGGCTACCTAATTGTCTGAAAATGGTGGTGTACAATTAACACCTTGTCCTCTCTCAACCTAAAACATGCTGCTACTCATTCCCCTCAATTTAAAGGGCCAGAACACATGAGATACATCCTCAATAATATAAAAGAAAAAAATGATTGCAATTGTTGCGTTACATTTGATTGGCTGTTATTATAGACTTTTTTTGGTACTTGTATACTAAATGGGCGGCTTGGACAGCTAGTACCCTTTACTATTATCGTGACGCCTATCGGATTTTTGTTTTTAAGATGTCTAAAGGGGACATTAACATTAGGGACCTATAGGCAACTATGCTCTACCCCCACTAACTTTAAGGTTAGTAATTGTGGTTGGGGTGGGTCAGTCTAATAATTTAAACTCCAAAATTATTTAAACTCCAACCAGGGCGGCGGTCCCACCAATTTGCATGACAATAATAGTACCATCAGTTTAGTACACAAGTACCCTTTTTTTCTCTCTGAGCATCTGAAAAGGCCCAGAAATCCTGACATGGAAAGTAACGATGATGATAGGTACACATTGGTCAAAGCATGTCTGAAGCATACTTGTCTAAATTGGTGATTTTTTCATCAGCGTGACCTTGGTAGTTTTTGCCCTGGGACCCTTGGAATATGCAAGTTCCTGTTTTTACCTCAAACTTTTCCATGCAATACACGTTTGTGGTTACCTTTACATTATATCACCTCAATAATGTATGAGTGTCTGCTCACTTAAATCTTCAAAGGGGTCCACCACACCTCAACTCAATATAATGTATGAGTAATACTCTGTTCAGATCTCCAAGAGGTAACAATGTAATGTCCCTCGGATCATTTTATTTTTAAAATTCAAATTTTCCAGTTATGTAAATAATACAAAAAAAGTTGATAGCTTTTCTTAATAAACAGATTAGTCCATTAGTCACCAAAGCATATAAAATACCTCGTCTGAGACTGGACAGTTTTAATAAAGTGTGTCTCATCACAGCTGAAACTTCACAGTAGAGTAAAAACTCTATTCAATAAATGTTGTAATAAAATATTCTAAATACTTTAAGAGATCTTGCTTCAGATCTATAGGACAACTGTAAAGATACCTCCATGACACTCCAAAGGAACTGGCAGCATTTCAACTGATGGCCAAGCGAGTTCTTAATTAGAGATGATGATTCTGTTTAACTGAACTTTAATAGTTAAATGCATCTCCTTACATATTTTTCTGTTTCTTATACAATATAAATATTCCCTTGCACCACTTGTTGTTTTCTGAGGCATTGAGTTAAATATATTTGATTTGGTATCAATCTATAATTCAGTTCAAATATACATATAAAATATGGTTTCAGTATTTTTAAATGGCTTATTTGTGATATTTCCATATCTGTAACATTTTACCTGATGAGTGTAGAATTAACTTTGTAACAATTCACACCATATTAAGTCCATTAAGCCTGTTAATGAGGAGGTCCAAGTTAGTATTCAACTTTGTTCCCCTTCATTCCAGAGCACACTGCAAGGGGGCTAAACCTGAAAATGAGCCTTGTTACCATAATTACATCATATATACTAAGATCAGATCAGTACATTGTCATCCCGGGAGCACAGCACACTGCTGCTAACCCTTAGTATCATTAATTGTTTTTAGATTTTTGACCGGCTGTATTTGTGGATTGTTTAAAAATTTTGGCATTTTAGGTTTTGTTATTGGTATTCTTTCTTTTTTGGATTTTTTTCCCCTCTCTGAACTTGGATTCATTTTTTAATTACTGGTTTATGTATTTTACATGTTTCCCTTTTCCTCTTGACTCTTTCTGCGTTGTAGTATTATTATTATTATTATTTTCTTTTAATTGACTTGCTTGGTGTGGCCAGGGTTGTGATAAGCTGACTCTCTTGTCTGTCTATTCTGATCCTGATATGCAACATACAATATGACCTGCTTGGTTACAATGGAGGCTGTTCCACACAATTAATTTAAGGAAAACATTGTTTCATTTCATGTGACTCATAATTGACTAATTTGAATCCTTTTGTTAATCTGTCTTAAGAACAGGAATTTTCCATCTTGCAACATAACTTCAGCTCCATCATCTAAATCTTGTTAGAGCAACTTGTGAGTAGCAATCACAGTGATTATTAATTTCCCTAGAGTTAGAAGTCTTTTTTTTTCCTCTAATGAAAAATGCCTACAAACAAAGTAATCATTGTAAAATGTTCAGAAGATAAATGACTATAATAAGTTAGAGTGTGAGTTTACAAAGTTGTTGAAAATCTTATTTGCATTATGCTTCAGCTATTCTGAATATTACTTTAATAATTTTCAACTATGGATTTTAAATTTAGGTCAAGATGCTAAACTGAGTAAATAAAAATCATACCATCTGTGCTGTCATTCTTTTTCTCAGTATGCATGAGCAATAAAATATATTTGAAAAGTTTTTGTGACTATGATGTAAACTCTGCATTTTAATTCAAGACTGTCAATAGATAACACTTCTTTCTATCATGTAGTGCTAAGGAATATTGGGAGGCAAGCAGAAAGTGGCTGATGCTTGGTGTGCTGGAGGCAGCCAACACAGACATATGGTTTTGGGACAGACTAAAAGTTATATGACTTTAGACTGTCAAGATTTATGTCTTTGTTTTTGTTATTTTTCATCTGTTGTTAATTTTCTCTGATCCTGTGTTGACAGTTTATTTATTTTTTATATCTTCTTTTAAATTTGTCTTGCTCTCTTCCCCTTATTTTCTCAATAACCTGAAGAGACCTGTATACCAGTATTTCCCAACCAAAGGTTCATGGACCAGTACTGAGCCATTGAATATTTTGGCCAACTAAAACTCCAAGCCCCCACACTGATCTAATGGTAATAAAATATTAGTATTAAAGTATTAAAAAGATAATGCAATAAAAGTTTATTATAATATCCACCTTCCTGCTTAGTAAAGATTTTCTCAGTCTTCTGCAGGTTCACAATTCAAAAAGGTTGAAAACTGCTGTTCTACACAGTTTTCCACTTAATTTGCTTCAGTTCTTTAGTAAAGCATTACCTTTTTCATCTCAGTCGTTGATCAGCTCCCTTTTGTGATTTTTCTTTTTGGTTTTGTTGTTCTTTTAACCAATCTCATTTGACTTTGTGAATTTTTGACTTTTGGCTTATTTGTTTAGTATTTACCTTCTTTTTGAGATTTACTTTTTGTTCTGTTGTTTTTTTTTCCTGACTATAGGCCTTTTTTGAGTGTTTAGGCCTTAGGACCTTAAAGTATTCGGGCCTTTTCTCTGAATCACAACATAGGCACAAGAGCTCCACATTTTATGTTCTTTTATATCATCGTCTGCAAGGGTATGTAAGTCAAGAAACTAATTGCTTACATTTTGTTTACAGATTCTATGGGGCACTCCTTTAAATGACTGAGAAGTTAAAGAATTACTATAAACCATTTCAATATGTTGGGTAACACTGCTGCCTCAGTAGACTTGAATTTGAGTTTAATTCTAGTCCCTGTCAATGTGGATCTTTCATATGTTTTTTTTCTACCTAAAATATTCATCCTGCATTCAGGAGCTGCTATTTTTTCTCTTGTTCTATATGTAGAAAATGTTATAGACTGGGATTATTCCCTGGGTTGTGTTTACTTCCTGTTTCAGTTTGTTTTTTGTTTAATTTGAACTATTATGTCTTTTTGTGATTATTGTAGTTTTTTTTTTTTTGGTTTTACTCTCCAGTAATTAAGTACTATAATTTTAAATGTGAGTCTCTTTCTTGCGTTCTGTGGGTGGTACACCAAGAAACGGGGCTGCTCAGTCATCACATCTTCTGACACCTCCTTCTAGCTATTTAACAGCCACCGAAGAGGATATCATGAGTGTTGCGTTACAATTTTAGGTGTCTGAAGTAAACATTGTGTTATTTTTTAATTGGATTTATGTTTTTTTCTTTTTTTTTCTCTGCTTATTGGATTTCAGGTGAAACCTGTCTCTTCAAAACAGATTTTTTACACAGTTTCTGCCCCTTGAGAGAGATTTTGGGACTTTAAAGGAATTTTTAAAATTTTTTAGGCCCAATGTAGGCCATTAGATTTTTGGGGTCAATCTGCCTGGGGTGAGATATATTCAAAGTAGGATAGGAAAGCCCCAAATTGAGTTCTTGAGGCCTCACATCTATTTGGGGACTTTTTGGGACTGGGACTCTTTAACATAACAAAAAGGAGAAATAACGTAAGATTTAAATTTATAAGAAATGTAGAAATATTTTCATTTTTGCCATAAGTCTAAGTTCTTCAACTCTTTGTTTAAATTTCCTATTAGTTTATTTCTTTGGCGATTTTCTTAATTACAGTATTTCCAAATTTCAATAATTAACAATGAATGAAAATGACACCAGGGAAAAGGACAGTGAAACTCTGAAACTGCTTTAGAGATAGACCCTTTGGTGTTGACTCTATCATATAATAACTTAAATCGCCAGAACAACTGGAAAAGTGGAATAAAAAAATGATAAATCTTAAAAACCAAGTTTAAAAAACACAAACTTATTTTCATATCTAAAAGTAATGTTTTGTAAAAACTAAACAAGTAGGGATTTACAAGTTGTGTTTGAGTAAACATTCTATGTTTATCAAAACTGTTCTCGTGTTCATTATGCCATGTGTTTCTCAACCCTTTTGTTGTCATGACCTGCTTTTTCACATGTTGGTGTCTACAACCCATGTGTGCTATAGTCAGAGCTGCGGGCCTCCTTGGTGAAGGCAGCAAGATCGCCAGGAGGCCATTGACAAATAGGACACAGACATCAGAACTGGGAGGAATCGAGTACAATCGCCTTGGCAGTAAGCCACTGTGACACACTACCAAACAGTAGCAACTCGTGACCCATTAATGGCATTCCTTCATTATAGCATATCTCTAAACCATTGATTGCATAACTGATAATTGTTTATAATAATTCCTTGATCATGTAGTGTTGAAAAATATTTTTCAGTTACAGAGTGTAAAGGTTCAATACAATTTAATGGTAAATTTTATTTTACTTCACATTATGAAGGTAACAGTTACTCCTATTTTATGTATTTTTTGTAATTGAATATACTGTAAATCTGTAATACTTGTTTTGAAGAATGTCACATGAAAATGAAAAAGCAGAGCTTATTGAGTGCCCAAATCTATGGTTAATTTGAAAAAACACTCAACAGTGTTAGCAAACAAAGATTTACTGAGGTATGACCTCTAGTAGCAGTATAAAGGCATATAGATATCTGCAGATACATCAAGTTATGTGGAACAGCTTTAAAATAATAATGAACCTGATCTGACTGAAAATTTTGAAAACTGAACCCTACATAGACACAGACTAAACATTAGGTAATAGTATTAACAGCTCCAGGAAAAACAGTTTTCTAAACAAAAATAATGAACTACAGATTTAGCTTATGCCACCTCCCTATGGTTCATCAGTTAGTTTTATTCCTGCATGTGGCTAACTGGCTGTTGGCTCCATCTATTTTCCAAACCTACTTATCCTGAACAGGGTCATAGGGATGCTGGAGTCTTATCTAGCAAGCATCATGCACAAGGCAGAAACAATCTGGTCAGTGTGCCAGCCCTTCGCTAGCGACTCTAGGGCAGATTTATCAACACCAATTCACCCAATCACCATCTCTTCACAACGTTGGGGATTGGGGGGGTGTGTGTATTGGGGACCAGAACACCTGGACATAAGAAGAACTCCACCTAGGGAGCAACTGGGACATGAAACCTGGTCTGCTTATGTTACCAGTGTGCAACCATGGCACCTTGACTGTATAACATAACATAAAAACAATGTAGCTATGTTGGTAATTTGCAGATTTTTATTTTGATGTAAATAGTCAAATCAGTTAATATGAGTAGCAACACTGTATTAATATAATTTTGAAAAGACATTTTTAACTTCCACATATGATTTTGTTTTTACCATACTTTCTATCATGAAAACACAGTGAAAATAATTTGTGTCATCAATCTAGACTCAGTGAAACAGAGCCTAAGTGAAAATCTCTGTATTAGAAACAATACAAGAGAAATGTGTAAATTGAATTTTGATGCATTTACTTGGTTCAGCAATTCTAAAGATTAACTAAATTTTAGATATTAAATTGCTATAGTGTGCCTTGTGATAGATCTGTACTCATTGGTTATGGACACCACAAAGCAGGAGGTGGTCCAGAGAAGGGAATAAGATTAAATCTGTCTGGAGATGAAGGTACACAAAGAAATGGACAAAAATCATGGATAGTGATGAGCGAAAACCAAAGTGTTTGGGTGTTCGGTCCGACCACATCGCGATGTTCGTGTGCTCTACCGAGCACCCGAGTATAATGTAAGTCAAAGGGAGACAACCAGGCACCCCCTGCTCTGAAGAGGGGAGGGTGCCTGGTCCATTGGAAAAGGTCAGAAAGTGACAGAAACACCACCCAAATGGACCGGGAACAGCATGGAGACGATGTCTGGATGCATCTTGGACTCCCAAGTCGCTGCTGGGAACCAGTTTGTCCGAGTTGTACACCACTTGTACAGACTGAGAAAAACACGACCAAAACCCCCCAAAAAAATCAATTTTACAGGAAAAAATTATGCTCTAAAACATTATATGCCAGTGCCTGCATGTGAGCTGACGCTCTAAAACTTTGTTGGGCAACCGGTGCGCCGTGGAATTTTCTAGGGGCGCCGCAAAAACTTTTGTAAAATATTTAAAATTGCTAGTGTTTTTGAACTTTTGGTTGATTAAAAAGATAATGTTTAAAAAAAAAAAATTATGTTGGAAAAACAGATAACGGAACACTTATGGAAATGAAGTCTAAGAAACGCAAGAGACTTCAAATGATCGACAAAGAAATGTGCGTCTGTCTTTCAAAAATTGATCCTCGTATCAGTCTCATATGTGCTGAAAAACAATCTCAAGTTCACATTAATTAAATTTTAAATTTATCCTTTGATTCCTTTATTATTAAAATGTCTTTCAAACTTGTAAAATTAACTGTTTTTATTGGCGATTGTCCATAGATTGTGTCGTCACGACTTTATTTATGGGTAGTCCCTCAGGTGTGCCGCGAAAGAAAATTATTGGACTTAGTGCGCCGCAACTCGAAAAAGGTTGCCTTTCACTGCTCTGAAACATGATATGGGAATGCTTGCAGGTGAGCTGACGCTCTAAAACATTATATACGTGTTCCGGCCAGCAAATCACTGTAATGCCAGCACCTGACATGGCTACTGGCATTACAGTGAGGGCAGTACTTACCTGCCCCTTGATTGGCTGTCTCCAACCCGCGAAACATGCTCGCTCATCACTAATCATGGATAGAGGGGCAGGTAAAGAGTCAGAGAGCCAGAATGGTTGAAGAAACTACTTGTCAAACCAAAAAATCACTAAACCTAAATGTTGTCTAAAGAGAAGCTCGTTACACTAGTTAAATATGGGGGCTATCCCACACTACACAATTAAACATTGATTATTATATTAATGTGGTATGTAACTAAATTTTTACATTATTATGCTACCAGCTTACATGAGGATGTCCTGTGCCATTACTCTGGCAAACACGTGGCTAGCAGCAGGTATTATAATTATAAAGAATACTCCAAAATCTGAAAGAAAACTCCAAAAATAAACAACTCCTAGGAGAAACAAGTCTAAATGTATTAAATGATTAAAGTTCTATTTGTGAGCCACACTGCACTCTTATTCATATACTTGCATATCTGTATCCCAGTCATATCCACTGTAACTGGAGAGTGGAATAAACCAGTGGAACCAAATATTCAGAGAAAACTTCTTTGATTCATCCAAATGGATTTTATACTTAAAGCTTAAGGCCATAGTTAAAGATAATAAAACAGTCCACTTGTGTATTAGACGCAATTCCTACTAGATTCTTTAAAGATGTTTCTGAACTACTTTCAACAATGTTCTTGACATAGTAGATTGTTCATTAGATTCTGTCATTTTCCAAGATTCTTATAAAGCTGCAATTAAACCTCTTCTCAAGAAAAATAACCTTGATTGTTCTATCTTAGACAATTATAGGCCGATCTCCAATTTGCCTTTTCTCAGTAAAATTCTAGAAAAAGTAGTTTTTCGGCAGTTAAGTGATTATTTAAATAAAAAGTATCAGTCAGATTTTTAGATCAAATCTTAGTATTGAAAAAGTTTTAGTTAAATTAGTAAATGATATGCACATTAATGCAGATACAAATAAAGTATCTATACTTGTTTTGGTAGACTTGAGTGCAGCATTTGATACTACAGATTGTAATATTCTACTAAATCACCATTCAGGTACTGCCTTAAGCTGGTTTTATCTTATATAAGAAAGAAATACTTTGTCAGTTATAGCATTTGAGCATCATAAATACATGATACAGGTGGTCATTGTCATACAACCTTGTGCACCTTACGACCTTTCGATTTATGACAGGTTCCACATCTCATGGGCAAATGACAGTTTTGCAACTCCAGCTCCGTATACCATGACTCAATCATATCGATCTTAGTTTATTACCCACATGCTGTATTGCTGTGCTGTGGCTTTGAATCTGGTCAACAACTGAAGCTCCTGCATTGTGATTCGTGATGTGCTGCCTCGACTGAACCACCATGAAGGGGTAATGAAACCACACTATACTCATTTATCTGTTAATATTTATTGTTAACAGGCAGAAACATTAAAATGGAAAACATGAGTGCTGAAATTTTTGCCAGTACAATTCCTCTTCTCACAGTTAACACCATTAACACCAGGAGAGGTTCACAGTGATCTTAACATAACTCACACTAAGAAAGGTTCATGAAGCTGTTAAAGGTTTGGCACCCATGTGAGCAACAGTAACAATGAAACAAAATAATAAAATAAAAAAGTATGTTGCTAAAAGAAAAAAAAGTTAGAAAATCTACACAATGTGCTAATGATGATAAAGAATATAAAACAAATAATATGACTTCAGGGACATACGGTCAGATCTGAATGCATATACTGGTACGTCTTACATGCCTCCGTTAGGCTGGATCATTTCAAAATACAATGTAAATTACCATAGCTGTGCTGATGACACACAGCTCTAGTTATCCATTGTGCCTGATGACCCAGAGGCTCTAAACCATTTAATCCAGTTCCTTAGTAGTAAAGCAGAATGGATGAATATGAATTTCCTTAAACTAAACAGGGAAAACAGAATTGTTAGTTATTAGTAGCAATAAACAAAGTGAGATTCTTAGAAAGAAAATTATTCATCTGGCCCTGTAAATCAAACCAGTGGTTGAGAATTTAGGTGTTATTACTGATCTTGACCTTAATTTCAGAATGCAGATTAATAATATTACAAAAACTGCAAGGGTGTGATCTCTTACAACCTTTAAAGATGCCCATAAAACGAATATATATGCATTTGTATTTAACCAACTAGATTACTGTAATTCTCTCCTATTAGGACTACCCTTGAAGGACATAAATTGGCTATTGCTTGTCCAGATTGCAGAAGCAAGAATTTTAACCAGAAATATGAGCATGTATCCCAAATATTAATAGTTTAAAATTGGCTGCCAGTTTCCTTTAGAATTGATTTTAAAATACTTCTACTGTGCTTAGTGGAGGATGGGCGACCAGCTCGCCTAGGTCATTCTGATTTTCTATGGTGTAGTGACTGATACTTTTCAATTTGCTTGTTCATGTCTTCTGACCATGGATCTCCATAGGTTTATTTTTCTCCTACTTCACCAGTCTTGGGAGTTTTTTGTTTTCCTCTCCTCCGAGTCCTAATCAGATTCAGAAATCAAGAACTCCCATCTACATTTATTTGTTTTTGTATCTTTTCACTGAATTTAATAACATCAGACTGTCTCTGCTTAATGTGTTGCCATGTGCTCATGCATAAGTCAACTGTAAACTGTATACACACACATATATATATATATATATATATATATATATATATATATATATATATACAGTGGTGTGAAAAACTATTTGCCCCCTTCCTGATTTCTTATTCTTTTGCATATTTGTCACACAAAATGTTTCTAATCATCAAACACATTTAACCATTAGTCAAATATAACACAAGTAAACACAAAATGCAGTTTTTAAATGATGGTTTTTATTATTTAGGTAGAAAAAAAAATCCAAACCTACATGGCTCTGTGTGAAAAAGTAATTGCCCCTGAACCTAATAACTGGTTGGGCCACCCTTAGCAGCAATAACTGCAATCAAGCGTTTGCCATAACTTGCAATGAGTCTTTTTACAGCTCTGGGGAATTTTGGCCCACTCATCTTTGCAGAATTGTTGTAATTCAGCTTTATTTGAGGGTTTTCTAGCATGAACCGCCTTTTTAAGGTCATGCCATAGCATCTCAAGTGGATTTAGGTCAGGACTTTGACTAGGCCACTCCAAAGTCTTCATTTTGCTTTTCTTCAGCCATTCAGAGGTGGATTTGCTGGTGTGTTTTGGGTCATTGTCCTGTTGCAGCACCCAAGATCGCTTCAGCTTGAGTTGACAAACAGATGGCCGGACATTCTCCTTCAGGATTTTTTGGTAGACAGTAGAATTCATGGTTCCATCTATCACAGCAAGCCTTCCAGGTCCTGAAGCAGCAAAACAACCCCAGACCATCACACTACCACCACCATATTTTACTGATGTTCTTTTTCTGAAATGCTGTGTTCCTTTTACACCAGATGCAACGGGACATTTGCCTTCCAAAAAGTTCAACTTTTGTCTCATCAGTCCACAAGGTATTTTCCCAAAAGTCTTGGCAATCATTGAGATGTTTCTTAGCAAAATTGAGACGAGCCCTAATGCTCTTTTGCTTAACAGTGGTTTGCGTCTTGGAAATCTGCCATGCAGGCCGTTTTGCCCAGTCTCTTTCTTATGGTGGAGTCGTGAACACTGACCTTAATTGAGGCAAGTGAGGCCTGCAGTTCTTTAGATGTTGTCCTGGGGTCTTTTGTGACCTCTCGGATGAGTCGTCTCTGTGCTCTTGGGGTAATTTTGGTCGGCCGGCCACTCCTGGGAAGGTTCACCACTGTTCCATGTTTTTGCCATTTGTGGATAATGGGTCTCACTGTGGTTTGCTGGAGTCCCAAAGCTTTAGAAATGGCTTTATAACCTTTACCAGACTGATAGATCTCAATTACTTCTGTTCTCATTTGTTCCTGAATTTCTTTGGATCTTGGCATGATGTCTAGCTTTTGAGGTGCTTTTGGTCTACTTCTCTGTGTCAGGCAGCTCCTATTTAAGTGATTTCTTGATTGAAACAGGTGTGGCAGTAATCAGGTCTGGGGGTGGCTACGGAAATTGAACTCAAGTGTGATACACCACAGTTAGGTTATTTTATAAACAAGGGGGCAATTACTTTTTCACACAGGGCCATGTAGGTTTGGATTTTTTTTCTCCCTAAATAATAAAAACTATCATTTAAAAACTGCATTTTGTGTTTACTTGTGTTATATTTGACTAATGGTTAAATGTGTTTGATGATCAGAAACATTTTGTGTGACAAACATGCAAAAGAATAAGAAATCAGGAAGGGGCAAATAGTTTTCACACCACTGTATATATATATATATATGTACTGTGTATACAGTAATCCCTCCTCGATCGCGGGGGTTGCGTTCCAGACCCCCCCCCCACGATAGGTGAAAATCCGCGAAGTAGAAACCATATGTTTGTATGGTTATTTTTATATATTTTAAGCCCTTATAAACTCTCCCACACTGTTAACATTATTAGAGCCCTCTAGACATGAAATAACACACTTTAGTCAAACGTTTAAACTGTGCTTCATTACAAGACAGAGATGACAGTTCTTTCTCACAATTAAAAGAAAGCAAATATATCTTATCTTCAAAGGAGCGCCGTCATAAAGGATCAAACTGAGGAAGCATGTAATCTAAATTAAAAGACCCACTGTCTGCAGAAATCGGCGAACCAGCTAAAAATCCGTGATATTTATTTAGATATGCTTACATTTAAAATCCGCGATAGAGTGAAACCGCGAAAGTCGAAGCGCGATGTAACGAGGGATTATTGTATATATATATGTATGGAAATTAGATCTGGTTGTTCTCTTGCCATCTTTATGTATAAAGATTTTAATTAGAAAACAATATGAACCTGCTTCTGGTAAGAGTGAAGGCTTGCTTTGCACTTCAATACTGTATTTACATTCTGTTTAACAATGCTCAGGTTGATTTTCTATTAAGTATACTTACATTTAATAGAAATTGTTGTAATATTAATTAATGACAATACCCAAGTAAATATTGTATATTTTTATTGTTTTTGTTGATTAATCTGTGGAAAACACATTGAGTTGTATGTAAATGTACTATAAAGTGCTATGTAAGTCAAGTTATTATTATTATTATTACAATGTCCAAAGTAAGTGATACTCATTTCAACTGATGCTCATGTCTTCTCTACCATCACTTGTGGAAAAAATCTTAAGATATTTATACTGGGGCAGCTTCTAAAGCTTCACCTAAACATACTGTCTGGTTTCCACCACTCCATTTTCTAGTCATCATATACCATCATTGTGGTCTAAGTTTATTTTGACAATGAATGTTTTAATGCATTTTCTGAAGTACTTATTTAAAGCACACTGTATTGACTTATTTTACTTGCACTTTGGGCAATGTCAGATAGCTTGATGGTGTGAAACTGCTAAATGTTGACAAACAGCTAAACACCAAGATTTATTTTGCCGGTAATAGCATTTGTGACACAAATACTCCTCTTGTTTTCCTCTCACTGGTTCAAAAGAGTACCTCATAGGAACATTTTATAACCCAAGCCAACTGAAAACACGTGGACCGAAATATAAAGAAAATAAACCGTCATTAGGATAATGTTGCTGTAGGTAAACAGACAGAGAAATCAATGCTAAAATAATAAAACTGATTAATTTCAGCTCATTTTGAAAAAAAAGTGTTTCTTTTGCCAAACACTTGTCAAATAATACTTCTGTGATGCCTTCTGCTTTTTAGCCATTTTTTGTATGGCAAAAAAGATGAGACTGCAACAGCTGTAGCAGAACTGCATGCCTGTTAATGGAAAAACATATAGAATAACAATAACAAATCCAAAAACATTATGGATGTAACACTTAACCTCCACAGACAAAAAGAAGAGTAGTTTAAGATAGGCTTTGATCATGTGCTGAATGTTCAGTCTAAAGTCACATTGTGTGTGTCAAGTCAGTGGAAAAGTCTTTAAAGCAGCCTGGGCCAGCCAAACTTCTAATGCAATAAGAGTACCCAACCTGGAAAGCAGGCAGGACAGTAGAAGGGGTTGAATCCTTCATCTTGGCTGCACTCTCTATTTGTGGTGGCTGGTGGAGACACCTTGTGGTGGCAACCTGTATTCAACCATGCACCATCCAAGAGATGGAAATTTGATGGTTCTGGTTATCCATCCATTATCCAACCCACTATATCCTAACTACAGGGTCACAGGGGTCTGCTGGAGCCAATCCCAGCCAACACAGGGTTCAAGGCACACACACACAAGCACTAGGGACAATTAAGAATTGCAAATGCTCCTAACCTGCATGTCTTTGGACTGTGGGAGGAAACCCATGCAGACACGGGGAGAACATGCAAACTCCACGCAAGGAGGACCCGGGAAGCGAACCCAGGTCTCCTAATTGTGAGGCAGCAGCACTACTACTGCACCACCATGCCGCCCCGATTGTGGTTATTATTATATTCTTAGCAAATGCCATTATCTAAGGTGAATTGCAAAGCAAATTATAATACTTAAAAGAATGAAGGTGCAAGCATCAGGAGCAACAGAGAACAAGATAAAAAGCAGCACATTGGAGTAAGACTATTACATTATTATACATGCAACTAGACTAAGACAAAAACAGTATCCAGAACTCTGCCAGTGCAACAGCAGCTCTCCAGTAGTAAAGAAATTATGCTGTTACAAAAAATGTATTGAGTATAATGAAAATGTGTGTTTTTGTGTTGGTTTAGTGGAAACCAAAATGTTGATAGATTTTGGTCTATATGAGGCTGATAAGTACTATTCTAGTTTAAAGGTATCAATGCTAGAGATCAACGTCAAAATCCACCTTCATTCTTGTTTGGGTATTGTGGTGGAAACATTGTGGCAACCTGAGGCCAAGGCCAATCAAGGAACAGCCGCAGTGCATTCACTAACATTAGCAAAGCAAGAAAGCTAGTATGAGGGTGAATCAAAAAGTAAAGACAATTTGGAAATGATGCAGTAATTGCAATGGATAAAAACTGAAGTAATATAACAGGTTTGTGATTGTAATGAGTAGTTCACAATGCACAGTGCAGCACTCTGCCATTAGTCTAGTAGAAGCCAAGGTCAAATGAACCTGCTGCGGGATTGCATCATTGCTGAACAACGTTCAATAGGGAGCTTTTCTTGGGCAGAGGGAGTGAAACCTGGTGAAATTTACCAAAATTCACCAATACGTAGCAAAATATATATATCATCAGACAGAAACACTGAATACCCCGAAAGATAAAATTTGATGTTTAACAATATATTGCAGCTAAAGTAATTCCATTGATTATTTGTTTCAGAAAATTAAATAAATTTGAAAAATTAGATATATTGTTGAGATTACTCAAAATTCTATAAATACCCATTTAAGTTCACCTAGAACCTGAAGTGGATCCTAAATATAAGATATGCAAACCTGTTTCATTTTCAAAGTAGTAATAAATGCAATGATACTAGTAAAACAATTTTGGAAGGAAGAAGAAATCCAAATTAATTTATTTATGAATAAGCAAATTTTACACAGCTGGAGAGACACACAGTGGATGTGAGCTCAGAATCCAAATTAATAGACTGTCCTAGTCGATTTGGGTTTTATATGTAAGCCCAAATGACCTGTTTTTGCTTTCAGACTGAAGAATAAATCACTGACTAAGGCGGGTACCTGTTTTCAAATTCATATTAGTTATGTGACATTTTCTTAAGAGTAACTTCAGTTTAATCACTGCACTGTAAAATCCACTTTAACAAAGTGCTACAGATGTTGATCTGCTCTGAGGAAACTCCAATAGCCCAGCTATAGACCTCTTAGAGTGCCATCAATGTTTTTTCTTGGTCATTTTTCTTGCCACGGTCCTTTAGTTGATATAATTGGTTGAAATCCAAAAAAATCTACTTATGGAAAATTATAATTTAATTTTAATTGATCTATCTATCTATCTATCTATCTATCTATCTATCTATCTATCTATCTATCTATCTATCAGATACTTGAGGATTCTTTCCAGGCAAAGGAAAGTAATATGCTGTATATTTCTGTTGTCTAGAACTTATTAAAAATGCATTATCAATACATTGACTTTCTTAAATAGGGCAATGCAAAGATCAATCTGCTTTCAAAACGTTAATGAGAAGGAAGCATATAATCATTTTAAAACATTTTTGTATTCTGACTGCTTTGTAATTAAACAGGCAAGAGTAATTTAAATTGAAATACACAGTAACTGTTCAAATTCCCTTGCTTAATGATAGAAATGACACAAACACTGCACCTTTAACAGTTTATTTAGAAGTAGGGAATGGATCTGATGCAATTATCACCTTTTCAAGAAAATGATTAATGTGTAATTTGGACTCATATTGACCGTCGTGAAAAGCCAAGCTAATGTAATACTGTGCCCATACTTGTGCTGCTTTCCAGTTACTACTTTTCATATTTTTGAAGCAAGCATAAATAGAACTGCTTAAAACTGGTATTTTAGTGAATTAAAAATGAAATATTTGTAGTTATTCTGTGATTTTAAAATTATATATTCCATGTTCGAGTTTTGCAATAAAGTTTTATATAAAACGTAAATTGAATATGTCATCATTTAAGTGCTTCTCTTTTTAATAATTACTTATAAAAATGTACTATTATAATCTGAACAAAAAAAAATCAAGCCATTCCATTCTTAAAAGTTATTTACTGTAGATTATACTGTATGATCATTGGATGAATTTAAAATAAACTACAAAACGAGTGAAGACAGAAAAGGAAAATAGAGCAGCGAGCAGAACTAAAACTCATTAAACATTTGCATGTACAAAAAAAGAGAGAAATAAAGAGAGAGAATTTTTACTTTTAGTCATCCATCCATTTTTCAACCCACTATATCCTATCTACAGGGTCACAGGGGATGCTGGAGCCAATCCCAGCCAACACAGGGTGCAAGGAAACAAACCCTGGGCAGGGCACCAGGCCACCGCAGTACTTTTAATCACTGATAGTAAAACAGGGTAGCACAGTGGTGCAATGTTTAGAGCTGCTGCCTCATAGACTCGGAATCCCTGATTTTAATACTAATAGTAATATTTTTTTTCATTTATATAGTAGTACGCTCACCACACATTAACTGTTAGATGGTGAAGGGGTGAGAGAAAGAGTTAAGACAATTAGAGACAGAGATGATGAGGGAGCCAGAATGACCAGACCATGGTGGATAATTTAGCCAGGACATTGGGATACACCCTACTGTTTATGAAGGGTGTCCTGGGAACTTTTATGACTATAAAGAAATAATAAAAAAATAATTAAATTAAAGCTTATATCTTTTTACTGGCAAATTTAGAATAATCAATGTAAAGTTGGGGTTGTACTCTTGTTTCTGTATTGGATTACAGTGCACTTTTTCACAATAATTGACAGTGCTGTAAAACTTAAAATTTATTCAAATTAGTAGTAGGTTATTAAAATCTGGAAAGTCATCTCCCTTAGTGTTTGTTTGGTTTTCAGATCAGTTCATGAAATTAGATTATAACTAAAACATCTGATTACATGACATTTATGTTCTTCTAAGATCATCAAAGATGTTGTTCCAGAGCATTCACATACTGTAATCCGTGTTCCAGCCGATATGCTGTCCTTGACTGCAGCGGTGGCGGTCACGCATAGATGGCTTGGCGGCCCCTTTGCTCTGTATTCCTACCATGTAACGCTGGCTGCTGGCCACTGATGCTCTTTTATTTGCAAGCTGACTCTCTGTTAAACGGTAAACCAATGACAAATAAACACAGCTGCCCCTCAAACTCCCTCCTAAACAGTATTTCAATGTGAAATAAACACACTCTTAACCAGTCTTTTCCAAGATCAGCTGTGGCTTTGCTCTCTTACTGCGTAACATGCATCTTGCACGTTGTTCAAAACATTTAAGACAGAGCCATGACCAGCCCAATTGCTCATTCTTCTGTCTTCTCTCCCCCAGAACACATCTGCCCCAGCTGTTGCTTCCGAGCCAGTGAACCTGCTTGACGAAGAAGACTTTGTGTTCTTTTAAGTTGAAGGGTGGAGCTAGAGTGAGACATTTGCCTGTTGCTATCTGTGTGCTTGTGTGCTGACGATAAACTCCTGTTGAATAAACTCTTTTGTCTGTTCCTGTCTGTTCAGCAATAAAGTTAATCTTCCGTGGAAACCTGGGCCCTATCTCATGTGCAACTTTACAACCCAAGCTCGACAGTACATTCAACCAAACAGAATCAAAGTTAATCTCTGGCATCATTAAGTAAGGACTATATGCCTGTCTTTTGGCCCTTGCCATTCCCTTCCGTATGTAATAATGAATGATGAAGTGACCGGGTATATAAAGGAGGTAGGATGGTGCTTTGCTTAAGCATTGCCTTCTAAGACCTCTGCAAAAGTCTAGAGATCTTTTTCCTTAGTGGGTTGTTTACATTGTTCAGAATTTGGTGTTTTTTTCACCCTTTTGTCTTGTTTTTTTTATTCTAGTTACTGATCTTTTGCTTGTTTTTAACACTACTGTATTTAGACTTGGCCAGTCTTGCTTACTGGGTTTTCTTTGAGCACCAGCCTGTTTTTGCTGTTTTTTTAATTCTTTTTTAAAACCTTAGTTTGAGTCTTGTTTCACTCCTATTGCTGTTTTGGATTCCTTTTTTTGTATTACGGACTTGTATAAGTTACAAACTTATAAACAAACTTAATTCTTAATAACATGTCATCTTTTCTGGCTCTTTCTGATCAGCATTATTACTATACATGCGGGATAGTTGCATGTTAAGTAGTGGTGCTACCGTAAATATGTAACACACACTATTTTAGATTAAAATATATCTTATTGTGCAGTCCTTGTCTTATGATGTTAGGGGTAACATTAAACATGATTGGTTGGGGGCAAATGATTTTCCGAAAAAGTTTGAGGCAGTTTCAGGAATGAATGAAGCTTGTCAAAATTAGATCCACCTTAGAGAATATGTAAGAAGAGAACAGCTTTAATTGATATCTGGATAATTATTGTTCTTGAGTGGTAAATACAAATTCAGCTTTTGGAAGCCCCAGTTTTCTTGTGCAGGAAAACTTTACAAACAACACATCCAGAGCCTTGTTTAAGACTTGTCCTTGCTACTACTGGGATAGACTCAAGTCTCTATTGCTACGTTCACATTACAGGCCTCATTTCTCATTTCAGATTTTTTGATTAGATTAGATTAAATTTCCCTATGTTGATGGTTCACATTCACACATTGATACTTTTGTACATGATTTATCTGTGTCACCAATAATAAAAAAGACATATTTTTGAGACGACTCATGGTAATAAAATCGATAAAATGGACATAAATAGTAGCTAGTGTATACGTCAAATTTCGCTCTGGAGAACGGCAAACAGTTCATCAGTTGTTTGTGATTAGGTCGAGAATGCAAAAAAAAGAGAAGCCACACAAGCTTTTAGCTGTTTTAGCAGCTATTGCAGACACTACTCCACCAAGAGATGTGTAAACACAAGGAAGGCGCCAACAGTGGTGAGACTGTGACTGTAGCTGTCCATTATTAATTTTGCCATACTGCTGGTACTCAGCCCTCAGCCCAAGTGTATAGGTTGTAACAAAAGCACTATATAGGTGCCGACCCGACACAGACTGACACTGGAGTCACGTATAAAAGCAAGTCAAGTTTTATTTTTCTTCACCTATGGGGAACGTCTTCCCCGTGTCCCAGATGTAGTACACAGTCCCAAAAGCACCACAAGTACTACACAAAACACACTGGTCTCCACCACCACTCCTCCTGGCAATTCTTGTCCTCCTCCTTCCAACTAAGGCTCCTGGAGTTGTGGCTGCTGGCCTCTTTTATAGTTCACCTGGAAGTGCTTCAGGTGTTTGACCACCTGCCTCCGATTGCACCTCCGGGTGTGGCTGAACAACGGCCCAGACGGGAGCAGGAACCCCTGCAGCGCCTCCTGGTGGCCTCCCCAGATCCCAAAAGGGCCGTGGAGAACTCCATCTCCCATGGAGTCCTGCGGGTATTTGAGGCACCACAGTCACCCAGGGAGGCTGCCACCAAATGGTCCGGGGAAGGTACTGTGCAGCCCAAGCTTGCTCCCCTGGAACATACACAGAAGGGTCGTCCTGGCCCGGCATGGGCCCTGACTGTCTGCCACAAGGCAAAAAAACACATGAATTCCTATATGACCATTCTTGTTCATGTTACATTATATTACTTCATGTTACTTAATCTGAGACTGAGTTGCACAGAGCTGGTGCAGTAAATGGATGGGTAAAGTTCAAACATATATTCTAAAATCTTATATTTAAATATCTACGCGTGGAAGTGTGTGTGTCTGTCTGGCCCAGAAGTGAGAGGTGGAGTCGGGGTAAGGGCTCCATCTCCCAGGTTTCACAAGCGAGGTCAACACGTTGGCAAAGTGAAACCTCTGAAAAAAGAGTCACTCGCTGAGTGGCTAATACAGAAGCGTGGCGAGCATATCAACAAAACAGTATCCGTTTTACATTTCATCCTGCCGCTAATGCACAAGTGAGGCAAGCACACCAGCAAAAGCTGACCTCTGAAGAAAGATAGTTGCTTAGCCGCTAATGCACAAACAATGCGAGCATGTCGGCAACACAAAACCTCCTAGGAGAGAGAGATGCCCAAAGTTGTTCCCTTCAATTACCTGACATCTCTACGTTTCAAATTTTTTTCTGATGATTTCAATAGTTTCTAGAACCCTGCGCTTTTTACAGCACGGGCTTACACAGGTAGTATTATATGATACTGTATATTTTCTTTCAAATCAGTTTTACCAATGGAATTTTTTGTTTTACTTATTAAAGTTTGCGAAGATTCAAGGAACCTGCTCATATTTGTCTGCAGGTTTCTAGTTAGACTGTTGTATTTCCTGCTGAAGCACAATAGATCTAAAAAGTGATTTGACAATTTTGTTATCAAGCCATTTACATTTCTCTAGTGGACTGGCATCACATCCAGGGTGGTTTCTTACTACACAGGTGGTGGGTTAGACGTTGTCAGAAAACAATTGGATAAATGAAATATCATTAAAGTTGTCTTCACACAAAATTTTTTCCAAGGCTGTTGAGTACTATATCAATCTGAAGTCCTCTGGTTTTAAACAACTAAAGGTAAAGAGCAATCTCGGGCAATATTCTTCACACCATATGTCTGCATAAAATAGTTACTCTGACGGCATCAGTTATAATTTCAAGCAATGCTTTGCAAAGTCTGCTTTTAGGAGGCATTTTATATCTCTCTTAATAGAATTTCAATAGCACAAAAGAGAATATCTCTGATTTCAAACTGAGAATAAAGAATGCCAGTTTAAGAAAATTGCCCCATTGCACAAGGAGGTGCAAAACATAGCAAATGCAGTCTTTCACAATACAGCAATACTGACATGTTGTGCAGAACGACTGGCCTAACAATAGTTTTCAGAAATGTGAAATGCTAATAGCACTCATAGCTCATCCCTGAAATCAATTTAAAATATTTAAAATATCACATTTTCCAAGGTTTTCTCAGGCAGCATTTGAATATTATTCTTACGTTCAATACATTTTGAAGAATTGATTTACACCTGTTTCTTAGGCTTATTTTAGCCGTCTATATTAAGCACAGTGAAAGTTATGTTAGCTTTCCTTACCTTCAATATTTCATCTGAAAATTAAATACTCATGCCCCTAATGAGAGTATTCCCCAGGACACATCAATTTTGGCATCACATTACTAGAAGGCAGGGGTATTTTTATTAAGCATAATGTTTTACTGATGATTTATTCACTGAGATCTAAAATGATACACTGCTGCAACGTGCACAAGAAAGATACAGCGATGGAACGTTCAATTCTCGAAAACAAATCTTCAGCACATACTGTAAAATGCATGGTCTAGTAAGTTACTATTTGAACATTATTCCAAAAAAAACAAAACACATCTTTCATAATAGATATCGCAATTATCAATTGTTTTCTGTCTGTCTATAAACATATATGTAATAATGAAGCAGGCAGCCTTGTGTAAAATGAGTGACCAGAGGGGGAGGGGGGCATAAGCAGAGGGGAGAGAAGCGAGAGATTCTTTGAAGTCTGGATTCCAATTAAACCCCTGACTGAGTTCAGAGCACACAAGAGAAATGACTGAGGTACATGATGTAGCTGGGTCCCCGTCCAGCCGAGGCCATCCATTTTAGCCCTCGAGTTCCCCTGCAGTTCTGAGTATTTATGATAACCCCCTCCTGATTTTTTTCCTCTCTCCAGTTTTCTCAGACATTAGAGACAACTACAGTAAAGCTGTATAGCAAGCCGTGCCTTTAACTTTCAACTAGATTGCACAAAATGTAAGGATATATACTGTACAGTACCATAAAGGTAGTGTCTAAAATTGGCCTATTAACATCATAGTTAAGTATTTGGCTAAGCTTCTTGAAAGTGGCATAAATAATGGCCTCTCATAAAATTGCACTGCATTTATCACAATGCCATATTATTCTCTTTAGAGGGTGGTACTACAGCACCTGTAAATTTTGTTTGAAAAGACACACATATGAAGCAGACCAAAGGCTACTGTGACAACTGTTCTTATATTATTGATTCATACAATTGCTTGAATATGCATGTTAGCACAACACCTTTATAAATAATTATGTTCAGAATGTTTAAAGGCAATCTTAATTAACTGTTTTTTTCCCTTATACACAACGTCCCAAACAATAAATTAGTGCACATTTTTTTTTATAGGACTTGTTTCAAATATAGCATATTTTACATTCACCGTGTTTTCTTTACAGAAATAATCACCACTCTGTTCTTCTTTATTTTACAAAAAGCTGCATAGTGAAATATGAATTACAAAAGCAATAAGAGCCTTCCTGCTGGGCTTTGTCAGACGTTATGGATAGTACAGGTGTGGTCTTTAATGAAGAACATGTCCTCGCTTTGGTCATGGCAGTGATTATTTTATGCTTTCCCAGTCTGCTAGAGAGAACAGTTAAAGTGCATGCATTTGATGTAAAACAGCTGTAGGGTGTGTTTAGATTGTGCCCTTTTCAGGTTCTAGGTGTTCATGTTTTTTATATGAGTTCATCTTATTCATGCTCTAATAATAATAAAATTGCCCATTTTTACCATTCCTTTACAAACTGTACAAGTAAAACAACTAAATGTCTGGATTTACAGTACACAATGGAAGACTTTTTTTTTTTCTAGGACTATTTGAATTAAGACATTGGCATTGGCCTTGCCACAGTTAGTACTCTGTCCCTTGTGATAACATACTGGTATAAAGCAAGCTTTCTATTTGACAACGGGAGAAACAGTTGGTTTACCCAGACTAAGAGAAGAGAAAAAATAAATTGTAAGGCAAGTGGTAATGTCACAGTGATTTTGATCATTGATAGGATTATATATCTATACTGCATGCATAAAAAATGCTGTACAGATTTCTAAAAATAGATAGTCAAAGTAACTTTTGGTCAGTGATAATATAGGCACTGTCACAAAAGCAGTATTTTTAAAATGGTTGACATTATTATATGTTAACCTATCTCCGTAGTGCATTATAAATTCCATTGTTCTTGAAAAGCAGTGTGACTTGAGCAATATAAGCAGTCAAATAATGCAAAGAATACGCAACACATGTTCCAAGTAAGGGCGAAACACGTGTCGGGTACTCTTTGCATTATTTGACAGTAAACTATGTAACATTCTATGATCTCATTCTCGCAACTGAGAGAGAGATGTTTCCCGACTGGCAGAGCAACCACATGCATTACCTGGTAGGTAACCACCCATACAATCAGATCGGGACTCAGAATACGAATGCTACACACACACACACACACACACACACACATACAGGCCAAATCTTCCTAAAGTTTTCCAGACTTTAATGAAAATTAAAATAATTAAATGAATATTTATTATATTATGAAATAATTCATACTTACTTTGCCTACAAAACGAATCCTTGCAGTTTTATCTTCTCTTCACATTAATTTAAGCCAAGAACATATACAAATGCCCCACATCTTTTAACTTTGATATTTTACTGCAGATTTTTACAGATGGCTTTGTATTCATCAAAGTTTAAAATGTATAATTTCCTTTTACATGTTCTCTGTAGACTTCTTCTAATTTTTTTATTTAAAAAAAGTCCATAACACTACTATAAAGTAATATATTTAGAATGCAACATTGCAGTATATATTGTAGGATTATCTCCCTTGCATTACATTTTATTTTCTGAGCCTTCTATGTGATGCTCTACAAATAATACAATTTCATTTTATAGTTTTACAATTAGATACATGGCTAACATAAAGAATAAATAGATAAGGTCATCTCCATAGTAAAACATTATTCTTCACAACACCTGATGAATCGTAGCATTGTGCCTCTAGGTTTCTTTTTCTCATTTCAGCATGAAAATAACCTTTACCTGTTTTTCTATTAGTTAGTATTTAATACTCATGTAAACAAACAAAATAAATATATCCAGACAGTATATTAAAGAGACACAATCCGATAAAGTGAATTAAACACATGATAAATATTGAGCATTTCTTAATTTACTCAAAGAAATTTTACAGCCACAGATAATCTAGATTTATCACAGAACATAACAAATTTGACAAATGAGTGGAGACAAAATTCAGTCCATCAACTTCATTTAATGCACGGTATATTTTTGAACATGCAGAATTCTTACATTTTTAATGTATTGTTTTGATAGTACTTTCAGTATTTCATATGCCAAGAATACTTTTTTGTTTAAGTATAATAAAATATAAATATCTTTAATCATAAACTTACTAGTGATAACTTCTGAAAATGATAGCAGCATGTATCCATAAAAATGGTTAAAATATAGAGACCAGTGTATTCTGTCAGAGAACAATTGAAATGTTCTCTAGTCTTCAGTTAGATTCACAATTAAATACATCAAAACCTAGCAGAAAAATAGTTTTAACTCTAATTCACAAAGCAGCTTCTCTATGCACGATTCCAATTCCTAACAAATTTCTAACTATATTAGGTATCTGTCATGCTATATTTTTATATGTTAATACAATGTGAAATATACTCTGATTTGATCTGAAAAAGAGCTACAAGAATTGTTCACTAACAATGCAAGTAATATTGGCTGTTCAGAAATGTGTTTCCTACTAATAAGTTATTGCATAAAGTCAAGAATATACATATATATATATATATATATATATATATATATATATATATATATATATATATATATATATATATATATATATATATATATATATATATACTCCGGCTTCAGTTATTCTTTTCCAAGTGCACAGTTGTTAAAAAATGAGGAAGAACTGAGAATTTAAATGTAAGAAACTACATGGGTAAAAACTTTTTGTCAGACTCTGACTCTGCTGATGCATATTTGCCTTGTTTTAATTAAAAATAAAAATCTTAAATTTGCCAAGGGATAAACAAGGTGGCAAAGTTCTTAGTGCTGCTAACTCATCGTCTTGGCTGGGTTAGAAACTGTGGACTGTCCCTCGTGTCCCTGTGGGTTGTCTTTGGGTCCAGCAGTTTCCTCCCACATCCTGAATGTGTTTGTTCACTTAACTGGACACCTTGTACTGGTCTGACATGAATAAATGATAGTGTGGGCATAAGTGTTGATTGCTGCTCCTACAATGGTTTGTTCCTGTTTTGCTCCTCATGCTTCTGTGATGTAAAAAATGGGTTTTCAAATACGGAAGGATGGATCAGTGTTGATTAGCAGTAACTACTGATATTGAAACGCCTTTTCATCAAATGCATACTAAATACTGGAAATGTAATTTGAACATGTAATACATATGCTTCATTTACACATGCATAACAGTACTGAATATTTTAATATTTGCAGGCCTGTGCTAGAAGAACAAAAAATTAAAATTTACAATGTAAATATCTTTCAAAGCTACAGTCCAATGTTTGATGCAAGGCAGCACCAAATCACATGAAGGGTGTACTTCTCTGCTGAGCAGCAATTTTGTTTCGTCTACAGTGTACACTGTCTTATTTGTGGCTGTCAAGAACCCTGTGGGATCCAGATAACTCTTTGATAGAGAGCGCTGTAGTTATTGTTGTCTACTCCTAACACCTTCCCTAAAGCAGATATGAAGATTTATATAGAGGAGAGAAATTTAGAGCAAGCAGCAGGGAAGCTGCATTAACATGGCAACCTTAACTGGCAGAAAGAATAGAGGAACAAAATCAGGTAGAAATACAGGAAATAGGAGGAAAAACAGCTGTACATGAATTTAAATTATTCAAATAGCAAATGCTACTTTCAGTTTACCATGAGATATGCAGCATCTGTTATTATTAAAGTATTTCATTTAGAAAAGCCTAAGAGACAAACTGAAAAATATTTCTTATGGGAAAAAGAGGATATTGAAAATGAAAAGATGTATTTGTGCATGCTCGTGTGGGTGTATGTGTATGAATAAGAGGATCTGATATGAAAATTGATTCATGAAATTAAAAGGAAAGAAGGGTATATTTTTGTGTACTTTGTTTAAGAGCGAATACACAATCAATAGCTGAAAGGAACTGATTGTCACTTTCATTATTAATTATTTTGCATCTTAAAATTATTTGACTTCTTTCTCTCATTTGAAATGTTCTGTTTTTTACAAATTCATTTTATCATTCCAGCTAAATTCTTGCTATGGCCTACGCCTAGGGTAATCAAACCAGTGTTCTGTTTATTTTGCTTGTAGTTAGCAGGCTGGATTGATTTGTAAAGTGTTGTGAATATGAAAAGTAGAAATAGATACAAAGCAAAGATTTGCTGATGTGATTGTAGTCTTATCGGTCATAAAGTAAACATACTTTCTTATGTATGTTTTTAAAATAATTTTAATGTCCACGATTAATTAAATGCATTTTAAAAGTTCCACTAATTAGATTTATTGAAATAATTAACTGTGAACTTTGTTGATTAGCACTTAACATTCTGAAAAAAATGTGCAATCCTGATTAGTCTTAATAAACAATCAGAAGTAACATGTTACATACTTATTAAAAATTCATTGTCTACTATTTTTGATAAATGGTTATTTTTTTATGAATCACAGAAGCCAATTAAAAGTGGCTATTTCTGCACACTGCAATAAAAACTCAAAGCTATATCATGTCCTGACCTACGCTTAAAACAACATCATTTTTTCACTATGTAACAATGTAATCTTTCATTTTAAGAGGATGTTTATCAAATACCATTGGTTTATTGGATGCCTTAATAATTACATACTTAATAACTGCTCTAACATACATTCTGCATTATAGAATAAAGACTGGGAATGTATATTCTATGCAGCATTTAACAGCCTTTTAAATCTCACTTCAATTTTGCACATGATTTTTTTTTTAAATATTCATCTCAATAATGTTTACCACTTTTGATGGCATAATGATTTTTGAGCTATGAACAAATCATTCATAGAAGGTAATTAATGAAACAAAGAAATTTAAAAACAAAATTGCACCTCAAGTGAATACAATATTAAGACTGAAAAGTGTTGATCAGGCTCTCACAATGTTAATTTCAAGTGTGTGTATATGAAAGCATGTGTGCTGAGTAGTTTAATTCATTGAACAGAAAATGTAAATGCCTGAATGGAAAAAAAATGTTACAAATTATATACAACTAGTCTGCCTTGAAAGCTATGAAGGGTAGACTGCACTGAGGTGAATATGAATAAAGGAACTAATTACATTTCCACTTAAACACACCAGAAAGATACCAGCCTTGAACATCAGGGAGCTTGATTACAATTACAATGTAATATTTGTACACAAATGCTGCACCTGCTAGCCCCTGCAGTCCAGCTCTCTCCAAATATCAAGCCTCCTCTTTAAATATTTAGTTTGCATTAATCACCTCTGAGAAATTAAACTGCTGCTATTCAAGAGCATCAAATCTAGAAAAAAAAAAAAACAGAGTGAAAGTCTATATGTATATGTGCATGTTTAAATATATTTTCATTTTTATTCTTCTGATTTGTATGCCTTCAAAAGTGTATGCTTCTGCCAAAAAGTCAAGGTTTGAATCATTTGATTATTTTACTATATAATTATTATTATGGTTAGCTGTTATTCTCTCTATTTGATCATTCAATATGATTTACTGTACAAGTGAGTTTATTGATTTCCTCAGTAAGCCTTTTACTAGTCTTGTCAAATTCAAAAGAATACAATCAAAATGCTTTGGATTAGGATAGATCAAGGCCAATTTCTGCAAGCTGGCATGGTTTTAAGGAAAGTACCTCTTATTTACTGCTTCTTCTAGGTTACAGGTCAACGCCTACCTTGAGATCTTCTTTACTATCCATTTCATATTGTGCAATAATATTTCAAAGACTAGCAGAAGACAAAAATAAATGTTAAAGGAAAATAAACATTTCAGAAACGGTGCGTTCATATGCTAAAAACTGTTATCTACGGTGCATAAGAGGATAATGGTTTAGAGAATGAGTGCCCCGTCATCTGAAAAGCTCAATGTTTATTCATTGAAAGTTCTGATTTTAATGCGTTGCACTGTACATGTTATCTTGTATAATACCTGATTCACAAGCTAATCTTTTGCCATGTACTTTGTTTAAACAACGTCAAAACAAAAAAAGTAGTCACTATAGTAATATACTTTTTTTTCCTAAAAGGGACATCATTTATTCTTAAAGAAATAATGGATGGAAGGAGGGCGCTGATGCATTGTTGGTACTGCAATACAAGTTAAATTACTGCACACTAATAACTAACACTGTTAAACATTTCAAAAGTAATTGTTGCAAAGTAACTCAAATATTAATTACATATTTGTGAATTATATAATTTCATAACTAAGGTATATCTCATTAATGTAAATAAAAATTCCCACATTTAAAAAGAGTAATAAAACAATAAATTAGAACTAATAAGATAGTACCACTTTAACTTCACACACCATATAAACAATTGTTTTCCCTGTTGATTATGGCCAAGGCTGTAGGTAGGCCACACTATAATAAATGCAGATGGGTACAAACCTCGTGAAGAACTGGTCATTCACAAATATACCTTTGCTTCATGATAAAAACATACATGCAAGGATCCTATTCTGTTGACATCTGACAAGTTGCAATAATACATTGTGCGTTCAGCTTTGGGATGCAGATCAGTAATGCGGATTCATAAGCAGAAAAGCATAATGGCAGGGATCTAACAAATTTGATTCCGTAGACAATGGCTATGGACTGAGCTCACGAGTGATTACAATTCCCTGATTGTTAGTCAGATAGGAGTCTAAAACACTTTCTCTTTAACCGTCACACCTGACTAAATGATAGCAAGATATTCTGAATCACAGCAGAATGAGTGTTTAAGAGGAATATTCACAAATATACAGTAGAAATGTGTAGGAAGATAGCGAAGAGACACAAATAGAGGGTTTCAGCAGTATCAGTCCCTTAAGCAAACAGCAGGCATTCCATCTACAATGCAGCACACTGAGAAACATAATGTGGCTGAAGATTAGAGTATATTACATTAGCTCAGTCATGCTCGACATAAAGGACAGGAATACACTATCCTTCTCAGAGGAACAAAAGCTGAATTTATCTACTGTCATCATATATTGGGTGAAAATCAAGTGCATTTTTTTGTCTGAAAATCTAAGGAAAATACACTGCTGTACGCAGCAGAGTGTACAGATCCACATAACAGGTGTAATCAATGACAGGTAGAAGCCTCTTTTAATTGATTAAAAAATAATAATAATTAGAATATACTTACTCCTTGAAGTAAATACGTAACGTGTATAAAGTAGTGTTAGGCACTTCCATTTCACGTTGTCAATGTTTAAGATCTTTTTTTCCCCACTATTTCCAAGTTTATATTCCATGTTGGTGATAACCTGAAAACTTGCCTGTCATGTGCTTCCTTTCATTGACCAGATACATAGAACACATTGCATTTCCAGTTAAAGATACTATAAATATTATAACATCTTTACAGATATACTCCGCATTTGGGACTGTAATAGTGAACTTTTAAGAAACTGAACAATACGTTGTGGATTGACTTTTCGAATTGTGTTTGGCTGTTATAAATTTGTATTTTTATTTTGTTTTCGTGCAAACAGCTGACTTAAACAGACAATGCACAAATATGGAAAATAATACAGTACATAAAGTCAGAATTTTCTGCTGAATACTGGTGGTAACATAATAAATATTTGATAGTATATTAAATTTATTATGTTTATGTGTATGCAAAAACTTCAGTTCTGCTAAACAATACACACAGCTGACATACACATATCTAAACATCCTGCATGTTTGACACTTTTCTAATTATTGGGTAAAAATATATTTGAAAGTAAACGTAATACACAATCTTATTTTTGTTTTTTTATTAGCAAAATTGAATGTTTCTGTTTATAATTCTGGATTTTTAAATATAACTGGCGAATAAGTTACCGTTAATTACAAAGTTTGGTGTATTATATGTTGTATATCCTTTTATTATCAGGCAAGTTCCTACATATACAAGCTTCTCACACATGTACCGTAGATAGGGTATAAAACTGGTAAAAAAAAAAAAGTGCTGAGCAGTTAAATTCAATATATATTATATTCTGTGACGTGTGGGGATGTCGACATTTCTTGCACACAAAACAAGCTCGGAGCCAGAAAAGATCAGTGAGGATGCGAAATGATGACCTATTTTTTAAACCCATATTTGATTACCTGGTTTTATTAAAATTGGATCCGAAGAGGCCAGTTTCCCATTTTATTTTAATGAAGGCTGCAGAGCTGACAGGAGGCTTTTGATTTATTCGCTGTTATTAAGCCCTGCAAGTGAGCCAGCAAGTAAGCAAGCAAAAGGACAGACCAGAGGGATGAGGCAATCCCAGCATCTTAGTACCTTGCCTCACCCAAATTTATTTTTTTTCCTTATCCTTTGCTTGTAAGAAATTTCTAAATAAATACACAGAAATAAAATTAATCTTTGTGCAGAAATATATAGGTGCTGTATCCTAACATTAAGTGGTACTGCTTTTAAAAATGTATATCTTTTAAGCTAAATATAAATCACAATTTATACATATACTACAAACATCCTAAGCATATAGTCATGAAATGAAAGTAATACTTTAATTATGGTGAGTCATGATACTGGACATTTGCACTGTACTATAGTCTAACAGATTTAAAATATACCTTCTTTTACTATAATAATAAACAATCATACAATTTAAAAGGCCTCCTGTAAATTAGTATTTACCAAAACCTTCCTTAAAGTAAAGAAATGTCAGATGCTTTGTGTTAATTTCAAAGAGAAAAAATACAACCACCTTTCAGGAGTTGTTCCAAAGGGGGAAAAAAAAAGAAACAAAAAAGCATCTGATTATCTTTTTTTTTCTTGACAAAAATTAAATGTGATTATTAAAATTCAATATAAAACAGTAAACACGACTGCATTTTTATCTCTTTCTCATGCATCACTATTTACAAAAAAGAAAATATATGATTTTTCAAAGGGGGAGAAGAAAGGTAGAGGGTAAAGAATGGTGTGTGTGTTTGGGAGGGAGATTTTTACTGACATGCACTTGTCTCTTGTCTCTCTGAATACATTTCACAATTCATCTGCTTTGTCTGGATTGCCATTGCTGTGGACCAGACCTACATTATATTACATACACGTACACGCACGCACACACACACACACACACACACACACACATACAGTTAATATATATATTAATTTTTGTAAATAACACACTTTTCCAAAGAGGCAAAGCAATTCCAAAACACCAGCAATTGAAGAAATGTCAAAAAAGGGACTAACATGAAAGCAGGTTGTCATGGAGATGCAGCAGAGGCTGAATTGTATGGTTTATGTATGTATGTATAGTATGTTCATTTATTCATATACATGCACAGCAATTTATATAGCATGTCTATGAAAATTTTAAGTGCATATGCATATATGTGTAAAATCATACTTGGATTTTATTTGCAGATATTTAACTGTATAAAATAAAAAAAAAATAATGTGAAAAGTTAAAAATTTGTGGAATTAACTAACTGAATCCATAATATGTAGTATTAAATATATTACTTTTAAAATGATGCAATGAAATCACAGGTGTCTTTGAATTATTTTAGTTCTGCATCCATGATATTATTATGTTTTTTCTCATGGATGGTGTATATGGCTACTCCCTGTACTAGAGCATCTTTAAGCATTTTCTATTTATTTATGAAACACTACTATAATACCTTATATAATATATAAAAGACCATTTCTGTATCTTCTATTGTTAAAGTATATAAAACCTTTTATTTCTTTTGTTTCCTCATTTAATTAAATACATCTGAGTAAATAAAAAGTAAATAAATTAGTAAACAAAAATATAATGGTTATAATCTAGCATTTAAAGTTCCGCTGGCATACAGCGACTTTAAACATAACCAGGGATTCAGCCATTATACGTAGGGCTTCACTACGTATTCTTTTTTGTTAACCAGTTTCAGTACATTTATTCATTAATCTTTCAAACCCACTTATTTCAATACAGAGACTTTGATGTTGTTAAAAACAAATATTCTGTTTCATCACCAAAATAAGACAAAATTAGGTTTTTGATTGCTTTAAATTCACATTGAGCAAGTAATTACAGATTCTTGAATGAGAATCATTGATGAGATTTGTTAACATTCAATTATTCAAAAATACAATCATATGTCCTGCAATAAATATATGAACGACTTTTGTTTAACAGTTGTGGATTTGTCTAGTGGATGAACATTTTCAAAATAAACTCAACAAAGCATTACCAGCATGCATAAAACTACCATGGAAAATACCATAAATATGTTTACAAAAATTCGTTTGATCTGACATACAAAATAAGACAACCTGAAACACATTGCTTTATTTATTTTCCTGTTTTATAAATATTTAATTAATAGTAATACACAGCTTTACATTATATATAGCTGCTCTAGATCCATATATTGACTTTCTGGAACCCATGCAGTGTTGTGGGAGTTGAAGCCTATCCTGGAAGCAACAGGCAAAGATCAAGAAGCAGTACTGGATAGGGTGTTATCTGTTGTAGGTGACACTCACACTAAATATGAGTCAGCAGTCAATCTAACAGCACGACATTGGACTGAAGGAGGAATGGAGAGTCCCAGGTGAAAAGGCACATAAACAAGGATGACATGCAAACATCCCAGCATGGAACTGAACCAGGATCCAAGTGCTGTGAGATTGCAATTCTGTCCACTGAATAAGCATTCAACCAGCTAAATAAAACAATTTCAGGGAATCTGCTTCACCATCTATTACTCCTTCCATTTTTTTGCTTTGTCCATTACAGAATTGTAGGAAGCCACGGTATATCCCATGATATAGGAATGATTGTTAACTCTCTCTGGATAAGATGTCAGTACTTCATAGGGCATATTCACACACACACTAATGCACTCATTTGCAATAGTGTCCTCAACAATTCAAAGATTTTTTATTTCTGTTGGTTTTCTTGAGTATTTTTTTTAATTTGTATTTTTATTATTTATTCCATGTCCGCTATTTATACATATATGGATATCTATGTGCAAAAAAAGTGTGTGGTGATTATCCAGTACATGTACAGTATATTTACATGTATAAATATACAGTATATGCATATACAAACTGTGCAGTGCTGGGTATGTGCACTGTATCAATGTGAATTATGACAAAAGTATGTAGGTAAATCTTTAAGTTAAAGTATTACTATTAGGTTACAACTATTTACAGTGTGTATGCTATACAATATGGTATATACCTTTTTAATATATCAAGCAATGAAAAATGACAGTAACATATTCGAAGAATCGTAATTATTCTTAATAATAATTAATTATTGGTAATGGCATAGTTAAGAAAATGTTTATTCTGAATATATAACCTAAAATGATATCTGTAGTGTATATATATTGTACGTGTGTGTATAGTATGTAGATCACATACACTGTAATGTGTATAGGTGTCTATAAACATAAATGTTTATACTCTATGTAGTTCATGCATAGCTTGTGTATATGTATGTTTATTTATGTGTGCACACTGTATTGTACATTTTCAGTACATTGGTTTGTTTAAAAATGATGAATCTATATAGCACCTAAGAATCATAATATATTCAATACTTCAATCAGAAATATGTGTAACTATAAACATTTCCAGATGCAGCATACTGTATTGTGCAGAGTTTATATTCCATCTTTACCAAGACAAATAATAAAGTAAAAACTATTTTAACAGAAGATATTGCAGTAACCATTAAAGGTAGAGAACTATAACTATTTTGTTTCCTCTAATAGGTTCTGCAATAGGGAAAACAATGTCATTCAGACACCAATACTTCTGCACCCAAAGAAGTGAAAATATCCAAAACCCAATAAATCAAAACAAAGGAAAACTTATCTGATCTCTTATTACCGTAAGTAGATAGATTTTGCTGTTTGTACCGGAATTATCCCATAATACAGAATTACTCGGCCAATAGAATGTAGAAATAATTTACCTGATTTTATTCAGTTCAGGAATAATACAGAACATTTGCCCAGAGTGTACCCCTGACAAATGTATCCAGTCACGACAAAAGCTGCACTTTTTTCAGTATCCCATAAATATAAAATCTGTGCCAACTGCTAACTAATGGGTCTAGATGCTCCTTCTATCATCTGGGTGACAGGAAAGAACCATAGTGAAGGTCTGTCTCTCAATAGTCAAGCAACACACAATGGCAGCGATGTACAAGCAGAAGAGAGAAGCAACTTTAACATATTTGTAGACCGTTTACTTAATTGCAAGATGAAAGAAAGGTTTAACAGTGTATAATGATGCTAAAAGGAATAAATAAATGAATATACAATTTCAGTTAAATGGACATTGATTAAAACACCTCTTCACAATCACAATGACTTCTGAAGCAAAGTAGGGTCTTGCAGTTTTAATAGGTTATCAGAGTTTTAATTAAATAATCCGTGTGTCAGTCTTAAATGTCATTCTTATGGCTTGTTTGCAGTAATACAGTAAGTTAACACCAAAGCTCTGAATTGTGTCTACCGAAAAGGCTGTGATAAAGTTTAGAGACATTTTTTGGTTATTGCCCTTATGCCTGCCTCCAGGCATTAATGTAGTTATAAACACTGGTGCAGACTGAATTATTTTGAATGAACCGATTCAACCTTGTGCCCTGTGAAATTCGATCTAACATAAAATTCAAACTTTTACATTAAAAAATAAAACAAGAAAAATAACAAATTAGTCTGAAAAAACACTTTGGATTATGACTTTGTAATTGCTAATTCAAGACACTGCAATGCTGCTTTCTATAGATCATGGTCACTTACGGCTGAAGCACTTGCATTTGTCTGTCTAAGTGCCTTGGTCTTCAGTGGCAGCTGAGATACCACAATGACCCTAGTTGTCCTATTATACTGTAGGCAAGACATACAATCATGCTAAGTGAGTTGATATTTTTTAGTGATGTGATTAACTTAAGAAATCACAGTAGCCAATTCTCTCTTGTCCTCCCTGTGGCTGGTGCAGCAGGAGCAAGGAGTCAGTCCTTTCTTTTGTTTTAATTCGGTCTGAGAAATGTTATGGTCCTGGTGGGACTTCTCATTCAAGCTGGACTTAATAAAAAACATTCACATCGTAGCAATGACTGCAGACATCGGGCATATATCACACCGGGGTCAGTTTAGACTAGTTATTCTGCTCCCCGTATGAAAAAAAAAAAGAGATTGAATGATATTAATCATAAGTGGTATAGATACTGTGTAAACAAGCCACTTTCTTCATTCTTTGTTTGGCTTTTAGGGTGGGGGCTTGCTGGGAACTGGGGGGTTAGGGTCCCAGTTACTTTTACTTTAATTATGCATACGTAAACCATGAAGAAAATGCTGAGTAGTGGCTGACCAATGAAACGTAACAATAATGCTCACATACATTAAGTCCAGGCTCATTTTGTTGAGGTCATTAACTATATATGCAGACGCTCAAAAGCACACCAAAAAGCACACACATTCAAGGAAATAAAAAAATTAAAGCATATAAAAGACCTTTGACTACCCATTTTTTTTGCCTGAATTGCAAAAATATTCATTAATGGCAATTCAGGGGCTTGTCTTCTGCTAGCATTATACGCACTCTTTATTACTACTATTTTTCACCGCTTTTCAAAACTCACATACTATGATAAAAAGAAGATGTTTTTGTGAATTGTATTTCTTTCTTTTAAATTATGATCAACAATTGACAATTCATGATGCGCAAGATTTTCACAATTACTATACAGAGCAACGAATACCCTTTTGTAAAATAAAATCCTTTCGGGTGATGATAATATTGGCTCATCTCTCTCCACCTGAATATTCAGATATGCATCAAACTTAAAGGATTTAAATGTACACATAGCAGTGCTTAGCCAGATCATAAGATCAACTGCATGTTATTGCGCCCATAAACAATATGCACCAGTACACAAGATAAAGTGTCTGAAACAACAAAGAGTAATATTTAAAGATGTACAGTAGTAAAACAATGCCTCTCTCCTTCATAAATGACACTCGCTGCTTGACAGAGCTTCACTGCAGACCACAGTGCCCTCTCCTGTCAACTTCTGCAATATAAGCAGCAATGCTTTAGGCTCCACAACAATAAGGAAAGAACCTTTTAATTAAATCAAAATCTCACATGGCACACAATGCATAAGTATGGTATTGTTACATTATATTTGCCTAACTACTTTACTAAAGCTAAAATAACACAAATATGGACAAGTATGTGCTTTTGAGCATTAAATAAAAATCTAATTTAAAATGATAAAAAAGAAAATGTTCTTCTTTAGCCATGTATTACATAGGCATTTATGGGCACAAATTAGGTGAATTCTTGGTTTTTGATCAATGTATCATTAAGATTGAGTAATCATATAAATTATTATAAAATTATTGAATTTTAGCAATATGTCTATCTCATATATATATATATATATATATATATATATATATATATATATATATATATATATATTAGTTGGCAGATATACATACAGATATATTTCTGCCTTACACCCAGTGTTGCCAGGATAGGCTCAAGCATCCATGACCCTAAATTGAAAAGAAGAATAAGAATAGTTGGATAAAACAATTTGGGACATGTATATGCTATTCCTCATTAACGTAAATCCTCATAAATTCCAAAGTTCTTCTACCGTAGCCAATAACTTAATACCTGTTGTAAACAAGAAATATGCTGATTTGTTTTTTATTTATGCAAACCCTCATTATTCAGTACTTTCTGTAGGTTATCAAATATTTTATATTATTTTCAATGCTATTGGCCTTTAGGAGGTCAAATAAAAATGGTATAAAATAATCAAATCATGTCCTATATTTTTGTACATGAGTCACTTTTACGTGGCGTTTACTGATTCTCATGTGCCTAATTATGAGCAGGCTCTGTTAAAAGGTGACTTCTACAGGGCCTGGCAGAGGCTAGTGCAAGCATACAGTATGTGTGAAGATGTTCTGCAATGGCCAGCATTGATTCCTGGTCACCCTGTATTGGACAAAGTAGTTTCAGAAATTGGATGAAAATGTAGATCTATATACACAGTTACCTTAAGATTTTGTTGCATTATAGTAGGTAATCTTCCTGTATTTGGCTAAACGTTTTAATGAGAATGCACTCACTTGTAAAAAATGCTCTATTTTACTGATAATATAAGGACTGCTTCCAGATTTCAGAGAAGAGCCGTTGTGTTACTGTCATTGCCTGAAGCTTCGATGAAATTAAATTAAATCAAAGAGGATACACTCAGTGCTGTATTTATCCAAAGAGCATCATATGATACTAATATCAAACTTTACAAAAAAAGGAGTTTCTGTTTGATTTTTTTTTTTCTGTGAAAACCTGATAAATATTGAATAAACATTTTTTGTAGCTCATACCTTTCTATAACTTTTAGATTCAGTGTGTTTTAAATGTAGCATTATAAAGATGATATACAATTAACATGGTTTCTTGAATTAGGATACGTTTCTGGCAGATATTCTTCTTAGCTCATTTCCAAGAATTTTACTTGTAAAGTACTGATATGTACTAAAATGACAAGCAAAAAAGTATTGTTTGTTTTGTTGTCTTAGTTATATTTATGGTAATAGAAATAATATAAATAGATACTGCATATATTTACTATAAAGTGAAATCATTGTTCAATAGAAGTATTGCATGTTCAAATTTTCTCCCAAAGAAAACCCACTCTAACACTAGGAGAACATTTACATTCAGCATAAACACTGAAAGGACCAAGTGCTAAAAGCGGTGTGAGGTACTGACCGTTGGGCCTTTTGAGTTATTGCAGTATTCAAAACAAAATTAATTTAATGTTAAGTGCTATACAGTATGTGCCATGGTTTTCCTTTGGAGATAATTATTATAAAGTGGATATGAAATTCTTTCAGTCCAATCCTTCAAAAGAGAACTCATCTTTGTACTTTATGTCAGAGGGAATAGTAAGTTGATGGCAGCTGTAATCAAGCTACTTTCAGGCACTAGTGATCTGTAAAAGATCTGCCTTTGAGTACAAGTTCAAGTGCTACATCTTTTCTAAGTGATGATTCTCACATTTTAATTTTTAACTGTAACATCTCAAATTAAAACATATTGTACTTGATTAAGTAACATGTTTGTTGCATCCTAACTTAAGCTATCACATTTTAAAATAGTTAGAACATATTGTGCTTTATTAAATAACATTTAAACTAAATCCTAACATAATCTAACTTTATTATCTATAGTCAGATAAAACAGACAGTAGTGACTTTACTGTTTCTTAGAGCATGAATTTCATTTTGGCCATGACACTAGTTGTGGTGAATCAATTCTTATTTATATGTTGTTTTGCACAGATTATAAAGTTGTAGATAAAGGAGAACTTTCCTACTTAATTCACGTTTTGACCAAAACAATGCATGACATATTGTTAATGTTATTAGTCAGTTAATTCAATCATTATATCTATATAAAAAAAGTCATAATAAAAATATTGTTGATTTATTTGCTGTAAATCTGTAAACTATATGTACTTCACATTTTATAACATTTGAGTAACGCGATTTCTATATTTTTAGTCCGTTTGCAGAAACAAATATATAGCAAAATGGATCAGCCATTGTGATAAGCACTATTTATCACTAGTCACTGATTTATTTTCTGTTATTGATATTTACTTTGTTTGCCATATGTGAACAAATAGTCAATAGTCAATGGTATGATTGTTGTAAATGTAAATTGTAATGAAATAAATAATATCAAGCATTGGCATATTTATCTTCATGAATGAAATCAATACATACATTAAATAACAGGTAATAAACATTACTACACTACCTCTTAAATCTATAAATTGTTTTCTGTTATATACATCACAAAGAATTTGAAACAAATTGAGCTCTTCTTCCATCTGAAAGACCTATTTTTAAAAGAGGATTTAAAATCAAAAAGCTACTTCAGATGTCAAGGATTACAAAGGAAAAAAATGGAACCTATCCTTTGTCTTCCTATGAAACAGAACCATTAATTGTCATCACCGTCTTCCTGTTATATATTATTCATTGTGATTAAACAATTTATATAGGTAATAATCTATTTTATGAAAGATAATGCATTCAATCTGGTCAGAATATTATCAATTTTAGGAGTACAAGGAGGTCTTTGTCAGTGTGTCTTATGAAAAAAGGAATAGAAATGGTAAAAATGAAACAGAAATAGCATTCAATTATTTTTTACACTTCTGATTCTGGCAAATTGATTCTTTTTTCACTACATTTTTCGCAAAAATAATTTCTCCATGTACAGTGTTTACATTATTGTTGAGGATGTCAAATTAATGGTGGCCTTGGACTTCAACTGTAAACTACAAGGTGGCTTGCTCAGTTCCCACCTCATATTCCTCTTGGAATGTTTTACATCTAATAAACGCGGCATACTGTATATGATAAGGTTTTGTATTGAGTTGGTCAGCAGGCTTTTCAGATGATGTCAATCAAAGCAAACACGTCAGTGGAAATTAGTTATAAACAGTGAGAATCTCAAGGTTTTCTAAAATACTGTTAAAGAAAAAATGGATGAAAAAAGTTCTGTCTGTTGTCCTGTTGTAAAAAGCCAAACAGGCTCTGTAGTAGCAGACTTATTGAAGGTCTGTACTTGTAAAGTGCCATGGGGTGGTGGTCACTTGGGCCTAGGTACTTTGTGAAGTTTATCATTATAAGTGATGAATCCTGAAAAATACATACAAGTTTATTAAATAAAACTAAAATAATCATTGCAACAAAAACAATAACTAAATAAAAATGGTACTAAATGAAGTGTTGATGGTCTGTTAACTAAAATGTAAAATGCAAACCAAAAAATCAGATGTTTTCAAACTGTAATGCAATATGTCCTAAAATTCAAGTCAAATGAAACCCTCTGTAACAGATATATTCGTAATTAGAGCATTTTGCCATTTCACGAGCGCAGATAAAGAAGGAAATTGCAGTTATTCACATGACCATGGCTATATCAGAATAACGTTAACCCTAAGATGGATAGAGGGATGTAGCTTGGAGGTGTAACTAGATTGCTTTAATTTATTTTCTGAACCAGCACTGCATATCCATTACATAGTTGACAAAAACTCCACTAAATCTTGGTGTTGTCAGGCTCAACATATCAACCAACATTGGTGAGTGCACCAAACTGAACAATATTTCTTACAAACATGCACTTGCAAACTCTCAGATGCATCTGTAAAATGTGGGATGAAACCAAAGTGTCAGAAAAGCACCTGAGCAGACACAGGACATGCAAACTGTACACAGACTTTGACCTATTCAGGAGCATCAGCCACTTTTTCAATTAACAGTACTAAGTATTTAATATTTTACTTTAATTGTGTTTCAATACCAACCTATATCATAAAGGTCAATACTTAATGGCAAAAACCATTTTCCTTTTGTCAAGATAAAGAAGATTCTTGCACCTCGCTGCATGTTAGCTTAAAAAATGCAGTAAAAGTTTTATGCAGCTACATCTCCGTGTTTGTTCACTCTTATTACCATTTTCACAGTCCAATTCATTTCGGTAAAGAGACTAAACCTTTCTGTGCCAAAATATTATTTTATTGGCCCAGAAACTCGTAAGAAGAAAGTGAACAAATTATGTCTCACCTGAAGCAACAACACCACATTTAATAACAACCAAGCAAGTGATGTACATTAATGATCACGAAAGGCACTTTCTGCGTCCCATTCATCACAGCCTGCAAGGAATGGGGCCTCTGACACCACAAGGAATTAAACCTGATCTTGTCAGTAATTTGTAGGTTACACACACAGTACCATTGATATTACATAAATCAGTACTTACTATCTGAAGTCCTCACAAATCAGGGTTTCCTTTCACCCAGAACCTACATCCCATTTATTTTCCATAACTTTTGTTTGTTTTGTTCTAATTTAAGATGGTTAAAACAAATTTGCAAAGGACCCCAGAAAAATGATGTGCGCTCATAAATTATGACTACCTTCTCAAATAAGAAAGGGAATTGTTAGACTCACTTTTAAGCAGTGTCATCTGAGGTTATGGTAATGCAGAGATTGCTTTCAATAGACAAGCTGCCAAATACTGTACTTCCAGACATTATTTGCATATCTCTCTAGTATACTTAATCAATCAAGCAAGCTGTGACGAGGCTGTGTCTGAGGATTCCCTGAAAATGCAAATCTGTATAAATATATATAGTGAAAGAGCAAATCAGACTGTACAAGTAACAGGTGTGAAAGTGTGTGTGCACTTATGCTCCACAGCAGAGCTGCAAGCACAGACCCGTAATGGTTGTGTTGAAGACAGGCTCTGTTCTCGCCAAACACCTGGAGGCTTGGCTCTCTAATAGGGACAAATTGGCAATGTCTGTGCGGGCCTGTGGTGTATGCTCTGATTTGTGGATTGATAGTGATGCCTAATGATCCCCCTGGGTAGATCAATACCAATAATCCTCTTTCCTGCCTATCCTTGTTATTGGCAATAGAGACCAGAGGAGAGCAAAGGGGGTGGTTGGGGGATTGCTAGGATAGAGAGGTAAGAGTTCTACAAATACACACTAGCAGTGGCATGGTCACGAACAAGTACAATGCACAAGGGAACATTATTAATCCGTGCATATTCTCAAATAGTCCTCCGGCAAATGCATTTGAAAAGTTAGTTATTACTCCATCTACAATGAACTGCTATAGTTTTCCAAAAATTGGTGACCTTCATTGCCTTAAAGAAGGCTCAGTAACTCAAAAGTCCCACATTAAAACATGTTTGTACATTCAACAGTGTTTAATAGGTGATCCTGAAATTTTTTTCCATCTGATTGCCTATACTGTAACTCAAAATGAATTTGTATGAAAGTGAATATTTTCAGGATGCGACAACTCTTTAGTGATACATACAATCCTGAATATAATTCATCAGTGGAAGCATTCATTAAATCAGAAATAAGAAAATTCAAGCCACTTACCTATGTCATTTCCATAAGCGTACTTTCAATGGAAGGTCTTTAACTTAACCTTAATGTGTTGCCCATGGAGCAATAGAAAGAAACACCTTACTACCAAAATGGCTTCCCTGAAGGCCAATGACTCGCAACTCAAGGATCAATCTTCCCTCCATCACACCAGTTGACAGACATCAGGTTATTTTACTTCTCAGTCTCAGTTTCAAAAATATATATATAATACACAGAAAAATGGCCAGTGGTAAATATAGACTCCATATATATATATATATATATATATATATATATATATATATATATATATATATATATATATATATATATATATGTGAACAGTGTTGGATTATTTTACCAACAGATAACACTGACTCATATGATTAGTTTCCTCAACATTGATCTATGGCATTCTTACCGATGACGTCACTTCAGTATTGTTTCAGTTCTATTGAATACACAGTGTTGTATGCATTAAAATGAATAAAAACATAATACATTTAAACATGTATATAGCATTTATCTTTTGTTCATTTGTGGAGTTTTAACTATATGACCTAAAATACACTAAATAACTTATACAATCTTATTCTGATATACTTTGTCTTCTTTCAGTGTTTGCACTTCTCTCTAACCATCAATTTTATGATTTGAGTTATGAGCAGACATGTGCAACTGAAGGTCAAACAGGCAACAGTGATGTCTGTCATTGGCTGTGTCTCTGAACAAGTGGTTCAAGAGAAGTCTAGATTCTTTCACCATTTGTCATATTTTAGGTAAAGGCATCAGAAGCATTTTCACTATACGCATCAGTTTCAAATGTTTGTCTGACAGTCCGAAAACAGCTCATCAGTCTCATAAAGCATATTAATTTGTGTTAACTGCCTTTGAAAATATTCATCAATCTGAAAAAAATTTATTGTTTTTTTTCTTAGAACAATGAGGGAATAAACTTAGATGACCGCTGCGTTTTCACCATTACATTTAGATTACTAGGTATTCATCTTCAAAAACAGAAATTAATATTGTAAAATCAAATTCTAAACTTCCTGAGCTGGGGCAACACAATGAAGAATTCTGTTTGAATAGTAAAAACGCTACTTATAACTGGATAATGGGTAGACATACATAGTGACACACACATCTCATATTGCATTATAATTATAATTTAAATACAACGATGAAAAAAGAGAATAGGTAATTTCTAAATATACAGAAACCTTAACGTAATCACATATGCTTTATATTACACAGTATCATTTATAAAAATGGTTGAATCAAACAAGCTTTGTTAAACAATATTGTATTAGCAAGAAGCAAAAACAGAACAGAAATGCCATGAATATTAAATTTTTGGCTATTAATTTGATACAAAGAACTGTAGCAGAAAACTCAGATAGTTCTCATTTCATATTATTGATCACAACCAGACAGCCATTTAGTCAGGATTTTACATAGCTGAACAATTTTCTTTTTAAAGAGACTAATATAAAATGTAAATGAATAAAGGCACCAGGTTTCTAATAAGCACTGCTTTTACTATAGTGCATTGTCACTTACAAGTGTTATCAAAATTGACAACCTGTTTCAGATGCCCTAAATAAATAGTTTAAAAATTATCTTGAGATAAAATAAAAAACTAAAAGGTATTAAAAAATTAACATTCCTATTAAATCATTTTAACCAAAAAATACAGCAGGAGAAAAAGTAGGTAAGATCTGTTTATATGAAAAAGAAGAAAGACAAGCAGAATTGTATGAATCAAAGGCCTCCTCCTTTTCTCTGCCATGCGCTACTTTGCATAAACAAGTGTGTTTAATTCATTACATCATTATGTCATCTCCATACTAATCTGTGCAATGCTCCCATTGCTTTGACATGCAAATGAGCTAGAAAAAAGCGGCAGCACGTTAAATAAAAAAACAGCAATCATCATGTCATGTTACTGCAAAAGCCCTGGAGCCCCCTTTTTCCCCCTTCTCTTCTGTATCACTCTGCATTCCCCTCCCTCTCCCTCTCAACTTGCCCTACGCCTGTGCCACCTCCACCACCAACAGTGTCGATCACACCAAACAACACTATAACAGTAATCTGTTGAGGATCAGACACCCTATAGAGAATGAGAGTGAGCGCACATAAACACGAGCACGTGTCACCATGCCACTTGCTCATACAAACTTCCTCATCTGCATATTCACAACATTGCCGCCACACGCAGTCATTGGCAGGCTTCACAGACCCTCATCAGCGCACTAGTTTGCATATAACCAGGAAACAAGAGAGCGGGACAGCAGTTACTATGGCAAGACAAACCCAGAATTATTTTTCTAGTGTATTGTGGGCTTCCTCTTTATCCAAACATCAACCCCAAATAAATAATATGTGCAATCATTTCAACATAAAAGCTTCTGAGCAGGTTTAGTATTCATCATCAAGAGGAAAGTAAGCTTAGTGACTTACCATTTAGCTGGCTTCTTGCTTCATTTTTTTTCTCTTCTACAAAATATGCAACTAAATGTATTCAATTAAACTTTTCTTTTTTTTCTTGTAATGTTTCAAATGTATTGTAAATATATGGCTCTTTATGTTTCTTTTTTTAGTTTCACCGTTTTCTGACTAGCTTTTCCTTATAACTACACATTTTGGTCTCTCTGTGTATGTATATGTTGCATATAGTGGATATACAAAAAAGCTAAAATGCCCAGAACTACTGTACTGATATAAAAAGCAAGCGGGTATGATATCCTGTAGATCTGGACGGGAGCTGGGGGGGAGGGAGTAAAAATGCTGGTGAGGGAGGGTCAGAGCTAAACGTTGTGCAAAGGACAGGAGAACTAAAGGCCTTTTTTCTTTCTTGTTTTCCTTCCTTCAATAAAATACTCTATCTCTCAGCTCTCCTTATCTGTCTCGCTTGCTGACACTTTTACTATAGATTTTAGCATGATCCAGCAGCTTTTTACGAAGGTTAGCTACCCACTTCTTGGCAGAGCAAGATGATGCTTAGTGAAATGTGCACTGGTGGTTATACAACTCAAAAAGCTTAGGACATACTTTACAGGGGAAAGAGAAGCACACATTTTAAAAAGAAACAGATATTAAGAATAATACAGCATATCTATGGAGTTACCAAACTTAAGCAAAAGTTATTTTTACACGATGGAGCTTTCTTTTTACTTTGCATTTGTTACACAAGTAATAAAATCCTTATTGTCACCCATCTTCTACCTTCCCTTTGATATAAAGAACCTGTTTCAGAAGAAACATACATTTAGATGACTGCAGCAAGGTGCAAGAAGCTAAAAAAGTATGAAAAGAACAAATCCTTTTGACACTTCTGTTTCACATATTCTTATGTGTTAAGTATATATTTAAAATTTTTAGAAAGAATGGTATAAGGCAAAACTGAATTAAATGTCTGCTGATGAATCTGCCCACAATAAAATAGATGTTATAGAGACTGCAGACCTGATTATGGATGCAGAGCTTCAGGGAAATAAATGATTGCAAATTTTAAATTATCATCTGTTAGGCTTCTTGCTTTTTATACATGCTTAAGAGGCATATTGAGGTATTACAAGAAAAAGAAAAAGAGAATCTGCACCTATACACAAGTTTGCCGAGCCTTAAACTCATTGAAAGTACAACTGTGTGAGCCTGGCTAAGGACAAGCAATGAGGGACCAAACCATCATAAGCACTGCTCATTGTTGACTACATTGAGAAATTTGCTTATACATTCTAATTCTAACGGAATGCATTGTTTTAAGGTTACTCATAGCAATCCAAATGTTTCTTCTAATAAAGCTAAAACAATTCCTTGAAGCATACAATAGCCTGAGATGTCCTTAAAGAATCATAAGCTTGCCTCTATAATTTATTATAACTAATGAAGTTGATGGAATACGCATATAAACAACTGGATAATTTACAGATTTTTTTATGTTTATAAAGTATCTGTTAATTCAGAATCCATATTACTCTCTACTACAGTTTTTAAACATACTAAGAGATTAAGATGAAAACATAACATTTACAGTATACAAACTTTAAAAAGATAATATATGAAGAAGCATAACAATTAAAAATAAATCAAAATATTTTGCCAATAGTACAGTAAATTAACATAGATAGATAGATAGATAGATAGATAGATAGTGGCAGTTTATGTCTGATATGTCTCAGTAGTCCCTTTGTTAGGAGGGAGTTGAGGGAGAGAAGCAAGATGCTTCCCCAGCTGACATTAATATTACAAAAGATCCATCTTCCTGAAATAGAATTTAACAGGGAGGGACATGGTGGGGGTAGAAAGGGGGCAAAGGAATTGAGCAGCGAAATGACACCATTAAACAAACATCTCTGTGAGACAGTGACAGAAAGAATAAGAAGGAGAGTGAAAGGAATGAACATCAGTTTAATTACATCTGCACTTCAAAAAACAACAAAAATAGACATAATAGTTACTTTTAAGACAGTTACCCATGCAAGGTGTAGAGTGGGATTTTAATGACTTTACCAAATTTTATGATAAAGGTATACAGTAATTACTTATCAATGAATGCAATGAAATGTAACCAAGTTAAAATAAAAAAGCATTACAAAATGTATGGTAAAATTATATATATATATATATATATATATATATATATATATATATATATATATATATATATATATATATATATATATATATATATACATATACATACACCAATGGCTCCTTTATTTGTTTTGCTACATTAAAGTCTATTTAAATATTATTTTAATTTACTTAACAGTGCAATGCAAAATTTAAATATTGGAAACAGCTGAGATAAATATAAAATAAAACTTGACATGATTCTAATTTAAAATGTAATACTGAATATTAAGTATAAAGGAAGGACATTGATTAAACAGTATATGGCCAAATGCTGATTTTTTATCTCAAATATAGTTGACTCAGCAGTGTCGATGCACTCCATTATTTTTGTTGTGCATTTGTGTACATACACATTTTAAAGAAATTTGCAAAAGACGGTATTGTGAAACACCATTTTATTTTCATCCTTTCACTCAGTAGTTTTAAAATTGGATAATTTTAACATGTTGGATATTGAAAGAAGCTTGGTCTGATATAGCCTACGCCAGGTTATCACTCCTCATTAGATGTATCATCTCACAAAAAATAAGGCCTCATCTATAAATACCATTTTAATGTTGTTTTTGTTTTACTATAAGGCTTCTCAATATTACAGTAGTTTGCTTTCAAAAAAGGGGGTTATGCTGTTTACGTCCATTTATTAATGTCCACATAGGATAACCAACATGAATTATCTTTCTGATTTTACAATTAATTTCAAGGTGACATTTCATTAGAATCAATTCTCTTATGTAAATATGTATTATTAATACAGGTCATATAATTATTTTTAAGGACCTTCTCCCTCCCTCTCTCTCTCTCTCTCTCTCTCTATATATATATATAGTCATTAATTCTACCATTACGAAGTTTACTAGTATTTTAAATTTGAAAAGTGTTTTGTCTTTTTTCAGTTTTTGAGCTCAGTATTTAAAACATTTTGTCTTGACACTTAAACATTGCTTTGTTATCAGTAAGACAGATGGATGGATAGTCAGATATCTATCAGTTATTGTGAAAAGAATACATTTGGAAAACTGCACTAAGTGATTTTGCACATACATATACATGAATAAAACAATAATTCACATTTGAGAAAGGAAATGATGTGCACTTCTGCATTATTTGTTCGATGTTACCACATAAAACCATATTTGAGTAATAAATGTCCATTGCATATATAGTACTGCACAACTGAATGTTTACTTATTTTCCTAAAACCGCATTATATGATATAGAAATAGCAAGCAATGTGACAAGTATCTCCAATTATCATTCATAATTAACCACGGAAATGTATAAAAGACATGCACTGTAATTACTAAACAATTTTTTAGGCCTACTGCAGTTGTTGCAGATGGTGTTTTTTATCCTATATAATTCAAATTTATATAACCACCTAAAATTACCATACATATAAGTGTATATTTCGGAGCACCTCATGTAAATACAACACTTATCCAATTTCTATAAGCAAGAGTGAGGCAGATAAACAGTAGGCTTTAGACAATGATACTGCATGATGTATGTTAGCGCACTCGCTTTAAAATGTTGATATGTGAAGCAACTCAAAGCTCAGCTGAATCATTGAGGATTATATATATTCATCACTTTGAGAAATCACACGCACAGAAGAGAAAGCAACAAGAAAGTGTCAGTAATGCACTGCAGAGGAGTACTCTTGGCTGCTGCCAAAAAATAAATAAATTAATAAAATGTGAAGAGAAAACAGCACTTGAAACCCTTTTATTCTTAGTGCGGTAGCAACAATTTATTTCCATTTAAAGTAAAGCATCAATTTCTTTTTTTATTTGTTAAGGTTTAATATTAATTATTATTAACTTTTACAAACCTCAAATTATTAAAAGCCCAGTATGCTGGACTATGATCTGTGCAGGGTTAAGCAGTCCCATTATCAGTTCTGCTGCCACGCTCTGCAGCCAGGTTTGATGAAAAAGTGAGTGACGAGATTCACGGCTGCTGGAGCAGCAGATGAAATAGAAGGGCAGGATAAAAAAAAGCAGCTTTCTCCTTTTGTGCCTCTTGCTAGAGAAATGAAAAGATAAAAAAAAAAAAAAAATCAAAATATAAGCCCAAACAACCCATTCTACCCCTCCAGCAAGAAGGACAAAAAGACACATTACTGAAAGAACTGGAAACTGAGATTAATTTTTTAGATCCTGCCCAAATATGCCATCATAGAATATTATGGCACCTTCATATTCCAATAATTACATAAAAACAAAAAAATATATATGTATTTTTTCTTTTCTTTGCTCCTATTAATAGCAAAAGTATAAAGTAAAAATGTTGTGGTTAGTGATACTATATGCCAATAAAAGATAACAAAAGAGAACTCAGAAAATTACAGTGTTGTGCTTTTCAAGCAAGTACTGATAACAGTTGAAACAGTTGCAGTACAAAATCCAAAATAAATTCACTGGGTAAAGCCGGAAAAGGGCTGTTGAACAGGTGCTGATGAGGATATGGTGTAAGCACAGTATTTGGCGTGTGTGTATGTGTGTGTAGAATAGAATTTTCCATATGCTTAAACAATGTCTAGGTATAAAAAACAAGAAATCTGTTTTTTTACAGCACAGTGCCAATATGAAACCCAACCTTGTAATTGCAGCAACAAATGCAAGAATGGTACCAAACCCAGTATGTAATATTATGTCACACGTATATCATTAAATATAAAAGAATTGCATCTGCTTTTTTAATGCTGTCCTTTCTGTCCTGTTTAGTGCAGCTTGTTGTTAGTCCCTCACATACCGCTTCAGTTGAGACAGACAACCACTCAATCTGCTCTGTGGTCCTTCATCAGATACAATAATTTAGTGTGCAGAGATAACTTGATGTTTTTTTCCTTTTAACCATTCTATTGAATTTAACACAGCATCTTTGACACTATGCAGTCACTTTAAAATACTGAAGACAAAAATATATTTTTTAAATGTTGTAATTATATATTACTATATCACTGAATATAATTACTTTAGAATATATAATGAGAAAACCAGAAAAAGTACAACTTCTGTTCAAAATGTAATCAGCTTAATTTGTTGCTACTCTCACATGCATTGAGTTAGCTTAAAATATGTATCATTTTACCTGACTTTAATGAGATGTATGATTGAGGCACACAATAGTTAAAAAAATAATAATTTTTTTAAGTGACAACAGAAAAAAAAGAATTGGTTGTACATTTCTCAATATTATGATTATTACTGCAAACTTAATAAAATATTTCAAGTCTGTGTTTTTGACATTTAAATAAGGTATTATAATTTACTCTTGACCCTGACCAGGAAAAAAGCGGGTTTGGAAAGAGAATGAATGGATTATATTACCTCATCAGAATATTTAATAAGTATAATACATAATTTAGTATTTCTGAACATGTAACACTCACAATTAAGGATATCAGGTCAGATTTGTAAATGTTGGTTGTAAACTTTGATCTGTTCCATATTATATTTAAGTATTAATTTCAAATAAAAGTACAAATATTTCAGCTCATTCAATGTAGTCCAGGTATCTGCCATTATACATTATCAGTATTACTTTTTCACTCTTTGGAAGTTGGAGAGAAATGGCTCACTGTAAGAGTTGTAAGAGTACTGGGAAAATAGCTGGAGGAGACTGATTTATTGCTATTACTGGAGTCCATGGTCTCACGTTCAATAAATGAAAAATATAAATTAAAGACTTTTTGGATTGCTATATATTTACTGTTTGTGATACCAATGTAGAGACCTTCTGTTTAAATAAGGAAATAATGTAAGATCGTGTACAGCTTTATATAGTTTGCCTGAATAATGCCATGTTAATATGTAATGAAAATATTATCAAATGTTCCCAAAATACAAAAATAAATTACTTCATATACTAAAAAATAAATAATTCAAAACAACAATGACATTGGATGGGTGAGTTCATTATTTTATTATGTGAACCCGCATATCCTGAGAGAACTGGGCACTATAGACTAATGGAACACCAGTCCATCAAAATGTTTTTATACCAGGACATTCCCTACTGAATGTATGCTGCACATGGATAGTATTGGAGTAACTGACATAAACCCACATGAACAACAGGAAAATATACAAACTACAAGCATGCTTTGACTAGGCCAGTAACTTAATGTAACATGGCTAACAAAAATACAGAGGTGATGCTTTTTTGATGGGTTATTGAACATATTTAATATATACTGTGTGTTTTGTAATGTTAATAATGAAATTAAAATAAAGCATCATATTATAGGAGTTAAAGAGTTTGTATTTGCATTTCATTTTAAGATTATTGCCTCAGTAATTCTGTCATAGTCTGTGGGGTGTTGCCATTCTATCAGTTCTCTGAATATTTCCACATTGCAAAGATGAGCATGTAAAGTTAAATAGTGACTATAACCTAACTCCACAGCAGTGAGTGTGCATTGAGTGTGTAAGTTGAATACTATTAGTTGTAAGCTCTGGCTCTCAGTTCCTCAATTTCTAAATATTCTCCATTCAGTTTTGCTATATAAAATGTAAAGGTGGAAGAAATGGATGAGCATGTGTAATTTATGAAAGGTACCCCAGTTCAGAAGATCTACATATCTGTACAGTAAACATATAAGTAAGCCACTAATAATCATGAAATTTCAGTTCTAAACTATCCTTACACTTCAATTTTCCAACAAAGACAGTAACAAATTGATAGAAAAAATGGATTTTCAAAAGAATGAACTGATTTCAGTATACGGTTAGTAGACCTTTAATCACTTATTGTCTAGAATACAGAATCTCTACTTGTCCTGTATTACAATAAGACCTGGCGAGTGAGTTTAAATGGTTTGAAAGCTGCAGCCCCGAGACAGACAGTCCAGTGAGAGAGGTCACGCTGACTCTGGAGTGACCCCAGTCTAACCAGCCTTGGGGAACTAATAAGTGAGGCTGCCAACAAAAAGAGAATGCAATGACAAACCAAGCAAAAAATCATATACAGAAAACTGGGGAAGGGTTAAAATGAGGAAATATTCATGGTATGGTATTACTCACTTTTTTATTTTACATAACATTTATGCATATGTATTTTATGAGCTTGATCCTTCAGTTTTATGTGCAGTAGTTAACTGTGCATCATTCAGATGGAATGTAATCATATTGCTATAGCATCTATAGATTGTAAAGGAGCCCTTTGGGTTTAGAAGCTAATGCCTAAACCACTGCCATTATAAAGTATAACATCACATCTCATTCATAAATAAGTTAATTATATTTAAGAACACATTAACGAGTCACTTAACAACTTATCAACAAACATTAGGAAGAACTGAAGAAGAATCAGCTATTAGCTGCAAAGGTGCTTAAACACTACCTACAATAAGCTCTCTTTGGTTCAAGCATTGCATAAAGAAAACCAGTTTTCTATCAAGTATTGTACTTTGTCTTTTTTCCCACTAAAAATACATATTTGTAAAATGAATACTTGTTCCATTCTGACAAGAAAACTTCACAAATGCATATACAAATCCATTTCGGTCAGAAAAAAACACCCTGAACAAACCTGCCTTACACCAAAGCTTTTCCTAAGTTAAAGCATATTTCAACAATAATCATGCATGTAAAGTAGTCATGTCAATATAATCTATAATAAATAATGCAACTAAATTTTTGGAAACATTTTATAGAGTGGTTTTTGTAATGTATGGTTGCAATTTATGACTGGAACCAGGCTCTCTAATGCACCTCCTGCTGGCGCTATAAATATGGAAATATTTATATTGTGATGATGTCATTCAGAGCGCGAGCCTGTGTATTAAACCGAAAAAGCCATACAAATGCAGATACATGCAATAACAGAGAACTCTATCAGCTAATCAAAAAAAAACAAGTGTATTAGCAAAATTGATTACGTGCATGAAAAGCTTATTACATAATAAGTAGATACTAAAGTAGTGAATCAAAATAAAACATAAAAAGGTGTAGGGTCAGTTGAAAAATGTGTAATGCATTGCACTAAGTATCTGATTAAGATACAAATTATAGTTATATAACATTACCTGGTTAAAGTAATGTAGAGATATTGATCTAAAGTGCTATCATGTCTCCAAATACAAAAGAGTAAAAATTATCTAAAAAGTTTTAGTTTGATAACTGAAATAAACAAAAACACAAATTCACAATGATTTGAAGGTTTTGAGATTATTAAACATGCTTTATTTGTCCTTCACATTTAATATTTAGACTTGAAATGAATTAAATGATTAATGTCTAAATACAAGTAAATCAATGTACATTATACGTATTTCAAAAGTCAAATAAGGTGTCTATTTTTAATAACTGTATCCACAAATAGAACAACATCTCCCTGGGAGTGCACATACTTTGAAAAAGTAGCTTACGGTACAATATGCTCTTTCTTGAAACAACATAATTATGTTTTCTATGTAAAATGTTCTCTGTTTCCAAAAGAAAAAATGTGATTTTAGGCTATCAAAATCAAAATGAGCAGTTTACATTTAGGAAAAGTATTCATACAATTTGAAAGAGACTGTGTGCTTTAATAAAGTATCATAAGAAAAGAAATCAGCATTCGGTAGGTGAGCTTTGGTGAATCTTCATACATAAAAATAAAAGCTTTCTCCATTCTTCAAAGAAATTACTTTATACTAACTATTGTGTTACTAAGACAATCCTTGGAAAGTTTAGTATGAGTTGTTTAATTAATTGAAGAATAACATATCTCTCCAACTACAGATGTGTATGATTTTGTCTCTCTTTAAACAGCATCGCTAATATTTTCAGTTTCAACATGTGCTATAGCTACAACTTCAACTCCATGTAAAACAGGATTCTTTCTTTGTTAATTTTTGATTTGTTTTACAATATTGTACACAGTGGTGTATAACACACACATATACATATATATATATATATATATATATATATATATATATATATATATATATATATATATATATAAACATAACCAAAATAGCACCTGATTTGGTTAAAATATTCTTGGTATGAAGAGAAGATTTGATGTGATGACTCCCCGATGAATTGCTAAGGTTCAGCTCTGTTTATGCTTAATGTTGTTAGTCTTTGATTTTGGGTAGTGAATATTATTAAACTTTAGTCATACTTACCATTGAAAAGCCCAATTTTAGGCCAAATGGACATTTTGAAAAATGTTCAAGAAGTTTAGTTATTTTTCTTGGGATGTGCCAACCATTTAAAATGTAAATTGTGCTATGTGTTTCCAGTATAGGTTGCATTTATTCATATTTGTGTGAAACTCTGTTGTAAAACAAATATCTTTATTACAATTTTGTGCCATAATATTCTAATCTCATTTCACAGCTTCAAACTTATGGATTTACAATAGGCTGGTATATGTTCAGATACAATGCAGCAGGTGTAGTTCCTATCTGGCCACTTAATGCTGCAATCCTTTCATGGAAATAAATAGGTTCAAAATAAATGGATGGACGTGCGGATACAAGTATAACTGGATGAACTGTGTACATCGATAGTTACAGAAGCTTTGAGAAATGTATGTACTAAGCAATAAAATATAAAAAGTAAAAAATATACTTTTATATTCTGAATTAAACATGGTACAGTATATATATCATTATGATGAATGCAGGAACAAGATTACAAAATGTTACATACTATATATGCTACTTTTGAACGTAGACCATGAAGTAACCCCAAAAAATTAATAAAGAATTCTTTAAACCACACTTAATTTAAGACAGACAATTCATTTAATTATACTCTAGTGTTTAATTGATAATATGACAGGAACAAAAGGCAAACATATAAGTGAGAAAGGAATATCTCTTTAAATTTGTCACATTTTGCAAGATTCAAAAATAAATAAATACAAAATAACAAAACAGGACTCCAGCTGAGCCATTTGTTAGCCTCATCCCTATCAATTCTGATACCAGCCTTTTAATCAAGCTTGCCTTCTGATCACATTTTAATTTCTTCTTTGATATTCATCTCTCCAGCTATCTGCCCATGTCTGTCCCTTTTTTTATTTTGTTCTCCTACACTCTTCAATTACCCAAGCTTGTTTGAACTGCCACAACCATGAATGTGTCTTCCGAACTTTGAATTCAAAGATCAGACAGCAGTTCAGGCTGAAACCGTAATGTGGTTTAGTCAAGGATATGGATGGGTGCACAAGGAACCCAAGAGAAAGTAACCAAGCACTACCATCTAGTGTCAGAATCGGAGAAATACCATTCATTAAGCACTGTGTGGGGAGTTCACCAGGTTGATAGATGCTTTTTATGTGTTCATGAACAGTGGAAATTAAAGACACTGGCACCTTAGGATCCTATAAATAATTTGCGTGCACGTTATACATCAGTGGAGTATTCTTAATTTATCAGAAAAGGCCTTTTTCTCTGTGCTGGGTGTTCAGTGTTAACAAACAATGGAAAGTGAAAATGCAATAACAGTACAATATTGCATCTTGACTGGACATAAACCTTCCCCAGTTTCATTGGTAAGTATCTGAGGAAGGCTGACCGCACGTGCCATATATTTGATTTCAATCTTTGTAACACATAAGCCTGAATGCAGGCTTTTTTTTTTTTTTACCTGTTAAAGATCATTACTGTTAATATGAAATTTCAAGTATGCAAGAAATGAAAGCCTTGGAAAAAAATGTGTGGATAAAATGACATTTAAACCAACTTAGTGACACTAAATATACAGTTATAGGCAATTGTAAAAATGTATATTCCATTATGACAGCTTAAAAAAGTTTATACGTTAAATGTGAGATTTAAATTTAAGGTGTAATAACTGGCAAACATGTTCTGCAGTCTTGTTTACTGAATGCGCTTTAATTCAAATTCTACATATTACATTGATTACCACATTAAGTATGTTTTAGAATAAGCAGCCACAATGATACATGTGATAACATTTCTCCGAAGTGTAAACTAAAACCAGAGTACTCATTGTATCTTCAGTTAGCAATGTTTTCTTGTAGATGATAATGAAATGCACACAATAATAAAGAACATATGCAGAAGAAATGGGTGAAATCCTTCAACCTCATAACAGGGCCTGAATAATGCTTGCTAGAGCACCAGTACTCCACCCCAAATCACTCATTGTTATTTAAAAAAAAATAAAGGCCCAAAATTACAGCAAAATGAAGAGTTCATATTTTGTAAAAAAAATAAATAAATAATATTGCTAAAAAAAAATACAGTAGAAACACATTCCTGGACATCATTGAAGGTATACGTATTTTTTGACAAGCTTAAAACTGATACTTTTTGGGTCAAAATGGCAAAAGACTGAACAGATTTTGTTCACTTTAATCATTAACATGTGGTCAGATCTCTTCAGTTTGGTTAAAATTAATTGTATTTTTATTTGCATGCAAAAGAAAAAAAAATAGACTTCCAAAGACTAAATCATGTAAAATAAGATAAGAAAAAAAAAAATGCTTATTTGTGCAACAGTGTTTACTTAAAGCTTTCATTCACTGGCGTAGTGAAATGTAATATTCAGTCATGAGGATTAAAATGAAAAAGACATCACAATGCATATATAATGCGGTGCAGAAGACAGCTCATAGATTTATGCTATATACCTGGAGCGAATGCAACTTGACTTAGTGAGGTTTTACAGAGAGGCTTGGAGGATAAACTGGGGAAGCTTAAAATGAACAGTCAGCAAAAGGAACACAAAACAGAAAGGGGAGAATAACAGCTGTAGTGTCAGCATGACTGGTAGGCAAGGCTGAACTATTCACAAATCATTCTCATCCCTCCCGCCATCCGTCCAAATAATAAAAACACCCCCTACCTCATAACCATCAACAAAATAAATCTAATTTTACCCATTCCAGCATAGGGCAATAGAAGCTGTTTATATTCTCCGCACAGCCTCCTCCCTCCCACCAGCCCCCAATCTCTTATCCATGCTAGACTCCATTTTGTAATAAGTTCTGATCACTGTTGCTTCCAATTTGCATGCCACTACAGGAAAATGGAGGCTCTGACTTAGTGAAATAAGAAAGAGGTAAAGATGAAGATGAAAGAGGATGAAAACAAAATAAATCGGAACGCATGCTGGTTATTTGCACGTGCTGCGGCGTACATTTATGTGGACATAAAGACAGAGAAGGAAAGATAGACAGATAGATGGATAGACAGATAGAAGGGTGGTGGGGGGAGGGAGGGGAAAGAATGTCAAAGAAGCCACATTTTGCCATTTGCTTATTTAAATTCAATATCACATCCTAGCTGAGCAGTGAAATAGATGGGTTGCAATATGAATTTCTGATCAGCTGGCTGATAGGTTATGAGGTAGGACAGTAATCTCATTTTTGCTGCCTGCCTGTTCAAATAAAAAAAAAAAAGAATGGCGTAGCAGAAAAGGGTAGAGAAGATATCCACACCTATGTCTGTGAGCCCTTCAGACCCATAGCTGTCTGGATACGCCATTCTTTTTACACCCTTTAACCAAGATAACAATAGATGAGCAAAGCTGCATCTTGTTTACTTGTAGGGAAGGCATGCCTCACAGCCAAAAATGACAACATGTTAGTAATATGAATAAGACAGAAATGTTTATGCAGAGTGCTAGCAAAAATATATAAAAAAAAAAAATAAAGTAAGGGGACTGAGCTCAAATTAACACCAACAACTTGGTAATACAATGTTTTAATGTTGGGGCCAGATGACCCATCAATTCACAAAGTTGAGGGTTCAATAAGATTCAAAACTTTTGAAAAAGGGTTTCTAAGAGTCGAAATAAATAGCACAGCCATCCTGATGAAGTTATCTCTTCAGATCTTCGAATAGGATGTAGGAATGTTTACGTTGCTACCAATAGGAGCAACATCATGAGACCTTCTACGTGCTCCATCACAATTATCAACATCAGCCTGCACCGTGGTTCATTGTATCATGCACAGCGCAGAGCTGGCTAGCTGGCTGACCAAGGGCAAGAACACTTCTTTTGGTGTTTTCCACTGGCCATAGGCCCCAAAGATTTATTTTTCCTGAGATCCATTTAGATACATAATGTTCTTTATTAATATGTAGTGGATAAATCATAATTTATAAAAGAAGTCCTTAGACTGATGTTTGTGTATATACGTATGTATGTATGTATGTGTATTTTTGTATTGTGACCAAAAGGGCGAACATGATATACTCAGAGAGGCTGAGCAGCGTAACACAAGTCTCTTACCAAACTGCCAAAGCTATAAGGCAACCTCTGCAAAGGCAGCAGCAATGTCAGCTAATTTAGTTAAGGCTGTTCTTGTTTTAGCTTCAGGCTGAAGTATTTAGAAAGTCAATTTAGTCAAAATATTACTATTTAGGTAATGCCTTTATTCATGGCAACTTACAATATCTGAGCAACACAATTAGTTACATTTCTTTTCTTTTGCCAATTGGAACTCAGGCAGATCACAGTGTCAGTAGTGGGATTTGAACTCCAAAGCCTTAACCACTACACTACACTGCCCAATGGACATAAGAAGCTGGATGTTTGTGTTTCATTGTAAAATTATATAGCAGTGGTTCTCAGGTGTCGGCCTAGTTGCCCCCTGTGGCTGCAGGTTTTTGTTCCAAGCAGTTCCTCAATCAATCAGTCATTTTTATATTTAAGTGATCTCATTGTCTAATTACACGACTCTTTTCTTCCTTTAATTTTACATTTAGAAAAGTACAGTAGTAATAGCGTTATACCTATTAAGGCTTATTTAATTTTTTTTCTGTATCTTTAAATACGTACTTTTTTTGGTTATTTTTAATTGAATTATTCTGTAGAGTTTGCTTTCTTAATTGTATCTCAATACTGACAATTTATGATGAACGGAGCAGATATCAGCTGTGAACGCTGGCCCCAGCCCAGACAGACGGACGACATATTTTGCACCCACACACTGTTTATTATATACAATATATACAAAGTCACGTGCACTCACACCCCAGTGCCTCTGCACCGCTTTCCCCAAAGTCCAGGACCCACAGTCACTGTGCCTTTCCTCTGGCCGCCTCCTGTCCTTTCTCCAGCTCCGTCTTCTGCCTCCCAACTTCCACCGCTGACTGGAGGGAGGCGGCCCCTTTTATGGGGAGCCGGATGGGCTCCAGCTGCTCCCCGGCACTTAATGGTGGCCACACCCCTGTGTGGCGGAAGTGCCGGCTGCGCACCCGGAAGCCGTCCGTGTCTCCCCGGTCGTCTTCCCCCCGGCACTTCCTGGTGTGGCGGAAGTGCCGGGCTCCCGAAAAACAGGCACTGGGCGCCGCCTGGCGGTGGCCACGGGTCCCTACAGGGCTGGGCTTCCAAGCCCTGTACCCGAGGCCCCCTGTCTAACCAGGACGGACGCCCCCACTCGGTCTGGAGGAGGCACACGCCCTCCTCCAGTCCTCTAAGGCGTCCCGGCCGGGCTCCATCCCCGGCCGAGGGCCACACGGGATGAACCGGCATCGGGGCGCCGCCTGGCAGAGGCCACAGGCCCCTACAGGGTAGGGCTTCCATGCCCTCGACCCGTGGCTCCCAAAAGAACCAGGACGGACGCCCCCTCGCGGTCTGGAGGAGGCACAAGCCCTCCTCATGTCCTCCTGGGCGTCCCGGCCGCATGACTCTAAAAGGAGCAGCTGCTTCAGTATTACCCACTTGTGTGCTTATTGAGTAAACAGAGCTAATAAATAAATAAAAAGAAAAAGAATTAATTCTTATCTTTTCAACAAATATCAATTCCTGCTTCATTCAGTAAAAATAGTGCATAATCATTCTGTAATTTCTGGGTGTAGGCAAACAGCATGAAGACTGAGAAATAACAGCCTGATTGATTAAGGTGGAGTTAAGACAAAACCTGCAGCCACAGAGGACCCCCAAGACTGAACTTGATAGCAACTGGTAAAATGAACATTGACCTTATAATTTAATTGGCACTATATAAAAATAAAACTGTATTGTGCTGTAGAAGAATAGCAAGGTAATGAAATTGGTACCACTGCTCACCCGTGGAGCCATTGTCCTGGGTTCGAATTCCACACTCTGTTATTGTCTGTGTAGAGTTTACACATTATTTCTCTGTCTGAGTGGGTTTTGTTCCAAAATTGCACTCTAAATTTAACACCGTGTTAGTATGAGTGTGAGGCTGTGTATAAGTGGACAGTCCAAGAGGTATTTTCTATCTTCCACCTACTGCTGCCTGGATATTTTCCGGCACCTTGTGACAATGAATTGGAGTAAGTAGGTCTGAGATGCTTACTAATAACTAATAATGACACTGACACATCAAAAAATATGGTGTTTAGACATGCAAAATAAGAATATTTTGTACTCTTTGTGACAAATTTAAACATGAAATAGACCTTCTTTTGAATGGGGCATTTTCTTAAAGTCAGTTATTTTAACTATTATTGAATAACATATCAAGTTAGCTTTGGGTCAAAGAAAAACCCACCAAACCACATGGATGCTTATTTTATTGGACCATTTTATGGAAACATCCTGGCTTTACTTTTATAGAAGTATGTTTAAAGAGATAATATTTTATATTTTCTAATCTATTACTTCAACCGTAATGTTTATTGTTATGGCCAATAAAAATATTTAATATTATATTTTTGTGGAGAACACAGATAAGAAAATTACTGGCACAATGAGTTTTAATGGAACCAAAACGAACAAACAGGAAACAATATCAAAACATTCACGAAAAAATCTCAGTGTAGTCATGTCACATAACACATATCCAGTTGTGTGCGCACTACTTCCCAAGTGCATGTATTTTTGCTAAAAAATGATTAGAAGAACTACTTCCAAAAAAATCCTTTTGAGAGCAGCTGAAAAGCACGCTCAAACAAGAACAACCTTTTTAATTGAAGACTGGCCACCCCGCTAACTCATTACTCCTGCCCAGTAATAGCTCATTCATTGGCTACCTTTTTGCTTCACTCCATGTCAACATTGCAGAGCACGGTCTGTGAAAGAGATAGTTTGGGGTTAAAATAAAAAGAAAGACAATGAACACATTATTGGGTGGAAAGTATGCCTCATATCTGTGCATAAAAATATGATATTGTGGCTTAACTAGGTAAGTCTTTAGTTCAAAAGCTTTATCCCGTTTACAATTGGATTTTCTAGCAGTGGCTTATTTAACAATAGTTTGGGAAACATATGACTAGATACCTGATAAATCAACATAAGAAATTTGACAAACAATTGGAGGCCATACTGCCTATTAGGCACATTAGTTTAGATAATAGCCAGGTTGTACCAATATCTTATCTATATACCTCTTAAAGGTTGTCAAGGTTTTTTCTTCAGCTTCATGTCTTGGTAGTTTTTGTCCAAATTCCCACAACTCTCTACTCAAAGAAGTGCTTCCTAGCTCCATCTTTGTCCTAAAGTACATGTTTCACTGCTATGCTGAATCTACAGTACTTATCAATAGCATTGAGAAGTTTAAAGATCTGTTTCAGGTTCCTGTGCAGTCTCCTCTGCTCAAAACCAGAGGTGCTTGTAGGGACTTTGGTCTCTGACCAAAAAACTCCATGGGGCCCTCCATCTCATCCTCCTGACATGGTAAAATTTGTTACCGTTATTTTAGCACAAAGTTTTAATTATTAAGATCAATTGCGTGGACTTAATAAGCACAAATCCTTTATTTTTTTGTAAGAAACAGATGATATAAATATAACACAATAAGAACAACATTTTTAAAGAAAACAGAAAAGCAATAAAAAAATAGAATAAAGTAAATTAAAAAGTTAAATAAAAAAATGGAAGGTGCACAAGGTAATAAAAAATACAAATTGCACATCATAATACTTTAAAAAAAAATAAATAAAAAAAATATATGTCTCATAATAGGTATTACTGTAACTTTCCAAATCGCTCATTACACAGCAAAAACCTAAGGTGTACATGCTGCAGCAATCAGACCCATAACCCTCAACAGACAAAGTACAAACTGAACTTAAGTCTGTCCTTGAGTTCATCATTGTCTGGGTATTTTCAGCTGTCTCTGTGCCTTCAGAGTTTAGAGGGTTCACTTTAGGACACTCACATTTTAAGCTTTCACCACTGGCTGGACGGTTGACTTCAAATTGTTGGTTTCTTCTCCCAGGTGGATGTTTGCTTTTATTCAAACTGTAATTTTTGGTTTACTGATGAATTTGATAACTTATTTGGAGCACAAAAGTAATCTGCTATTCTCCTGTGCTGCTGTAAAACAGTTCGTTCAGAATACAGTATGTGAAACTCTCTTTTTGATTCCTCAGTTCAGTTCTATCCGCCTCTAATTTAGTATGCTCAGGTTAACATGTAATTGAATCAACATTACAAACTCTCCTCTACTTACCACTGTCCTTTCTTCCTGTTTGGTTTTTTTTCTGCTTTTTGTTATGGACATTTAACATTACTAAGAAAGAAACATTCATCACAGACACTGTTGCAACAGAGATTGGGCCTCCCCTTGGGGGTTTTCCAACTGTGTTGTTGTAGAGTGTCGATGCTATACTCTAAGGGAGTGTTCCCACAGATTTGTCATTGCAATGAGTATCTATGTAAATGGATGTTCTTGAGATGCCAGTTTGGGCTCCCAAGCTATTGCCTGCCTTACCTGTCCTGTCACTGTGCCTCTGCTAGAGAGTAAACATCTTTATTTCTCTGAGTCTGTTAGAGTAGGAAATGTCTTTATGCCCTAGGATGCACTTGGTTGTTGTCCTCTGCAGAGCTTCAAATGCTGCTAGGTCTTTCTTCATCAGTTTTCTGAAACTGTTTACATGGCTATAGGGTCTTCTAGCTTAAGGTTCAGCACTACTAATAAGACAGTGAGATGCATGTAAAGGATTGAGACTTTATAGCATAACACAGTCACATATAAATATCCATAGTCAGTCACACCAGTCCATCTTAGAACACTATAACTTACACATCTATTGGATATGGCATAAAAACAGATTACCATGAGAAAATCTACAAGGACCCCAGAAAAAGAATGACTCCATCTTGATAGCGACCAAGCCTTAAAATGAATCCAGGTGCCTTAAGTTGTGAGCTGCTTTAGCATTGCTAACTTCCGACCTACCATCATCCATACCTGTAAAGCAGCAACAAAACAATATTATTGAAACTGAAGTGAGAGAGTGAACAATTCCATTAAGTTAGCAAAAGTAATCCAGTGGTAAGAGGATTTTTCAGGAGGTGCTAAATAAACCTTTATTTAACTAGGTCACTGTGTTCATTTTGAGCATCATTATAATAAGATCTATAGATAGCAGATATTGCTTAGCTGAAGTCTATCTGGTTTTTTTTTTACATATTTCTTTTACTGCTAACATTCAGATCAGTAGTTATCAGCACCACTAGCAGGAGGAAGAAGGGAAACAACTTATGGTTTTATAGAAAAATTTCAGAGTCTAATTTCCGACAGTGCATTTCAGAATGATATTAATTTCCTTGGATATCTAGTAAATCAAAAACAAGTGAGGTCTGTTGCCGCCAACGTTGTCAGGCACAATAATATCCATTAATATGAAATTAATTATGTTTCATAGCCAAAAACTATACAAATTCTTTACAAATCTGTTACCTCCCCCTAACACATAACTCAATCCATTCCTTAATTATAACTCCAGCTACATTGGATACTTAATGGAAAAGACATTCAGGTATGGGGCACTCGCATACCAGTGGTGTGGTGGTTATTGCAGCTGTCTAACAACTTGAGCAGTCTGTATTAAATTCTCCCCCAAGGGGTTCATCAGATGAATATGGAGCAGAAATACTCTCCTCAATCCAAGCATTGGTCTGATCTCATCTCAAGAGTATAGGTATGCCTTGCATCCTACTGTCTGCACGGCTAAACAAAAACAGATAAGTCAGGAGACAGATTTCTGAGCATATCAACTTTAATATAGTCTTACTTAGCCAGAAAGTGAAGGAATAAAATTTAGATTTCTTAAATAGTGCTGCAAGCTGTTTTCACATAGCCTAGTTTTCTTTTTAATATTATCATACCTACCTGAAGCCATTTTCAAAGAACAGCAAAGTGTTTTCTTCAATTGTAACAAATCTGTATTTAGTATTTACAATGATCTATACTTATATTTTAACTGCAAATTGTTCACAGTGCTCTGTGCTTGCACTCAGTGAAGAATGCAGTGAAGAAAAAAATGTTATATTGTATTGTGTTGTAACTGTATCACGAGGCCTCCTTAAATCTTTATAATATGCCAGCACTTTACACGTGAATAAGAATTGCTGAATTCATAGCTTTCCCATCATAATGTAGAGCATAGTCATAGTAAAAAATAGCTATAACATCATGTAATTTTCGAATACCTACTACAATCAGTTCAGTGTACTAGGGTCCAGAGCCTATTCCAACAAATAGGGTTTAAACTTGGGAAACAGCCACAGACAAATTGTCACATACATGACAAATGATATCACAAGGTGCAAGTAATAATAATAAGTCTGAGTTGAAGTGAGTATCAAACATATTCTACTATAGCATACCAGATATTAACGCACTTTCTTATTAGCTGCACATAGAGAATATCATGGATTATCACCCATTAAAACAGTAAATGTGGCATACGATTATGTACATAGGTGTTTCAAAATTTTCTTTCATGCTTTGTAAGTGACTCACACAGGCCAATATTCAGGATTTCAAACTGATGACATAACAGCACTAACCAATTTGTAACCATGTAGCCTAAGATGACAGTTAAGTCCATCTTTATTTATATAAATATTATAAAGTGGGTCTGTGGGTGACATTGACATCAAAGTAATCAAAGTATACTTATAACATTTTCATCTGAGGCAAGTAAAGTTCTTTAAAAGAGATACCTACTATATTGTACTTACAGTACATCAATGAAAATTAAGGCTTAACTTCCAAAACAAACTACTGGCATTTGGACAGACCAATGATTAGAAGGAATAGAATGTCTTTAAAATCAAAATGGTAACTGTTCGTACTGTTGATTTTTGGATGCTGAAGGGACTTTGGCTTACTCCTGTTATGATTTCCATATTGTAGATACACCACTATAAAACATAATCACCTTTGTAATTGACAACAGCAACTTAGACATAGTGAAGACAGAAATGATTTACACAAAACTGGATTTTCAGTTAAACTCTTTATTTCGATTCACACATTAATTTGAAAAACAAATATTAATTTTCTTGAAAAAGTCATGCCATTGACATAAGAATTGCATGTATTTCCTGTCTGTAACCGTTTTCATGCATTAAATCCACATTAGTCTACCTGTCATTATTTATTTAAATACAGATCTCTAATGAATAAAAATCACTGGACTCATTTCCTGTGTCATGTAGACATTATTTTTGAGCTAGCAGGTCTGTGTTGTGTTGGTACTGGTAAGAGGACATCCACTTTTTCAATTACGATGATAACTGAGTGATGTCAATCTAATATAACCTAACCTAAAGATACATTGGAGACTGAAGAGGAACTTGAAGCTGATGAAAGCAGACTGCAACCTCATCAACAAGAATTAAAAACTGAAAGTGGTCTCCCCTAGACTTTCTCGTATACTCAGATACAGGGATGGATATTTGAGGAGTAAACTGCAAGACAATGATTATACTTTTATATTGTGTACAGTAAAAAACCATTAACAACAAATCAAAGCGAAATAATAATAAATTGAACAATTATTATAAAAGTAAAGTTGAATAAATTGGACTCTGCAGCTGCATGAATACAAAAGTACCACTTCTGGTTAGCAGAAAGTGCTCAAAAGTTGATAGAAATCTGTTTTGTACCTAATACATATATGTAAAATTTGGATGACCTAAGTGAAAGCGTACTCAAGTTATCGTGTTTACACATATACACACAGACAGACTGAAACACAGACATAATTCCAAAAATGGTATTTTCAAACTAAAAGAAGTCTAAAATGTCGAGATTTCATCAAAATCTCTAAATCAAATTTTTGGATGATTACAATACTTTCCCTACGAGAGACTAAATCAGTCTTTGGGTGGTCTAAGACGTTGAGATTCATCAAAATCTCAAGGCCGAACTTTTGGATGATTACAATACTTTCCCTATGCAGGTATAGGGCATTTGCAGGTTAATTAGAGGAGGGACCTATTGCTATGGGGTATACTGTAATTGGCTTTCTGTGTAATGAAATATTCCCTTGGAGAATGTACACAATGGAGTTTTTTTGTGTATCTTTGTGTGGAAAATACGCAGCATTGTCACATTTTTAAAAAAACACTGCGCTTCCACTTGATGTGAATGAGTTGCACAAATAGAATCAATTTTACTGGTATGTGCAGCTGTGAAAAAACATAGCTAAACACAAAAGTATGAACAAAGGTTTAGGTAGCATTATTCCTTGTATTCTATTCCAAAAAAACTTTAAAACCACCCACAAAAATTCTTTTTAATGAGCTTTGCATTTCAGAAATGTTAAATTGCCATCAACATCAATTTAAGTGTCTGAAATTGTATGTAAATGAAAGCTACCCTGTTCGCTCATCACTACTTAGACAAATTTAAATCTTGATGTGACAATATTTTGGAAACATTGTATGTATGGGAAAGGATGAGCTTTGTTAAGCCTAATGGCCTGTTGTTTTGATCAGTAAGAACTGTTGATAGATAAACAGATATAGAGTTAACTTTACCATTGGGAAATACTATAGGTGGCAAAGTGGAGCTGTGACTACTGCTGCTTGTGATAAGATGGGATAGAGGTCTGTGGCACTGAGCAGTTTTTCAGTTTTAAAGACAGTACAATCAGGCTCTGGGCAGGCATAGATGCTCGTGATAGCATTGACTAGTGGCCATGTGGTGTTGATGAATTTGTGCAACCTGCATTCATGGGCAGACATGCACATTTCAGAAAGTTTCCTCATTAGCACATTGGGGTGCATAATTAGGCACCTATGCTGAGTAAAGCATAAAAGGAGCCTGAGTAGGACAGAACAGACAGGAACAAATAAGAAAGAAGATAAAGAGAGCAAGATCTAGAAGGCTCAAAAAGATCAGATTAGTCTGGAGGTTAAATGGAAACACAAGAGAGAAAGTGAACAGAGGCAGGATCATGGCTGAGCCACTGCTGCCACAGCATGGAGGCAGGTGGTTGAGAAGTGGCCCCAACTAGGAGTGAGCAGACAGTACTTAAAGGGCAGGACAACTGCTCCGAATGAGCTTCCATGGATGGCCGAGAGATGGCAGCGGGAGACGGGAGCAGGGCTCATGGGGTAAATGGCAGATGGCCATGAGATGGCGATGGGAACATGACCTAGTTTGAAGAGCTGATTGCAGTTGTTGGAGGACGTCTCCTCTTCCTGAGGAGACCAAAAAGGTATAAGCAGTGTAGACATCAAGTTCTAGAAGGAAGCACAGAGGCTCAGTGTGTTTTTTAATGGACTTATCCTGACCTTGTTTTAAATTTGAATGTTACTTATTTATATGAGTGGGACTAAGAGCGGAGGTGGATGGAGGCTGCTGTGTGGATCTGTTTCGCATATTGATTGTTACACATTTTGAAATGACTTATTTTCAACTTTGTTAAATACAGTAAACACCAAGAAAAAAAAATCACAAAAAAAGTATTGGATTATTTATTTGAATTTTTAACCACGGCAATGATCACTGTTTTTATTATTGGGATTATTGATTTATTATTTGATAAAGAAACATGCACTGCACTTTTAAATACTTTGTTTTGAACATTATTTATGGAAAATAAAAGCACTGATACACCAACCTTGGTTTCATGATTTTCAACGTCCAGATTTAAAGATCACTATGCCAGCTGTGGGTATCTCTGGCATCACACTATTGTCCTGCAGTTCCAGGGACCTAGGTTTAATTTCTAGTCCACTCAGTGTTTGCATAGGGCCTACACATTTTCCCCTCACCTGCAAGTATTTCCTGCCAATGTCTGTTTCACTTCAACAACACACATTTGTCCTGAAGCTTGCCACAGATTCATTTCTAGTTAAGTATTGTTTTTAGCCTTCTACCTAATATTGCTGAGATATCATAATATTGGCTATGACTACATCCAACCATAAGATAAAGTAAGCAAAGTATGGATTTATTGATTTGAAATAATGTATACATAATTACTATAGGATAATAGCAGACAGTGTTATCAAACCCTAAAACAATTAAAACAACAAATTGCTCACAGCAATATTTATTATATAGCGTTTTCACATGACAATTTGCACTGCAAATCCATTCTTTCAATCAGTCCCAGATCATGATGAGTTACATTGTGGTTTGTGCTTAGGTGTTAATTTAGAAGGAAAACATTAACTGACAGCAGTTCAACAAGTTGTGACAGATTAACGCTGATATAAAATGGTTCTGGCTTCATCAAGCTCTGGGACAATACGCATGACTAGGTGTATGGGTCAGACTCCTTCATGAATACTACTATATCCCTGCCTGTATGCATGTTATTGAAGTTATAGATAAGTATTTATTCAGCATGCATTAAAGAGCAATTTAAATCAAGTTCATAATTTATATAGTATATTATTATGATTTTCAGTAAAAAATAATCATTTCTTCTAAGCTCAAAAAAGACAAACACACAGTAGCATATTTAATATTATGCACAAATACATAGTGTTATGTGTTATTCTTTTTGTTTTTATATTTACTAAAAAACCACAAACAAAGAAATCTTTTAAAAATGCATTAAGAACACCAGTGCTATGATTTGAAATGTAGATTTGAAGGCTGAACTCTATATCATTAAAGAATGCAGGAAGAAACGTCACTGTGATTAGCATTTCCAATCAAAATGACATTTTGGTAACATTAAACGTAAAGACAGACAGGAAGACATTGATATCAGTGTCTCAGCTATATTGCACAATGAAAAGCAATGCATCTACAGTATGTCTGTCATGTCATTTTCTAACCTGTTTAATCCAGACCAGGGTCACGGAGCTGGAGCTCATATGAGTAAGCATTGGCTGCAAGGCAGGAAAAAAAACCTAGATAGTGCGCCAGTTCACTGCAAAGCAAAAACACACACACATACACACCACACATACACTAGGGCCAATTTAGTGTTGACAATTCACTTAATCTACAAGTCTTTGGACAGTGGGTGATAAAAGGAGCGCACAAGGGAAATCAACACAGACACAGGAAGAACCTGTAACCTCAACATAGGGATGACCCAGGATGCAAACCCTGGTTTCATTACTGCGAGGCTGCAGCTCTACCACTGAGCCACCATAGCATATCTGTGTTACCTTTAATGTACTATACTATAGCACAGCATACTTATTTATTATTCTACAAACAGTATAATATTATGGCAAAACAAACCGTTTGAACATCACACTTACGTTTAGGCCTAGATTAAAATGGATTAGTTAACAGTATTTGGGTTTACTTCTTAAGCCAGAAAATTTGAGAATGCTTTCATTTGTTATCTAATAACAGTAGACATTGTTGTGCTTTAAAAATATGAAACATTTATAATGTTAATAAAAATAGTTTAATTTCGTAACAATATGTGTTACAGTCCCTCTATTGCTTGTTAGACTGCTAGTCTAAAATTTATAGTGCAGAGGATAACCTAAATCATTTAATGACAGCAGGAAACTAATTCAAAAGCAAATAAATAATATTAATGTAACACTTTAAAGAAGCATAAAAAACCAAGGTCAAACAGTAAATACAAGAAGAGTGGAAAATAACTAATAATATAATCAAAAATGTCATGTTTTTTACTAACCCTCTTAATCCACACAAGAGCCTTTAATAATGAGAGGAAGCAGTGCTACCACTACACCACCCTAAATAAAAAAAAATGCAAATATTAAATGACAACCTTTGAATCCACTAATAAGTGCTAGAATCAAAATTTTATATAAACGTAACAAAAAAGAAAAAAAAGAAGAGTCCAACTAATTACAAAAAACAAATTCCTGTTTTTTCATTACTGGTATCCACTTTCAAACAACTACAATGGAAGTCGACTCAACAACCAAATGGTAGATGAAGCATCCAGACAACTAGTTCCAAAGAACTAAGGCCATCTTCATAATGGGAATGAAATGCTATAATCAGAATGTAATTTAACATTTAGTAGAATATTTTAATAAGTATGTGAGGTTAAATATAATTTAATTCAAAAAAATAAAAAAATGAATAAAAACAAAAAATAAACAAAATTAACCATAAAAATAAAAAGAAAAAGCAGAGTTCCGTCATTTACCTCATTCATCTCCAAAGAGGAGCAGGTATTAAACATAAATTCCAATAAGCTTTCCTAGAATACTAATTGATGGTAGAAAAATCACATCCCCACAGATATGGTTTTAAGACTTCAAGAACAATATATTTAAATTCTGAATCTTCATGTAAAAATTTAAAAAAATTCAAAAAATGGAATGTTATTTAAAATGTAATTATTTGTTGATTTTGTGCTCAAAGATTCTGAATATAACAGAACAAAACATTTTACCTATTGTCACACACATGTGCTTGGGTGACAACATCACAGCTTATCAAGTAGTAATTCCACTCTGAGCCACGGGTTGGCGATGTTGCTTAATACCTTTTCTCCTTCCCCTTTGCAGAACAGATGATTAATGGACCTAACACTGATGATGTCACTTCTGGTTTGTGACCTCCTGAAACCACCTCTTTCTCCATATGAAACTGAAAACTGGCTCCTCCACCATCTTGGAGTTAATCGATGACAAACTCACGTCTGAAGAAGATGTCATCGCATTTACTGTGTGTTTTCTTTTTCAATTTAGTTCAGTTGTACAGGTATCACCTTTGGGAGCGCAATTGAAATTAAGACAAGAAAAGTATAGGTAGACAACCACCTCCATGCCACAACCCAAGCATCCTTTTATGCTGAGAGTATCAATCCTCTGTGTACATGGCTGACAACAGTGTAAGCAGGAAATGTGACCAACAACTAGAAAATTTCATCTTTAATATTATTACAGCTTTATACTGGCTGTTACATGCTAGTCTTCATATTAAATACATTATAAAAAACTCATTCTTTGTTCTGCCATATTTCCTTATTTATTTTGCAAAGAATGCTTCTAGATCTGTCTGTTACAATACAAACCATGGGTTTTTAGTTTTATATAAAGGAAAGACAAAGCAGTCAAACAAATAAAGTATAAAACCACAACCAAAGTTATAATTTCTTAAAGAAGAACTTCCTAAATCTGTTTTTAAGACACTTGTTTCCTAATATCTCATTATGCCTCTTTCCTGTTTACAGGGCCTTGTTTGACTTCTTTTTGAATTATAAAAATTCACAACTTCCTTTGGACCACCTTAAACTGACCATGTTGTGGATGTGTTAAAAGTGCATGGAAAGTGTGGCTTTGCTATTGAGAAAACCTTTAATTTTCAAGATAATACTCTCGATTGTGATAGCATTTTGCATCTAAGAAAATACGACACTTGCTTGCACCATCATCTGCATAAGTGCATTGAAAAGAGCAAGAGACAGCTGTTTTTAGGAGTTGTATGTTTTTTTTTTCTTTTGTTAGAAGTATCCATAGCAGCCTAGTAATATCCACACCCAAGGCTGATGGATGATACTGCTACATTAAAATACACAAACAGTATACAAAAAGATAGATGTTAAACCACTGAAATCACCATTAGAAGAGTTGATGAGTCTAAGAACTGAATCTCCTCAGGATCCTCTCTTTCCATTCAGCCCTACATTTCCTCTTTTTCTGCACAAACTGGGGCTTTCAGGTTTGTAACATGCCCTGCCTGTAGCCTGTGAAAACATTCTTCAACATGGAAAACAAATTTTCACATTTGTGAGCAAACGTTAATGCAAGTTTTAATGCTATCAAAAAAATTTGTATGACCACCAGGGCCTTATGCTACATTAATAAGTCTTATAACTCTCTGCCCTCTGTTGCCTGTTTCATGTGAGTGGGAATTAATTGTTTTTTTGGAAACAGACTCTGATTCAACAGTAATCACATTAGTTAAATCCATGGTGGATTTTACAGTTTCATATAGAAGGTGGTATCCATCTCTGGATTGACCATGCTGAGTACCTTTGATATCACTTCACTTACTGAAGTACACACTCTGTAGCTCTGCATTATCTTTGGAAATAACTTTTCCTTCAACCAAATTTCCTAACATCTCATTATTTGCTCATCCCTGTTTAGGTGTAGAGGTCACTGTGGTTTCAATGTCAGTGTTCAATGACATCCTCAGCACTTCTTTCAGCATACCTTGCACCCACATTGTGTTGCACTTGAAACAGGTTTTAGACCCATCAACAGGTCTTTTTCTTCTCTCAGGAATAGCGTGTTAGGGGTGGGGGATCATTTATGTAAAATATGTATGATGAGCATTAAGACTGACACAGGCCAGCAGCCACTTTGCCGCTACCCTCACTTCAAGGTAAACTGTCCCACCAATTACCAGTCTCTTTAAAAAGTAAGGCGATGTCTTTCCATCTTCTTAACAAAAATTTCAATTATTCTCCCTTGTGAAACAGGAAAATAGTAGGCTATCTGAAAAAAATTATAGAGCATTGATAACTGAAAAAAAAATCCTCCACCCCACTTGTTTGGTTCACAGTTAACAGTAATGTGTAAGATACTGATTTAGACAATACACATACTATATTTCTCTTCCAATCTCCTCTTGTAAGCCATTCTGAACATCACCATTATGAACATCTGAGTGTCTAAGCTGTGCTCAATCCTGCCATAAGGAGTTCAACAATTGGGGTGTCTGCCAAGATTTTTTCATTACCTGCATTGGTGCTAGCCAATGAATTTAAATGCTTAGTAACTTAGTAAGGAGTTGCCTTAAAGTAAGACGATCCAAATGGAACAAAGCCTCATTACAAAATTCATACTATAATCCAGTTGTCTCAAACTGTAGTCCTGGAGGGCCACAGTGGCTGCAGGTTTTCATTCTAACCCTTTTGTTACAGTAATTGGTGACCAGTTTTTGCTGCTAATTAACTCCTTGTCCTTTCATTTTAATTTAATTTAGATTTACCCCCCTGAATTTCTTCCTCATTCCTCTGAATTGCTTCATTTCGTTCCTTAAATGGCACCCAATCTGAAATTAAATGTAAAGTGAGGAAGCCAACAGAAGACTATCTAAGTCAGGGCCTCAAACTTCAGCCAGTTTCACTCCAACCAGTTGCTTAATTAGAGACTGATTCTTGTTGTTACTTAAACCCGTTCTTTAATTCCATGGATTGTTGCTGCTCTCATTGTGCAATAGCACACATTTCTGAAATTGTTGATTTTCTCTTTTCTAAGAGCACTGTTAAAATGCTTTGTAGACCTGAGCAGATCAGCATTCCCGAGACCTTCATCTTTCTTTATTTTTAGATATTGAATGATGGACACAGTTTGCTGGTCATTTTTGGCTCATTATATATCTCATTATTGTTTGACAGCTAATTAAAGAAAAAGAAACAAATGAGGGGTCTGAGTCTTCAAGATCAAGTCAATTAAAATGAATTCAAAAGAAGTTAATTAGCAGCAAAAACAGGTCACTAATTAAGAAAAGGGTTAGAATGAAAACCTGCAGCCACTGTGGCCCTCCAGGACCGGAGTTTGAGACCACTGCTGTAATGATAAACAGAAAACATGTTCCAAAATATCAAAAAAAATTATAAGCCCAGTAACTCGCCAAACACTCACTGAAGTACATTCAAAATGAGCCACCAGGGACTGTGAGAGGCCCTCCTGATATATAGGGCATATAGGTAGTTCTTGGCTGTGATTGGCAGGTGGCCTTGCTCCTTGAAGGACCACCTACAAAATACATGGAAAACACTGACATTTAAAGATACTAAGAAAATAATGCACATTTAACCAATTAACATAAAAAATATACATATAAGACTAATCATTCAAAATTAACAAAACAGCATATACACATAAATATACAACAAACATAAGACTTACTGTACCTGAGTGAGGAACGTATTTGGTTAACACTAAGATATGAATATCTTTGCTGCAATCGTGTGATCAAAACTGTAGTGCATTGCTTTACAGGAAAACTGCCATTTTACATTTTTCACCTATTAATATTTTTTCTTCACGTCACTTTTACTATGTATATTGTATTATATAAAACACATGCATATAAAAAAATGTGTTTTTAAGAATGTGTACTGGGAGGACAAACAGACCTGACCCTGACAGGGCCAACTTCAGCTTAAGAGTTAATCTAATATGCATGCCATAGGGAGATGAGTGAAAAGCCAAATAGACAACAAGCTGAAATTCAAAGCCAGTTTTCTTGAGAAGAGAAGAAGCAGTTCTAACTAACATGCCATCAAGGAGTGGCAATGTTAAGTTTGTTAGAAGATTAGAACAATTTTGACAAGAGGAGGCCATTTACCACAATAAATCTTGTCCAATCTTTTTCACCTAAAATCTCAAAAACGATGTTGAGTCAAGTGTGAGATTTCATAAAGGACTACAGTCCACCACACTACTTTGTAAATTATGCTGTGTTCTATTTACCTTGGATGTTGGAGCTGGGAATGATATCACACCTGAGTTCCGTGTTCCAGTAACCCATTCGGGAAAACCAATATGGATTCCACCAGCATAACCTTTGTTGTGCTTGCTACATCAGTATATTACACAGTATTTTTCCCCATCCAAACACCACTGCAACATGTCCCCAGATGGAAGCTGAACCATACTGTGTATACAACTGATTTAATTAGATACAAATAGAAGTGCTAACAAACAGTATAATATTAAAGCTTTCACTTACTGTTGAGGCACAATGCAGCCAACTTGGATTTTGAGGTCAGCATTGGTGAGGCTCTCCTGACTTTCTGAGTAGTAATCCAACTTGTGGGGGTGTTCCAGTTGAAATTCCAAATTCCTGCTTTAAATGAAACAATAAAATAATGGCTGGGATCCAATGTACTAATTCCCCTAATTAATTTAAAACCACTTTAATTGTGTCAGTTCTTGATCTCCATTTGTTTAAGTTGAAAAAGTTCAACTCTTTGAGTTGTTTCTCAGATCTCACACTTGTCAATCCCAGAATCAGCCTAGTCATTCTTCTCTTTATTTCCCAAGTGGTGCTTTGTCTTTTTTGTAATATGGAGACCAGAACTGCACACAGTATGCCATGTGATGCTCCAATAATGCATTGTATGGCTTAAATATAACCTCAATTAATTTGTACATCATACATTGGCCTGTATAACCTAATACCCTACTAGCCATATTATTCATTTCTGTACACTGTCCAGATATAGACAGTGCTAGGAATTCACTATGACTCCAAGTTTAATGCATAGATTTTTGTACAAGCAACAGACATAAAAATCTTATTGAAGAAATCCCTTGTAGCTTTCATAATGAGCCCATATGTTAAAAAGGGTGAACTTCTCTGTTATGCATGTTGATGCTCCAGGATAGAACTGGGAACAAAGTAATAACAGCTTTAGTATTGCCTATGATTATGAACATTAGCTCCTATTACCAAACAAGTCTCTTGGAGGACAACCTTGATTCCAAAGAAACACTGGTCCTAACAGAATAGTCTCATGTTTGTTTAAACTGAACTTCAGTTACAGCATCACATTTTTACCTAGAGATTCTCCCATCAGAATCAAAAACACATTCAATAAATCCATCAATCTCCAGTTGACTGCAACAACAGTAGATCACTGTGATCATTTATTGCCACCATTCCAACTTATTTTGAGGAGAATGCTTGTTTGTTGATCCTGACTTTTCAGTCTTTCCATCTAGCCATTGTAACACAAACTGATGAGCATGATTAAATGTCTAAAAGCTAATGAGAGCAAATTAACCTCTAGGAGCAAGAGTGCATGTAAATGGTTTTCAATGCAAGGGCAAAGAATGTAATATTAGCTAGTAACTTAATTGTTAATTGTAAAATAAATGTGAAATTCACATACCATTATAAAAAACCTCAGTTGCCTGCCTCAAAATGTTGATCCTGAACTGGACATATGGGATTGAATTCTGGATAGAATAAAAAATGAATGGTTAAATTACAGTAGCTGTAAATTTCACAGTGACGAAAAACACTTGGTAATTTCCATCTCTTGTAATTTAATATTAGTGTTTTATGTAGTGTTTATAATTTTTTAATATGTCTACCAACAAAACAAGGTGTAGTGTTTTAAAACAGTTCTTAAACTTGGTCCAGGAATGATTATTCTTATACCGTTTAATTTATTAGACAGTTTGTCATTTAACCATGTTAGATTAGTGGCCTCATTTCTTTCTGTTATTGAACACTGTGATACATTTTAAAATGGATTATAGAATTGTGCTTGCTGTGATGCTATACCTCTGTTTAGGATAAGCGGACACAGTAAATGGATGGACTGATATACTGTTGTCATAGCTTTTGTTTATCCATCTATCCATCTTCAAATCTTCTTACTTAAATTCAAGGTCATGAAAACAAATTCCTGACAGTGTGCTAGCCCATGAGAGGACACACCGACAGACACTCTCACTCACCCATACTAGAGTCACCAATTAACCTAACACATACCTTTATTTCTTTTGTTCAATTGTCATGCATGTGCACATGGGAGACAACTTAAGGGCTTTGGCGATGGTATTTACCCACTAGACCAGGGTTTGGCACTGTATACCAATGCCTTCACTACTCCTCCCTGTACAGAATGGAAGATTGACAGCCACGCCATCTCTGACATCACTTCAGTATCCATCTGCCTGGATCCTCCTTATCCTACCATGTGGACTCATAATACATGTAATAAATAAGACACGTTGGAAAACTCCAAGAAGAGTTGGGGAATGGCACCATATAATGTCTGTCAGACAAATGAAAAAAATATGAGTAAAATGGGTCAAAAACAAGAGCATTTGACAAAGTGAAATCAGAACATAGAGTTTATATAGGCAAAATGGTGGCAGGAAATGACATCCAAAAAGTCAGACGGAAGTGATGTCATCAGGGCAGAATCAGATTGAGGTCATTACGAAGGGCCGGAAGTGACGTCATTGTGGCTGAGCAGGAAGTGACATCAACGTTAGGAACTGGAAGTGTCTTTGGCACACAGTTGGGACAGAAAGTGACATCATCGATGTAATTCAGAGATGGGATTGTTGGGTAGTAGCCATTTTGGGGAACCGAAAGTATTGTGGGTGAGTTATGATTTTTCTTCTTTAATTCTGTTGAAACAGAGAGAGAGGCATTAGTACACCCAATCAACCCTCCTTATACTATGCGGGTAGGTTCCATCTTCCCATTGCTCTGTATTAGCTTAAGTACTGTAGGTCAAGGAAGCTATATGGAAAATGATTGATTGACTTAATATGTCTTACATTAACAACTGTGCAAAATAAAATGTACTTTCTATAGTATTATCAAGCTGCATACCTAAGTTATTATTCTCAAATACAAATTTTAAAAAATTTGTTTTAGAAGTGTTGCTTCTTATCAGTGTTTTATCCATCCATCAATACATTCATCAATTTTCTTAATCCGCTTATTCCAATACAGAGTGGGACTCCAGGCAAGAATCAACACTCAAGTGCACACTCTCAATAGGCCCAAGCAGAAAAAAATCAAGCCTATTGTTTATGGATATGTGGCAAATTGGACCATCTAGAGAAGACGTACATATACACAAGGAGATTATTTGGCACATTAATCAATGAACTCTGCAGTAATGAAAGAGCAATGCTCATCACAGTGCCTCATTCCTACCTGATGTGTTTCATGTACGTCTACAGTATGTGGTCTGCATATGTGCAGTATACTTGTAACTTCTTCATTCTTGATCAATGGTCAATTGTATGTGCAAACTTGTAGTTAAAAGACTGCATGTATAGTTTCTAATGTTGTTGATTTTTATTAGTTACCGTGTTCTTGTCAGTTGCTGGCTATTTTCATAATTGGAGCATAGGCAGGTGTAGTTGCCTGGTTAGGAGCTTTAAGTGACTAAAATGTAGGGACTGAACCTGAAAGCATGTGGTTTATAGTGCACTGGGCCACACTTTCCAATAAGAGACATTGTAAAGGAAATAAGAGATGAAAAACTCAACAAGAGATATAAGAGAAAGCGTTCTATTCTTGTGAGTTACTAAAGAACAATCATCTTCACACAAAAAAAAACCTTCAGCAGGGAATTTGTACTTTGATACATAAAAGGAACAAAATCACAGTTAAGCCAGGAGTCCAATTACAAAACAAGAACAGCTTATAATTAGTGTATTGCTTGGAATGGAGGGCAGCGGACACAGCAGTACTTTAGGGCTGAGTTTAGGAAGCATTGCTTTATAGGGCACATTTTTTTCTTGTGCTTTTATAAATCTATTTGAAAATTATTAGCCATTTTCAGTTGATAGCTTTTTCAGAGTGTGACATTTTAACCACATACTTGGTGCCACAAATTCAACAAGTGTGGGAATTGAATAAGTTGTACTGTATATGTTATATTGAAGTTGTCGTGTAATTGTGAAAAAATCAGGAAAGCCACAATGAAATGAGAACATCTTGCATTTTTGTGGCCTTTTACAAGACGAAACAATACTATTGGGGCTATTGAACAAAAACACATTTAGCAGATTTATAAAACTTGTGTAAGCACAAAAAGATGCTCAAAATGTTAAAATTCAGTTTTCCACACAGTGTTTTGGATTCATAATAGAAAACGTAACATAAAAGCTTGGCTATATTTGACCCATCTGTATGCAACATTTTAGAGAGACTGGGAAATGGCAACACTCTTGATTAAGTGAGGAAATGCAGCCAAAACAACTAAATGATGACTCATTCATATAATTCATAGCACAATTATTTTAATTTGTGTTGACATGACAAACATATTAATTGTTGAAGTGATAAACATAATGTATAGTCTTTATTTTAGTTTCCTTTTCAAAGGGCTAATGCTACATATTTGCACTGAAGAACTTTTTAGTTTTTAAAACTGTTGTCCATTTATAAAGCCTACCTGTTGTAATTTCTTAGGATTAGAAACCAAAGTGCAGTAAAAATATAAGCATGATTCACTCCCTGCAAACAGAAAACTATACATCTCATGCCCTATAGCCCATTTATAGCCTAATGGTTTGAAACAACATGGTTCGTTTGGTGCTGCCTGTAGACTGCAAACGGTCGTATATGAAGGGAATGAGCAATTCAGGTCTGGCAGAACGTTTAAGAGGAACTATGTGCTGGTTTGGGCCTGGCGTTAGAAAGACAGACTTGCAGGAAATCAGACTACACTTGTTCATATCCAAGTTTTAACAATGGTTGGCTTTCTGGCAACAGGCATGTATCAGAGGGCCATGCCAGGAATATTTAAGTCAAGTTTCGACTCCATCATGTCTAATGTGCTAGAAGCCATAAATGACTAATGAGGTGCAATATTCAGTTTGTATATGACTTGGTTGTACAAGCCAACATAAAAAGTAATTTGCAGCAGTGTCTAGTTTTCTAACATAATCGGAGCAATTGACTGCTCGAATATTGCAATACGGGGACACCTAGTGAGAATGAAACTGCTTTTGTTAACTGTAAGTGGTGTAATTTCATTTAGACACAAGTCATCTGTGATGCCAGGATGAGATTGGCAAACATTGTGACTTGGTGGCCTGGGTCAACCTATGATTCATTTATTTTGGCTCAAAGTAGCATTGATCAGATGACTTCCTAAAGGTACTGAATGTGATGCCTGTCCTGCTGGTAAGATAACTGGCTAACCCTCAGTGTTTTGTATGGCCTGTACTATTGTAACAGCAATTATATCATTACATGTGACAAGTGATAGTGGCTACCAGCTCAAAAACCAGCACCTTACATGTTTCCCCTTTGCGTGACCGTGTGCTTAAATGTTGTGCAGAGCACACTATAGAACCTCTCATTAACAGGCAAGACATGGGTGGTGGCATCAGATGAGAGGCTCTTCTACCAGCCAATGATTGCATATGCACATACTTCATTAGCATAGTCCATATATGGTTGTTTCAGGGTGGTATCCAGGCGGGGTTTTAGACACGTTCACATAAGCACCTATACAAGATTTTTGTGATTTATGAAGAAAAAAATTGCTTAGAAGTGTGCATATGCCAGGTTTTTGGTGTACGCATAGCAGAAAGAAAACAACAAAAGATTATAAAAAGTTGGGGCATTATAGGTGACCCCATATAATTGGTAGAAAAAAAAGACAAAAAACAAATTTCACACAAGCGTTGTTAGAAACATGACTGTTTTAGTTCAGTGCTTACAGATGGCAGTAGAACCAGTTTTGAGGCTGGGCAAATGGAAAAAGTGGATCCAGGAGGTCGGAAACTGGAAGTGAGATCAGTGGTCTTCCGCCGTCAATCTTCCAGTCTGCAGATGGAAAAAGAGGAGAGGCAATTAGATACAGCACTACCCTGCAAGTTGGAGAAGAATTATTATTGGATGATCCCTTTTGTATTTTTTGGCATACTGATACTTTCATACTTGAATCTACACATCTATACTAATAAAAGGCAAAGCCCTCACTGACTGACTGACTGACTGACTGACTGACTCACTCACTCACTCACTGTAACTCATCACTAATTCTCCAACTTCCTGTTTAGGTAGAAGGCTGAAATTTGGCAGGCTCATTCCTTAAAGCTTACTTACAAAAGTTAGGCAGGTTACATTTTGAATTTCTACGCGTAACGGTCATAACTGGAACCTACTTATGTACATATATACCGGCCATAGCCTGCAGCTCGGTCACCGTGTGAGGCGGAGTTGCGTCCCTCATCGTCACACCTCCCACGTAATTGAGTGCCTGCCCATATAAGGCTGTCCGTCAGCGGCAATCCAATAGAAACACTCTGCCGCTAAATATTTGCGGGTGAAGGACTGTGCTTATACAGACAAAGATGAGATGGTCAGGGTGGTGTTTGGCACAAACTCAGAGAAACTGTGAGAGAAACTTTTAAGTGCCGGGTCTTAGCTAACATTAAATAAAGCCGTGGACATCGCACGAGATAGCACAAGCACAGCTGAGAACCTTCGATGCATGTACTCCGAGCGGCTCACGTGAACTGACGCAGTACGCAGACAAAAAGCAACAGCTCCAAAGAGCGCTGAACAATAACGCATTACACAATTGAGAAGGCAGCAAAAGAATATGAAGCAAGTGACGCATACAAGCATATTCATAAGTGCAGCTACTGCGGAAACAAAGCACACGGTGAAAAAAGTCAATGTCCAGCTAAAGGAAGACAGTGTAAAAAAACCCTGTGTATGCAGTGTGTGATCAAAGGAATCAATGAATGAAACCTGTTATCTTTACAACGGTTGACAAATACTGAATGTAACTTGAACACAACACATACACATACCTCCAAATACGAACCTGATTGAAAGAAATAATGATAATCAAATCCTTGATGACAGCAACACTCATAACAGTCACAAAACAATTACGTTGACAATCATGTTACGTTATTTTTAAAATGTTCCCTTTTCTTTTTCATAACTTCTTTAACACACTACTTCTCCGCTGCAAAGCACAGGTATTTTGATATATATATATATACAGTAATCCCTCCTCGATGAAAATCCACGAAGTATAAACCATATGTTTGTATAGTTATTTTTATATATTTTAAGCCCTTATAAACTCTCCCACACTGTTAACATTATTAGAGCCCTCTAGACATGAAATAACACCCTTTAGTCAAAAGTTTAAACTCTGCTGCATGACAAGACAGAGATGACAGTTCTTTCTCAAAATTAAAAGAATGCAAATATATCGTCTTCTCTTCAGGAGCAGTGAATTTCAGAGAGAGTGAGAGAGAGAGAGCGCTCGCAAAGAAAAGCAAACAATCACAAAATCAATACGTGTGCTTTTAAGTTTGCCGCGGCATTTTTTAGAGGAGCGTCAGTATCTTTTAAGCAAACATCCTCAGTGCAAACAGCCCCTCTGCTCACATCTCCTCCATCAGGCGCAAAGAACGTCAGAGAGAGAGAGAGAGAGCGAGATTAAAGCAAACCATCAAAAAATCAATAAGTGTGCTTTTGGAAGCACCGCGATAAAGCGGCATTTCTTAGAGGTGCGTCCGTATCCACTAGGCAAACAGCTTCTGTGCAAATACCTCTGCTCACACCCCGTCCGTCAGGCGCAGAGAATGTCAGAGAGGGTGAGATAGAGGCAGAGACAAGCAAACAATCAAGCATATCTTATAGCATTGAGGAGTTTTAGTTAATATATAATACATGCTCTGATTGGGTAGCTTCTAAGCCATCCGCCAGTAGCGTCCCTTGTATGAAATCAACTGTATACAGTGATCCCTCGCTATATCGTGCTTCAATTTCGCGGCTTCACTCCACGCAGATTTTAAATGTAAGCATATCTAAATTTATATCACAGATTTTTTGCTGGTTCACGGATTTCTGCGGACAATGGGTCTTTTAATTTATGGTAAATGCTTCCTCAGTTTGTTTGTCCCGGTGATTTCATACAAGGGACGCTGTCAGATGGCTTAGAAGCTACCCAATCAGAGCATGTATTACGTATTAACTAAAACTCCTCAATGATATACGATATGCTTAATGCGCGGTGCTTGATTGTTTGCTTTTCTCTGTCTGTCTCACTCTATCTGACATTCTCTGTGCCTGACGGAGGGGATGTGATCAGAGGGACTGTTTGCACAGAGGCTTTTTGCCTAGAGGATACGGACGCTCCTCTAAAAAATGCCGCTTTATCGCGGTGCTTCGGCATACTTAAAAGCCCAAAAGCACGTATTAATTTTTTGATTGTTTGCTTTTCTCTCTCTCTCTCTCTCTCTCTGACATTCTCTGCTCCTGACATGCATTCCTTTGAAGAGAAGATATATTTGCATTCTTTTAATTGTGAGAAAGAACTGTCATCTCTGTCTTGTCATTGAGCACAGTTTAAACTTTTGACTAAAAGGTGTTATTTCATGTCTAGAGGGCTCTTATAATGTTAACAGTGTGAGAGAGTTTATAAGGGCTTAAAATGTATAAAAATAACCATACAAACATATGGTTTCTACTTCGCGGATTTTCATCTATCACGAGGGGGTTCTGGAACGCAACCCCCGTGATCGAGGAGGGATTACTGTATATATATATATATATATATATATATATATATATATATACCCCAATCTACATACTGTCAAATAAATGAACCACACGCCTTGGCGCAATGCAAGAGGCTTTGCCTCTAGCACTGATGTTCGAGATTTGATTCCCGAGTGCAGTGAGTGTGTACGCCTGACAAGCCCAAGATTAGGACGAAACACATGTTGTTTACTCTTTGCATTATTTGACAGTAAAACTATTTCAACCATTCTATGATCTGCTTCTCGCAACTGAAAGAGGGCACCGTGGCGGATGTTAGCCGACTTGCTGACCAGCCACAAGCGTTACCTGGTAGGTAACCACCCATACAGTCAGATTGTGATTCAGACTACGAATGCCTTGAATGTAATTACCCTGATCTACATACTGTTGAATAAATGAACCACACGCCTTGGCGCAACGCAACGCCTGATGAGCCCAGAATTAGGGTGAAACACGTGTCGCATACTCTGCATTATTTGACAGTAAAACTATTTCAATATATATATATATATATATATATATATATATATATACACACACACACACACATACATATATATATATATACAGTATATATATACACACTACACATACATACTGTGTATATATATATATATATATATATATATATATATATATATACACACACATACATATATATATATATACACACACATACATATATATATATATACACACACACACATATATGTGTATATATGTAGATATGTATATATATATATACTAGCAAAATACCAGCTTGAGGAGAAGTAGTGTGTTAAAGAAGCAATGAAAAGAAAAGGAAACATTTTGAAAATAACGTAACATGATTGTCAATGTAATTGTTTTGTCACTGTTGTGAGTGAGTGATGAGTGTTGTTGTCATATATATATATATATATATATATTGTGAACGCTGGCCCCGGCACAGACAGACGGACATCATATTTTGCACCCAACACACTTTATTTACACTATGTACAAGTTTAGTGCACTCACGCAACCCCAGTGCCTCTGCACCGATTTCCCCAAAGTCCAGGGCCCACAGTTCTGTGCCTTGCTTCCTGGCCGCCTCCTGTCCTCGCTCTCCAGCTCAGTCCGCTTCCTCCCGACTTCCACCCATGACTGGAAGGAGCCCTAAATAAGGCTCCCGGATGAGCCCCAGGTGTTCCGTCGTTAGCCACGCCCAAGCGTGGCGGAAGTGTCGGCTGTCTTCCTGGCAGCTCTCCGGGTGCCACACAAAGTCTTCCCCCCGGGATAATTAGGCACCGGGGCGCCGCCTGGCGGTGGCCACGGGTCCCTACAGGGCTGGGCTTCAAAGCCCTGTACCCGAGGCCCCTGTCTAACCAGGACGGGCGCCCCACTCGGTCTGGAGGAGGCACACGCCCTCCTCCGGTCCTCTAGCGCCCCGGCGGGCTCCACCCGGCCGAGGCCACACGGGATGAACCGGCATCGGGCGCCGCCTGGCGGTAACCACGGGCCCCTACAGGGTAGGGCTTCCATGCCCTCGACCCGTGGCTCCCAATAGAAACAGGGCGGGCGCCCCTCGCGGTCTGGAGGAGGCACAAGCCCTCCTCCGTCCTCCTGGGTCCCGGCGGGCTCCAGCCCGGCCGGGGCCCAGTGCCCCACCGCTAGCGAGGACACGTGGGTCGAACTGCACAACCGAAAGGGCAGCGTCCCGGTGAGGGTCCTACTATGCCCCCAGGGTCCAACACGGCACCCTGGGACATCCGTCTTCGGCACCCCCGCCGGCGCAAACGCGCCCCTGTGGTCTGCGCCGCTCGCCCCGCTGTTCCCGCGGTTGGGACACTATTGGCCTCTCGGCGTGGAGCCCTCCCGCGGAGCGGCCCGTTTCAGGAGGGCAGGTCCCTGACGACGTCGTCCTCAGCGCTCGTCGGGGCTTGGGCCTGTGGAAAAAGGAAAAGAGGGCCAGAAGCACTGCCAGGACACTCACCCGAGTGCCCTGCCGGTCTCCGTACCCGCAGTGCTCCTGCCCCCTCCGACAGCCCCTGACTTGCCTGCTGAAGTCCTCCGTCGCAGGTTCCATGCCCGTCCGCCTGTTGTCCGCGGCACGCTCTCGCAGGCGGCTCGCCCAGCCGCCCAGGGATCTCCTCTGCCCGCACAGAGGGCGGCCCTTCTCGGACGCGCGCGCAGCGCCGCGCCCTCTCCTATCGGAGGAACCGGCATTCACCCGCCGGTTCCTCCTTCTTTTCTTGACGCGCTGGCGGTCTGGGTCTGAGCACAGCAAAAGCTCAAATCCAGCCCGTCTGCGTCCAGGCAAGCGACAGGAGACAGCTGCAGGCTTGAAGCGCAGGGCGCTAGGACCCAGGGCACTCAGCAGCCCGATCCTACCAGCCCCTGCATATTCAAGCTCCTCGCCGCGCTAGCCGTCTGCACCGCGGCGTCTGCTGTCGGGAGGTTGCTTACTTGGAGCTGATCGTCCCGTAAACGGTCACAGCCATGTTCGGCAAACCTCCCCACTTGCTTTACGGGGACGGTAATACTCACCACCCCCGCCGTGTTCTGCCGGCCTCCGATCCAGCGCCGCGCCGATCCTCCGTCTCTCCGCGGCGTCTCTCCCGACGCGACCGCCTTTCCGTCAGCTGCTCACACTGGCGGCGAGAACACGTAAGCAGCTCCTCTAAGGGCGGCTTGGCGGGCGAAGGACTCCTCCGACACGCCGAGCGCTGGTGGAGAGAGAGACAGGCGTCGGTGGGCTTACCTGTCCATCAGCTCCACGCGGCGCCTGCCTCCTCTGGGCCCCTCCCTCTGGCCCAATCGGGTCTCGGTTTGGCACGAGACTGGCATTCCTTGGGCCCGCCTCTATCCAATCATCGGCGGGCACGCAAGACACACCGGCCAATCCCGTGCCTGTCAGCGGGCGGGACATCCGGCCCGCGGCCATCTTGCCTTCCCTGCTCCGAGTGCGGAGACGTGCCTCTTCGCCCGTTGTGGCTGCGGCGATTCCTTGAGCCGCAGCGGCTCCGTTTCCGCAGCCTTCTTTGCTGCCGCCGTCGCGCGCTGCCGACAGCCCGTGGCCCGGCGTGCTCCTGCCACGGACGCGGATCCGGTTCGTCCCTCCCTGTAAGGATAGAGGTAAGACCGACCCCGAAGGGCCGATGATTGCAGGGCAGGGCACTTACCTCCCGGATCCCGTCATGCCGAGGCCCCCCGGTGTGGCCTGCTGTGCTGCCACGCCGGCCTGGCTGTCCATCTCGACAGCGCGACTGGAGCCCGCTGCGCCCGGCGATGTCGGGTTCTCCTCCGCACTCGGGAAAGCCATTCCGCTGTCGGGCGGTTTCTGGCGAAGCGCTCCGGTGCGTGCGGGCGCTCCTGCGGCCAGTGTGTGGGTCGCTGCTGCGCCGGCCGTTCACAGAAATATTTTGTTTAACTGCAGGTCCCCGCCTTGCACCAGGCGGAGTATCCTGCCGGCTACGCCACTGTGAACGCTGGCCCCGGCACAGACAGACGGACATCATATTTTGCACCCAACACACTTTATTTACACTATGTACAAGTTTAGTGCACTCACGCAACCCCAGTGCCTCTGCACCGATTTCCCCAAAGTCCAGGGCCCACAGTTCTGTGCCTTGCTTCCTGGCCGCCTCCTGTCCTCGCTCTCCAGCTCAGTCCGCTTCCTCCCGACTTCCACCCATGACTGGAGGGAGGCGGCCCCTTAAATAAGGCTCCCGGATGAGCCCCAGGTGTTCCGTCGTTAGCCACGCCCAAGCGTGGCGGAAGTGTCGGCTGTCTTCCTGGCAGCTCTCCGGGTGCCACACAAAGTCTTCCCCCCGGCACTTCCTGGTGTGGCGGAAGTGCGGGCTCCCGGGATAATTAGGCACCGGGGCGCCGCCTGGCGGTGGCCACGGGTCCCTACAGGGCTGGGCTTCAAAGCCCTGTACCCGAGGCCCCCTGTCTAACCAGGACGGACGCCCCCACTCGGTCTGGAAGAGGCACACGCCCTCCTCCGGTCCTCTAAGCGTCCCGGCGGGCTCCACCCGGCCGAGGCCACGGGATGAACCGGCATCGGCGCCGCCTGGCGGTAACCACGGGCCCCTACAGGGTAGGGCTTCCATGCCCTCGACCCGTGGCTCCCAATAGAACCAGGACGGACGTCCTCCCTCGGCCGGGGCCGGGGACACATATATATATATATATATATTTACACACACACACATAAACATATATATATATACACATATCTATACATATACACATATATATACACATATATATATATATATATATATCTACATATATACACATACATATACATATACATACATATCTACATATATACACACACAGCTATTTAGTATCAGTGCAATACGCTGCTTGTTAAAACGGATAACTCCACTCTTACGTGCAAGTCTGCGTGGATATTATGAACTATCGTATTTGTTCAAGTTCTATTTAAATTTTAAATAGAAGGAATTTTTATTTAGTCGACAGAAATATCTTTGGTAGGAATGGTAAAAACAGACAGGAATATTATTCCTGAATAAATCAACTCAAACCTTAAACAACTTATAATATTTTGCTCTCCATAAAAATATATCCTGTCTAAATTATACAAGTTAGAAATAAAGTAAACGTTAAAAGAACAAACATTCAAATTTCTTTACTCTTATGTAATTTTATATAGAAAATAAACTTAGATTTTAAATATCCCAAAAGATTTTGCTCTCCATAAAAATATATCCTGTCAAAATTATACAAATTCAAATATGAACATGCTGCATAACAAAACCTGGAAATATAAATAAAATGTGTTCCTTTCAGCAATAACAAATCAAATCATTCAGTTGTCTTTGCTCATATGTCATTTTAGAGCTGGACGCCTGGCATCTTTTTGGCAACAGGTTCGTTTCTGTTTGGTGTGAGGTTCTGTGTTGTGGAGATTCTCAGGATGGATTGCAGGTGCTCATCAGTGAGGCGACTCCTGTGTGCTGTTTTGTTAGTCTTTATCACTGAGAAGAGCTTCTCACACAGATATGTGCTACCAAACATGCACAAGGTTCGAGCCGCATGTAGACGGACTTTTTTTTGTTCTTCAAAGTCACCAAAGCGCCGTGCAAACTCAGTGCAGTGCGCTCAGTTTATCAGCAAAGTGCGATTTGGGAACACCGTAGTGACGACTTGGTTTAACATTACTTGGCAACAGGGAAAGTGGGGCAAGGTGCAAGGTGCATTTGTGTCTCCCATAAAAGCAGCTTCACTTGAAATCACTTTGTGATTGTGCACGGGTAAAAACGTCCGCCCAAGTGTCAGATTCTTATTTAATTCTTCTGCTTTCTGTATCTTCTGCATTGCATTCAGGTTACCCTGATGTTTTGTCTCATAGTGCCGTCTTAGATTAAATTCTGTAATTACAGCCACATTAGCTCCACAAATGAGACACACGGGTTCAGTAAACATATACTCAGCCTCCCATCGGTTTTAAAGGCTCTATTTTCAGAATCAACTTTTCTCTCAGCATCGTGTGAGCTAGCTTCGCAATAACTTGCAGCATCATAAGCTAGACTTGATTAACGCGTAAGTGTTCGCAAGGCAGCTGAAGCGCTGCATTATGGGATCTGTAGTTTATTGTGTTACCAGCGCTTCATATACTCGGGCCAATAATAACAATAATACAGTATATAAAATGATCTCGCGGGCCGGATGTGGCCCGTGGCCCTTGAGTTTGACACATATGGACTAAATAGAACTTGAAAAGATATATTATTTCAAATGTGATCGCAATTCAGATAGAGTTGACGCGCACTACAGCCTGCATGCCTCAATAAGTCATCCTCCCTCTCCCTTAACTTTTTACCGTTCATCTAATGAATACACTGAGTATGGCTTTACCAAAACAATCATTGATGGCGAATAAAGTATCCATTATTCGAGTATGTAGATCGGGATATATATATATACATATATATATACCCGCGTCGCAGCGAGAAGTAGTGTGTTAAAAAGCTAGAAAAGAAAAGGGAACATTTTAAAAATAACGTAACATGACTGTCAATATACAGTATTTGTTTTGTGAGTGTTACTGAGTGTTGCTGTCATCAAGGATTTGATTATCATTATTTCTTTCAATCAGGTTCGTATTTGTAGGATGTGTTGTGTTCAAGTTACATTCCGTGTTTGTCAATCGTTGTAAAGATGACAGGTTTCATTCATCGATTCGTTTCTTACTGCATCAATAAACAGCTCGTCTTCTTCTTTATCTGAGACCTGACACACTGCATGCACGGGTTTTTTACACTGTCTTCCTTTAGCGGGACATTGACTTTTTCCACCGTGTGCTTTGTTTCCGCAGTAGCTGGATTTATGAATATGCTTATCAGGCGCTTCATATTTTTGCTGCCTTTTCAATTGTGTAATTCGGTTTTGTTCAGCGCTCTTTGGAACTGTTGCTTTTATCTGTGCACTGCGTCAGTTCACGTGAGCCGCTCGGTGTACATGCATCGAAGGTTCCCAGCTGTGCTGGTGCCATCTCGTGTCCATGGCTGTATTTAATGTTACCTTAGTCCTGGCACTTAAAACTTTCTCTCGCAGTTTCGCTGAGTTTGTGTCAAACACCACCCTGACCATCTCATCTTCCTCTCCATAAGCACAGTCCTTCACCCGTGAATATTTAGTGGGAGTTTGCTATTGGATTGCCGCTGACGGACGGCCTTATATGGGCAGGCACTAAATTACAAGCGCCAGCGCAGCCTGTCTATGAACTTAATTTAAAGTGTAGGTTTACATCGTGCTTTGTTTCTGAAGTAGCAGAACTCATAAATATGGTTGTATATGTCACTCGCCGCTTCTTATTGTTTAGCTGCCTTCTCAATTATATAATGCATGTTTTCTTCAGCGCTTTTGGAGGTCTTCCTGGTTTTCTATGTACTGCGTGATTACGTGAAGGCGTGATGATGTCACACGAAACTCCGCCCCCACGGCGTTCAAGCTCATCTCCATTACAGTAAATGGAAAAACAGCTTCCAGTTATGACCATTACGTAGAATTTCGATATAAAACCTGCCCAACTTTTGTAAGGAAGCTGTAAGGAATGAACCTGCCAAATTTCAGCCTTCCACCCACACGGGAAGTTGGAGAATTAGTGATGAGTCAGTGAGTGAGTGAGTCAGTGAGTCAGTGAGTGAGTGAGGGCTTTGCCTTTTATTAGTATAGATATATATATATATATATATATATATATATATATATATATATATATATGGGGATGTATGTGTGTGTGTATATATATATGTATGTGTATATATATGTGTATATGTATATATGTAGATATGTATGTGTATATATTTATATATATATGTGTATATGTATATGTTGTCACACGTGCGCATGGGAGGCAGCTAAAGGGCTTCAGTAAAGGCGGTTCTGAGGCATGCCGGGATGTGGCAGAGTGCACTGACTCTTTTTCTCCCTTTCCTGTAGACCATTCCCGGGAGATTCCACATGGCTCTCTTGACGTCACTTCCGGGACCAAGCCAATGGATGTAGACCTAACCAGCTCTGGCCCCTGTGATGTCACGTCCGGGCTCGAACCAATGATTAAAGAACATGGGCCCGATCCTTATGACCTCACTTCCTGTATTCCCCTTTAAAAGCCTGCCCTTTTACCTTTTCTCTCAGGCTTGTTCTGGACTCAGTTGTACGCACATCAGTGCTGTTTATTTGATAAAAAACGACTTTGCAGCCAGGATACCATATTATACGGGTGGCTGCCCCAAACCTTTATCTGTTTATGTCTCGTTTTTGTGACAATATGTAGATATGTATGTATATGTATATATATATATATATATGTATATGTGTATATGTATATATATATGTTTATATGTGTGTGTGTATATATATATATATATGACACCAACACTCATAACAGTGACAAAACAATTACATTGACAATCATGTTACGTTATTTTTAAAATGTTTCCTTTTCTTTTTCATTACTTCGTTAACACACTACTTCTCTGCTGCGAAGCGTGGGTATTTTGCTAGTGATTTTATAAAATGAGACCATTGGATATATTGAGTGAAAATGAGAAACACATTTATTTAAAGATAAACTCACCATCTTCTATTAACTAGATGCACTTTTTGAGCTGTTTCCTAACTTTTTACTTAAAAAATGACAGGAATAAATTTCTGAGGATAAATATTCTTCTATTAGATACTAGCATTCTGTAAATGGAACCTAACATTCTAAAATTGTATTCATAAATTTACCCTAAAAACACATTTTGCAATAAAATTTAAAAAAACAAAAGTGACAGGTTCTGGCTGCATTGTTTATTGAAAAGCTTGGTGTGGATTTAAATGCAGTCAATTCTAACAATCTCCTCTTGGCAGTGCAATAGCAGGAACATATTGCCCAACTGTTTTTAAATAACACTCTTGAAAATCAATGGGCTGCAACAGGAGTCAAACTAAATAATATTTTTACAACACACAACAGTACTCTTTCATGTAGTTACCCTACATGCAGCATTTTGCATCCTTTTAACTTTTTCAGCACATCTCTAGAGTATTTAATGGTCTAGTGCCAAGAAAGTTCTCCAATGTGTTTCTGATTTCTAAAAGAATATTTTAATGTTTTTCTGTTTGCTGTGTGAGCTAGCAAGCTATACAATATTGTATGAAATATTAAACTTTTCATCCTGATGAATTATTTATTATTTCTGGAGACTTCAAGAAATCAAATTCAAGAAATACATACCCCAAATGTCACCTGTACCACCATGGATGCTGACATTCTGGATCTTTGTTATATGTCATTTATAGATTCCTTCCACCAGCTACCTCAAACTCACCTTGGACAATCAGATCAACATTCAGTACTCCTGTTGCCTGTTTACATGCAGAGACTTGGGTTTGAGGTCTCAGTTTGATCTTTGGGTGAATTTGTTAGAACAACTACTTCTGGGATAACCGGTAACTACCTTGAATTTTCTCTAATTGTAGATATCCCTTCTCACTGTAAAGCAAAGGGCTTGAATTTGTTTGCAAATAACTTCACAATCCTACCCAGACTGATATGCAGCAATAATTGTTTAGATCAGATCATTGGAGAGGTCTTTTCTCTTGCCATGTTGTTACCACTAACATGAATGTTTTACAAAGAAATGGCAAATGTTTTGTTTTTATGGAGAGATAATAACACTTCCTGATCATTAATTCTTCAAGTGAAAATGAGAAGTTGTTCCTGACTCTAAATACCATCTTAAACGAAACAGTAAAGATGTGCCTTCTTTTTACTCATGGTTTTTATATGCTGGTTTACTCAGTTTAGAATAAATAAATAATAACAAAATCTGTTATCTGATACTTGTCACATGAGATTAGGTTTATGTAATATTAGCACTTGCTAGTTATGTCCTAATATGTATAATCATAGAACACAAAAGGGTCCATTGAATTTTTACTTCACTCTGTATAATGTACTGTATGCACAGTATATAGAAGATTAATACAAAAGTGAGTAATGCACAGAAATGTACAATGAAGTATATAGAGCAAAAAGCGTGACATTTGACAGTACTAGCCGTATTAAAAGATAGCAGTCAGACAAGCAGGAAGTCCCCGAGCTATTCACAGCATGTACCACTTTTACTATTTTTAAACCTGTTGTTTTGGGCTTTGAAGCTGCAGAGTTCTGTGTCTGAGCAAAGAGGACAAAATATGTCTGTATCTGGGGTGATTGGAATCTTTAATATAGTGTAGGTATTAATCTGAAAGTACTTCACAGGGATAGTCAGTTGATGGTAAGACATATCTTATTATTTGTCAATTGATTCCCAAAAATCATTTGAAAAAAAGGAGCCATGTAATTTTCCTTAAATTTGAATAATTTTAAATAGAAAACTTTTTGTGAAGTTCATGAACACAAAAGAAAAAATACAAGTTAGACACTCCTTGACTGATAACACTAATCCTGAAAGATTTTTCATGTATTTAAAGGCTGTAACAGCCGACAGAGAAAAGTTAACCTATGCCCTTCAATATACAATATCAATGAATGTAAGTGAGCAATTGGTGTGGTGTGCTTGCCATTGGATGTATGAGCAGATATAGTCAAACTTATTAGTTTAAATTTATTTCCCCAATTACAAACATTTGAGGAAGAAATCTAATCTAGTGTCCCAATTTAAAAAGTCAGGCCTATACAGCTTCACTTTCAGGCTGTAAAAAAATCCACTTTACTGTTTACCAGGCCACAAGACTTTGTTACTCATATATACAATATCCTTTGACTAATGAGTTCCACAAAAGGTTTTCAGTGAAGCATACTGTAGGGTACTTATGGTCAGTTTTATTCCTCTTTCACATAGAGACCCTTTTGTAGAATGCCTTAGAAATGAATGATTCATGATTATCAGCTTTAATTGCATTCACTAGTAAATGGTCTAGCAGGAGCTTCCTGGAAAAGCTCTCTTTTTGTTCATCTTACTGGTGTAGAAAGACAGCATGGTGGAGTGATGCTCAATGGCACTAAAATGGCTTGCACTCTTTCCCAAACCTCTGCATGTTTTTAGCTAGACCTTTGTCTTGTTTTGACAATTCTGTGTTAATTTCATCAAATGCTGTATATTGTCACGGTTCACCGACAAAAGCGCGACAGACAAATGAGCGGCGACAAAGCCACTAACTGGTTTTCGACAAATGCATGCCGACAAAATCGCCACAACAAAATCACAAGAGAGGCCAAGAGAGTGGGACGCCCTTGCTGCAATCCTTCCTACATATGCAGGGCGTGATCTTAAGGACTAACTGCGTGCCGTGCTGATGGCATGCCGCGTCTCATAATATTGACTTCTAGAATAAACATTATATATGCTTTAAACTAGTAATTCATATTTAATGAAACTTTCGCGATTTTGTCGGCGCGATTTTGTCGGCGCGATTTTGACGGAGTGTTTTAATCGCCGCTATTTTGTCCGCGCACATATGTCTATCACGCAAATGACGGGTCACATATTGTCACATTCAGAGGAAGAATGAATGTAATTAACATATACATTTTTAACTTACCAAAATTTATAGACTTGCAAATTGCCTACTATTAAATTAAATGAGGCCTCCAACTTTAGATATTGTACAGAATGCTGCAAAATATGAAAAAATGACAGAGAAATAGATGGCAAACTGACAGCAAAATGCATGTTTTAATTTTCTGTATAATTCTACATCTTTATATGTTTTGTTTTGGTAGAATTATGATGTAAAGATGGTGCAAAATTAAAAATAGGCACACACTATGAAAAAAATTAGACCAGCACCTTTGGTTTAGGGTCTGTAGAAAGAGATTTATGAGTGGCAGTGGGAATGCTCCAGTATTAGAGAGGTCACAGTAAGGTAGCTGAAAGAATTGCATGTTGAATCTGTATATATGTAATCTGGTACAGTAATAGTAAATTCATGTATTTACTTTAGACATTATTTACAATTAAACTTCCAAATAAATACACTCTCCCTAACAGTTTGCTAAACCATCCCAAATTTTACCTCCTCTGCAAGTTTGTCACACTCTCAAAGTATGTTTGTGAGCAATTCCTTACATAATTATATACCTTATACAGCCTCATTGCAATTTCCTTTAATAGTTAGCAACATAATTATGTAGCTTTCTATGCACAGTATGTGATGACAGACAGAGGTTTGAAACAAATGCAAAAAACAAGTTGAAAATCAAGTCTTATTCACCAAGTGTAGCCTGTACACATTAATTCTTTTTTATTTGTAAAATTATGTAACAATACAACAAAGATAGAGAAAATGAAAAATGAATATGTATAGCATATACAGTAAAAAGAAACTCCTTATACAGTGGTGTGCAAAAGATCAGCTTTGCTTACACCATATACATATACTGTATGTTAATATAACTTTAAAGTCAAAGCAGATTTTTAATTGATGCTTTTCATTGCATCAGGATTTCGACCTATTTACAAATTCAGAATTTAGTTGCAATAGTAATATAAGTTTGGTTGTGGGGGACATGGTGGTGCATTGGGTAGAACTGCTGCCTCACAAATCCAATGTATCTTCTCGATTTCTGCATTTATTTTGTTCCTAAGACAAAATGCAATCGTCCCTTTGGAAATTCATCATCCTTCCTCCTACCTTTGCCAAATTGGCATCTGTCCTCTGACAAACATTCCCTGCTCCCTGCGGCAAAACTCCATTCTCCCTCCTGTCTCTTTCAAAATGGTATCCTTTCCTCGACCACCATCAAAACGCTATCCGCACTCCATCCTCCGACAAAGTGCATCTGACCTTCACCAAAACTTTTTTTATCCCTTCTGCCTCAGACACAGGAAAGAGAAAATGGCAAACTGCACACTTTGGAAGGGAGCATGGTAGCCCCCAATCATTTTTTCAGTGACGGCAGTCAGTTAACTCTCCCAATTTTTTACTATCGGCCAAAAGCAGATATACATCTATAAATTTTTACTTCAAGCGGCTGTTTCTCTTCACATTTAAATTAGCAGGAATATATTTTAGATGGCCAACTGTGTTTTTTCCTTTTAACTTTTTTCTTTGATAATCTTATAAGCAGCAACTTTATTATGCCTTATAGCATTTTGCTTATATAACTTAATTTATTATCTACATTTTTATAAGCTGCTTTTGGGAAATCATACATAATTTAAAGCACAAAACAATAACACTTAATTCATTGATTTTTAAAGTATTAATTTTTCTTTTTTCTGTTGTTTAAAATTGGAGTAGTACATTGCACATTTTAAGACAGTGATGAATTTTTCTACTATTTTATTTATTAAGAAAAAGTTTTCCCGTAATTCAATAAGTGCACCCCTTACAAGTTTTAAAATATAGCTAAGGAAATATATTCTGTAAGAAGATATGTTTAATGTAGCATCTTATATAACAAACATGACAATTATGTGCACCCTTCACAATGTACTGTAACAACCCCAATAGCTTAAACACTCCATTCTGTAATGTGTATAATAATGGTGGGATGGGTCCCAGCACTTCCTCACCCTGGATTAGGTAGAGCAGTCTTTAGAATAATAAGCTCTTTTAAAATGTGGCACTCACTTTGATCATTGGGTTGCTACATTTTTGCAAAAAGTGAAAGAATACAATAAAATATATGAATGGCCTTAAAGAAGGAAGCAACTGTAGTATTACAGTACTTTCCTGTTAAAAAAGTTAGGTTTTTGTAGGCATATAGCACAATACTTGATAAAGAAAATATAACAAACAGGTATTAATTATCAACGACATAAAGTGTAGGTTAAACCAAAGAGATTAACAGCTGTGTTGAGGGAATAAAACTGAGGAACAACTATACTAAAAAGGTGAGGCTGTGGTATCTTTGGTAGTTTAACTTGCAAATCTTACACCATGGCAAAAGTGAGTACAATGACAAGACATAAGATGGTCATCCTGCATCATAAACATTGCCCCCAAGCAGAAATTTCATGACAGACAGGTGTTTCTAGATATGTTGTCCGAGCTCTTTTTCTGAAGCACAAACAAACAAGCAAAGCTGATGATTGGAAAGTCAGTGGTCAGTCACAAAAATGGACTGTAGCAAATAAGAATTACATCAAAGTTATTATCTTTGAAATTGGAAGACATCCAGCATCTTCATTTCTGCAAACGGAATTGATGTTTTGATCAAAACTGATGAACTTGCTGAGAAGTATTTGTCATGAAATATCACCAAGGAGGCATCTGATCAGCCCAAACTTCATTTTACAGCATGACTCTGACCCAAAAAATGCATGACCAAAATCATAAAAGCCATCAGCAGCAAAAACAGGAACAGGAAATTCTGCAACAGATGTTTATGCCCTCTAAACAGCCCTGAGCTCAACCATCAGCAAAGACAGAAGACAGTAAGATAGCCAAAGTCTACAGTGGAGATGTGACAAGTTCTCCAAGAGAACTTGAGTGAGTACCTTCAGAAACTGCATGCAGGTGGACCTAAGAAAACTGCTGCTTTTTTAAGGTAAGTGTTGATTTGGGTTTTTTTTTTTTCTATTTATAGTAGTTTTGAAGCCATTCCCACTTAGCAGCATTTTTTCACAAGTGCTTAAGACATTTGCACTGCACGCTATGTTCATTTGTACTGAGCCAGATTAAAATAAGCAATTCACAGAATACATATATTTTCAAGACCCGAAACAAAACCCAGTGTATCCTGAGAAAAACCTGTGTGGACACAGGGGAAACATGCAAACTCTAAAGCAGCAAAGAAAATAAAGATTCTTTCATATACTGTATTATATGGCAGAAACTCTCTACAAGCATTAAAATATACTGATTTGGGAAATGTGTTTCTAAACATTTAAATCTAAATCTGTGTCAGGTAAAATAAAGAATCTCGCTGCATTAATAAAATCATTATTCATGATTTAAATAAGTATTTTAACTCTTGAACCACATGATCTGAAAGTGAAAATGTTGTCCGCCATAATGCAAACAGCGCATATTTGTGCTTTTTATGTGTGACTTCATTGGCTATACCAGTTAGATTTTCTCATAAGTTGTTTAATTTTTATGCTTTTTTAAAGTATAAGTTTTATATGAATTCTTCCTCTGTAAGAATGGTCAGTCAGTCATTTTCTAACTGAATAGGCAGAAGGCAGGAGCAAACCCTGGACAGGGCATCAGTCCATTGTAGGGCAAACACACACACACATACACACACCACAACCATATACTTCGGACAATTTAGGATCGCCAGTTTACCTAACCTGGATGTCTTTGGACTGTGGGTGGAAACCGGATTACCCACACAGACACGGAGAGAACATGCAAATTCTACACAGGGAGGACACGGTCTCCTTACTACAAAGTAGCAGCACTACCGCTGCGCCATTGTGCTGGCCCTTAGAAAAACGGTAACTAATATTGAAGCGAAATAAATATTTGTAATGACTATTGTAATAATCTCCGCCAATAGCTTTTAAGTCATTGATGAGTTCATTAATTATTTGTCTGAGAGCTGATTATCGACAGAAGATTAAACACAGGGTGCCAATACAAGTGTGATCATCAGAAGAAAGTTTACATACATACATTATCATTAGGATCTTAATCTACTGTGACCATCACATGCATCCCATATGCATAAATAAGGAGTATCTCATAATTCAGAGAACTGAGAGTCAGAGGTTTAGAATCACTAAATTAGCAATTTTGAAGTGTTCAACAGACACAGAAGCAAACTGATCAGGCAAATGACTGTGATCAGGTAAAACAACATTCAAAGAAAACAAGAAAAGTTGGGAATAAGTGAAGTCTGAAACCTGAAATTGTTTAATTAAGCAATTTTTAAGAAATGTCTACAGTCTTACCTTTAATAATCTTAAACTTCAAGCAACAGGTTGTGGCAGCCTTTCATCCTTAAAAATAATCTGCTATTAAATCTCAAACTCTTAGCATGCACCACAGCAGCCCAACAACAACAGAGCTTGCATGACGCACAATGGAAAGTGTAGTCATTAAACGAGACCAAAAGATTAAAAACATATTTAAAATATAAATAAAATATAAAAAAATATAAATCTTTAAATAAAATGAATTACAAGGGAGTAAAGCTGAGAAAAATACAATAAAAAACACCAAAACAACCTAAGCCAAACCTCACATGTAAGCTTACAGCGAATGAACTCAAGAGAGACCTACAATTATTCATTTGTTTAAAATCTTAAAAGGAGTCAAAAAAATCAAACTCACAGTTTACTTACAATTCCCTACTGATGCAGGCAGCTGACATCATTGGTGTAAAATTACAGGATGTACATTTACAAGAGAAAACATTAACAATCTCTTTACACCACAGTTAGTAAGATTTTTCTAACTGGTTACAAACTAACGCTATTTAAGCATCTTTTAGAAACAACCAAATGACATTTGAATGAATTAGATACCAGAGAAATTTAACAGATTGAATGGTATTTTATTTTCTCATACTGTAAATACCTTTGGTTTAAATGTTTGGAGGATGCTGTGCATATTATTTAAAAAATATATTATATATGCAGAAGGAATGCAAAGACTCTAGAAGGAATCTATACCCCCCGTTGGTTCTTCACTGCCAAAAGCAGTCCTCACCAGTAATCACACAAGTATCATTTATGTGAAAATAAGTACAATATACTAAAATCAAAGCTATGCTTCTTTTATATTTCATAGTATATTATGTTTTATTTTTCAACTTTAAATATTGTAAAAGTAGAACAAGCAGATTATTTAAATTGACAAAAACATGGATTTACTTAACAGGGTCTGGTCATCAAAGTTACACCTGTAATGTCAGTAAAAACTCAATAATCTTACAGCTAATAAATAAATCAATACTGCCAAACCAGTTAAAAATGCATTAAATGTACAGCAGACATAGACAGTTAAGAGAACTGAAAAGAACATCAACTTTCAAAAATAGGATTCAGGAAATTCCCAGGATATCAACTCCAGCAATGGTACTAGCAGAGTTAAATAAAAAGAAAAACGTGAGGAGCCACAGACTGAATGAAATAATGTCAGTTTCAAAAGAGTCCTTTTGTTCTTTGGTTTGAATGTTAGGACAGAAGGAATGAGACATGATCCCAGTATGTCTTGTTTGAAAGATTTTCTGTTTTTGTCAGTTTTTGATACATAATATTAGATAAATGCATTTTTCCTAGCACATTTTTTTATTTTAAGGGGCTCCATGAAAAAAGATTAGAAACTAATACTTTATATTATATTCTTATGATAGATTAAAACATTTTTGAAGGTACAGTACATAAAAAAGTATTCACCACCTTGGAACATTGTATCACTGGGGTATAAATTTGGCTTTTTTTACATTCATCGGGAGAAAAAGACTCAATGTAAAAGTGAAAGAGGATTTCTGCAAATTGATCTGAATTAATTACAAATATAAAACAAAAAAAAATATTGATCTCTAACTATTCACCCCCGTCTAGTACCTTTGGCAGCCATGAAAACCTTGAAGCAGTGTGAACAGCCTTTTTCAAGTAAAGCCACACAGTCTCACTTGGATTGAGATCTAGACTCTTACTGGGCCACTCCAGGACATGACCTTTGTTTTTAAGGCATTTAGTGTGGAGCTTTTGGCTTTATACTTTGAGTTGTTGTCTTGCTGAAAATCTCATCTTATTCTAAGTCATAGGTTTCTTACAGACTGCATTGCGTTTTCCTTCAGGATTTCTATATAGTTTGTTACAATCAATTTACCATTTTTCCTCAAAAGCCTCCCTGGGCATGAAGCAGAGAAGCATCCCCACAGCATGATGATGCTACAACTGTGCTACACTGTACAGACAGTTTACCAAACATAGCATTTAGTTGATCACCATACAGCTCAGTTTAGTCTTCTCAGGCCATATAACCTTCTCCTAGCAGCCTCCCCGACTCCAGTGAATAGGTCCTTTACTCATCCTAAGCTTCATTGAATTCATTCTTGATAGCAGCAAGCTCCGTCTGAGAACTCGGGTGAACTGAATTCAGTTATACATGGCTTCATGCTGTTGAATGACATATTCATGTTTAACATGCCTACTTTACAGCCTACCCAGTTAGAAAATTATGTGAATTTCCCCTTGGGATTAATAAAGTATCTATCTATCTATCTATCTATCTATCTATCTATCTATCTATCTATCTATCTATCTATCTATCTATCTATCTATCTATCTAAAATTAAGAATGGTACCTTCTTAAATCAGTTAGTATCTTTACACCACAAAAAGTAAGCAAAACGTTAGAGTACAATATATTAATATCAATTATCCACAGGTTGAGAAAGAGAAAAACGAAATAAAAAACAAGTGATCACACACCCATTCAAAGCCAAAGACCATGTGGTCCCTGTACAATTTTGCTGTTTCAGTATTTCATTTTAGAAGGAGTTTATCCTGGCAGCAAAAAGCAAATCAGCATGGGGCAACAGTTTGTCATTGAGCACAGTCAGCCTTGACATCAACAAGGCAAATTCTGGGAGTTACCAATTAACCTAATGTGCATATACATGGGATAGAGGAAGAAAACTAGTAGATCCAGAGGAAAAAACCCTCACATACACAGGATAACACAACCATGCCATCTTTAAGATGTTTTATTAGAAGGTACTTCGTGCTTTTGTAGTGTCATACAAATAAAGCTATCAGCATTCCATAGCAGATGCTTATATTCAAATATGAAATGGCAACTGTGGCATTGGTAATTCAATTATATTGAACTTTGTTGTTTGTAAAAAAAAAAAAAAAAAAGCAACAGATCTTTAAATAGAAACATAGGCCTATACAATGAATATTCTAATTTTGTTTTCTTACAAAGGCTTAAAATGTATTGAATGGTCAATAAAATATTCAAGAAAAAAAAAATAAATTACTGAAATAGAATTTGCTATATGCAAAACATGCACTGTTAATACATATACATATTTTTAAAAAAGATGTTAAAAGACAAATAGAAAGATTTTGGCAATTAACCAGTTTTCTTGCATATTGAAAATGACATCTAATAAAATGAAAAATGGTAAAAGTATACTTATGACAGCCATTATTACAGAATTTAACTCCACACAGAAGTGGAGTCTGACTCTTCTATCTCCATGTTATTAGGCAAATTGGTTGAAAACGCAAGTAAGAATTTCACTGTATTCTGTACATGTGCCAATACTACTACTATTATAAATATCTAAAAGATCATTTTTATAGATGTGCCAATGGGTACAGTTTCTTGTTTCAAATTCCTCTTCCAGGTGAGCATCATCAGAGCTGATGTCCTAACAAACTCATTTCTTAACCTCCTAGTTCAAAGGCTTTGCCCCTTCCTGTGTTCCCCTTTATTTATTCCCCATATAGTTGGTGTGATTATCAGATCCTTGCTGTATGGTGTTGCATGATAATATTTGCCATCTGAAAGTCATGCAGTATACCTTTTATTTAAATGTTTACAGTAAAAGTTGATTTAAGGTGTTGTCAATGAGATTGTTGATTGTTATAAAAAAAACAAAAAAAAAAAAAAAAACTTGGCTTTACTATTTAATTTCAGATTTTTATATATTTGGGCATATTAGTGTGCTTTTAAAAGTTAAAACCTATTAATCATCTATTCACAATATATCTGCTTCAGTATTTTAGAAATAAAATTATTTATATACAGTGTGTATATATATATATGTATATATATATATATGTATATATATATATATATATATATATATATATATATATATATATATATATATATATATATATATATATTATGGTGCCAGTTAAAATCAAAGTTTTTATTTTCTCACAATCAAACAATATTTACTTTTGGCACAAGATATCAGAATTTTTCTATATTCACTATACAGAAACGTGCATGCTGATATGACTGTTCTGTCTGTTTATGGTGGTCTTCTACAGCTTGTAGGAGGTACTGTTTCTGTTCTTCTTGGTTTGTGATGGCTGAATTGAATGACTGAATCACTGCCACCCCTCCCTCCACTGCATCATTGACCACTTTCAGGTGTTTGACACTGCACTGAGCTGAAATATATGCTTCATTACTGTCCCATTAATCAGGATCGTCCACGAGGAAGTCCTGCGAAATCTCCATACAAGTTAAAAACTTCCTTGTGTTATGTGATACAAAGTGTGCCAACCAGGTTTCAGCGACGCAGCTTTCTTCAACTGTTGCTCATACAGATGGATCTTCATCACCATTCCTGTTTAGTGTAGCAACCAGTTCTCTTTTTTTCTGTCACAGACAGTTGAGTATCAAAAAATGCAAGCCCAACAAGAGTTTCACTTACCTAAGATGGCATATAAAAGTCTTTATTGCTACATTTGCAGCTGTTCTGTTTACATCATCAGCGCTTTCAGCAGCTGGAGGTCATTTTGTGGAGTTGACCATTTGGAGGTACAGGTGTACCATACTTTGATATACACCTTCACCACAAACATGTTGAATTGCTTAAGCCCAGACAGTTCACGAGCAGTCAAGTGAAACTGCGAGCAAAACATGTAAATCTTGAGACTTTATATTAGTTTCGAAATCCATCGAGCTCTGTTATAAGCTCTGGGTGTATTGATGTGGATGGCCTCAGTAGACTCATATCCCAAAAATAACAGCACCAGGTGAAGCAGTTCTTTGTAGCCGTCACTTGGATGCTGTTCCTGCAACTGTGACAGACAGAATGCTTGAATGTCCTGCTTCTCTGGCCCAAGTACATCAGCAATTACTCTGTCTGTCATTCCGCCTTCATGTGACAATCTGTCGTTGTTATTCCACGCCACAACAAATCGCTCAAACAGCTTGATATTTGGCCCACTGGAACATCCCATTGTGACATCAAAAGCCTTGGCTACAATAAGCATGGATATGACGTTGGCAGGCCAAACTGAGAAGCTGCCGCTGCAATTTATGCTGTAATATAATGCATGCTCCTGCTTTGTTCCCAGTGTTACTTGCAGTAGTGTCAAAACACATCAGCTGGACACGTTCGGTGAGATTCCAGTCATCCAGTGTTTTAAAGATTGTTGCAGCCAGTGCTTCGCCAGTTCCACTGGGAATATTTGGAACTCCAAGAAGCTTCATCTCACCACCTCCTGACACTATGACAACCAACCGTTCAACACTGTCTTTACCTGTCAGAGCTGGAAGGATTTTTCCATCCCAATGTACTGTTAGCGGTTTATAAGTTTATAATTTTGGTACAGTTTTGTAGCAATCTAAAGATGCAGATTGAAATAAGAAATAATCCCATCCGGGTTATAGGACTACACTATGCAAACAGCCTAACAGCACTGTAACATTTTCTTCTTGTTGTCTCACAGTTCCTCTATTATCACTCACAAGGAGTATGTATGCCTGTTACTGATTAAATACTGGAATCACACAAGTTATTAACCTTTAACTTTGGGAACTGTGAATGAAATCTGTCTGTATGAGTATATAAAAAACACCCGTTTTTTCATTTATTGCATTATTTTACGTTTCTTACACAAGTGTTTGACATTGACATTGAAGTGTCACAGCAACAAAAGGAAACACTAGGTATAGAAAAATAAACTAGGCATAGATAAAAACAATACACATTTATTTTAAAAGTTCAGTTATGCTTAATATTCCAAGTACAACACCTGTCATTTTTATGAAAAGGAACATTTTTACAGGGTAAGACTTCACAAAATAGATACGTCAGTTTTTCGCATATTGTTCGTTGGCACCCTATATATATAGTGAACATCCCATAAATAGTGAAGGCTAGGGGGCATCAGAGGGCCTTATACTCCAATATCAATACACCAAGACAGTCCTGGGTTCAAATAAATAGGTTTTCATCTTATCAATACCTCACAAAAAACACCAAGCACAATTTACTTTTCTTCCAAGCGCCTCTCCCCTCACTACCGCACTGCCCTCCTCCATTCGAGTGTTTCTCATTCTTTTCCCAGTTCTGCCTTGCCTGGACAAGGGATTGTGGGCCCTTTTATTGAGGACCCAGGAGTACTTACAGGTGCCAGGGCTGTTGGAAGTAATTCTAGGTCATACGGATGTCCCACATAACATGGAGTACATCTCCCTGCAGAGCCTTCTTGTGGTACCCATGGACACCAGCAGGGCTGGTTCACAAATGGGCGCCAATACCAAGGGTTCTTGCTATTTAGTGACTGGGGGGAATTAATAAAAGTCAGTCCTTCCCTGTCCCCTATTATCCCAATCAGGAAAGGTGCTATGCACATGTTTGGTCGAGACACATGTCCATTTGTTTGGGTCTTCCTGCTCTGGTATGGAACCATTTCTTCTCTAGCTGGGATGTCTATCCATTCATTAGGGAACCTATGTCCGGGTAAGGTATTTTCCCGACTCTGTGCCGGCAATCCCGTAAGGCACAGACAAGCATATTATAGATGTAATGTTCTCCCTCTCAAGTACGCGAACCAGCTGCCATGGTGCAACATCAGAGGCTTCACCTTAGGTGCTGATGTCTGAGGTTTGATCCCTGCAAAAGGAAACAATGGTGTATGCACTTGATGAGCCCCAATTAGGGTGAAACACATGTCATGTACTCTTTGTATTATTTGGCAGGTACTGTATCATAAATATATATTACAAATATGCATTGTTTAAATAAAAAACATGTATGTATTTAAAATAATTCAACAAGACGCTGTCAAACCTGCCTATTCCATTTCAATGTCACAGGGGACAAAGAATATACCAGTAGCAATGGCACAAGGCAGGAGACAGTCTCAGACAGACCAATCAGGCCATTGCACTGTCCACTCATGCACACACTCACATTTGCACTTACACCCTAGCGAATTTTGAATTGCCAATTATTCTAATATGCACGTCTCTTAGAACATGCTTGGAAAATTGTCAGTTTTTACTTGTTTTCTTCAATTGTATTCGGTTACAGTGTTAACTTGTCTTGTTTGTATTTTATTATTTCTTTCTTTGTAAAATGCCTCGAGATGATGCTAGCTGTAAAATGTCCAAATTAAAAAAAAAAGAATGCATGTCAACACATACAAACAGTTCTCTCTATCAGCTATTTTCCATTTTTTTAATCTATTAGCTAAATACTATTGGTAATTGACTTAGATTCTTTCCACGTCATTTCATTCTCAGATCAGCTTAATACTCTTCAAGGCCACAGGAGGGCTGCAGCCAAAATTGGCAGCATTGGGTACAAGGCAGAACACAAGCCCTGCACAGGGTGCATTAACTTCAACACAAAACACTCCCACTCACATTCACACTCACACTGAAGTCAATTTAAAATCATCAATTCAAATAATAAATGTGCCTTTTGTGGATGCGGAAGGAAACAAACAACAGAAAGCCGGAAAACATGACACTGACCGCACACAGGATTCAAATCCAAGAAGGCAGCTGCCCTCATCACGGTGCTACCCATGTTTAAAATATTGTTTCTCAATATGAATGATAATAGATCAAGTAGAATTAATGATGTCTACAAAATGGATTTAACATGATCCTAAAACTATTACAATTTATTTTTTAATAACAGATTCTTTAATAAGAAAGAATTGTACAAATAGGGGAAAACACAGTAGTTAGCTTTGCAAGCAAATACTGTATCTGATCAGGTAACTGTAGCTCATATCACCAAAATCATGCAAAAAAAAAAAGAAATTTAATATGGCAAATGCAAAAACTAGAACTGATTTATTTTTTTGCTTAACTGTGATCTTATGTCCTCATTCAGGTTTGAGGCAAATTAAAATGAAATATAACATATCCCAACCCTGCTTTCTTAGTTTCATGTCTCTTCTCTATAATCAGTGTCACAAGCAACGGAAAGAAGCAGTTTGTGAGCAACACTTATCTAAAGCAGTGGCAGACCCCTTTTCCTGAAGCCTTTATCTCCCCAGGAGATGGAATTCAATATACAAAAACTCCATCACACAGCAATATCATGCCTGTGTCCAGGCTAAGGGCTGGGTTTCAAGGTAATTGGTTGGCAGCAGATGAACAGAAGAATTGATGCTGCTGATGGAGGGGGCTGGTGGTGAGGGCAGTGAGGTCCAGTGTCTTGATAATCATTTTCTACCTTCTCCTCTATTTTTAAAAAGAATGCTGACCCACCCTTCACTCATATAAATATATATTTCAACCCACAATACAAGACAGACCATTTTAAGTAGAGAAAGAAGAGTTGCAGGCAGAACCAAGGGCACTTAATATTTCTTGAAAATTAAATAAGGAAATATTCTGTATTGTTTTGCCTTTAGCTGCCCATTTTAATTACAGTTATACAATTTTACTCTTTGCAACCCTCATCCATTAGTACCCCAACATTGCCTCTGATCCACAGTTTTAAATACCAAAAAGAAGTGAACCTAGGATATGTTAAAAATATTAAAGCCAGTAGTTAGATTGCATGTTTTACTTGACCATTTTTCAGAAATGTACTGGTATTTAGAAGATATTCTGTATTTGTAATATTTAAAATGACAATTCTGCATTTAAAAAAACTAAGACAAATTTGGAGTTTATTAAAATTCATACATTAAAAATGGAAATAGATTGTAATGTTTTAGTACATTAAGTAGTGTTACTCAATTTACATTTAAATATGTAATTTCTAAGGACACCAGCTCTGGTAAGCCCTATAATGAGTAATTTCCACAAAATACCATATATATTACATTTTGTATATTTGAGCTCCAACAAGTATTATTTTCCACAACATCATAAAATGTATATGAGAAAAAAATAAATTATGCAGATATCTGAGGCATAATAACCCATTCTATTTTAAGAAAATGAACATGTAGCAGTTTATAATAAAGAATAGTAGCTTTAAGTGACAGAAATACTAATGAATCAATTGTAAAACAATTCTGAATTAAATTATTTTGAGTGTTCAAGATATACATTTTTCACAGGTATCCAAAGGTAACATACATTCGTAATGAGTTTTTGGCAATTTCCTGCTTTCTGAAATATCTATATATTCAAAAACAAATAAAAGTACATAATTTCAATATAGTGGACACTTTTGTGTTGTTTGAAACTTAATAAGATCTTTATTAATCAATAATTATCTGTAAAATAATCACACTAAAGTATTTTTCCAGAAGAGTGAATAAATAAACAACTGGTAAGAACCCGCTTTTGCGGTTGCTTATTCTTTACTGGAGATTTCCCTGATTTATTTATGATTCAGTGAAGGTAGGTTGAAGTATCAGAATAGGCAGCAGTGGTCCGGCTGTCACACAAGATGAAGTGTCTTCATAGTCCAGTGAGTGAGTGCCTCTGCCATGATGCCGAGTTAACCGTCTCCTCTCCGCAGAGGTACACACACCTATAACACTGGGACAGCAGCTGGAACCTGGAGAACTGCTATCTCGGTCTCTCAATGGCAAATAATGACGAATGACATATGGGTGTGTGAATTAACCAGCCGAAGAATAGAATGTGCTTTTAATGTTTACCGTTTAGTAGGTTTAATTTAATATTGGTATCTGTTTTTGATAAGTATGTGTAAATATGACTTTACTCTAATTTAAAGCATAACTTCTTGACTTATTGTAATTTTTAAAGTCCCCAGCATTAGCTCATATTTTGTATTAGTAACATTTAGATTCACACATTTTTCTTTGTTTTAGTGCTACCCATATTTTGCCTCAGAGACACATATAAACAAATAGAAATGAGGAGACTTACAGGTGCTTGTTGGATTTAAGATGTCAAAATAAATAAGAAGATGGAAAACAAGAAACTATAAAAGAAAAAGAAGAGCAGCGTCTATAGAATATTAAACAGCATCAAACATGCCTATAGCATACTGGTAAGCAAACAAAAATGCACTTTTTTTTTTAGAGAAGAACTGAACGGTATTTTCATTAATAAGTTGCAATCAGAATCAAAAACACATGGAAAACCAATGTAAAATATAGAAATCTCTTAAATTTTATATTCAGATTTTTTACAGGCGGCACAGTGGTGCAGTGGGTAACACTGCTGCCTCGCAGTTAGGAGACAAGGTTAGGTTCGCTTCCCGGGTCCTCCCTGCGTGGAGTTAGCATGTTCTTCCCGTGTCTGCATGGGTTTCCTCCCACAGTCCAAAGGCATGCAGGTTAGGTGCATTGGCGATTCTAAATTGTGCTTGGTGTGTGGGTGTTTGTGTGTGCGCACCCTGCGGTGGGATGGTGCCCTGCCTGGGGTTTGTTTTCTGCCTTGCACCCTGTGTTGGCTGGGATTGGCTAACCATGTAGTTAGGATATAGGGTTGGATAATGGATGGATGGATGGATTTTTTACATATCTGATGTGTAATATTTCCTTTAACTAGTTTTGAGATATCATACAGTATATGTATTATAAAATGCTATAAATGAAATCCAAACTATTTCAAAAAAATTTATTGTAAAAATTCCATACTGTGTAAAGCATATTAAAGATAAGCTATAATGGACATCAGTGGCACAGTGAGTAACACTGCTGCCTCATGGATCTAGCAGCCTGGGTTCCAGTGTCAAGGCTGCACGTTTTCCTCGTGTCTGTGTGTGTTTTCAATCCATATTCCCAAAGACCCACTGCATGTGTTAGTTAATTTGTAACACTATATTGGCACCAGTGAGTCCAGTTCGATGCAGGTGTCCTTCTATAGCTGTTTCCTGCTTTGTGACATAGACCAGTATATTTACAGAGGTCACTGCTATTGGCTGTTACCCATATAAAACACTGATTATTTATGAAATATTTTTCAGTCCCCAAAATAATGTAATGCAGTAGAACAAATTTAAGAACATTTGTTTTTATTTTTAAAATAAAAAAAACATCAACAAGGATGGGTTGTGTTAATTATAAAAAGGGACACATGTGAATGCGATTCTACAGCACTGTGCAGTAAAAAGCTGCTTTACACGCAGCTTCCCACACTGGATGGGCACTGCTCCAGTTAGCCACTGACATAGCTCTGCAGAAAGTGTCTAAATCCCGATGATCCTGATAATTACTCCTCTGCCTCCTATTCTAAGTATAATACACTCCCACCTCAAAGCCACCAGCTGTATTACATTTGAGTTTTAGGTTAAGATGTTATAATATACCCTGCGGTGGGCTGGCGCCCTGCCCGGGGTTTGTTTCCTGCCTTGTGCCCTATGTTGGCTGGGATTGGCTCCGGCAGACCCCCGTGACCCTGTAGTTAGGATATAGCGGGCTGGATAATGGATGGATGGATGCTGTAATATAGGTAAAATTATCAATGCTCGCTCAACCTCAACAATATTTTCCATCATTTTTTTATGGTAGCAATAACACTGCCCATGCTATGAAACATTTCACTATGCATCACACTTCTGTAATCCTTTATAGAAGGATGGGGAAAGAGGACAGGGAAGTCATGTGTCTGTCTGCTTCCTTTACAACCATAACTCCCCTGAACAATAAACTGAGTTGTGGTAGTCCAGTTGCCGTGGCCTAACACTCTGCCTACTAATATCCCCTAGACTGGTTCTTACTTCAAAAGCAGTCAAGAGGTGCCTTCTATGACCCAGGAGATGAAGACTGCTTGATTATACAGTATTGTGCAGCAGGCAATACCAGTGATGCAATTTACTCATCATTATCGACAGCACTTCTACATTACGTTCTCCATCTCTGTTTTCTTTACAATGGTACAGTTAAATTACAGCAGGATATCTATCACCAACATTCAGGAAGTTCAGAGATAGCTGAACAGTGCAGATTCAGCTTATGAATCCACAGACACTGCTAGCTGAGTCAGCCATTAGAAGACTGATGAAAACAGCACTGGCTCCTCCTTGGGCAGACTACCAAGTTAAATGACCAATGGTGATTCTTTAGATGGTATTAAATGTAAGGCAACATTGACAGTTTTTGAAAGGACAATGGCCAGAAACATAGATGGCAAAAATGAAAACCAGCACACATAGTTCCATTCTTGTCCTTTGGGGCCCTCCAAGTCTATTATGTCCTGAAGAAGACACTTTTTATCAAACTGTGACATATTTAAAAGGGGAAAGGTAGCCACTGTCATCTGTGCATGAATGTTTTAGCAGTGGTCCAACATCCTGGGCAACCAATTTCAAGCCTAAGCTTGGGAGCTGGAATTGGTAGTTGGATGAACTAGCTGGGGGCAACAAATTTCTTTCCAGGTCAGTGTCTTTGTAACTGTAGAGGAAGCAGACAAACACAAGGCTTCCCTGGACTTCTCTTGTAAGCCCTTTGGCTTAGTCCTCATGGTCCCTGTGTGTTCATTCAAATAATAATACCCTTGAAAATATATACACACATACATGTGGGGAGTCCCTGCTAAACACATTCATACCGTGTATACATACTGTATGTACAAGCTAATATAAGTTTGCATATTTATTGTAATACAGTAAGATATAAAAACAGTGCTCCTTAAAAATCAAAGCTAATTGAAAAATAATCCTTTTTAAACAGATGCAATTCAACAATATATAATTTTATTTTCAATAACATACCCACACCGTTTCTGAATGAGTCAAGTACTGTAATAGGTCATCAGCATTGTTGATGTCATTTATTGCAGTTTCATTTAAAAAACATCACCATTGATATTGTTCAAATTATGGTACATATATTTTACCAAACGTATACAGTATTAATTAAAAATAACATTTTATGCTACTACTGAAGTATCTAAAGTAATGAATGATGGTTAACTACTCTTTTTTACCTGTCAGGTTTTATTTGTGGACTAATGAATTTGGGAGTGAAAACCACAGTATAAAATGTTTAATATTATTTTCAAATGATTATTTTGCTTTTAATTTTAAATGTGCAACTTTTGCATTTTTACATGTATTGTAAAATGTATCTTAATTTGTTAACATTTTATTGAAAAGGATTCCTAAATATCTTTTTCATGAAGAATTTGTTTTCACACTTTCAGTCTTTCAGAGGATAACAGTTGTGACAAAACAGTTGCTTCTGGAGTTTGGTTCTGAGTGCTTTAAAGTGAATTAGGTGGATGTGCTTCAAAGGATTGAAGATCTGTGGGTCACCCATTAAGATCTAGAAGTTATGCTAAGTAGACCTTATTTGAAATATTGCTGCTTTGTCCTCTCATAATGAATGGAAATACAGGCTAAATTAATGTGTTAATTGTACCTGTATAGCAGGCCTATTCAACTTCATCCCAATTACTGACAGTATTCTGTATAGTTGGCATCTTGCTCCTTCACGACATACACTAACATTTGATCGAAGAGCAAGGGGGGTTGAAACTACAATGGCCTACAGACCTTTGAATGCTGCAGGTATTCAAAGTACAAATTAAAAACTGAGTGCCAGCACACTTCAAGCACTGGTCCAAATGCTCCATGTATTCTTGAGCTTATCAGTAAGAGCACATATTGCACATATTATGACAGACTTTCTTAAAAAAACAGACTGAAAACTTTACAGAGGGATTTTAAAGTTTCCGTATTTCTTCAGAATTACTATAGTTTGCTTATGAGTCAGAGTTCTGCGCCAAAGCCAAGGAAGTACTGTCGTGTATTGACAAGAATTCACTACTATTGGAATTAATTGATGTACAACTGTACTTTGCATTAAAGGAATAGTCTACACAAAAAAGCTGCACAATAGCAAACATACCAAAAACATTCATAAAAAAATCTCTCTGCCAGTGTTGCACAACCCACATACAGTATCAAGTCAAACAATTGTATTTTTACAATGTGCAAAGAGCATGTAGTTTTTGTTATAATAGTGTTAAATAAATACCTCCTGAAAAATAAAGTAGTTTACACACAGGGTTGCACGTTTAAATTGAAGACCCACCTCTCCTGCTCATTCATTCATCAAGAGTCCTGTCATTCCCATGCAAAACTGAAACTGGAAACCATGCAGTAATGTTACATGATGCACTGATTAGCAGTCACTTAAGAAACATAGCGAAAGTTAGACCTCTTATATCATTGAAAGATGCTGAGAAATTGGTTCACGCGTTTGTTTTCAGTCGACTAGATTACTGTAACGCACTCCTCTCAGGACTACCCAAAAAAGACATAAATCACTTGCAACGAGTGCAAAATGCAGCTGCTAGAATCCTAACTAGGAAAAGAAAATCCAAACACATTTCTCCAGTTTTAATGACACTACACTGGTTACCTGTGTCTTTCAGAATTGACTTTAAAATACTGCTTATGGTTTACAAAGCCTTAAATAATCTCGCTCCATCTTATATATCGGAATGTCTGACACCTTATATTCCAAATTGTAACCTTAGCTCCTCAAATGAGTGTCTGCTTAGAATTCCAAGAGCAAAACGTAAAAGAAGTGTTGAGGAAGCCTTCTGCTGTTATGCACCTAAAATCTGGAATAGCCTGCCAATAGGAATTTGCCAGGCTAATACAGTGGAGCACTTTAAAACACTGCTGAAAACATATTACTTTAACATGGCCTTTCTATAACTTCAATTTAACTTAATCCTTATACTCTATATTTAATTTACTATCATAACTATTCATGATCACTCTAAAATCCATACTAACCCCTACTCTTCCTTCTGTTTCTTTTCCCGGTTTTCTGTGGTGGCGACCTGCACCACCACCACCTAATCAAAGCACCATGATGTTCCTACATTGTTGGATTAAAAACCAGAAGTCTACATGACCATCATCATCTAGTCCTTCCATGAGAACCCTAAATACAAAGAGGACAGTTTCATTTATGTTAGGTAGAACGCCTAGAGGGGACTGGGCGGTCTCATAGTCTGGAACCCCTGCAAATTTTAGTTTTATCTCCAGCCGTCTGGAGTTTTTTTTTTTTTTTTCTGTCCTCCCTGGCCATCGGACGTTACTTTTATTCTATGTTAATTAGTGTTGTCTTATTTCAATTCTGACTTTGTCTTTTTTTTCTCTTTTCTTCATTATGTAAAGCACTTTGAAATACATTATTTGTATGAAAATGTGCTATATAAATAAATGCTGTTGTTGTTTAACAAATACATTTTAGTTATGACAAAATATTACTTGTTCTTTAAATGTAAGGAGCATACCTAAACACCTGCTTATATTAAAATAATGACAGGTTATCAACATATACTTTCTTGTTCATTTACAAAATAGGAGCAGTGTAAAATAATCAATAACAATACCGCCTTTCGTAATCAATCTGTTTGTCCATATATTTTCATCTATCATCCATTCCAAGGAATGCTCACAAACATCTACACCTAATAATATAAGGCCAATGTAGACTTGCATGTATAACTTTGGGTTTCAGAGGAAAGCCAAAGAGTGATTCATTATATTAAAATTTGTCAACACGTGTATTATTGTGGTTCTGGCAAGATCAGTACTGGGTCTATAAAGATTCAGGAACAAAAAGCCATTGTGCATCCATGTAGCTCATGAGATCACTCTTAAGACTGCCTTAATGAAAAGGGCAACACAGTCACACTCCTTCTGCTCTGCGACTATGTGTGACATCTTAACAGGGTGGAAGGATAAATACAACCTTCCGCCAGTTCTGCCCTACACCGCCCTATATCTTTTAACTTGAGACCATACAGGTATGCTACTCCTATCTATCAGCTATGACAATTGTGAATTTCTGACAAATGTTGGGAAGTCCACCGTCTATCCACCTGGAGGAGCATTTCACAAAGTTCTCTCTCATTTTTTCTCTGCTTATTGCCCTTCAGGAACTACAGTACCATGATACACAGAGATCAAACCAACCTCCTCAAATCTGTGTCTTCTAAACTGGTGTAGCAACATACATTAACTTGTCGTTTACATGACCCTCAGTTTCCCTCTCTCTCTCTCTTTCTTTCTCTTTGTTACCGGTGCCTGTCCAAGTCCAGTTTCAATCATTTCTCTCTGATCCACACATACTAAAAAGTTTGCTCTTGGGATGTTGAAAGTTACTTCTTTGTTGAGGAATTACACAGAACTTGTTTCAGAGGTTGAATGATAGTGGTTCAATACAGTTGAATTTGTGTCTATGCACAACATTAGTACTGGAAGCAGAAATCTCAGTCAAGGATGGTCCATCTCCTTTTCTGGAGTTGTCAGACAGGTAAGGCACTTGGCCAGAGTAGGCATACTCACAAGCCCCTTGCTAGGTGTGGTAAATTTGGAGCATGTACCAGGTAATGAGAAGGTTGTCTGAGTGTAATTTCAAGTTTAGGGTGTTGTACCATGTTAACCATTATGACACTGTGAGAGGGACTTTAAAGTCACAGTGCTTATGGGCAACTTCAGAATACAGCAAGAGAGAAAAGAATGGGAAGTGCTAAAATTTAACACATTGTACAATATGGTGTAAATATAGAGAAGAGTTTTATGGCCATATATGAGGATTGTTTGCATCTCTCGGACTGACACAGACAACCTGTCTGCATACCCACATTATATTGAAAAACTCAAAAGAAACTTCAAAAGACTTTGTTGGTACAGTTATCTTATCCAAAGATCTTGACTTTACATTGTTCTCCTCTCTTGCTTAATGAATCTTAGCCTGAAGAGGTCTATTCATTTTATATATTTAAAAATGTCTCACTTTAAACGTTTTCCAATGTTGTATCTGTCCTGGTGTCTTTATAAACACAGGGAACTCCTGTTTCTGTGTTACATCTTGCCTGAAAAAGGGGCCCGAGTTGCTTCAAAAGCTTGCATATTGTAATCTTTCTTAGTTAGCCAATCAAAGGTGTCATTTTACTTGACTTCTCACTAAGTTTGAGAGAGGAAAGCTTTGCTATTTGTATGTACCCACTTATCAACTATTCTGAATATTTGGCCTTTTTAGATGCATTAAATTTGGAGCACAAAAGAATACCATTTACTGTCTACTATATGCAGTCCTTCTGGGACACTTCAATACACATATAGGAAATTATAGATATACAGCACCTGGAGTGTTGTGGTTTAGTGGAACACCCTTACTCATCTAAACCCAAGAACTGTATTTTAAATAGATATTTGAACAAGCAGTAAATTGTTCATAACGAACATCATGTGCAATCACCAGGTTCTGTATAATAATGTTAGGTACGAGATTACTTTGGACAAAGGCCAATGATCAATTTCTTTGTAAGGATCCTACCCTGTAAAAGAGTAGCTCATTCCCAACAATTAATGTCAGCAACAAAAACAAGTGGAGGTGTGCCAAAGGGTCTTATTTACATCATGATTATTCTCATCACGAGAATGACCACCTACGTGGAGCTGCATTTTGAAGATGTATTCGCAATAATTTTAACAAAGTGAAACTTTCACTTTGCTGGTTGGTCTATATTCCCATCTTCAACTATGGTGATGAAGTTCTTGCGCAGGGGAACTTCAAAATTCTCTATATTAAGAGGAACCAGTTGAGGTGTTTGGACATGTTATAAGTATGTCTCCTAGTCATTTTCCACACACACCTGCAACAAACAGGACAGATTATATCTCTCAGTCTCAGCATGCTGCTATCATGACCAAGAAAATCAGATCAACAATCAAATTGAAGTGAAATAAACAGAACATTTTACTACACTGGGAGAAACTGATTTTCTCTATCCAGTTTATTTTCATTAGGTCTTTTCAGAGCACTGTGGTGCACTGTATTTTGAATGTTTAGGTTTATACATGTTAACAGGCAAAATTACTCCGTTTATGGTGACCAATTGCATCAAATTATTATGCAGTGTGTAATTGTGTTCTCTAAACCCATTTAACTATAGTATATTTGAAGCATTGATTTTCACTCTTTAATGTACAGTACATTGAGTTTTATCTTCATTGAATGATTATTATGATTATTATGATTATTATTGTTGTTTGTGTTGCCATAGTTGTTATTATAATTATTAGTATTTGCGTCTAATGGCTACATTAAGGAGTTTAAGAATAGCTGTGTCTTTTTCCTGCATTAAAATATGGTCCAAAATTGCCTACAATTAAGTTTTTTGGGGTCTAGAAGGCCAAAACCCAAAAAAGCTCAATGTCTTTCATAACAAGACATCTAGATGAGTTAAAGAGTATAAAAAATGTGTGGGTGAGTATGAGACAAAAAAATTGAAGTAATTGTAAAGCATTCCTTACGTACTATTTTGAATATGTGCTAAGAAAATTGGAAATCCCAGATACAAGCAGACAGGGGGTATAGGATACAAACCCAGAATGCTGCCACTTTGCCTATAACAAGCCTATAACATGTCAATTTGCTATTTAGCAATGCTTGTTACCAATAAAATACAAAAAAATATATTAATGTTCTCAACAATAGTTTTAGGTGCAAATTAATAACTTATTGAAAGTACATTTACCTCCGATGAGAGCATCAAACCTTTAAAAAATTATTTTTATTAAGGTTAAACTTTTTTCTGTATCAGTTGTGCAATCATCTTCCAATGTCCAATTCTTTGAGCCAGAGCTAGGAATGGATCTGTTTCATCTATTTTACGTATGCCCATTCCCTGTTCCAAAATGGAACAACCCAACAATAATTTATTGCACATGCTGCTCAATCTGAATTGGTTTAAAAATAAATAAACACTATTTTTTTTAGAAACAGGATCCTATCTACTGCAGATATGTATAAAAGCATGCTTCTTAATGCAGGTAAGCCAACTCTTGTGGCTGACATTAATAATAAATAACCATTTAACAAAAAACAGACAATTAAAGTTATGACTTGCTTTCTTTGCTGACCTTTTGGTGGAGCAGATAGACTATGTCTGAAGCTTTGTTTATAGTACAATGCAATCTTATAATAATAGTGATGAAGAATAGAATTGTCAATCATATTTTAAGCCTTCTCCCCACAATGGCATTCTGTGGTGCTTCATTGTCACAGCCACACTTTGTCTGAGCTTGTTTCAGTTACACTGAATAATACTTTCATGTTTTGTGCTATCCTTCTTTAAATTAGTAATGTTTAATGCTCATTTTAAAACAGAATGATTGTATACAACAAAAAAGAACAATCAAATAATATTTTGTCCTAGACTGAATTAGAGCTCTAATCCTTGACCTTCAGGTTCTAAAATTGTGCAGATATTTAAGCTTAAAGGTATTTCAGATGCTATTTAATGCAGGACAGACTTCATCTGATATGATCATACAGAGTGGTAAAAGCAGGACAGGGTCTGGAGACTTATGAAGGGGATGCAAGCACATTACAATTAAAGCCAATAAGTGTGATCCAGACTTAAAAACGTACTTATCTGTCCACGCTACTACCTAGGAGCAGTTGCATCATCCTGTTGAAGTTTATTTTGAAACTCCTCAACAGAACATTGAGTAATTCTGAACCAATGGCATGTTCCTTTCCTGGACGCAACAAGCTGGTCCTGCTTTATTCAGATGTTAATGCCTACAAATGAACATCTGGACAGGTTTGATCTTCTTACTGCAACCTGTAGCCCCGTTATTGATTACAGCAGTTCACTAGTATCCAATGCAGACATTCTTATGTGTGCTTAGGGGGTTGTTGTTTGTTTCATTATTTATATATTATTTATATATTTCTCTGTGTCTCTCTCGAACTTCTTTAAAGTCCTAATTAAAGTCTCTCTATCTATCTATCTATCTATCTATCTATCTATCTATCTATCTATCTATCTATCTATCTATCTATCTATCTATCTATCTATCTATCTATGGAATTAGATTTAATCTGTTTAGAGTGATTGCAATATTAAAGATTTTGTCCATCCATCCATTGCTTATCCAGGACAGGGCTGTATGGAAGGCTAACCCTATCCCAGCAAGCATTGAGTGCAAAACAGGAGCAACAACAATGCATTTATAAATTTTGTTGCTTGCTTCTTGATAGTCAGAAATTCATTATACTCTGTACAGTGGCTTGGGGATCTTCCTTAATGAAAGTTTTTTTTTTCAGATGGCAGCTTTTCGTTGCATTACCTCCTTGCAGCTACTCACTCTACTATGGTCCTGAACAGGAATAATTCAGACTCTTTCTCCAGTCTTCATAGATTTATATAAAAAAAATCTCCAGAAGAACACATTCCAGAGTTACCAGGACATCACTACTTATACTCCAGTTGTCTAACTCAGGTATCGGTTCAGCATTTCACATTACCATACTGTATGTACTTTACATAACGTGCACTCTGAAACAGGATGCAGTATCTAGAAAGTCAATAATTAACTTTTAGTCTAATTTGATCTCAGTTGTATATAATGTATGAACAGCTCTGAGTTCAGACAAAATGTTTATTGCAGAAACTAATTAACAGTTCTCCTCTGATTCAAATCAGATTAACTGGTCTTTACACTCAAACTCCTCTATTTGTTTTTGTCATTCCCAGCATCAAAACATCAACCTTCAAGTAGCACCACACAATCACTGGTAAGCACTAGTGTTGATCAGTGGAATTTGTCAAAGCGTTTTTCGCAGCAAGTATGCTGTGTTTCCCAGTAACCTTATTTGGCAAATATTTTCCTAGAAATTTGCCATGCAACCATGCCTGTATATTTTCCAGCACCCATGATGCTTTGAGATGCCAGTGTGATATTACAGAGCTATAGCCACATTAATAGAAACTACATAACATAATATTCTCAAATCCACTCAATCCAATTCAAGATCACATGAGGCCACAGCACATCCTGGTACCGTTGGGCAAAAGGCAGATAACAATACTGTTGGAATGCCAGTCTTTTGCACGCCCCACACAAACACTCACTCATATTTTGATGGAGCCAATTTGATGTCACGGCTTAATCTGACACATATTCTTAAAATGTAGGAAAAGCTGTAGCTGCGTTTGACCAGGGTTTCCAAAATTCTGCAGTTTCAGCATCATAGAAGTTTTAGCCTAGCGCATGTGCCTCAGAGACAAGCAATTCCACCCCAAGTCGAGAAGAGGTGCTGTTCTTGACACCATCTCCTTTAATACCTGCACTTCAGAGGGACACCGTCCAGAGGCAGCATAAAAGCCTTGCCCCATCTGGGACAGCATTATAAAAACCAAAGAAGCCTTAGGTGTTCTTTATGGATCCATGGCTGAGAATGTCCAGATTGGTACCTCAGCTCTTCGTACTGATGTTAGTTCTCTTTTATTTCACAGATGATCAACCTTAACACTCTAGATATCTAACAGTACATGTTTTTATCTAACTAACAAACTAACATTGTATAGAAGTTCCCAAATATAGCTGAACTGGGTGTTTGTCCATTACATGTTAGCTTTAGGGATTAAATAATCTTCCATTAACTGCGTAATTATATGAAACATATTCTATTCACATTAAGCAAACAATTACTATGAACATTCTGACTTTCTAAGATTGCCTTTTACAGAAGCTATACAAGTTTTTATCTGTTGGTGTTTTTGTACTGATATGTCTGTATGTATATGTATTTTGTTTATATTGCATGATTTAGCTGCCTTGAGTCTGTCATCTTCAATTAATAAGAATTAATTGAGTTAAAGATATACAACAGGACGCAGGTCTATCACGCCCCCTCTTCTCAGAGTCAGGACTGTAATCACATTATGCATTGTTCTTCAGCCTCTGTCATGTCTAAGACTATAGAGCACTGAAACCTATGTGAATATTCTAACATTCTGCATGTATTCAAGCAACACTGAAGTGTTACATTTGCTGACTTTCTGGTCTGCTGATGTGCCAGTCTGCTGGTTTTTGACATCAAGATCCCTGTCATGGGTTTGTAATTTGTCATTTATATCAGTCTATCAAATAATTTACAGCTCCTTGACTTTTGGGACACTTGAGGCTAAACCCTCTTTTAGCAGGAAAGCTGACGAAGCATATTCAAATAGACAGTTTTGTGTCTGTGCCACATATATTCAGGCAACCTTAAAGAAATAAGTAGCCCAGGGGAAGGTTTCGGTAACTGGTGGGGCTGTTATCATGCTTGGCTGGCAAATCACCTTCACGCTTTTCCTTCAGGTCCCACAAACTAGTTATTTGATAATACTATGAGGTGTCTTGCTTAAAAGATATTGCCAACACCTTGAGTTAGATTGAGCCCAAACAGCTAGAAATATAGCCATCCAAAGAAGTGGTCACGCTAACAGCGAGCTTTGTTCTACACTCAGAGCAAAAAATGACAGAGCTCAAAGTTTGGCCAGGGCAAGATATTTCATGGAGGAGTAGACCCATCGTGCACAACCATAACCTGAAATGTGAATGACAAGTAATCTATAGTTCTCTAAGGAAAAGAGTGAGCGAGAAGAGTGGCACATTCTTCATGAAGTGATAGAAGTCAATCTTAATTCTTAAACATGATACTTTAAGGAAAATTTTTGATCCCAAATACAACTCCAGGAGGACACAAATTAATATAAATCACATAACCAGTCATTGGATACCCCACCTCCATGCCAACAATAAGGTTACTAATTCATCAGTCAGACACTCATTCCTCATTAATGCCTTCAGCTAAACTGAGCCAAGGTTTGTTCTTTATCCAGATGACTCGTCTGATAAAAACAATTTGCCCTACTGAGCAATCTTTACGACAATATCTAAAGTAGAGAAAGCTACAGAGTGAATATGGCTGTTGTATTTTTGAAGTTTAATTTCTTCTGGCGGCTGTCTTGTGTGCCTTGAGTGCATTGCAGCCTGCTGCAGTTGCCAGGGTAACTTTTCTTGTCGTTGAGGGGCATGGCACCAGGTTCTTCAACTGTTGGCTATTGCAGTGGTGAGTTTACTTAGCTGCCCACTTTATCTGCCTTTATCCGAGCTGCAAATAACAAAAACCTTTGCTAAACCTAGCGGTATCACAATTTTTTTTTTTTTTTGCTTTCTGATTTGATCTCTCAGGTTCCTGACTTACCTTTTTTTTGGCACTTATCGATCTCCCAGTTTTGATCCTTTTCTGTTTCGTGTCTCTCTCCTGGTTTGCCCTTTAAAACTCTTGTCAGTTTTCTGACACAACAATGGTGAGCACAATAAAGAGTATGAAATTGTTCATTTTCAAAGTATTCTACCTTTTTGATCTCATCAGTCATCTCATTGCTCTAAAGTGTGGCTAAGTAACAATTTACTCAAGTCCCTAGTAATTATCTAATTTGACAAGCACTGTGGAATCATTTAATAAATTTCCAAAGCTTTATCAAAAGTTTTAAAATTGTTTAGAAGGGTATGCTGCCATGACAGTTTTTTAACAAATTACAGGGCACATTTACTACTAACAGAAAATCAGGTGTTCTTGGAATTTGTTTTGAGGTGCCGTAATATATGATTACTTTTCTTTTCGATATCTACCTAGTTTTTCCCTTATTTACTTGTTTCACAGTCAGTTATTTAATGTGATTGTCACTACTTCACTACACCATATTAACTCAGATTTTAACCTCTAGTAAAAAATGATCCTGATTTATTACTTTGTACCATTCTTTAATCTATAGTGGTGCCTGATCTGTGTGGCTCCTCAAGTTACCTTGTCTGCCTTGACAATATGTTCTCTGTTATTTACCCAGATTTGTGACTATATGCCGCAGCTAATCTGCAACTATATAAGTCTTCTTTTAAAAAGCTGTGTAAAATCTGACAGGTGTACGTCCGAGGTCCTCCTTGTATCTACCAGTAATCACATTTCTTTGCTATGTGTGTTTTTTCCCTAATATTCTACTGTTCAGTTACTAAAATTGATAAATGGAACAAACACATTAGAAAATTCATGCTGTGAGGTATATACAGGTTTACCATGAATATAAAGTGAGGGCCATCCTAAGGTTTTCTCACCTATTATTTTAAGTGAGGGATTCTTAATCCCATTAAATGTTCTGGATTATGTATTGCAATGTTTTCATATTCATTGTAGGCTATGTAGGCATTTTTTTGCAGTCTCCCTCTCAGATGTCTGCTAATGTGAGATTTGATCAAGCTAACCTTGAACTTAATGAAACCTTCTACCATATTTTGTAGGCAATACCACCCTCTGGTGGACAAAATTCCTAACCTTTTGTAAAAGAAAAAGTTTTCTATTCTTCAGCCTTATTCCATTACAAATTGTGCTACTTTTCACCTGCAGTTTCATTTGTAACTTCAAAGTATTACCATTTAAGTACATTAGCTAACAAATGACTACTTAAAACACTGTTGGCATTTTAAAGCAAAAGATCACTTTGTGTTTGCTTGTACAGTGTAGAAGCACAACATTATTGTTACGGATTGCCACCAAGTGAATCTTCTCACCCTCTTATGTAAAAGGAGCACTATCACTTTCAAAGTCCAATGCATGTCAATTTATGATTTATCTTTCTGAAATCTGATTCATTATTTTCTAGTTTAAGAAAAACATATCCTTTTTCAAGAGTCTTTTTCTGAAACACCTCAAATGTCTGGTTCAACTCTCCCTTGTCTGAAATAAAATACTGAATTGCAGGAGGCAGCATGAAAAAAAAAATAGAAGAAAGGTATACATTTTCGATGATGTACAACTCTGACAGGATAGTCCTCCATCCATTTCCTATATACAACCATCCATCATGAGTTTATTTAATCAGTTTCAGGCTCACTTGGCAACATGCTAGGAACCAAGTCCATCTTAGGGCAAAATTAATCACATAACCACATGCGCTCAAATCAAACCAGTTTTGGAGTCACCATTTCACCCAAAAGGCAGGTTATGAGTCCATATTAAGTAAACATTTCAGATACCTCCACAATCACTGAAAGCAAATCAATTTACTGTCATTGCTTACCTAACATACACATTTTGTACGTGAGAGGGGAAAGTGTATAGTCTATGCTGACATGAATAAATTGCTCAAAATCTGCAGTGATAGTAACTAAACCAGAAATTATATGTTATACATTATATATATATAGTATAGGTTGGGGTCCCACAGGTTGTTGTCATTTCCAACATCAAAACTTCAAAACATCTTGTTTATATACTGGTGTGACTGCAGGGGGTGTGGTCTATTTTAGATGAGACAGGTGGAACGAAAGTTAGAGGCGGTGTCACACCTGATTTCTTTCCTGCATTCACCTGGCACAAACCTGTAAGACGCTCCCCATGACCATGTGTCTGACAATATATATATTATACCCTCAGATCACATGTTTCTCAAGGTTTTAATGACTAACTTCTTAATCTCTCCCTTCATCTCCTCTAATGGCAACTTCTTGACTTCTACTCTCACCTCTTCTCTTTTCATCTGCCCTGGCTTTCTTCCCTCTTTTCCCTCCTATACGTATTACCTGCTTTTACCTTTTATATTGCTGATAAATACAGGCAAAATTTTGTGTCTTTAATATTCTTTCCTTTTCAAACTAGAAATAATCTTTTGTTTCCTTTGCGGATGCATGCTGGCACAGTCCTTCACTAACTCCATTTTAAATGTATGTGTGTGTGTGCGTGTGTGTCTGTGTGTATATGTACTGTATATGTTGTGCATAGTCAAAAATAAAGTGAACTGTACATACAGTATAGCAATGTAAACAGTTGTAGAGATATCTGTTTATTTAAATTACTAAACTGCAGTTCCTGCAATAAATGATATGCACAACATCATTTAGAAAAACACAGTCAGCATCAACCAACAGATCAAAGAGTAGATTTGTTGTGCTTAGTGTTATTATACATTATGGAGAAACACTCTGTTGATTTTTATTAACTTAACTAAAAATCAGTAAAACCTTTGTCCAGATTCCAGGTCAGATCAATTAACATATTGAACTGATCATCTGATAATGTTTTGTGGACATTGTCTGCCAGTATGGCATCATCATCTGATTCATGATTTTCTAAAGAATGTGTGCTTTGTGTACACTTACACATACACTTTATGAAGCATATCAAAAGTCTTACTAAAAAGTCTTATCATGTTATCAAATAAATTTAGTGTTTATTCACTGTTTGCAATATGTCATCTTTGTAATTCATACTGATAACTGAAAGTATTCTTTGTATTTGCTGCTCATAATACATGTTTGCCACAATTGGTGGGACACAATTCTACAATGTTCTAGGAAAAATGTATATGCATCTCTGTGTATGTAGTTTAACAACTGCTAAGAGTGAAGAAAGACCTGAAAAGAAGAAGAAAGGAAAGACGTAGGTGAGTGATTGGTGAAGTGAGTGATAGACTACAGCAACTACAAGTGAAAAGCAAACAAAAAAAATTCAAAGGGATTCTACTGCATCAATGATTTGGTGTTATCCATGAAGCTCAAACTGTGCTAGTTATGCTTAAGGCAACTTAAGAAGTAATAAAGGTGCTCTTGGGTTTACATGTTACACATAGTGTTTCCCTCATTGTGCTGTATGTCACTCTCTCTCTCTCTCTCTCTCTTTCATTCCCTCTCTCTTTCACTCTTGCTCTCTCTCTCTTCCTCTATATATGCTTCCGCATTTAGATAATGTTTGCGTTGAATTCCTCCCACCCAATTGCACAGCAGTGCTTCAGCCTTTGGATTTGGGCATCATTCACACCCTGAAAGTGTATTATTGCAAGGAAATGCTGAGAAAAATTCTCATCAGCATAACTTGTAGACAGGAGAAGATAAAAATTAACGCGAAAGAAGCTATTGAAATGATTGCAGACGCCTGGACGCAAGTTAAAGAAAGCACTATAGCAAAAAATACAGAATCTCATTACAACGAAATTTTTATTACAACAAAATATTTTTTAGGTCCCTGGGACTTTGTTGTAACGGAATTTTACCTATATATATATATATATATACTGTATATATATATATATATATATATATGGACAAAAGTAGTTTTACAGTCAGGCCCATCGCGACAAGGCAGGCAAACCAAGCAATTGCTTGGGGCCCCGAGCTGGCCTGGGGCCCCAAGACAACGACTGGTTAAGAATAAAATGCAGCGACAAACTGTGTGCGCCCATTGATAGTGAATGCAGTAAAGTGCAATGACACTGTTATCGGGATCCCCCTCAAGGGGGCCCCCCTCGCTGACAGCAGCCAGCCAACCACGCGATCTCTGCTGCCGGCAAAATACAAAACTTCCTTGCTGTGGTTCCTTTGCGTGCGTACCGTGCGTGCGGGGGGCCTCCATGTCAATTTTGCTTGGGGCCCCCAAATTCCTTCAAACGGCCCTGTTTACAGTTGTGAGTATGCGAAGCACAGTTTTTAAATTTTTGTATTGTTATTTATTTATTAATTATTGTATTCTTTATTTGTATTATTTATCTTATTATTATTATGATTGTTACTATTTCGTATCCTTACTTAGCAAGTTTACTTCAATAAGGTATAAATATTGATGGCCAGGATTTTAGCACTTACAGTGCCAGGTAAATTTATTTAAGTGCACTGTGCCATTGTGACATTCTTTTAAGTTAATAAAGCTATTGAGTTCATAAAGCTACTGTAATAATCATAGCTTTTCCATTTGAACAACTGTAAACCTACTTTTGCCCATTCCTATATATACTGATCAAAAAATGAAAGGAACGCTTAATCATAACAGTCTAACACCAAGTCCATTAAGCTTCAGGGTTATCAATCTGTCCAGTTAGGAAGCATAAGAGATTGTGAATCAACTTCACCTGCTTTGGTGCAAATGAAAGTCACAACAGGTGCACTGGAGAGGCAACAGCAAGATAACCCCCATACTGGGCTACTCTGGGATCACACCAGAGTAACATAGGACTGTGCTGTGCTATGATGCTACTGCACTAAAAACTGCACCACTGAGTTCTCTATATACTATAGTATAAAATATAAATATATTATTATATAAATAAATATATATAAATATATATATTGTCATGGATGGCCTGAAGAAGGGACCGGGGGAGAAAGCAGGCTTAGAGCATTATCTCCCCTGGGGTGCTAGAGGGCAACACCCCTGGGTTTCTGTGGCACCACAGATTCCTGCACAGCATCCTGGGAGTTGGAATTTGCTGCAGCACTGTTGGGTTCCGTGGCAGCCGACCAGGGGAGCAGCAGAGCGCTATTTTGGGCTTCCAACACACCTGCGAGTAATTCCAGTCCAGTCCTCCCTATCAAGAAACCTGGAATACTTCCGGGTGTGGCTTAAAAGGAGCCAGTGGCCATTAATCTGGGAGCCAGAGTTGGGAGAGAGTGAGATGAAGCTTGGCAGAGGAGGAATGGAGACAACGGAAAAAAGAGGAGAGAGAAGAGAAAGAGAGGAGACAGACTGAAGAAGGCACTGCACTTTATTTGTACTGTGTTGCTTGTGGGAGTGATATGGAAGCGTTTTACACTTAATAAACAAGTTTTGTATGCTGAACTTTTGTCTGTGTCTGTCTGTGTCAGGTTTGGGTGGCTGGTGTGCCCATTGCAGGCCACTATTTATATATATATATATACTAGCAGAATACCCGCGCTTCGCAGCGGAGAAGTAGTGTGTTAAAGAAGGTACGAAAAGAAAAGGAAAAATTTGAAAAATAACGTAACTTGATTGTTAATGTAATTGTTTTGTCATTGATATGAGTGTTGTTCTCATATCTATCTATCTATATATATATATATCTCTATCTATCTATATATATATATATGTTGTTCTCATATCTATCTATCTATCTATCTATAGAGATAGATAGATAGATATAGAGATAGATAGATAGATAGATAGATCTATCTATAGATAGATCTATCTATAGATAGATCTATCTATATCTATATATATATACACATACATACCCGCGCTTGGCAGCGGAGAAGTAGTGTGTTAAAGAAGGAAAGAGAAAGAAAAGGAAACATTTTGAAAATAACGTAACATGATTGTCAATGTAATTGTTTTGTGTATTTGGCGGCAGCGTCACAAAGTTTTTTTCGTCTACCTGCATCAGAAAATGTACCACAACGTCTGACACGCCACCTTTTTAGTGTTTTCTCACAGCTTGGATTGCTGCTGTCATATATATACACACACACACACACAACACACACACACACACATACATACATACATATATATACACATACATATCTTCATATCTACATATCTATATACATATCTACATATACACATATATATATACATACCCTTCTACATCATATATACACACACATACATACATACACACGCACAAATTATATATATGTGTGTATGTATGTATGTATGTATGTATGCATGTGTGTGTGTGTGTGTGTGTGTGTGTGTGTGTGTATATATATATATATATATATAATGTAGATAGGGGTGTGTGTGTGTTTATATATATATATACACATACATACATATATATACACATACATATACTTGTGTGTATGTTTGTATGTGTCTATATGTGTGTGTATAGCTTTGGTCACTGTGTGCAAGGGAAAAATAATAAAATATAGTCTATAAGTTATTAAACAGTAAAACATTAACGTTTTAAGAAGTACAGGTACATTGAGCACTACTGGAGTGGTTTCAGGTAAACTACATTTTAAAGACGGTGTAACACAACAGGTAAGTAACTAACAGCAGCTAAAATGTATATGGATCATCTCTCGGTAGTAGATCCCTTTTGAAAGGCGCTACACGACGGCTGTGGTATAGAAATTACATTTTCTATGTGAACGTTCAAATTTGTGCCTCTGGTAATGTGCCTTACCGGCATTTAAAGAAAATTAGTTTTGTGTCCTCTGCACTGTTAAGAGAGAAAGGCTTTGGTTTGGGATAAAAGGTGTAAAGAAAGGAAAGTTGCCTTTTTCTTTTATATAGTATAGAGATGTGTTCGCTGACGTTATGATCGCCTTGTGTAGACTGGTGAAACGTCCCTGCCATTAATCAGCTGTGATGACACTGTCAGTCCTCCACTCGTGTGCGTGTCTTCATAATCCGAGGTGAGGATCTCATAATCGTATACGTGCAAAAGAAAGTGTGAATCGCCTTAATATTATTTTTCCGTGGTGTAGAAAAGGGGTCCCGTGTTTGCACTTGTCTGGGCTATAGCGCAGGGGGAGGATGAAAAAAATGAAAAGTGTTCACTTTGACTTAAGGCAGAAGCGCAGTCAGCGTCTCAAAGGCCGGCACAGCTATGCACGCGCGCTGGCTGCTCGACTTTTGCTGGGCAGGAGACCACAGTTTTTGCAGACACGTTCATGATATCAAAAGTCTCAGCGCTCTTTGGAGGTCATTCATATATTATATATATAGCAAAATACCGCGCCTCGCAGCGGAGAAGTAGTGTGTTAAAGAAGTAATGAAAAAGAAAAGGAAACATTTTAATAATAACGTAACATGATTGACATTGTCATGAGTGTTGCTGTCATATATATGCCTGCCTAAATAAGTCACCCTCGCTTTGCTCTTACTTTATTTACCGTTCATTTAATCATGGCTATTGGCGGAAAAATTATAAAATGGAAGGAGGATGGCTTTACCAAAACAATTATTGATGGCGAATCGATTATTCATAAAGCTTGAATTGGTGATGTTTTTCTGTGTTAACCTCATATTTTTCAGACTTCTTCTCAAACTAAGGTGGTGCCAGCGTAGCGGAGAAGTAGTGTGTTAAAAAAGCTAGAAAAAGAAAAGGGAACATTTTAAAAATAACGTAACATGACTGTCAATATACAGTATTTGTTTTGTGAGTGTTACTGAGTGTTGCTGTCATCAAGGATTTGATTATCATTATTTCTTTCAATCAGGTTCGTATTTGTAGGATGTGTTGTATTCAAGTTACATTCCGTGTTTGTCAATCGTTGTAAAGATGACAGGTTTCATTCATCGATTCGTTTCTTACTGCATCAATAAACAGCTCGTCTTCTTCTTTATCTGAGACCTGACACACTGCATGCACGGGTTTTTACACTGTCTTCCTTTAGCGGGACATTGACTTTTTCCAACGTGTGCTTTGTTTCCGCAGTAGTTGGATTTATGAATATGCTTGTATGTATGAGGCGCTTCATATTTTTTGCTGCCTTTTCAATTGTGTAATTCGGTTTTTGTTCAGAGCTCTTTGGAACTGTTGCTTTTATCTGTGCACTCGTCAGTTCCGTGAGCCACTCGGTGTACATGCATCGAAGGTTCCCAGCTGTGCTGGTGCCATCTCCTGCTATGTCCATGGCTGTATTTAATGTTACCTTAGTCCTGGCACTTAAAACTTTCTCTCGCAGTTTAAGCTGAGTTTGTGTCAAACACCACCCTGGCCATCTCATCTTCCTCTCCATAAGCACAGTCCTTCACCCGTGAATATTTACCCGTGGCAGTTTGCTATTGGATTGCCGCTGGCGGACGACCTTATATGGGCAGGCACTAAATTACAAGCGCCGGCAGCCTGTCTATGAACTTACTTTAAAGTGTAGGTTTACATCGTGCTTTGTTTCGAGTAGCAGAACTCATGAATATGGTTGTATATGTCACTCTTCGCTTCTTATTGTTTAGCTGCCTTCTCAATTATATAATGCATGTTTTCTTCAGCGCTTTTTCAGGTCTTCCTGGTTTTCTATGTACTGCGTGATTACGTGGGAGGCGTGATGATGTCACACGAAACTCCGCCCTCACGGCGTTGAAGCTCATCTCCATTACAGTAAATGGAGAAAAACTGCTTCCAGTTATGACCATTACGCGTAGAATTTCGATATAAAACCTGCCCAACTTTTGTAAGGAAGCTGTAAGGAATGAACCTGCCAAATTTCAGCCTTCCACCCACGGGAAGTTGGAGAATTAGTGATGAGTCAGTGAGTCAGTGAGTGCGTAAGTGAGTGAGTGAGTGAGTGAGTGAGGGCTTTGCCTTTTATTAGTATATATATATATATATATATATATACTAATAAAAGGCAAAGCCCACTCACTCACTCAGTGAGTGAGTGAGGGCTTTGCCTTTTATTAGTATAGATATATATATATATATATATATATATATATATATATATATATATATATATATATATATATATATATATATCTATACTAATAAAAGGCAAGCCCTCACTCACTCACTCACTCACTCACTGACTCATCACTAATTCTCCAACTTCCCGTGTGGGTGGAAGGCTGAAATTTGGCAGGTTCATTCCTTACAGCTTCCTTACAAAAGTTGGGCAGGTTTTATATCGAAATTCTACGCGTAATGGTCATAACTGGAAGCAGTTTTTCTCCATTTACTGTAATGGAGATGAGCTTCAACGCCGTGAGGGCGGAGTTTCGTGTGACATCATCACGCCTCCCACGTAATCACGCAGTACATAGAAAACCAGGAAGACCTCAAAAAGCGCTGAAGAAAACATGCATTATATAATTGAGAAGGCAGCTAAACAATAAGAAGCGAGCGAAAGTGACATATACAACCATATTCATGAGTTCTGCTACTTCGGAAACAAAGCACGATGTAAACCTACACTTTAAATTAAGTTCATAGACAGGCTGCCGCTGGCATTTGTAATTTAGTGCCCACCCATATAAGGCCGTCCGTCAGCGGCAATCCAATAGCAAACTGCCACGGGTAAATATTCACGGGTGAAGGACTGTGCTTATGGAGAGGAAGATGAGATGGTCAGGGTGGTGTTTGACACAAACTCAGCGAAACTGCGAGAGAAAGTTTTAAGTGCCAGGACTAAGGTAACATTAAATACAGCCATGGACATAGCACGAGATGGCACCAGCACAGCTGGGAACCTTCGATGCATGTACACCGAGTGGCTCACGTGAACTGACGCAGTGCACAGATAAAAGCAACAGTTCCAAAGAGCGCTGAACAAAAACCGAATTACACAATTGAAAAGGCAGCAAAAATATGAAGCGCTGATAAGCATATTCATAAATCCAGCTACTGCGGAAACAAAGCACACGGTGGAAAAAGTCAATGTCCCGCTAAAGGAAGACAGTGTAAAAAAAACCCGTGCATGCAGTGTGTCAGGTCTCAGATAAAGAAGAAGACGAGCTGTTTATTGATGCAGTAAGAAACGAATCGATGAATGAAACCTGTCATCTTTACAACGATTGACAAACACGGAATGTAACTTGAACACAACACATCCTACAAATACGAACCTGATTGAAAGAAATAATGATAATCAAATCCTTGATGACAGCAACACTCAGTAACACTCACAAAACAAATACTGTATATTGACAGTCATGTTACGTTATTTTTAAAATGTTCCCTTTTCTTTTCTACCTTTTTAACACACTACTTCTCCGCTATACGAGGGTATATATATATATATGTATATATATATACCGATCTACATACTCGAATAATGGATACTTTATTCGCCATCAATGATTGTTTTGGTAAAGCCATACTCAGTGTATTCATTAGATGAGCGGTAAAAAGTAAGAGCGAGGGAGGATGACTCATTGAGGCATGCAGGCTGTAGTGCGTCAACTCTATCTGAATTGCGCGATCACATTTGAAAAATATATCTTTTCAAGTTCTATTTAGTCCATATGTGTCAAACTCAAGGGCGCGGGCCACATCCGCCCAGCGTGTAATTATATCCGGCCCGCGAGATCATTTTATATACTGTATTATTGTTATTAATGGCCGGGTATATGAAGCGCTGGTAACACAATAAACTACAGATACCATAATGCAGCGCTTCAGCTGCCTTGCCGAACACTTACTGCGTTAATCAAGTCTACCTTATGATGCTGCAAGTTATTGCGAAGCTAGAGTTATTGCGCACTGAGTTTGCACGGCTCTTTGGTGACTTTGAAGAACAAAAAAAGTCCGTCTACATGCGGCTCGAACCTTGTGCATGTTTGGTAGCACATATCTGTGTGAGAAGCTCTTCTCAGTGATAAAGACTAACAAAACAGCACACAGGAGTCGCCTCACTGATGAGCACCTGCAATCCATCCTGAGAATCTCCACAACACAGAACCTCACACCAAACAGAAACGAACTTGTGGCCAAAAAAAGATGCCAGGCGTCCAGCTCTAAAATGACATATGAGCAAAGACAACTGAATGATTTGATTTGTTATTGCACGTAAGAGCTGGAGTCAACGTTTTAACAAACAGCGTATTGCACTGATACGAAATAGCTGTGTGTGAATATATGTAGATATTTATGTATATGTATATATATGTTTATATATGTGTGTGTGTATGTATGTATATATATATATGTATTTGTGTGTATATATGTGTGTGTATGTATGTGTGTGTATATATGTAGATATATATATGTATGTATATATGTGTATATGTATAGATATGTATATATATATATGTTTATGTGTGTGTGTGTAATATATATATATATATATATATATATATATATATATATATATATATATATATATATGACAACAACACTCATCACTCACAACAGTGACAAAACAATTACATTGACAATCAGGTTACGTTATTTTCAAAATGTTTCCTTTTCTTTTCATTGCTTCTTTAACACACTACTTCTCCGCTGCGAAGCGCGGGTATTTTGCTAGTATATATATATATGAAAATGTGGTTTAACTAATTCTTTTCAAATGTATATATACAAATAGAGTAGTATTTATGTACATGTGAATGAACGCTATACTGTATGTGTAATGTATACACTTATGCAAAATGTAAAAATAATAACCATCAAGCTTTACAGCAGAGGTCAGGCTTTAAAGCACTTCATAAAAAAAAAAAAGTTAATTTTGCACACAACGTCTGGATCTGTTTACCTTTTAGATTTCCAGCATGGAGTGAACTGCACCTTTTTCTTTTTATCTGGGGAAAGTCTGCTTTGGTCTCAAATCCAAGCAGTGGCAAGTATTTCAGGTTCAAAGGAATCCGGTATTTGGAAGCTGTTCAGCTGAAAATATGAATATTGCTTAAAATGAACTAAATGTGTGCCAAAAATGCAAGAAAACAAAGACAGCATATTGAGGTTTTTAATCATATTCTATTGCATCCAGCAGTTGGGGTGCAGATGTCAAAACAGCAGTGGAATTGTGGAACAAAGAGCAGTTCCTGGTTTTGAGACACATTGCCCTCTGATAATCAAAAAAGAATATGCTAATTCAGATGCATTGTAAGTACACCATAAGTGCGGCTATGTTTTGTAGTCAATTACATTTAGGGCCACAAACTGAGTCTAAGGTTACAGTGGTTATGAATTCTGCTGGGGCATAATTTTTTGAATTTATACAGCTAGAATTACAAAGGCTTTCTTTATCATCTTTGTTCGAACTAGTCTGTAGTTCTTGCAGTAATTAAAATGCTCTCTGCACAATGCTTCCTTGGGACAAGATTTAAGAGCGAAATTGCTTCCAATTGCACTCTCAATCTGTGTTCCCCCTTCTTTAAACGTCTGCACGGTGAGAGAAAGAGAGAAAGCATGCTTCTTGCTAACTTCAAAAGAACATTTTTTTCAGTTTGCAGTGGCAGAAGGTCTCTACAGCAGCTGCTGCATTTAGCCAAAGTCAAATAAAAATCAAAGTTAACTGGAAAGTTCAAGACACTTCATAACTTGATTTACAATCTCAATTCACTCTGCACCTTTCTAGGGGAACTGTATGGAAATAAAAGGTCAGAGGCCAAGGACTGGAAAGCTGTGAAGGAAAAAAGGTAAGCATTTCCAACAAAGAAAGCAGCCATTTTGATGGTTTTATCAAGAGCTTTGTTGTATTTCTCAGGAAAGGATGCTATAAAAATGATTTATTTACAAAGTTAACATATATAAATAGTCAGAGAATAAATCAAATACACAAGGCCCAGTATAGTTTTCAGATTTCCCCAGTTTCACTACCCAGTACAACATTGTAGACTTGCTGTCTAGATCATCTGCTCTCACTTTCACTTCTTGCTCATATGCTAGGCAGAGCAGGTGTTGACATGCATATAGATGTCTGACCCTTGGCAACATCACACCTGAAGTTCTCTCATTTCCAGGTTGTACACAAATGGTGTAGACATTCACAGGAACCTGAGAAATGCAATATGGGCAACATTTATGGGCAGTATCCAGCTGAATCTGTATGTGGTGCTCTAATACAATAATTTTATACTTCGCTTAATTGCAGTTGCCCTTTTCCCCCTTTTTATAACATATTTGTAAACAAGTGCAAATAAAATAAAAAGTATGGGATACATATGGCAAATAAATCTCTAAATCAATCTTCAATAGCTGTCAAAACACAAGCTTGCTTGCTTGCTATGTAGAAAGTCTGATATTATTTCTGAAAACTAAACCAAAGGAATAAATGTGTGCTTACAAACCATCCTTGTAAATATAAATGAACCTTTTTGAAAAAAAAGCAGCTTGGGCACAATTCATCAAATATTAGCAATGTGGATTAATGCCTTTTGGATCTGAAAATTCTCTATGACAAAATACTACACTGTAAAGGTGCCACTTCTGTTTGAAATGCTACAATAGGCCTCAGATAGTCAAATTTTACCCCAATATTTAGAAACATGGATATTAATGCAACCTTTGTTCTAAAACAAAAATCTATAGAAAAGCTAAAGTCTGATGTATTTTCTGAACTACTTAGATAATTTTATTTGATGTGCTTGTATGGTTATGTTACCTGTATTTCTTTTTTGACACAGAAGGTGTCTCTGAAGGATTTTCATAAAGACAGCTCAGAGAAACAAATGAAATAAAGCAGTAATAATGACATCAAATGAACACTTTATTGCACCTGGGGTTTAATGAAAGCAGAAAACACAGCATGATATTCTCTCTCTCCTCAACATTCAGCTTGTTTTATAAACCTGATTTTATACAAACTAAGGATAACATGCTCGATTGTGAAATGCAAAGTGGATGTGCAAAGCAAAATACTCTGTGGACAACGTTTTGCACATTGAGTCAAAGTTTTACTATTTGGACAACGATTTTGATGTTAGTGAACTAAAGAATGAACATGATAGTCAGGAACTGGCATCAGCTGATCAGACTCGAGCTGATCGGCCCCCATCTGAGCACATTCACACAGCTGATGTGCATACAGCAAGGTTTGCTTGGGAGGCTCATCTCTCTATATATATAAAATCCAGCATCTGTTTGTGTGCCTGTATGTCCATCTGCTTTTCACGAGAAAAGTGATTAACGGATTTAGATCAGTTTTTTTTTTAGAATTTGTTTGAACATTCTGGTTGATTTTGCGAATTTTCTCATCACGCTAAGTATCATAGTTCACTTGCAGTATCGATTTATTTGTGCAAATCCAGCAGAGATGCAACGGGCTGAGGGGAGGGGGGCAGGGCCCTCCTTACTCACGTGCTAGCCTCAGAGCGTACTTTACATCTGCTCAGTTAGCGAATGAGATAACTACTTAATAGATTTAGATTGGGGCGGCACGGTGGCGCAGTGGTAGCGCTGCTGCCTCGCAGTTAGGGGACCCGGGTTCGCTTCCCGGGTCCTTCCTGCGTGGAGTTTGCATGTTCTCCCGTGTCTGCGTGGGTTTCCTCCGGGTGCTCGGTTTCCTCCCACAATCCAAAGACATGCAGGTTAGGTGGATTGGCGATTCTAAATTGGCCCTAGTGTGTGCTTGGTGTGTGGGTGTGTTTGTGTGTGTCCTGCGGTGGGTTGGCACCCTGCCCAGGATTGGTTCCTGCCTTGTGCCCTGTGTTGGCTGGGATTGGCTCCAGCAGACCCCCGTGACCCTGTATTCGGATTCCGCGGGTTAGAAAATGGATGGATGGATGGATAGATTTAGATTGGGGTTTTTAAAGAATTTGCACCTTCTGTCATTGTGCTAAGAATCATAGTTCGCTTGCAGAAGCGATATATTCACGCTAATCCGAGACAGAGTCTGCAAGCCGAGGAGAGGGGGAAGCGTGACGTCAGGAGTGGGGAGTTGGTCTACCTCTGCATTTTGGTGTGTACCATGCCTCCGCTTAGTTAGCGATACCTTTTTGTTTATTGATTTTTAAAGTTTGTCTTGTTTCACTACTATTCAGGCGGAGCAACGGGGAATGGCTAGTATAACATAAACACAGTGACATTTGCCATAAATAAATATTTTTTTGTTGATTGATGTGTGAAACCATTGCTTTGTGTGCTTTTTAGAAAACTGCGTTCTTGGAAGAATATTCAGCCCCATGACAAAAGGAACAAAAATCAGCTGTAAAAGAGTTAAAGGACACACTGTAGCAGAGGAGTTGAAAACATAAAAAAATTGCAAGTAACCTAAGGCAAAAATGCAAAGCAAAAGTCATAATAAATTAATAAAATAAACTATTGCCAAAAATCAGATTGAAACATTAGATTCTCATACCCCCAAACTTGGACATCCAATAAGTGCCTGCCATTGACCTTTATACATTTGACCCAGTGACGTCACATGCTACACACTTCCAGTAGACTTTACATAGCAAAAGCAAAGCAACTGACAACAGAAAGGTCACAATATTGGTGTGCCCATAACAGTAGTGCAGAACAATACATTCAATTCTAAACATTGTGAAAAATGTGTTGAAACAAAAAATACACCTAACCACTTGATTCCTTGGCCTCCAAAACACTCAAAATGCTGTTAAAAATGTTTTCAGACATTAAGAAATAGTTGCAAAAATGAAAGATTAAATGGTGTACCCATTACTTTGATTTTGTATGCTAGTTGCCTATTATATTGAAGTCAAATTGGGATTAATTTTCTTTCATTACCCATGTGTTTCCTAATAATTTCTCTGCATTTTCATAATGTAATATGCCCTTATAGCTAATCTACTGTACAATGACCAGAATATGATGGGTGGGAGGGAAACTGCTTCATGGCAACCCATAAAACCCAGACGAACACCAAGAAGGCAAATGCTGGTCTAAGGACAAAGAACCACAGTGAAGGATGAAGACAACTTATGTAATAAACAATAGGAAAGCAAAACACTATTGCTTCTCTGGGCCTGCCTAGTCCACTACTCTGGAGCTGTGAGGCACAAGAACTAACCAATACACCCCTGAGCATCCTCCATCTACTTAATGAGGTTAGAATTATGCAGAAGTAATGCCATTCTTATCAGCAATGGGCACAAAAATGAAACAAGCCCTAGTTCAGTTAGCAGCCCATTGAAAACACAGCTAGACTTACAATCACAAAAAGATCATTTAAATTACAATTGTAATATAGACATTTATTGGAGAGATTATTTCCATTGTATGTCATAGCATTCTTAAACCTGCTTATTTAAACTATGGGTTGATGGGGAGCAGAACCTCTCCTGGAAACAATGGGCACAAAGCAAGAATCAGTCTTGGAGAAGTTGAAAGTCCATTGTTGAATACACACACACACACACAGGGCCAATTTAGTACCACCAGTTAACCTAACCTGCACATGTTTTGGTATGTGCAATGAAAATGGTGTACTTGTAGACAAACCTATAGTGAAACAGGGAAAATGACTCAAACTCTACAAAGACATCAAAAGATTCAAACCCAACGTACTAGGAGTGTGGGACAGTAGGGAATGTGAGGATTCTGGTATGTTGATTGAATGTACGAATACAGTTCCAGGTTCTTTTTTTTCACAAAGTTCCTCTTTCCAGCCAACATAATACAAATCAATATATATTTTGTTGCTTCACTCCTACAGCTTCTTCCTTGCAAGCCTTGTATACTTCCTCCTGACCACAACTTGCAGATCGAGATTAGACAACTTCTTTCATGCTAGACCCAGGAATATTACCAGTGCTATTACTTTCACAGTGAAAGCACTTCTGAGTCATGCGGAAGTTCCATAAAGTAGGGAAGTCTTCTCCCAGCAGCACTCTCTAGCAGCACCCAGGAACCTCAACAGGGCTGCCTTCCTGAAATACAAGTTTCAAGCAATCATTAGTTAGAACAGGCCACTCAGCCTAACAAAGCTCGCCAGTCCTATTCACTTATTTCTTCCAAAAAAAAATTTGAGTCGAGTTTTGAAAGTCCCTAACGTCTTACTGTCTACCACACTACTTGGTAGCTTATTCCAAGTGTCTATGGTTCTTTGTGTAAAGAAAAACTTCCTAATGTTTGTGCGAAATTTACCCTTAACAAGTTTCCAACTGTGTTCCTGTGTTCTAGATGAACTCTTTTTAAAATAACAGTCTCGTTCCACTGTACTAATTCCCTTCATAATTTTAAACACTTCCATCATGTCACCTCTTAATCTTCTTTTGTTTAAACTGTAAAGGCTCAGCTCTTTTAATCTTTCCTCATAATTCAACCCCTGTAGCCCTGGAATCAGCCTAGTCGCTCTTCTCTGGACCTTTTCTAGTGCTGCTATGTCCTTTTTGTAGCTTGGAGACCAAAACTGCACACAGTGCTCAAGATGAGGCCTCACCAGTGCATTATAAAGGTTGAGCATAACCTCCTTGGACTTGTACTCCACACATCGTGCTATATAACCTAACATTCTGTTAGCCTTCTTAATGGCTTCTGAACACTGTCGGGAAGTCGATAGCTTAGAGTCTGCTATGACCCTTAAATAATTCTCATAAGGTGTACTCTCGATTTTCCGACTGCCCATTGTGTTCTCAAACCTAACATTTTTACTTCCTATTTGTAATACTTTAAATTTACTGATATTAAATTTCATCTGCCACAAATCTGCCCAAGCCTGTATATAACGGATTCCAAATTATCTGCTAATCCACCTATCTTGGTATCATCTGCAAACTTAACCAGCTTGTTACTTATATTCCTATCTAAATCATTGATATATATTAAAAATAGCAGAGGGCCTAGCACTGACCCCTGTGGAAAACCACTCTTAACATCGGCCTTAAAACTGAAATTGCAACTGAATGTTAGTATCTGGTACACACAATTTAATCAATGTAGGTACTGTGATGGTTAGCAGTGCTTCTTAACAGATCAAAGAGACTGATATGATGATATAAGATTAATTAGCAACTCTAAATTTGCACCGAATGAATGAGTGTGGACATGTTCATGAGTGTGCACTGCACCCTGTTCTTGGTTGGTTCTTGCCTTATACCTAATGTTGCCAGTAAATGAATCAATGCCTTTGACAAACAATTATATGTGTCCTCTTAAATATTTGGGGAATACAAGGTGACTACATGTATCACACTTATTTAACCTGTCAGGAGCAAATAACAGTGTTTGTCCTGAATAGACATGAAACGTCAGATGATGGACAGCACTGACCACATCCAAGAGCAAAACCATATGCTTAGCTCTTAAGAGTGGACTAGTACAGGACAACATGAGGACTGATTTTCTGGTGAATTCAAATAAAGTCAGAATTATAAAATGATTCTGGGATACTGAAAAGTAGTAATCAGGAAAAAAGAACAATCAAAAAAGCAAAAACAAATAATTCAAACAGACCTTATATACAACCAGTTGTATGCAAAATATTACCTACACTATATTGCAGTACAACCTGGACAAGAATATAACAGAATATAAATATAATTCACACCATAGCATAGAAGGGATAAGTAAGGATAACTCACTAATAAATAAAGACATATCAGGGATATTGAAAATCAGAAAACCATCACACACTTTTATATGCTATTTGGTGCATGGTTCATAATACAACCAGTTCCAGTGTGCATTAAAGCCATACCATTACATTATTTACACTCAACAATCACTACAAAGAGATTATAGAGATATGCCCCAGGGTGAAATGTCCCAAGATGCTCAACAGCAGCCAAAAAGTATGGAAAATATCAAACACATCCAATAGTTCCAGGGTAACACTAACCCTTGTATCTGCAGAGCAACCTTAAAATAAAATGTCACACCTGAATATTGGAATCCCATGTGTTCTACCGGTTAACGTAAACTGTTCCAGTTTCAGATTTAGGGCGTCAGGACACATACAGTATGTCAATTCCAAGAAAATATAAGGAAGTTTGCTACTGTATATGGATCAGAAATTAAATCTCTAATGCATTTCAGAACTGAATGAGAGTAAGCATATTTTATGGTCATAAATAGCTTTTAATTTAAGGCATAAATATAGAAATCACAAGCGAATAAGGCAGGAAAATGTTGAGGAAAAGGGTTGAGAAAAAACATAAAACTTCAATAAAAGTTAATTAAAGCAAGATCCCTGGCTGAATAATAGCAAAGTAAGCACTTGGACATCTTAAGTAATGCTGAATAGTTAGCATCACCAGATAAGTGAAAGTGAGAGGCATAGCAAAGAGTGGAGTCAAGCATGAAACAGACTTTCATTAAGGCAAATACTGAATACTGTAACCTTAAATCACTGATGATTTTATGTTTTGAATTGTTGCCTAATTAAGAATTAACAAAAAAAGCTTAGTTTTAGAGCACTTTTTTGTATGAGTCAGACAACACCACTAAAGTCACCCCAGATACTAACTACACTCCTCACTTAGCAGAGGTGGACAAAAGACAGTCACACCTGTCACTCAAGTTTATGTATTCAGTAAAACCTCAAATGAAAAAAAACAAAGGCAAGACTTGTCTGCAAGTTCACAAAGCAGAAGCACCGCAAAATGTCAGGGCTGACTGGAATCTAAATACGATGAAAAAAGAGCAAATATCTAGCTGTGCTCAGACTGGGATGAAATGAGGGCCATCTCTTATGCTACCTTCAAGGTAAAATGAATAATGAATGGACAAGGCATGGACACAGGATGGGGGCTATCAATATTTTAATACTTTTCTCTCTAATTTCGGCCTTTTTTTATTTTTTTTTGCAGGTTGTCAATAGAGGCAGGCCGAAGGATACTAACTGGCCCTTCACCTAAGTGCCATTTTAAAAATATATTTCCAGAATATACACAAAGTAAATGACTCAGTCAGAGCTTTCTGGCATTATAATGGATTTAAAGATGTGTTTTATAAGAGGGAATTTAGCTCCCCGTGATTTATTTGACTAACATTTGAAAAAGCTGACCTTGAAGCTGTTCTCAGTGTTACACAGAGTAGTTCTGTGAATTATTAGTACAATTATTAGATATTAAAATCATTTTTAGCCATGTAAACTACAATATGTATAAAATATATTTTCAAATTGAGAATTCTGGTGCCCAACCAGGATGACAAGCTATGCCCGCAACAAATATATATATACAGATATATATATATATATATATATATATATATATATATATATATATATATATATATATATATATATATATATATATATATATATATATATATACTGTGGAAAGCAGCCCGGACACAGACAGGTAGACACCGATGGTTTACTCCCAAGCACACATTTATTATACATATTTGCTATTTACAATGTCCTGCACACAACCGAGTGCCCCTGCATCAATCACCCTCAGCTCCAGGCCTCTTTCTCCAATGCCTTTCCTTCACAGCCTCCACTCCTCTGCTCCGAGCTACATCCACTTCCACCCGACTCCAGCTTTCAAATGGCGGGAGGCACCCCCTTTTACAGTATGTTCACCCGGACGTGCTCCAGGTGCCTCCCGATGAACTTCACCTGAGATAGCGACTCTGTGGGCTGAAGGCACTCCTACAGCTCGCACAGTGCCACCAGCAAGCACAGACAGTCAACCAGCAGTGGACTTACCTTTCGTTCAGCCCTTCCCACCGGCTGTGTGCTGTGGGGCCTTCTCCACGGCCCAGTCGGGTCCTTCCCCAGCTCAGGATGGACATTTGTTGGTCCCGCCTCTGACCAACCATTGGCGGGCACGCAACACACACCGTCTAATCCCTCGCCTACCTCGGGGAGGGACTTCTGGTTCTCGGCCATCTTCCTTTCCAAGGAGACAAAATTCCAGGAGACAGGCAGTTACTCTAAGAGAGCTTGACTGGGCCACAGTAGGTCCTTAACCCATCAGCATGACTATTATCTGCTTCTTTGGGAAAAGAGGAACAGGATGAGCACTGCCAGAGCCCTACAAAATAACCTCAAGCATGCCACTGGTGTGAATGTCTCTGACCAAACAATTAGAAACAGACTTCATGAGGGTGGCTTTAGGGCCCAATGTCCTCTAGTGGTCCCTGTGTTCACTGCCCGGCACCGTGGAGCACAATTGGCATTTGCCATAGAATACCAGAATTGGCAAGTCCACCACTGGCACCCTGTGGTTTTCACAGATGAGAGCAGGTTCACCCTGAGCACATGTGACAGTCGTGAAAGAGTCTGGAGAAGCAGTGGAGAATGTTATGCTGCCTGTAACATCTTTCAGCATGACTGGTTTGGTGGTGAATTAGTGATGGTCTGGGGAGGCATATCCATGGAGGGACGCACAGACCTCTACAGGCTAGACAACAGCACCTTGACTGCCATTAGGTATCGGGATTAAATCCTTGGATCCATTGTCAGACCCTATGCTGGTGCAGTGGGTCCTGGGTTCCTCATGGTGCACAACAATGCCCGGCCTGATGTGGTGAGAGTACAGTATGGAGGCAATTCCTGGAAGATGAAGGAATTGATACTATTGACTGGCCCCCACGATCGCCTGACCTAAATCCAATAGAACAACTCTAGGACATTATGTTTCGGTCCATCCGGCACTACCAGGTTGCATCTCAGACTGTACAGGAGCTCAGTGATGCCCTGGTCCAGATCTGAGAGGAGATCCTCCAGGACTCCATCTGTTGTCTCATTAGGACTATGCCCTGATGTTGTCAGGCATCCATATAAGCACGTGGGACCCATACAAACTACTGAGTATGATTTTGAGTTGCTGCAATGAAATTTCAGCAAATGGACTGGCCTGCCACACCATTTTTTCACTTTGATTTTTGGGGTGTCTTTGAATTCAGCCCTCTGGAGGTTGATAATTTTCATTTCCATCACATTACCCAGTCCATATCAGTATAGATATCCAGCATGATTTTTTTTTCCCATTGAGATCTGATATGTTTTCAAAGTATTCCGTTAATTTTTTTGAGCTGTTTATATATATATAAATATATATATATATACAGTATATATATATATATATATACAGTATATATATATATATATATATATATATATATACACACACACATATATATATATCTATCCATCCATCCATTATTCAACCCACTAAAACACTGTAGAGTACAGTAGGCCTACAGTGAAATTTATACTTGTATGTGCCTTGCACTACCTTAGTTTCATGATGTATATATAGTACGTATTTTAGAACACCTCAGTTTTTCCATTTTCCAGAGGTTTAAATTTAAAGTTGAAACACACAATTTGCACAGGTGTCACAACGTTGCTAATTCTGTTGATTACTTAAAAACTCTTTGTCTATAACCCTTAGAAGGGTAGGCATTTCACTTAGAGTAACTGCAAGAAAAATTATAGTGTCAGTGAGTACAGTGTCCTGCACAATCCAAAGGCAACTGGAAACTGGATGAAACTCTGATACAAAGAGAAACTCTGGCAGACCCAAAGTCACAGTCCAATCAGAAGATACGTTTCTGAGGGTCACCAGGTTTTGTGATAGGTGCCTCACAACACAACAGCTTCAAGTATAGCTTGTTGAAAAAAGCACGTCGATGAGTGATGCAAGAAACATTATAAATGTATAAACATATACACATACTGTATGGAACATGCAAACTCCACACAGGGAGGACCCAGGAAGTGAACCCTGGTCTCCTAACTGCAGCGCTACCCACTGCGCCACTGTGACGCCCATATGTGTGTATATATATATATATATATATAAATATACTGTATATGTATATGAAGTAAAATAAAATGAAATGATGATTCTGTTAGAATGAAGAACAAAAGCACAAACCATCAAAACAGAACAAAGTGTGTCTCTAAAAGATAGCAGTTAATTTTTATTCTGCATTTTGTTATTAGCAGCAGCTGACTCATCCTTAACCTGTGATAGTATCTCGGACTTCTTGTTTACAATGCTCCTGGTAGGTGACTTGTCTCACTGAGGTAAAGAAGAATATCTATAACCTGAACAACTAGAATTATTGTTATCTGTCTCAATGAGGTAAAGAAGAATATCTATAACCTGAACAACTACAATTATTGTTATCTGTGATGGTTGAGACAATGTTAAACTTGGACATTGAACACTGGACTTAAATTTGGTGTTCATGGCTAGGGGCGTCTCTGCTTCTGCCACTATTTTAGTTGAGATTAAGTTTACCCTGATCACCACATATTGCATATGTGGAATGATGCCCTGTCTGTTTTAATTGCAACCCTTATTATAGCTCTGCAAAAATTTGATCAGCAAAGATCACCTGACCTATAAAAATACTGTTACACTTTGTTGTGCCTAAATATGATCAGCAAATGTCATCATTTTCTCTAACTTGAATGTAATCCAGATATGATATACCAAAGTACCAAGGAGCAAATCCTGATCCTTGCACTCATGACATCAATGTGGACAAGGTGTACAAATGTACTAACTAGCTTAGCTAAAGAAGAACGTTTACATTACTTTCATCCATGAAGGTAATTGTGTTACTTCATCATAATAGCCTTACAGTTTAAAAACAAAATATTACAAAATATTAAGAGTTATTAGTTTGAGGTTTGCTTAACATAGATTTATAGCATTAAGTTATAAGTGAGCACATTGCCCAGATAGTATGCTGTTTCTCTTCAACTGAAACTGGACATTTTACCTTGATTTGGGGTGGGGGGTTATGAATAGTGCCAAGTGCAGACAAATCCCAGAGATTAATGTGCTTGAGTCAGCCAATATCCTAATAGTAGAATATTTGCATTTCATTAGGACATTGGTCCAAAGCACAAAGCCAGTATAATGCTGGAATAGTTTAAAATAAAGAAACCAAATATTCTTGAATGCCCCTTTCAAAGTAAAAGTTTGAATTCAGAATGGAAATGTGTTGAGGCTAGAAATGTTTCCGTTCTTTTGGAGATGTCCAGTGTTCATCATAAAACTGAAACAATTTTACAAAGAAGAAGAAGAAACCCTGTCTCATTTTCTTTTCACTCTGTACACCTCTGACTATATAAATATAACACCAAGTCATGACATTTGCAGAAATGATTCTGTACTTATGGGGTGTATTGATAAGAGTAATGAGACAGAGTACAGGAGTCAGGTGGAGAACTTTGTTTTTTGGTGCAAAGAGAAATGTTTGCACCTTAACAAAAGCAAACCAAGAAACTGGTTATTGATCTTAACAATACCAAACAGTATCTGAGTCTGGTCACTTATTCAGGGAGCAGATTTAGTGGTAGTGAACTTCTAAAAGTACTTGTGGGTCCACATCAATGACAGGTTGGACGGGTCTTGGAACACAGAAGAACCATATAAGAAAGGGCAGAACAGGCTCATTTTATTTAGAAAACACTTCACTGTATTCCTTTAATGTTTGTAGTGACATCCTTCACATCCTCTACAACTCTGTGATGGCCAGTGAGATGTTCTGTGCTGTGGTGTGCTGAGCTGCTGACATCATTTTAAGAAAGGACCACTGAATCAACCAGCTAATTAAAAGGGAAAACTCTGTTATAGGATGTGCTCTGGACCCCCTGGAGGTAGTAGCGAAGGAAAGAATTAAAACTATCTTGGAGTTTGCTAAAAGACACCTGAAGGACTCTGAGATGGTGAGAAATAAGATTCTCTGGTCTGATGAGACCAAGATAGAACTTTTTGGCCTTAATTCTAAGCGGTATGTGTGGAGACAACCAGGCACTGCTCATCACTTGTCCAATACAGTCCCCACAGTGAAGCATGGTGGTGGCAGCATCATGCTGTGGGGGTGTTTTTAGCTGCAGGGACAGGACGACTGGTTGCAATCGAGGGAAAGATGAATGCGGCGAAGAACAGGGATATCCTGGACAAAAACCTTCTCCAGAGTGCTAAGGACCTCAGACTAGGCCGAAGGTTTACCTTCCAACAAGACAATGACCCTAAGCACACAGCTAAAATAACGAAGGAGTGGCTTCACAACAACTCTGTGACTGTTCTTGAATGGCCCAGCCAGAGCCCTGACTTAAACCCAATTGAGTATCTCTGGAGAGACCTAAAAATGGCTGTCCACCAACGTTTACCATCCAACCTGACAGAACTGGAGAGGATCTGCAAGGAGGAATGGCAGAGGATCCCCAAGTCCAGGTGTGAAAAACTTGTTTCATCTTTCCCAAGAAGACTCATGGCTGTATTAGCTCAAAAGGGTGCTTCTACTAAATACTGAGCAAAGGGTCTGAATACTCAGGACCATGTGATATTTCAGTTTTTCTTTTTTAATAAATCTGCAACAATTTCAATAATTCTTTTTTTTGTCTGTCAATATGGGGTGCTGTGTGTACATTAATGAGGGAAAAAATTAATTTAAATGATTTTAGCAAATGGCTGCAATATAACAAAGAGTGAAAAATTGAAGGGGGTCTGAATACTTTCCGTACCCACTGTATGTATGGTATGTCCATATATTATAATACAGAGTTTACTACTGCAGTTCATAACAGTGCATGCTCTTCTACTGTATAGTGGAATCTACTTTTTATGCCTTCTGAGAGTCCAGTAAAATCAGTGTCTGCTGAAAGCAGTTTAACATGCATCGTAGCACACCACGAGCTAGATTATCAGGGTTCAATCATTTGAAAACATCTACTGCTTCTAAATTCACCTACATATCAGGTGGAAAAAATGGCTGAGTCTGAACTAGTGGATAGTGCTTTTAGAGGACATGTAATGGTAATTACTGGTCATCAACTAGACCATGAATAGAATTATGAATGTGGGATGACATTCAGAGTGACAGAGAAGTTTACAAAGAACTAAAAACAGAAAAAGAAAACTTTTGACTTTTAAGTGCTTTTTATTACAGTTATATTTGCGTGCATTTCACCATTTTGTCTGTATAAATAGTAAACTGCAGTTTTTAGTTGTATACTACAGAAATGTGCAGCTGACCAGACTACACTTTGTAGAATAATACAATGAAAGCATCTCTAATGGATATGTTTCCTGTAATACAAAATATTAGTTTTTAAAGTCTTTTTATTGTTCCATCCATAACCTTATCTGTGTTTAATGTTCTAAATATAGGTATAGTACAGGCAGACAAACTATTCTGCTGAGATATGGAGAGTAAGCCATATGTCTGCAGTATATAAAATGCAGTTCTCTAAACTTGTAGAAATACACTTGAAATCTGCCAAAGATTTGGTAAACACCAATGTTCCTTTTTATTATGGGGCTTCAGGAATGAAAATTCGCTTGGGTTGAAACATTTCATCAGTTGTACTACTATTACAGAGGACACTGACTGAGAAAAAGAGCATTCAGTGAAATGGCATGGATTAATTGATCATCTTCATCATTTGTTCATTATCTCTTTGTCTGTCTTTCTTCATGTCACAATGCTTCTTATCGGGACATTTTTAACTTCCTTGGCATTAACTCTGAGCGTGACTCAGGCTCAAAATTCTGTGTAAATAAGTTAATACCGAGTCACACTTGGGGTGATGTGTAAAGATCTGCTTTAGAATGTTAAGCCTGAAAAACCTTCTAGTTGATGAAATAACATCATGCTGCAAAACACCATGAATATTTGTGTGCCTTTTGCCACTCAAAGGTAGCTCATCAATATTCATGAGAGGGATAGAATCTTCAAACAAAACACAATGACGTATAAACAAGTTGTAAAGCCAATTTTAGTACAAACTGAAACTGAACCATTAGTTGAATTAAGCGATTGTCAGGACAATATGAATAGTCATCAGCCATTACCACGGATAATGAAATTGATGCATACGACACTAAACGAGCAAACTGCCATGATATGCCCAGTGAATTTAGCTGTCTGATGGTTTACTGTGATGCAAGTAGGTGCTTAGCAGAATGGCAAAATTAATGTAACTAAGTGCAAGAACAAGAAAGACGTGGGCCCTCTAAGTACTGTTCACAATGCAGCAACTGTCATTCATGTCAGAAATGTAGAAGTCACTAAACCTTGTGCAGAGGTAGCTTACAATAACCCAAGGGGTGTGTCAATGATGAGGATCAGGCACTGACATTCTACCCTTCCATACTTAAGCAAAAAAAAAAATTATAATAAAAGTGTGCAAAAAAAAAAATAAAAAAAGCTTCTGTTGTCTCATTTGCAACATCCTGCTATGGATTAGTGGCTGTCTAATAACATGTCATACGAAGGACATGTTCTATATCTGCATCGGTACTGTAGTAGACACTAGGTATACCGTTCCTACAGTACTTATGTTGACATTTTGATATTTACATGTTTCTGTTAAAGGTAATAACTGTTTTATTGCTGAGGATAAACAAAATCCTAAGGATGCTATGACAAAGACATGTTCAAATGAACAAAGGTTTTGGGGTTTTCCAAAAGAATATTTGTTAGAAAACACACACGTCTTTCTTTAATCAACAAGCCTTTTTATTTCTGCCAAAAAGGTTTAGGGCCAGTCATGCAGGGTAACTGAGGCAACTAAGTTTCTCCTCTTAGCCTGCTCCATATAAGGCTAAAGATGAAACTCAAAATGAAGCTTAGACTAGGGTTATGGCCTGAGAGATTATACATGTACTGTTCAAATGGTAAGGTTAAGGTTAGGTTCAAAAAGAAAGGTTAAGCCTTCTTCTTTAGCATGTCTAATAATACTGCATTCTTAGTAAAACTTTTATTAAAATTTATCTGATATTCTCATTAAAAAAAGGTAAAACGTTATAAGTTATACTCTCCATTGAAAACACCATGAATTAGTAATATATCACTTTAAAATGAAGTAATCTGTTCCTACTACTCTTTTTTGTCAATGAGAGGCAAAAAGGAACAACATTACATAATAGTAAGAATAGGTTATACAGGTGTTTTCTGTTATGTTAAAACTATCCCTTACTGAAAATATCAATTCTAAGTCAGTAAATGTCATTTAATAATAAGTTGCACTGAGTTGTTCATAGTAATCTAAAGCACCAAAAGAAAATGCCACGATTTAAGAACTTTTGAATCAACTTTGGTGTGCTCCTTTACTTAAAGTGGGCAGTCATATACAACCTGAGGCATTCAGAAATAAAGTTCATTGTCATATATAAATCTGAAGACAGTATTTGTAGATATATTGTCTAATAATAAGGAACAACATTTCTAGAAAATATTCATGTATATATGCAAAATATATTGCATTGCACAGCTCAATAATTAATATCACTTAACCTCTTAATTATTCTTTATCTTTGTCCAGACAATATTGTGCTGTTTTCCATGAATTTGAGTGCCAATAAAATAGAAATGTTCACTGTAAAAATTGGCAGTGATGGTGTACTTCTGGTCTTGATGAATGCATACAAATGTTTATTGTTAGATTCCACATTAAAAGCCAGTGTGCTCTTAATGATCCTTTGAGATCAGACATGCCATGCTGATCACTTATAAATCTGTTGGATAATGGAACACAGATTGTTCATTGGGCTTTTACATCACCAGTACCAAGACTGTTAAAAGACAGTACAGACCCTTTGGCATTTCAGGGGGATATTATATTCATGGGGGACTTTAACTACTTTAACACACGGTTCAGAAGCCATTAGGAAGGCTAGGTTATATAGGTTATATAGCACAATGTATAGAGTACAAGTCAATGGAGGTTATTGAACCTGATTTGGAGTTCTGTGTACAGTTTTAGTTTCCAGGTTTGCAAAAAAAAAAAAATATATAATCACAGGAAAAAGCCCAGAGAAGATCAACTACACTGATTCCAGGACTGCAAGGGATGAGCATCAAACTGAACATTTTCAGTTTAATGTGACAGAGAAAGCGGTGATATGACTACAGTGTTTAAAAGTATGAAGGGAATTATTTTGGTTTGCAGTGCACATTGCATGACATAGAAATGTCATGAAGAGACTACTGAAAACAGTGAAGTAACCCCACAGAATGTTCCAGGGGTATGGTTCAAGAAACTGCCTGATGTAATGTTCTTTCTTGCACCTAGTAAGACTTGCTAGTTGTCACGTATACAGTTTTAATAACAGAATAAAAGCTGAATTCAACATATATGAGAAGAACAAGAGTGTAATATGTAAACCAATTAACCAATTAGAGTAAATGTCAGCACTGTTGCGTAAATTCAGCTGTTTCATTTATTTTTTTGACCCTTCTGATCATTTTGTAACAGACTACTGTGATGAATGCTCCTTCTTCAAGCAGTTGCTGAAGAGATAATTAAAGATGCAAAAGGACAAATTTTCTCCTGCCTAGTTTTTGACTCGAAGAGGTTTTATCAAATCTGTCTTAGTAGAAAAGAAGTTTCTTTGTTTAATTAATAATTTCATTTCTAGCAAATGGTATCTGTATGTTCGGGGTTTGTAGCATTAGGCTAAAGCAGTTCCTTAATATTTTGAAGTGTTTTCTGTCCACCATATCATTCATGCAATCAAAGAGGGTTTTTTTCTTGAAATTGCTGTCAAGTGAAATTCTATGAAATGCATTTATTCTTAATCAAAGTTTATCAGTGATACTATACTGAAGCTGTAGAATATACAATATATTTGTATATAAATGTACGGTATGTTCTACCTTATCCAGAAGTATGTTTTTGTATTTACATTTTACTTGCTGCCAAGTGTGCTTCACACCACTCTCCTTACTAGTAAATACATCATTTCAACTAAGACATTCTCAAAATACTAGGTTTACAATCAAACTGTTCAATTGAAATATTACTTTTTGTTCAGCTGCTAAAGAAGCCACCACACTCTCTGTTACATGTTTGTCTATTTTACATCAATTGAATATAAGTCCAAGAAAAAAGATTGTAACTTTTCCAAGCTATGCCTCAATAAACCATATACCTCATCAGCTTCATACTTAAAGACACAGGCACTCACTGTGAACGTGCTACTGTTTGCTGTGTCGTTTTGAGCCATGATAGATGTTTTGGATAATTGTTTTGTGGTGCTGCTTAAAAATCATGAGGTCATTAATAATCAAGGACTTCTTCAGCGTCTCTTGAGTTAACATGAAAGACTTTGTATTAGTGGAACCATCTGAGCCTCATTTGTAAGCCTAGGCTAATTTAAATGAGATTTATTTATGTGGCGGGTGTTATCCGTACCAGCAGACTTGAATGTTGCAGAATTTCAGATTTTACAGAGATGCTTTGTTCACAAAGTAAAGAGTCTTTGAGTTGGAAAAAACTATGCTTTGTTATCTTTATGCTCAAAAACTTAGACTATGTCATATCTAAATTAAATGACTAATTAGTAGTCTCAAATTCTGTCATGGGTGGCACGGTGGTGCAGCGGATAGCGCTGCTGCCTCGCAGTTAGGAGACCCGGGTGGAGTTTGCATGTTCTCCCCGTGTCTGTGTGGGTTTCCTCCGGGTGCTCCGGTTTCCTCCCACAGTCCAAAGGCATGCAGGTTAGGTGCATTGGCAATCCTAAATTGTCCCTAGTGTGTGCTTGGTGTGTGGGTGTGCCCTGCAGTGGGATGGTGCCCCACCCGGGGTTTGTTTACTGCCTTGTGCCCTGTGTTGGCTGGGATTGGCTCCAGCAGACCCCCATGACCCTGTAGTTAGGATATAGTGGGTTGGATAATGGATGGATGGAAGTTCTATCATGTTTAAAGTTTATCACACGTACTGTAGTTGTACAGCTGTATTTCACTGACACTTCACCTTGCTAAACGTGTTTTCTTTAAGCTTTGCCAAACTTGGCTCCTCCAGTTCTACAGACGGCCTTCATTTGCATAAACAGGCATTCCCCCATTTCTCTGTGCAATCACAGTCAGGGCTGTGGAGAAATCGGGGATGTGGTGTGTTACAATTTCTAACTCACTAGCGCATTATTACACCGTATATATATTGTTATTATTCAGTGTTTTCCTATTTGCTATTATTTCATCTACCACCTTAGACTTTATTAATGCTACATTCTTATCATGGATATTACACTGTTATCATGTCTTAACAAAGTAACATTGAACTCCTTATATCATTACATATTAAAATATTACTTGCATACTGAACAACCAAATATCAAGAACCAGAAAGTTAGAATACTAAAAGTAATGCACACACAAATTTTGTTTTTTATTTGATTGTTTGCAAACTCAGATTATGGCTTGTCTGATATACTGCTTTTCTAATATGTTGCATTTATTGTGTTAATTATGGTATTTCTAGAGATGAACTACATAGCAACTGACACTAATGGCAACTAAAAGTGGCGGTGACCATTAAAAAAAAACAACAGAAGTAGCATTTTTTTTTTAATAACTGAAAATAATACAGTAATAATATTAATAAATAAGTACACAGAATAATAACAACTATAAAATCTATAACCAACATGGAATACAACACCATACATTAAAATAAAATTACAACATGATTATATATGTGTATATAAAATCATATATATTCTTATAATATATATAAGAAACGCACAATGGACACCAGTATGGGCAACTGCTGGGTAGCATTATGACTTGAGGATAATAACAGCCCTTGAATGAAGGGCATGCAGTGATTTGAAGAACTGGGCATTGGTGAACTTTATTAACAGTAGCTTAGATTTGTTGAGTCCTAGTTGGGTCATGGTGGTGACTCCAAAATGGTATACATGCCAATGTAGATGGGCATATGTTGTGTCTTCTTGGTGGCTATGACCAGCTCCTTGATTGCACTGATGTTGAGAGAGAGTTTTTCTGGTACCACTGTGTAAGAATTCAAGTCTCTCTTGTGCAGGTTGTTTCATAATTGTTTGGGATCAGGCTTACAGTGATGGTGTCATCAGAAAATTTTATAATAGTTTTGAAGTTGTGTCTGAACACACAAGTCATAGGTGAACAAGAAGTGCAGGATGGGCCTGAGCAATCTGTGGGGATAAGTGTGAATGAAGTGCTGCTGCCAACCTGTACATACCAATTACCACGTCCAATACCTAGCTGCAGAAGCTGCCACTACATCTCAGGTTCAGTAGATTAGAGATCAGATTTTAATTAGCAACAGTGAGATATATGGCAAGCTGTCCGGTTTTTTAGTGTTATCTTCAATTAATTATTTCATGCTAAACCATTTCTAACATTTTGCATAATTAATTTCCTTTAAGTAATTACTTCATATTATACTTTTTGTTTCTCTCTTCTCTAAATGTATAGATAAGGAATATCTGATCTAGTTTATACACAACATATTAACAGTAAGACTTGCTGCAACATACTGTAATGTATTCACAGAGATTAAATCCTTAAAATCAATAAAATTGAAAAATAATCTTCTTCTTCTTCTTGTTTTGGCTGCTCCCATTAGGGGTTGCCATAGCAGATCATCTTTTTCCATACCTTCCTGTCCTTTACATCTTGCTCTGTGACACCTAGCACACGCATGTCCTCTCTCACCACATCCGTAAACCTCCTCTTAGGCCTTCCTTTTTTCCTCTTATCTGTCAGCTCTGACCTTAACATCCTTCTCCCAATATACCCAGCATCTCTCCTCTGCACATGTCCAGACCAATGCAATCTCGCCTCTCCGACTTTGCCTCCCATCTGTCCAACTTGAGCTGACCCTCTAATGTACTCGTTCCTAATCCAATCCATCCTTGTCACACCCAATGCAAATCTTAGCATCTTTAACTCTGCTACCTCCAGCTCTGTCTCCTGCTTTCTGGTCAGTGCCACTGTCTCCAACCCATATAACATAGCTGGTCCCACTACCATCCTGTAGACCTTCCCTTTCACTCTTACTGATAACCGTCTGTCACAACTACTCCTGATTCACTTCTCCACCCATTCCATCCTGCCTCCACTCTCATTTTTACCTCTCTTCCACAATCCTCATTACTCTGTACTGTTGATCCAAGTATTTAAACTCATCCACCTTCGCCAACTCTACTCCTTGCATCTTCACCATTCCACTGACCTCCCTCTCATTCACACACATGTATTCTGTCTTGTTTCTACTGACCTTCTTTCCTCTCCTCTCCAGAGCATATCTCCACCTCTCCAGGGTCTCCTCAACCTGCTCCCTAGTACTGCTACAGATCACAATGTCATTAGCAAACATCATAGTCCATAGGTAGTCCTGTCTAATCTGTCAACCTGTCCATCACCATTGCAAATAATAAAGGGCTCAGAGCTGATCCCTGATGCAATCCCACCTTCTACTTGAATGCATCAGTCACTCCTACCGCAGACCTCACCATGGTCACAATTACCTCGTACATATCCTGTACAACTCTTACATACTTCTCTGTCAGTCCCAACTTCCTCATATAATACCACAGCTCCTCTCATGGCACCCTGTCATATGATTTCTCCAGGTCCACAAAGACGCAATGTAACTCCTTCTGGCCTTCTATACTTCTCCATCAACATCCTCAGAGCAAACATCACATCTGTGGTGCTCTTTCTTGGTGTGAAACCCTACTGCTGCTCACTAATCATTATTTCACTTCGTAACCTAGCTTACACTACTCTTTCCCATAACTTAATGCTGTGGCTCATCAATTTTATCCCCTTGTAATTACTACAGTTCTGCACATCCCCCTTATTCTTAAATATCGGCACCAGTACATTTCTTCTCCACTCCTCAGACATCCTCTCACTTTCCAAGATTCCATTAAACGATCTGGTTACAAACACCACTGCCATTTCTCCTAAACACATCCACAGGTATGTCATCTGTAACAACTGCCTTTCCAGTTTTCATCCTCTTCATAGCTGTCCTCACTTCCTCCTTGCTAATTCATTGCACTTCCTGATTCACTATCTCCACATCATTCAACCTTCTCTCTCTCTCATTTTCTTCATTCCTCAGCCTCTCAGCGTACTTTCCATCTGCTCAACACACTCTCCTTGCTTGTGAATACATTTCCATCTTTATCCTTTATCACCCTAACCTACTGCACATCTTTCCCAGTTCAGTTCCTCTGCCTAGCCAATCGGTACAGGTACTTTTCTCCCTCCTTAATGTCCAACCTCTCATACAGCTCATCATAGCCTTTTCTTTAGGTTTCGCCACCTCATCGCTTCACCTTATGTCTTATCTCCTTGTACTCTTGTCTACTTTCTGCATCTCTCTGACTTTTCTACTTCTTCTTTGCCATCCTCTTCCTCTGTGTACTCTCTTGTACTTCCCCATTCCACCACCAGGTTTTCTTTTCCTCCTTCCTCTGTCCAGATGTCATGCCAAGCACTCTTCTTGCTGTCACTCTTACTACATCTGCTGTAGTTGCCCAACTGTCTGGTAAAAAAATGGTAAAATAATAACAGAGAAAATAAATTTGACCAGTATGGCTGAGTGTGTCTTACTCCCGGTGATGCCTACCATCCAGATCTAAACAACCCTAACATTGGATTAGATCGGGGGTCCCCAACTGGTGGTGAATTTAACCTAGTCAAATTTGCTCAAAAAAGCAAAGTAGGCCTGTTTTGTGAAATAGCATTTTTATATGTTATTATTAGATCTTAGCATCTTAGAATTTCTCCTGTGCTAATCAGTCTATTATGGTAGACATAAACTCAAATTAATGAACACAACAGGGTGGGGAAAATTTACTTTGGAAAAGTTGCTATGGGGTAACAGGGCGAAAAAAGTTGGCAATCCCGGAATTAGATGCATTCATAAAAGGGAGAATGCATATTCAAACTTAAAAACATAATCGATTTTGAAGTCGTTTTACTGGACTAATCAAATTATACTCTAAATAGTAGGTAACAGAGAAAGATGTGGAGGAACTGAAAGCAAAGAGAAAAAAATCCAAAGATAAAAATTACAGGTTGGTGCAAATTACAATTTTTTTTTATGAAGAAAGTGTGATTTATACGCAGATGTTAGTAGTTGTTCGAAATTAAATGAGGAAAAGAAAACAAATGTTTTGCCATTCAGTAATTTATATCCAATTAAATCATCTCCTGCAAATAAATTAGGGGCCGAAATTAAATTATTTTAAACTTCACTGCATTTCTTAAGTAAAAGACAGAATCTTGCAGCATTATGCAATTTTGAATTTAAAATGCTTTCATTTTCCTTTCATAACTCAATTATAACGGAAAAGTGTATAATGCACTACTGTTTGTTGAATTATTTTTATTAGCATTGTTTACCACTACACATAAGGCTAACTGAGCTACTGTTAACACTAGAATTAGCAGAGCCAACGAAAAAACTTGGTAGGCACTGGTAATTCTAGTGTTAAGTACAATTTCATTCTGTTTTGATCTACTGGGAATCACATTAACAAGCAGCCAAATGTTTTCTCTTGTCTTTGGGACATACTGTAGCTTTACAGAAAATGGACCATACTGCATCATTACAAGTTACTCTAATAGGCTGAACTGCTCTTTCAAATGTTACCTTGGACAGTTTGCCCATAACTTATGGATTAACTAACTGACCCTGACCTGCACAAATTTTCTGTTTTATTTACACCCATGTAAACATGGCACAATTAACTATTGTAACTTGCATAACAATCCTAGTCATCTTCCTTTACTCCCACCTGTTGAAAGTATACTCTGTGTTTTTCCCAGTAGATTCTGGGGTTCATCGGATGTGTATTCTTGCTTCTAATCTGTTCAATGCTTGCATGAACTAGGTGTTCGACAGGGTCATGGGGTTCAGCGGTTGTGGGGCATCTATTGGGGAAGAAAGATTCACTGATCTTGACTTTGCCAACGATACTGTGATTTCCGTGGAGTTAATGGAACTTCTGACTGGTGCTCTCGAGAGTCTGAGTGTCTGAGTGTGTGAGTATCCTGGATAAGAAGCAAGATCCAGACTTTAATGACCTGTTGGGCATGGCCGTCAGCAATGTGTCTGCCTGAGGAGAGAATGTCAACGTCGTCAAGGGGTTTACTTACGTCAGCTGCAACATTCATATCTCTGGTAACTTTTCCTATGAAGTCAGCAGACAGAGTGGGAAAGCATGGGGGATCATGAAGTCGCTAGAATGGGGTGTGTGGCACTCACAATATTCTTTGCAAAAGGACAAAGGTCCATGTCTTTAGAGTCCCTGTGCTTCCTGTGATGAAGTCACCTGAGACGAAGACTGGACTCCTTCTGTACTGTGTCTCTTCGGAGAATCCTTGGGTACCACTGATTTGACGTGAATGGACAGTTGCTCGTGGAGTCCCAAATGGGGCACATTACCTGCATTGTGAGGTAGCGTCAGTTATAGCACTATAACCATGTGGCACAACTCCCCAAGGGTATCCGGATCATACGTTCCTCATTATTGAGGACCCGAGTGGCAGATAGATGGTCATTTCCAGAGGGTGGCACTGGATTGCATATCTGCCTGGGGGGGGTGGTTGCCAAGTGGGATCCCAAATTGTGCATGCTCCTCAACCTAACCTGACCTGACCTTTGGAAAAAAATCACCTCCATGTAAGGAACTTGAAATGACCCTTATAATATCCAACTCCTAGGTATGAATGGTACAAACACAGAAGAAAATTGTTCCATAATTCTTCCTTAACAGCTCATGCTGTCCACTCAACACTAACCACCACACAATCCTCTTGTACAACACTGAGGAAGAAAACATATAAAATGTTGTTCCATGATGGAATTACAGTTTTCCTTTTTGATCTTTTAATTGCCAAACCAAATTATTCACATTTTGACATAATTTTTAATTTGAGTATCCAGTCATATATACATATACTAAATAGTTATTGAGAACGACTTTATGTTAAGTGATACTGCAAATAACAAAGGAGAGGTGATACATGAAATTCATCATATGGTTTAGTTTGCATCCTATTCTTTTAAAATGTCATAAACATGCAATAATAAAAATAACTTTAAAAGGATAATAGTACCTGAATAGTTTCATAAATTACATTTTCCTAAAACTCACATATTTGAAAAAAACATGAACATGTTAGCATTAACAGTCAGTATAGTCACACGTGCTTCCCCTTTAAAAATAAATAAATCAAACTGATGTGTTGAATGTCTATAAATCATGTCAAAAAGGGCAAGCAGCTATATATTTAATCTGCCAGCTACAAGACTGTACCAGAAAATAATTATTTTTGGAAATTTACTAGTCCACCGCTTTGCAGATATTTACCCTGCTATTGAAAATGCTAATTCATGTTGAAATTAAAGGGTTATTTAACATATGCAAACATCCATTTTCTCAACCTAGCAATTCTATTTCACAGTTGCTGAAAAAGAACATGGGATTGCTATCTGCATCTGTTCTCTATATAACAATATAAATATTAAATTTAATAATTAAATAAGTGTCCATAAAAGGAAGAGCATACAAGTACCAGAATTATACAAAACATGCAACATTTAGTGCAATAAGTATGACATTAGACTGTCAAGATATTAATAGATGGTAGTTCGACAATCAGAGAGTTCGGCGACAGTAGTGACCATAAGACCCTATGATTATCTGTTCAAGAAACACTTCTTGGGATTAAAACTGTTTTGGAACCTACTTATGTGTGATATTTTTATCCCAGGAGCTAAAGTGTAAAGTAAAACAGAGAAGAATTTGTTCCTGTGTACATATATGGCCATAATATGGCACAGGATTTATCTCTGCGGAGTCTGGTGCTAATCTTTTTTACTTGATGATAAGTTGGGGTCTATCAGTTTTTATACAGATCTTAGAACACTCTTAATGGCATTTCTGCCTTTTCTGGGTGTGGCCAGTCAGAATGCTCTGGTTATTTATACCATATATTCCCACACTCCTCAAAGTGAAGCCACTCGTATTTGTTTTGCAGTATGAACGCATTCAAGCTCACCTTTATACCCTACCTTATAAAAGGCAGAAGAACGTACTAGCTTAAAAACCATTGTCACAGAATGTCACTTGTGGCACAGCACAATTCATCAAACAATGATTCACTTTGAGACAGACAACCTTTCTAATGAGGAAGACAAAAAATGTTGATGGGAGAAAAGGGAACCCACAAATGCATAAGCCACTCAGGTGAAAACTAACAGCAAATTGCCTAGAACTAAAATCTCAATGTTGTTGTGTACAGTAGACATATAAATATTATTTTTTTATACTTTGCACCAGTGTACTTTTAATTCCAAACCAAATGTTATTTTACAATGTGAGTAAAATAATTTCCAAGTATAATTTACAATTTTGCAAAGTAGCTGCACTTTTTATTTGGTCACCAAAATTTCATCCATCCATTATATCCTAACTACAGGGTCACGGGGGTCTGCTAGAGCCAATCCCAGCCAACACAGGGTGCAAGGCAGGAAACAAACCCTGGGCAGGGTGCCAGCCCACTGCAGGGCACACACACTAGGGACAATTTAGGATCGCCAATGCACCTAATCTGCATGTCTTTGGACTGTGGGAGGAAACACATGCAGACACGGGAAGAACATGCAAACCCACGCTGGGTGGACCTGGGAGGCGAACCCGGGTCTCCTAACTGCAAAGCAGCAGCACTACCCACTGCACCACCGTGGCTGATTTCATTTTAAGTATAATATATGTTTATATTAAATATGTTCCTCAAGACTGTGTGTGTAAAATCACACTGATCCATAAAAAAAATGTTTGGTTATTATGCAGTTTAAAAAATGCAGTGAATTACAGATAACTGAAACAAAAACTTCTTAATTCACATACCATTTTGTGAATCTGACTCCAAACTTGTTTTGCAATTGCAAAATAAACTCAGTGAAAAAAGTTTTTGGAGGGTTAAAGGTTTTTGAGGGCTGGAAAAATTTGAAAATTGTTCCCTAAAGCCTCATTCGTGGTTTTGTGTTTACCTGTGTTCATTTCTGCAGCTCTAGCTACGTAACACATTTAACCTTTTGCACAAAAGTAAAACAATTTAATTTATGCCTCTTGCTCACAACACCTTGGAGGAGCTCAGTATGTTTTTCATAATTATGACATGCCATATACAGTATTTTCTACGCAAAGACACACAAATTCTTCCCAAAGAAATCTCACTATAGGACGTTGTTCAACAATGGTACAATCCCGCAGTGGAGTGTCCAGTTCTTTTGACCTTGGCTTCAGCTAGACTAATGGCTGAGCAGTGCGCTGTGTGTATTTGAACTTCCTATCAGCCATTGCTAATGTGTTGTATTGTGTCAGCTTCAATCCACAGCATTTAACACATACTGTAATTTTCAAATCGCCTTTACTTTTTCATTTATCCTTGTAAACAGCAGACTTTACAATAATAAATATATAACACTCCATAAATATTGCACTTAAAAGAATATATGCTTTCTTTAGTCACTAAGGTTTTAGCCTAACTGGAACTGAAACTCTAAAAAGATCCTACAACAAGATCTCTGTCAGAGTCTGCCCGAAGCAGCACTCTGTACAAGCCCTGAACAGACTGTCAGACCATCACAAAGACCACTTATATCTTATACACATGGGGCTAATTTGTAACAGCCAGGTGAATTATAATGTAAGTCTTAGTAGGCGAAAAAGTCCCCAGGGAAACATAAACAGAAAAAGGAGATTGTGCAAACTCCACACAGCTAACAACCACGCACAATTCAAACCCAGAATGAGGAATCTGTGACGTGGTAGTGCTACCTGCTGCACCATTATGGCCCCCAAACACCAAACAAACTTTAGCATAAATATCTTGTTTTTTTTTTTGTTTTTTTATTGATTAAGTCACATTTTGTGAGTAGCTACTTGTGCCTATGCTGCCACAACCAGTTTTCTGGTGTCCACCTGGAATCATGTGACTAGTAGACCTGAGTGGTCAGTCTATTAATTTTAAACTTTTCAGAACAAAACTGGTTCCATGAAATGTCGATGAGGAATAACATCTTGAATTTTCTTCTTTAATAAGGTATTCCATTGAAGTCAGTAAATTTACTTTCTTTCATTTGTTCTTTTTTGTCATTCTTTGTGAAAATCCCAGTTATACCTTCAGTCTAAAATAATAAACACATATAATGCATATATGTAATTGTACAGGTATAGAGCAAATTATGTGTTAATTTCATTTTTTCCTGCACCACACAAGCTTGCTAATGTTTTGTCTGAATCTGACACTAATCAGCTACATTTCTGCAAAGGCATGGAATATAGTAAATTGATTGAGAGACACAGCTGACATCAGAGGGCATAACAGGGAGCCAGACATTCTTCACGTTATTTACTAGCATGGCTAATTTGTTCAAAATAACATTTTTTAGATTCAGATATTAGTGATGTTTTCCTTAACATTTTAAAGCAGCACATTATTCTGAATAAGCACTTTGAAGAAAATGAGTAAGTTAGTGGCATACATTTATCATTATCCTTTGTTTTTGAGTGACCACAAGAACTGAGGCATAAAAACCCTCCAGTTGTTCCAGGGGGTGAAAGCCGAAGAATGATTGATTACTGATTCACTGACATGAATATCATCCACAAATCCAGTCTTTGTTTAATGTCCAAAGTATCTTATTCCTCCGTATCTGGTTGCAGCACATTCCACTCATTCATGACTCTCTGTGAGAAACAGTTTTAGTTACATTCTGTCATTTCCTTACTTTCATAACAAGGCTCTTTATTTTGTTTAGATCAAGCTTGTACAATAATTATTTTAATTCATAAACTATTTGTGCATTTGTCAACAAGATGCAGCACCAACATTAAATTTGCTGACAAATCCACCATGATCACCAAAAAATGATGAGACGACTTGCAGATAAGAGATTTGCCTTCAGACACTGTGGTGCCAGGACAACAATTTCTCTCTCTTAATGTCAGCAAAACCAAGGAGCTGGTCAAATACTTCTGAAGGCAGGAGGTGACTGTCAAAAAGACTGTCTAGCACCTTTACTTTCTTGTACATTTGAGTAAAGCCTAGAGGTCTCATTCCATACTCGTTAGCTGCATTATGCCCTGGTATGACACCAGCTCAGCTCAGGAACACAGAGCACTAGAGAGACTGATTAATCTAGCATATTACTAGCCCACAGTTTGATTGTGTCTGAGACATATATATCGATATATATAAAATTCAACATCTTTCTGTCTGTATTTCTGTCCACTTTTCACGAGAGTACTGCTTAACAGATTTAGATTGTGCTTTTTTCTATAATTTGCTTGAACATTCTGGTTATTTGCGACTTCTTTCATCGCAACTAAGTATCATAGTTTGCTTGGATGAGCAATATATTTGCACTAATTTGAGATAGAGGATGCAGGTCGAGGGGAAGGGGGAAGTGTGACATCAGGAATGGGGAGACAGGCAGGGCCTTCCTCACTCACACGCCAGCCTTTGTTCGAATCGGTCTACCTCAGGCCACTGTTTTGGAGTGTACCTTGCCTCTACTTAGGTAGTGATACTTGTTTGTTTATTGATTTTTAAAGTTTGTCCTGTTTCACTATTTTATATATATATATATATATATATATATATATATATATATATATATATATATATATATATATATATATATATATATACTGTATATATACATACATATCAGGCACTTACATAGAAAGAAAACAGTATCGTTAAAGACCTCAGTTTCCTATACAATTATTTTCCGTTCTGGCAAAACAAACGTAACTATTAGCACTCACACCACAATATTTAGGAATGGATTTTTATATACTGGTCATATGAATACTATATACAGTAGCTGCTCATACTGAGAGCTCCTTGAGTGTTTCTTGTACACATTATCTGATGCTGTAATTAATACTTGGTGTTGTATTTATTGACTGTTATCAGTTAGTAATGAGTGAAACAATTTGTGGTGAAACTCAGTGTGCAACTTAATTTGCGAAATAAATTACATTTCACTTCTTGTGAAATTTGTACCATTGACACAAGTAAAAAGGTGTGTTTTTTCTGTCTGGAAACATTTTCATGCATTCTGTATGTGCTTGTCATTTACTATTTAAACAAAGACGTCCAATGGAAAAAAAAATCACCATACTCATTTCCTGTCAGCGTAGAAATTTTGTTGAGCCACCAGACATAAGTTTTGCTTGTACTGGTAATGATGCCTCTTTTCCAATTATGATGACTATCCAAGCAATTGCAATCTTACATAAATGAAACTCAAAGTTCCAAAAGCAGTATGCATGCCCTAATCCAGGCATTTCAAACTCACTACCATTGGTGGGCCGCTTCGACTGCCATACGTGGGTCAGCGGGCCGCACTGTAACAAATACTATTATACTATTATACAAAGTTACTGTAGCTTTCTTTCCAATACTGAAAACTTTAAAAAATGTGACACTTAAAGTTTAAAGTTTAAAGAAAAGCAATTTATTTCCATACAATCTCTGTACTACAGCATACAATTAGAGTCTTAGCCTCTTAGCTAAGTCCTTATATTATTATATTATATTCATTGCTTATATAGGAATATTACAGTGTGAGATTTATTTATTTTGTCCCGACACTTGGCATCTCTTGTTAGTAACCACTTTGTCAATATCAGACTTAAAATCTTGTGCAGCTGCAACTTTTATGAGGGATGAAAGGTGCTCGACAGTAAGTCTTGAGCGATGTGGGGTTTTGGTAGCTTTCATTAACGAAAACAATTGCTCACAAAGGTAACTGCTTCCAAACATAGACAATACTCTCGATGCCAACTTATGGATCTGCACATACGAGGGTGGCAGGTAAGCATACAAGCCTGGCATGCCAACTTCTTTTTATTTTGCCATTAGAATAGAATCTGACTGCAGTTCAATCACTTCCATTTGGAAATTCTCAGGCACATTCTCCACATTGTAAGAGTATGGTGACGTAAACAGCACAAATTCCTGTTTGTGTGAACTGAAATCGCGAAAACGCTCACTGAATTCATTGCTCAGTAATACAAGTTGGAAAACAAATCCTCCAAAAATCAAACTTTACTTTACTAAGTTTACTTCAAAGTTTATATTGTAAAATAAGCCGATATGCAAAAAGCTCCCTGACCTACACTAATTTTGCAAACTCAGAATCACAAAAATATGTTAATAAACAACTCACCAACTTCTCGCGTCCACTTCAGATCTTCAGCTGTAGTCTGCACTAACTGTTCGTTACAATACTAGCACAAAATTACATAAAACTAGTGCAAAAAAATGTGAAAATACTGTATGCGAGCTATTACTACTCGTAATGGATAGTTCTGCCCAGTGGCCTGTCTCAGCACCCCAGCCAGTAGTGTAGCCCAGTGGTCCGTAACCTTTTTGACACCAAGGACCGCTTTACTAGAAGCAAATTTTTCCAGGGACCGGTGGGTTGTTGGAGGTTGGAGTTTGGGGGGTGATTATAGGCGAGTTTGTAGGGCAGTTTTATACACTTTTTACATTACATTTCTATTATTAAGTTATAATTTAGTAATAGAAATTATACAACTTACCATAATGCAGAATCAGTGAGAGCCCTGAGCTTATTTTCCTGCAATCAGATGATCCCATCTGGGGATGATGGAATACAGTGACACGCGAAGTGTGTTGCTTATGTTCAGTCTACTACGTAATCTCGTTTTGGTTACTGTCACTGCAGAAAATGTGCCTCACAAATAGGATGTTGGAAATGGAAGCAGCTTCAAAAGCTTCTTTTGCGTTATTTTAATCTTCTCCTGTCTACAAGTTATGCTGACAAGAATTTTTCTCAGCATTTCCTTGCGATAATACATTTTCAGGGTGCGAATAATGCCCAAATTCAACGACTGAAGCACTGCAGTGCAATTGGGTGGGAGGAATTCAACGTGAACATTATCTAAATGCGGAAACATGTTGTGGTCAGCACAGTTATCAATCAGAAGCTAAATCATCCTTTTCGTCTTCTTCATATTGTGAGGTTTCTGAATTCTTTTGGGATCTGGGATCCCCCCACCCAACGGGAATGACACGCAGAAGTGAGTCCCGAAGTGCTACTGCCGCGTGTAAGATTGTTTGTCCGGGTCCCAAGAGAGTTTAAAAACCTCATATTTGCTGCATTAATAGGAATATTTCTTGAACAAGCATCACTGCAACACATAAAAATGGCTTTTTCGGCGTCTTTAAATCCAGTATTTCGCATACGAGATTTTTCTTCTGTTTTGTATATAACAAGTATGCTGTTTCTATAGAAGGGTGACAATGAGTTAAATTCCAATGGATATTTTTCAAATGTTGACGAGCAATAAGGAAAAGGTATCACTTAAAACCACACAAAACAAAAACAGCAAAAAAACAGTACGAGGAAAGTTCGAAGAAAGAAAATTTTTTTACAGTGTTTCTGTTTGGGGATCGTTGTGCAAATGTCCACAACTGAGCTGTGACCACAGAACTAACTGCTCTGTGGATGATTCATTCAAGAATTTCAAGGTCACTTCGTTGTAATGAAAGTATCTGCTGCTGAATGTACTTCGTAGTAACAAGATTTCTGTGGACTCGTGTCATATGGGAAACTGTAGAAACATAAAAATACTTCATTATAATACTGTCTCACCGCGGTCTCTCCTCTCTCTGTGCCGCTGAAAAGCCCCGCCCACCTAGCATTCTGAAAAGTGTCCTCAGTGAAGGGGGCAGCCTTTTTGCTGTAGCCCTTCACTGAGTGAGTCTCCATTGCTGACAGTTCTCTCGCGGCTCGGTAGTGGGCCGAGACCGCAGCCTAGCACTTCAGTTGCGACTTCGCGGCTGCAACTATACTAGCAGATGATGTTTCCGGTACCGTAATGCCATGGGAAAACGTGCTTTTGTCAGAAGGCAAAAGTAAGAAAAGTCAATAAGTAACGCCGAAGATACAGAATGATTCAATCACAAACGATAGTAATCATTTTGTACAAGTTTAGTGCTAACTAGGATCTGTCATGCGGGCTGCACAGATTTCTGTTGCAGGCCGCATGCGGCCCGGGGGCCGCGTGTTTGACATGCCTGCCCTAAGCTGCAGAAATCAGTAAACAAGAAAGTGTCACAATGGTGTGGTGGGAGCAGCAAGCAGCTTTCCTCATAGTAAGTTTTCTGTTGTAGAAAACACAGTAACATGCACAATATTGCATTTGGTGTATCTTTCTTTGGAAAATATGCAGCATGTCACATATGTGAAAAATGCACTGCCCACCCATGATGTGGATTAAAGCCGAAACTGTGTCTGAATTGAAACTTGGCTGTTTCCCTCATCACCTATTATATGGCACTTTCATTAATCTGTGGAAGACACACATAAGAATTTCATTGTGCTATGTAACATGACATCAAATGTGAACTCACTTCAGGTAATTATGCTATAATTAATGTTGCCTGTCAGCAGCACATTGGACAAGGGGCAAGAAGTAATGTTAACGATATAATACTACATGAATGAGTACATTTTTTAATTTATAATTTGGATTTGTTAAAGTGTTCTTTCATTTTGAAATTATTTGGTTATGTGGTTATTTGTTGATCAATGATAGAAAATCTTACTTAAATACCGTGCATTAAAATTCTTATAGAACAATGAAATATGAAAAGGAATAAGGAGTTAAACAATTTAATATTACATTATATACAAAATTCACATTACATTTTGATATCTACTTGACAAGCCTTTTATTATAGCATAGTAATGTCCAATACTTAATAGTATTGTTAAATAGCATCACATAGAAGGTTCAGTTTTTGTTTTAGAGTGCAGTAGATTTCCATTGCTTTGTTGGTTAACAGAATTAATTCCTGATTTTAAGTGATTTAGACTTCATCGGTGTATAATGACACCATCTCCAGGAAGTTCATCTACCTAATGGCTACACAGTGAGAAACATTTTCAACCACATTACCTTTAATTAGGTTATAGTGCCCTAGCCCCACAAGAAATACAAATTTAATTGTCCCACTGAAAAAAGAAAGGCTCTGTCAGGGTTCTTTCATTTGTTTACTGATCTATTGAATTATTTTTTTTTTTTGTGTATCATTTTGTCAGCTTATGTGAACTTCTCTCGGCATGTGGTTTCTGAGGAAAAAACTACATTACTCCTTCAGACCAAAAGCAACCCTAGTCTGCAAAAAATTAGATTAACCATCAGACAAACTGGATTACCAAATGTGTAGAATTCTCAGTATTCTTAAAAGACTCTTTATCAACATGTTAGACAGAAGCAAAACCCATACAGTGGGGGCAAAGGGGTGATTGTTATGAATTGCTTAAAAAAGAAGAAAAGTACATATGAGAGTAAATTGGTTCAATCATATGTATCCAGCGTTCCTTTTCACTTCTTCTATGTGATTCACAATATAATGGTAACCAGTATATACATGTAGTGATGTGATGTTGGGGTAACAGACATGTGCAAGAGAGAAAGATGTGAGTTCAGGTTTCCAAAAAATCAGCTTTATTGTTATGTAGACAAGAACATTCTCAAAGTTTTTATTCAAACGGGAGCTATCACTGAAACATATGCAACATGTAAGTAGTGACGATGACGTCATCCTGCTTTCACTTCCTTCTCAGATCAAAACAACAGCCTTTCTGCCCAAGAGAGGGGACAGAAAGTGAACTCAAGGCCAGATCTGTGGTCGGTTTTAAATGTTCCCCACATTAACCTTTGGGCGACTGACACCTTACGTGTAAGCCTGCGAACTTGCATTTATGCACCACAGTTAGAGGATTGTTGGGGTCTCGAAAATCTCATAATACATAGATATACTAGGGGGTTTGTTCCCTGCTCACCAACCCCCTTGGCCTGCGCTATGTGCCAGCCACTTCGCGTCTCTGCCACTCATGTTGTGAAGAGGGGGGCTGAACGCACCCCAACGTGATGTGGTCGCTCTTCCGAAACCCCCTCTTAAACGGTGATACAATGGAAACAAATATTTTTTTTTTTTACCTCCTCTTTGCTCACTCAGCTGCTGGGTTGCTGCTGCTTCCGTGCCGAATGATCTGCATCTCGCACAGCGCTTCGAACATTTAAAAGCCTGTACAGCACCTGTCCTAATCTGTGTCTTTTATTGCCGGTCCCGGGCATGGTTAAATCTCTGCACAAAGTCTTGTCTTGCAGGACCTGAGTTCTTGATAATTTTTAGTTTATAATTTAAAAATGGAATAAGAATTTGAAAATCTAACAACATAACATTAAAGTTTGATAAACTCTGAAAAGAATGATACCAAACATACTGTATATATGTAGGTTTTAAAATAAGCCTTATTTAAAGCGTGACAAAAAAGTTACATAAAATCGTTGCACTTTTAGGCTTAGAATTTTATATATAGAGAGTAGATATACCCATTACTGGTTATAAGTTTTATAACTCCTCGGTTTTTTCAGTTTTCATGGAAATGCACGTGGTTTAATGTCTTAATGTTTCATGAAATCAAATCACAGAATGTTGGATGTTTGTATGCCATCACATTGATGAAAGGATAGTTCCTCAGTGTGAAAGAGATCTCTGTGACTGACACGTATTAAACAGAGTTTAATTGAGTTTCGGAAAATAACTGAATAAAGACAATGTGTGAAGATATGTGGTGTTGTTTAAAGGAATGCATGTATATAATAATGTACTAACTACCCTGAGAGCATTTTAAATACAAATAGGTTCTGAATTATAAGGAATTTGATGTCTGAGATATATTGATTTCTTTTTCCATTTACTTCTTGTGTTACAAATAACTTGTCTCTCTATTATAAAAGAAAATGTTGAGACGAGACTATTGCCAAGAGATTTTTTCAAGTCGTGCCCTCCTTGCAACCATTTTCAACCAATAGTTTTTGCTATTACAATTAACAAATCACAGAGACAAACATCTGAAAAAGTTGCTTTATTTATTAGAGAGTAACAATATTCACTCACAGGCAGTTATATGTTGTGTTGTCATGATGTAAGTCCAAACACAGAATCAAAATTCAATGCGCTATTGATGAAAAGTTAATTAAAAAAAATATTTTTACTGAAGTTTTACAGTAAAAGTGTAAGTTTAAAAAGTATTTGAGTGTTAATTTCAAACCCAAGCAGAATGACAACATATACCGGAACAAATACCACTAATGCAACATGAAACATAATTTTCTCTCAATTTATTATGTTTTACTATTTTATACTATGGTTACTTGCTGTAATGTAAAATAGTTAGTTCTATTATGCATATGTAACAATTTGCATGAAAATAACAATCTGTTTAAATTGTACATCCACTTCCCCATATGCAAGCGGCAGATCTGTGAAGTGGCTACCGTGTAGCGCCCAGCCGGGGCTGGCAAACAAAGCAAGCAGGGTGCAGAGTCCCCTAGTATACTTTACTTTTTGAACGACTACATAGCTGTTGGAAGATTTTGTTTCATTTTCTATAATTTGATATTCTAATGAAAATTCTGGATACATTATTAAACATCCAGAAGCCTAAAGTACAACTATATGTGTCAATTTATTTAGTAAAACATTAGCTTAAATAAAAAATAGCTGGGATATGTATAAAGAAACTGTTTTAGCGTGAAGACTAAATGGAGATGTTAATAGGTGTATTTAAGATCATGATCCCAGTAACCTTGGAATAATTAAGGGACTTTATGTAGGAAAATGATAAAAAAAATATATTTTATATGAATTATCTTGATATCCTTACACATAGTGAAATGTAAATTTCATTTGAAAATGATTTCTTTAGAAAAATCATAGAAGAGTATGTGGAGCTTAAATGTTTTACTTTATTTTGATCTCTTTTCGAAAAAATAATTAGGAATTTACCAGTCCAGCATATTTTTTTTTTCTTTGATTTCTGGAGGATACTGATGTTATATTACCATCCATTATTCTATGAAAATTGGGGGCAAAGCTCAAGGATTAGGGTTTGAAGTCATTTCTGAATGTTCTTAATTTCTGCAGAAACCTGTACTCTCTTTATTTTGTTCTTGTTTGCCACTCCTGGATGTATTTTTTTTCTCAGTAGGAGAGTTATTACATTTATACCTAATGAACTAGTAATATCAATGGGATTGGTTTCTGAGTTTTCACTCACGGATACTGTTTCCCTCTACATTCCCTCTGTTGGGGGAACGGTTGATATTTGGTTAAAAAAACTAACAGCAAAGGCTATGTGCTAGACATGTGTACATTTTAAGACAACTGAATGCTTTTCCCTTGGTATATACAGTATATTAAGATTGACAGTGAATGGGAGTTTATACATTAAGCTTATCACCTTCAGATTTCATTTTTGATATTTACAAATCAAATTGGCCATGAGACAAGCAGAGAGTGGTTAAAATGTTTAGGTGCTACCATTATTGTTGAAAGTTGAAAGGGTGCCCCGAATGAAACAGGCCTAACAGCTCATTGGATATTATTTTGGAATCCATAAGTAACTGTCAAAAGTTACAACAACAACAACATTTATTTATATAGCACATTTTCATACAAATAAATATTAATAAAAATATTAAAAATATTAATTAAAAATTAATATATTTTAATATTCAAATATTAAAAATAAAAGATAAAGTATTGTAATACCAACTAATATGGAACAAAACTTTTAAGTCTTTGCACCTGCAGGCGAAAGCTGTTTTTCCTAGAACATCATAGATGACAGCACTTGAATTTGAACCCAGACACTGAGCTGCAACAAAGGTCTGCAAATGAACAAACTGTCTGACTCCAAGGAGAAATAAGCCATAACAGGGAGGGGATCGAGATATGGACAAGGCTATTGACCAATTGACTAATAGACAAAGCATTCCAGTCTAAGGGATCATGGGTCCTTACTACCAACAACTCAACTGTTCTGGTGACGGTTTATGCCAAAAGATCATCGTGGGTCTGGAATCATAGATGATATCTATCTGCATTGGATCAAGAGTTTCAGATATTAATATCCTTTTGCTTTGGAGTATTGGACCCCAAGATCTGTCACTTTTTACTATGCAAGAGTGTCATTCCACCTTAACCATGCTTGCTTCTTCTGTGACTGTTCTTTGTTTTTTCTCCTTGAATTGAACACCTTTAACATTGTTCCATTCACGTGTTTAATCACACCCTGATATCTTTTTCCGCAGCAACATTTTTCAAAAAGAATTTGAACCATGTAGTCATGAAAGGTATAGGAAGAAAGGCTAATTACCTGCAGACAAAGCAAGCCATATGGGCTCTTTTTCATAAGCAACATGTGTTTATTGAATATTTGTAGCTGTTGTTTATTAGTTTAAGAAATGTGATTAGCATAACATTGTCAGAAGTGAGAGTAAAAGGAAAGTGTAAGAGTAAATATTTTGGGATAGATGTCCTTAATAACTTGGTAAGGAGAGTCAACTTTAAGGATTAATGTTATTATGTAATTTGGAAGTTAATCAGAATTTAACTCGTTTATTAGCACTTATAACATGATGTTAGTAATTATCATATTAGCACTTGCAGCATTACCAATTAATTTAAGCTTTATTGGTTATTGATTTTAATAATAGAATAAATAGTATAGATTTTAACATAAAAGGAAATTTGTTAACTATGAAGAATGTTAATAAACTTAAGGGATGGTAAATAACAAGTGTTTTGGAAATAGAGACACTCAGAACAAAATGTTTAAACCTATTAGTATAAGTTGAAGATATAGTTTAAACTAGAAGACTCTTGAAACAAGCAAAAGGTACCATATGTTTAAAAAAACTATTGTTTTTCATGATGGATGTTCATTTTATTTATGTAACAATAATTGTACAGAATGATGGGACAAATGTTAATATTAATGTGTTAGGAACTGCATTAGGATTAGATATAACATTGGGACACAAATTGTATGATATTGGGTGTTAGGATTAAACATGCTAAATTAAATAGAGGATATAGTACAAACCTTTTACATTTTGTAGAACATGGTATACTGTAAGTGAAATGAAGTTTGTGGTATAGTGCTGTTTTTAGAAACTGGAGTTCTTAGGACCATATAAACAGAATTAATACAATGACTTTATGGGCCTAAGTAATATACCGTAGCAAAACAAAATAATATTTCTGCACAACAGAGATGGAGTGTCTTATGCATGGAGAAGTGAGTGTGCAGTTTATGAAATTTGAAGCCCAGATACAAACTGTAGCTGCTGAAGCACGATGAAGCACGGGTCAAACACATGCCGAAGGAAATCTCACAGTCCAAAAATTCATTTTAAAAGATTTAGTGAAAATTCAAACCAAATAATCCACATAAGAATAAAGAAAAAGGGTAGTTACACACATAGAAAAAAAGGCAAGAAAATTGGAAAAGAGACTTTTCTCTAAATTTAGCTTTTCTTGTCAAATTTCAGTTGTTTCTATACTTAAGGATGCTTTACTGTACCTTCAATAAAACATGTTGCATTGCATACTATTAGGCACATGTTACGGCATGTAAGGCACACCTTGATACCATGTGCCCTCCATGCCTTACACACAGCAAGGCAGGTCACTAACTGAGGCTAATCTATAGTCAGAGAGGCTAGAAATATTCAGAATATAGCAATTCAATTCAACTTGTGGTGGTTGCATTAACCTCCCATAGACTATGCACCAATATATAGGCAAGCATTTAATATAACTTAAATAACTAGCAAATAGCTCTTACCCAAACTAAAAATCCCAGATGGTGGCAGAAAATTTTAACATCAATAAGAAACTTGGGTACAACCATTAAAATTTAAATACATAAGCCAGTGGCTTGAATTAATGAGAGTAATGCTGTCTTCTGAAGGGAGGATTGACACCTACTTTCAGCAAGAAAACTGACTGCATTTAATGGAATGACTTAGCTTAAGACCATAGGTGAATACAAATTGGGGCAACTTTATGGATGAGAGTATGAGGAAGTGAGCATGGTTGTGTGTATAAGGACTTTATATCTGGCTATTGATGTGTACATCATCGGCAACATAAACTGGAGATATTTGAAGTTTTCAGGTAAATATGTGTGCTGTCTTTATTGCCACCAAAAATAATTTTAAATTATCTGATCATAAATAATACTTCTTTGAACATGGCTAATGTTTATTGGATAAGAAGGAAATCAAACAGCTACTTTAAAAGCAGTTTAAAATATGACATTGATCAAGTAGTTGTTGATAATGCTGTTATCATCATACTTTGAAGTTATGGCATTATGGGAAATAATTCTACATTTTATTTGTCTTTGATTTTCTGTGTTCGATATTATTGACTTTATTTGAATGATTTGCCTTAAAAACTGTTTTTCCCCAGATCAGGAACAGAGAATGGGTTATTGAAAAAGGTGTGCTCTGAGATTGAAGGGAGCAGAGGTTATTAAAAAGCTGGCAACTCTTCTCTAATTTTGAGTCCAAAATATAGTGGGGCTTTAACAAATCCCAAAAGGAGATAATGTGCAAGAATAATTATTGAGTAACATAATATTTATCTTAAAAAAAAATAGCATAAAGGGTTAATAAATGTCATAAACCTGTTCAAGCATATTAGGAAACCCAATAAAGGTCAAGTGAACAACAGAGACAAAGATGTATTACATAAAATGTACTGAAACATGACTAAAAGATGACTAATTAGTCAGCAGATGTCCTGTGAGCAATGAAAATGACAGTTGTTACCTACACAGAAATTTCAAGGGTGGTAGCCCAACCCAAAGGGTATAAGATTAATAAGAATATAATAAAATAGACTTTTATTTTATATAGGTCAGCCAACAAACCAACCAGAGTGAATGTATGCATTGACACTGTTATGTAAATTCAGTTGCTTATAAAATAGACCTATACCTTTAATGTTTTCACTATATTTACTACTTATCATTGAGGACAAATACACACTCTACTTTCGTAGCATCTAGCCAAAGGTTTACAACTTGTATCTGTACTATTTTCTAAGAGATATTTTCTATGTAGTGATGTTGTGATTCCATTATTTTGAGGTGTTACTGGCTCATCATGTGGGGTTTTTCATTTTTACTTTGTGATAATATTGTTGCTGGTGATAGCATTGTGTTGCATACCATATCAAGAACAGCTGAACTGGATCAGCCTGACAGCAGAATCTAAGATGGCAGTGCGTTCTCTTAGAAATTTTATGTTTTGGTCAAAATTACAAATCTCAATGAATCTTTGCATACCTAGTTCAGACTGGGAAAGGACATAGACTGGGGGACTTACTGTACTGTTTTGGTGATTGGTTCCTTTCTTTTTGGTACCACACCACAATCTGCTTTATTTTGCTGTCTCTGATACACAACTAATCTTCATTATCAGCAAGTCCTCTCTAACATACTGAGTTTTGGCTTGTCTTACCAACTTATAACTGTAAGCAATTCATGGTCAAGGATACTATATATTTCCTTTTTACCAAAGGTTTCTTGACACCAGAACAAACACATTCTTGGAGATAAGTGAACATCTTCTTTACCTGAGACATTGACTTCAGTAACTCAATCAGAGTCCCAAATGGTCTTGCATTGTGACCTCTAAACATTATGCTATCTTGACTTCACTGTGTTCTGAAGGGCATTGGATACATGGTTTGCTTCAGTGATGTGTGTTTCCCTCTCTTCAGATTGGTGAGTTGCTTATAATATATAGTGTACGTTCATGTTGTTATTGGTTGTTATTGTACAATGAGACCTTAAAGAGTGAAAGAATTTTGTTCTAACTGCATAGGGCAGAAAACAAAAAAAATGGAATTGGGAGATTGCAGTCACAATGGCAAGTCAAGAAACTAAAAATTAAGAGATAATACTTGTGACAACATTCATGGTCAATTATCAGGGCAGCAAGTTAGGAACTATAGAAATAGCACATAGCCAGTGCCAAAATCCATCCATCCATTTTCCAAACTGCTGAATCCAAATACAGGGTCATGGGGGTCTGCTGGAGCCAATCCCAGCCAACATCCCGGGCAGGGTGCCAACCCACTGCAGGACACACACAAACACACCAAGCACACACTAGGGCCAATTTAGAATCGCCAATCCACCTGACCTGCATGTCTTTGGACTGTGGGAGGAAACCGCAGCGCCTGGAGGAAACCCATACAGACATGGGGAGAACATGCAAACTCCACGCAGGGAGGACCCGGGAAGCGAACCCGGGTCTCCTAACTGCGAGGTAGCAGTGCTGCCACTGCGCCACTGTGCTGCCCCCTGTGCCAAATTGTTAGTTTGAAATCATATTTGAAAACAGAATAAAAACGCACCAGCTTTGACATCAGATTGGTCCTGTCTATTGGGGAACCACCCATAAATCACAAGGAATGCATGCAAACACAAAGAGAGGCAGTACATAATTAACCAATTACAAAATCAACAAAAATAAAATAATAAGAAAAGTAATTCAAAAAGAATAAAAATCACAAAGGTGTGCATAAACACACAACAGTGTAAATTTTGTGGCATCTCTAAATTGCAGGTGCAAAGTTAGACAAAAGAAGTGATTAAAGTCAGCCACAGAAGTTTCTGGAAGTTTACAGTGTCTCTATTCTTAGCATTTTCATTAATTCCTAGGATGTGAACATTATTGCTGTGATTTCTATTGTCCAGTTGCGTAGTCAGCAATGCTACTTCCCTCTCCAGTTAAGGGATCTGCTAGTCATGGTGGTCAACTGAATGGGTCAACATTCAAAATTCTAGTGAAATTTTCTTCTTCTTGGCTTTAATTTAATGTTTATCAATCCAGGCACAGTAAAGATTCATGCATATCAAAATGTTGGTCAACCATGAACTTCTTAAAGTTATTGAGGAATGTCTCTGTGTTTTCACCACTAAAATACCCTTGTATAGATATCTCTGTACACAGAGACTTCACAGTGAGATCTCATCATTCCAGATGGAATTATTGGATTCTGTTTGTTAAGTGAGAGATTTACATATAGTGAAAGTTAATTGAGGAGAGAAGAGATTCTAAAAATGAGGAGAATGTGAGTGAAACCATACAGCTGAATCATCTCCTGTCTAGCAACCACCAGAGAGCTGACTTGTGCCATGTTGAATATAATGAATGAGCATACTGAGATTTCTGAGTTTTTTATCAGCTTGAGTGAGAGTATATTATTCCCAGTTAACACTTCCACATGTAAATTTAAATTTCTTTTGAGGTTAACACCCCCCAACATGTTTTGACTATTCACATTAATTTACATATGTATAAGTTACAGTAACATGTTTATTGACATTGTGACGCGGCTGCGCAGTGGGGACAGCATAAGGGCTCTGATAATTGTAATCCCAGGGGTTGGCACTGTGTTTTAATGCCTTTTCATTTTTGGGCTCAGTTTCATAACTGTTTTTGTGAGTCCTTTCCGGTATTGGATTGTGTATTTAGATATATATTCCACAGGACATTATTTAATTATCTTTCTTTGTATGCACCTGTAAATTAAACCTCACTTTGCTTTTGCAAAACACAACCCATTTGTGTTCATTTCTCCGTCTTACACCACCGTCCTGGTCACGGTTGGTCCCACTACATTGGGTGTCACATGGCATCTCTTCTTTCTATGATATGCTTTGTGCGTATATTTGCAAATGTCTGCAAATACAGTAAAATTTAGTGTCAATTGCTCTTTCATAAACCAACCCTATAATTCCTTCTTTCCTCACTTCACTATCCAGTATTCAACTGGGTGACTTGGGTATTAATAATATATTCTCATTTTCTGAAAAATAATATATTCTGTATATAACTTCCCACAAAAAGTTATTTCATTCATTAAACATAAGTCATAGACTTTGTATGAAGTTTGTTCATTTTTATAGGATTGTTAGAAACAATGTAACTTGGTTACATATTCTTCTTCTTTTTCCTTACTACAGGGATTTTATTACAAAGAATGAATGCAGTACAATGTCAAAGGTATTCCAGAATTTTCACGTCAGTGTACCCTTAGAAAAGTGAGAAAAAAAATTTGAACAGGGCTGTTCAATTAGATTCAATGACACATAGACTGCACTCTTCCACAATCTGCACCAGGTATTGGATAGTTATGTTGAAAATTATTCATCAAAGGCATTGTTTTCAACTTAGTTTGGCAAAACTGATTAGCTCTTACATAAGTTTTTTTGTGTTCCTGGCTTCACTGGGTTTATTATCTTGCTGCATTCTCTGCTTACACCCTACAATTTTCATGTTGTTAGCACTGCTGGACTTAATGTAGATCCTTATAGTCTTTTAATACTCAGCATAATACAAGATATATCAATGAGTATCCTAGCACAATAACTCTTGTTATCCTCTTAGATCTCTGCTTTACTTTGCTCTTTTGGAAAAATCCCATTCCACTCTAGAAACTCCAGATTCACTAAATGGGGAATGATTTAAAAAATCTGCATTGTATGTAGTAGATTCTTCAACACCATCCTTAAGCTCTATTCCCTGAACTAACAGATGATCACACTCAAAAGCAGCAAAATTTGCAGGTATTTTATTAATTTCTGATTAATTACTTACTAGTTTTTGTGTTTATACTTTTCTTCTTTTTCTTTTTTCATTTTTTTAGCTATACATTAGGAGGACAAACCTAACTGAGAGTAACAGGCAGTGTGTAAAAAAATATGTTTGAATTTTATGACTAACTGTATTTAATCAGCCAATCCATGGTATATTGGAAAACACTCCAACACTAAACTGAAAGATAAAAGGTGTAGTAAATAATTGAAGGCATGTCATGACATCTTTTGCATCAAGTGAAAGTAAAACATAAGTAATGTGATATCATTTCTGTGCTCGTCACTTCAAGCTCTATGCATATTTTTTTTTCCTTAGAAACAGTCCAATGGTTCTTATGGATTTGTTTTACATTTTACATTTTACTACTGCCTGGTTTTACTTTCTTATCTCCAGAAGTTGGTGTTGTGAGATCTGCTACTTTGGTATTTCAAACTTACCTTAATCCATAAAACCTGCAACTATTTGTTATGATTATGACTGACAACTCTATAAAAAATGGTTTTTAATTTATTGTTTTTTTCCTTTCTTGATGTGCTTTTATACCGATATTACAAAGCTTATATAAAATGGACACCTAAAATGCCTGAAGCTAATTGATACTGCATTTCATCAAGCTGCCATATTGATTTATGATCCATCATAAGTAAACAATTGCACAATTCCACATTTTGGAGATGTCATTTCTTTAATTTTAAGAGTATAGAGAAATATTTTTCATTGTCTATAGTCTTCACTTTCTTTTGCAAATTAAAGAGCAAATCAGACCAAATCTGTTTCTGAACTGTGCTTTTTGAATATGTGCAAAACAAGATTTAACCTGATCAATTTTTTTATGTTAATATAAATGAATCCATCCAAACAGCCATTGTCAAATCAGCTCCGGACTGTGTTGGAGTAAGACAGTTTCCACCTATAGATGAATTTCTAGTTCATCATAAAGAATGCGCACAGACACTCACACTAACTCAGAACTGGGCCAATTTGTCATCACAAGTTAATCTAACCTACATGTTTTGAATGTGAAAGGTAAAAAGGAAAGTACCTGAGGAAATCAATGCAGATACAAGTAGAGCATGCAAGAGTGGAACACAGGATTCTGGATTTGTAAGGTAGCAGTGTTAAATTAATGAGAATTTTCATAACATTTCCATCCATTATTTTATTATAGGAATTCATAAGACTGAATTTGGCACAAGGCAGGAAGCAGCCATTAATGAGGCTATAGTCCAACCTCGGCTGGTTCAGGTATTTGGAATGTGACAGGGGACTCACATGAACACGTGAAACTCCACACAAACACTGACTAGGCTGAAATGTAAACCCAGATCTTTAAAGCTAGCTAACTGGAAAAACTGCTCTTCTATTACTCCAAATTTTATATTAAATAGTCTGATTCCTCAGGCATTATGATTTGTTCTCAGCTTGGACACCCTTTTTTTCTAGTTTTGTATTATGATTTTTTTATTATTAGGTATGATGACTAAACAGGAGGTTTTGAGGATGACCCTAAGGCCTGCTGAACTGCAAGAGGGGAACTCACCCCCTGCGAGTATTACATTAAAGGAACTACATTTTCTTTTGAATTTTGCACAATATGTGGACAAGAGAAATTGTTTTACTTACAGAACCTTTATTTACAAAGTTGTGCCTCTACTTCGTTTCAGCATTATTTCTGTAACTTTATTATATCTGAGTTATTGCTTTTGATATAATATTATTCACATTTTTTCATATTTTATAACTAAATGTGGGAAAAAAATATAAAATATCAGACAGTCAAGTGTTGTACTCAGCAGGCTTGCCCTTCATTTACAGTGGTGTGAAAAACTATTTGCCCCCTTCCTGATTTCTTATTCTTTTGCATGTTTGTCACACAAAATGTTTCTGATCATCAAACACATTTAACCATTAGTCAAATATAACACAAGTAAACACAAAATGCAGTTTTTAAATGATGGTTTCTATTATTTAGGGAAAAAAAAAATCCAAACCTACATGGCCCTGTGTGAAAAGTAATTGCCCCCTGAACCTAAAAACTGGTTGGGCGACTCTTAGCAGCAATAACTGCAATCAAGCGTTTGTGATAACTTGCAATGAGTCTTTACAGCTCTGGAGGAATTTTGGCCCACTCATCTTTGCAGAATTGTTGTAATTCAGCTTTATTTGAGGGTTTTCTAGCATGAACCGCCTTTTTAAGGTCATGCCATAGCATCTCAATTGGTTTCAGGTCAGGACTTTGACTAGGCCACTCCAAAGTCTTAATTTTGTTTTTCTTCAGCCATTCAGAGGTGGATTTGCTGGTGTGTTTTGGGTCATTGTCCTGTTGCAGCACCCAAGATCGCTTCAGCTTGAGTTGACGAACAGATGGCCGGACATTCTCCTTCAGGATTTTCTGTTAGACAGTAGAATTCATGGTTCCATCTATCACACCAAGCCTTCCAGGACCTGAAGCAGCAAAACAACCCCAGACCATCACACTACCACCACCATATTTTACTGTTGGTATGATGTTCTTTTTCTGAAATGCTGTGTTCCTTTTATGCCAGATGTAACGGGACATTTGCCTTCCAAAAAGTTCAACTTTTGTCTCATCAGTCCACAAGGTATTTTCCCAAAAGTCTTGGCGATCATTGAGATGTTTCTTAGCAAAATTGAGACGAGCCCTAATGTTCTTTTTGGTTAACAGTGGTTTGCGTCTTGGAAATCTGCCATGCAGGCCATTTTTGCCCAGTCTCTTTCTTATGGTGGAGTCGTGAACACTGACTTTAATGGACGCAAGTGAGGCCTGCAGTTCTTTAGACGTTGTCCTGGGGTCTTTTGTGACCTCTCGGATGAGTCGTCTCTGCGCTCTTGGGGTAATTTTGGTCAGCCGGCCACTCCTGGGAAATTTCACCACTGTTCCATGTTTTTGCCATTTGTGGATAATGGCTCTCACTGTGGTTCGCTGGAGTCCCAAAGCTTTAGAAATGGCTTTATAACCTTTACCAGACTGATAGATCTCAATTACTTCTGTTCTCATTTGTTCCTGAATTTCTTTGGATCTTGGCATGATGTCTAGCTTTTGAGGTGCTTTTGGTCTACTTCTCTGTGTCAGGCAGCTCCTATTTAAGTGATTTCTTGATTTAAACAGGTGTGGCAGTAATCAGGCCTGGGGGTGGCTACGGAAATTGAACTCAGGTGTGATACACCACAGTTAGGTTATTTTTTAACAAGGGGGCAATTACTTTTTCACACAGGGCCATGTAGTTTTGGATTTTTTTTCTCCCTAAATAATAAAAACCATCATTTAAAAACTGCATTTTGTGTTTACTTGTGTTATATTTGACTAATGGTTAAATGTGTTTGATGATCAGAAACATTTTGTGTGACAAACATGCAAAAGAATAAGAAATCAGGAAGGGGGCAAATAGTTTTTCACACCACTGTACATGACAATATGTTTTCCTTCAGTAAAGCTATGATTGTTTTGATATGTCTCATTATATGTTTTTTAGTGTCGGTTAATTACAGATTAATGATTTACTGACCTGCTGATTGTTTCCTCATGCATTTCATGATAATGAGTGACAGAACCACCCTGTAGTGTTAATAAGGATTTGTTCAAAAAAATATTCTTGTTTTATTTCCCATCTCTTATGCAGAAGGCATGTAAAAAGCATTTCCAAAATGTCTGTCTCACCATATTACAAACAATTATTTAGATTTTTTTGTTAGTGCACAAAATGCAATTACATGTGCTTCCTATCAAAAGCCAGCAGTGGGAATTAAGCGGTAACCAGGCAGAAAAGCATTTTAGCACAGCCCGAAGGGATTTTCTTTCTCTTAGTGTTGTGAAGCAGCTAAATTAAAATCCTGTCCATTAAATCCTGTTTCAGCCGAGAAAATTCCTTTTACTTGACCTTTTAGATAAATTTCCATCAATCTCATTCTATGGACGATTACAGTTTTAATGAGAGATGGGCAGTATTATTGCCTGAGCTAATCTCAACTTTTTAATTTTTTTTTTCTTTTCGCTCCCCCCTAAGATTGTCAGGATAAATGTGGCTGATAAACTGTGAGCTCAGGGAACAGACCTTGTTGAATGCAATTTGCATCTTTCTTTCCTGCATTTTTTATTGACTTTTTCCCTAGCAATTTACAGTAAATGGGGGGAAATCAAATGCAATTCTGTATGGCATGTATTATTATTTACTGTTGACTTCCCACAAGCTAATCAAGGCATCCAAATAAATTTCACTCTGACTCATATGAACATTCTGTTCCATCAATTGTTTGTAATGTGGCTTCTTTACTTTTTGTCAACAAGGATAATGGAAACAGATTATTGTTATTTTATTTCAGATCCTACAACAAAAGACATTCAATTTAATTAAAAAGTACAAATTATTTTAGGACAACAGTCACAGAAATCAGACTCCATACTGTGCAATGAGAGAAACTTAATACACATGCAAGAAGACCTTTAGAAGATAATTTAGAGTTTGTCTATAAAGTTGATTAGAAATGCATTTGGAGATGTTATTTTTGATGAAGTCATTACAAGTTGAGATTGTGAAGGTTATGAAGTATATAAAGTAACGTTTTTCCAGAAATAACATCCCTTGTGTAATTTTTGTCTATACCACATTAGGATTTTTAAAATTCATCACTAAGAGCACCATAGATGAGGACCCTTTCGTCATTTAGAAACAATGAGTATACTGCCTAGATTTGTACAGGAATTAGAAGTCTTGTAACTGTTATAGAAGCATGTGATATCAAACTCAACATTATATAACTTTAAAAAATGGCCATCCTGTTCATTCTGCTATAATAAGCCTGCACATCCAAATCTCACAGCACCTGAAAAACCTACAGATGTGTTACACTCCACTCGTAAGTACTTTTCATAGATCTGATCCCACTTGTTCAGGTTCTAATCTATCAAAAATGCAAAATATGCATCTGTCATTTTTAGTAAAGAGTGAATGACTAAAAACATTTTTTTGAATAACATCTGTAACAACTGTAAACCAGAGCAAAACCGGGAGCTGAGTTCTAAGTAATGTTTCCACTACAAGCAGGAATTCTAAATAAGAAATTATTAATACTGTGATTGAATGAAAGGAAAACTTCATATTTACTAATATATTTTACACTGCACAGTATCTCAGTGTTATACTTTCTAATATTTGCTTGTATGATTTCTTCTTATGAACAGCAATAGTTCTCAAGTTTAGTCTTGGGGACAGCCTTGTTATGATGCTGCTTTGTTTTCAGTTTTAATTTTCTCTTCAAAAATTTATTTTTCATATAAAACCACATTTATTAAATTTTTCTTGCAGTTTCCAAATTCATTTTTAACGTTGATGCTTTTATTAGTTATTTTAAAGTAGCTTCAAATTATTTGCATTTTTTTTCGATGCCATTTTGGTTTTCACGGGTGACACCATTTTGAGGGGTGTTTGCCACCTTGTTATCATGAAAGCAGTGAAATGACATAATTTGTGCAGCTACATATGATGGCACTCTAGATGTTCTTGGACATTTGAGGTTAGAATAACAACAGTGAATTTTACATTTATGTTTGCTTTTCTTTCTTTTTTTGGCCTGAACTTGAACTACACTTTAGGGTTTTGTTTTGTGATTTTGTGAAAGATGAGTTAGAGGTCTTGGTAACATACTCTGGTGGTTCTTACAGTTTCTGATTTTCCTTGTTACTTTTTAATTCTATGTGCTCCACAAAACAAGTCTGTTTTTGTTCTAATTTCACAGCTAGTGGTTAATTCTTACTTCTAATTAATTACATTGTTCATTGAGCTTTTTTTTTTTTTATTCTACTTTTTCTATATTATATGGTCCAACAAGATTAAGCAAATGTTGACAACAGTGAATGCTAAAGGGAGCAGTAGTACCACATTAACTTGTCTACTCATTGGTAAGAAGCAGTGCCAGTCGAAGCCCATTTGGAGCTTTAGGTGGGGTGGACAGACATTGCCCCTCGTTGTCCATAGCGGGTAGTTGGTATTATTAGATTTCGGCAACCAATGTCCCACTTGGCTCTGGAGGGCATGCCCCCTTGAGTATATATCACAGGCATTAAGGAGTGTGCTTCACTTTCAGAAATGGCAACTAGTGGGTAACAGTGCACACTAAGTGTACATCAGAGTTACCCCCTCTGTTTCTGGAGCAAGAGCACCTTAACTTTCATGAATGGCACCCTTCAGATAACTGGATTGACCAGCTCTGGTAAGAAGTATTTGTTAAAGAGCAGACTAGTGAAAATGGCAGTGAAGCAATTGGTCTCCTTTGGCATTCAATATTGTGTGCATCTTACTTTGCACTGCACTCATTATTAAATAGGGATAACATTAAGACAACAAACTCTACAGAAAATGGTAAATTAATAGGAAAACTGCAAAAGAAAAGTATGCATTTAAAACAATGGCACAGAATACAAATATTTATGAATTTCATAGACTATGTATATATAGACCAGATCACTAAACAATTAGATACATTAAAAGTACAAAAGATTCACTGAAAAAAACCTCCAACTATGGTGATTCCCCAAGACTGAATAATGCTATGATTGCACAAAATGGCACAGACTAAAACAATTCAGAGACCATAACCCCGTCACAACTTCTTTGAATGTACATTGAGATCAACATAGTTAAAACACATTAAGCAGGGATCAAACTTAGCCAGGTAGTGCCTGGCTCAGTACTGTAATAGAAATCAGCCAATGCCTTACAGTACATGCTGTAAAAATTGTGGTAATTAAATACAAATGAGAAGTGTTATCATAAGCTGTCGTCTGAAGCTGGATTTATACTTGATGCTCAGAACGTCTACATGCATCTATCATGACTAGCATGCATTCACAGTTATCTGTTGACGTGTCTTCTGAGTACGTCATCACAAATTAACGTGAAGCGTGTGCGAGTTGCAGTACAGTGATACAGATGCCTGTCAGAAGAGTCGGTATCAAATCGCCAGCTCTTTGAAAGTGGATGTGGAAACATGCAAGACAAAATGGAAGTAAATTCAAGACAGATATGTCTGTACAAAGCAGAAAATGTCAGAGAAAAGAAGTGGGGATTCGGCAATTGCAAGATAACGCAGCCGTACTGCAGCTCCAACAGTATCAATGTGCCTGTTTTGATGTTTGACAAATGGTTTGATGCGGTGAAGAAAATCATCAAACTTAAATGTTTACATGAAAATGTATTCATGGTGCTTTTTTTCTTACACTTCTTGCATAGGTAATACAAGCTTTGGCAATTCCCCGTCATAATAACACAATACATTTACAGGTCTCACATACCATCTTCTTTGTCACTATTGCCATCTTTTTTTTTTTTTGCACCTTCATATTTTTTCACTCTTTGATGAACTGTGTTTTGTAGTGACACCTGCAACAGGACCTTGTTTCACAAATCTGCCACTTGTGAGCTTGAAGGAGCCAGTATGAAAATACAGCCCATAATCAAAATATGTTCCAATCAATATGGAAGGTCTTAAATGTAAAAAAAAACAATCCTTCGCATATTAAGTTATTTTTATTTTTAAAAATTATGCCTTTTGCAAGTTAAAGTACTCTGATAGAAAATGGCAAGGTCACAAAGAAAACTGAGGTAATTAGTTTTTTGAGAATAAAGCCGAAGTACCGATATACAGTACTGTGGATACACCAAGCTGCAGAAATACGTATCAATGCAGACTTTGCTGAGATAGCTGTGCACCATAATGGCTAACCTGTTAGCTTTGTTGTGATTCTCCCAAAACTGATCAACTTTTCAACTATAAATGATATTTCTCCAGCATCTGAAATACTTTCTTAAATAGTAATCATCAGACTCTTCTCTCACTTAATATCCCAGATGCTTTGGCAGTGGTACACAAAGTTAATACCATAGAACCCTACTGACAGTGCCCCCTGTCTATACAGCAATTATGATGTTTGCTGTACAGCACAATTGTAATTTGACTTTCTTGAAATCTTTGTGATTCTAGCCCTTCAAAGAGAGAAATGGTTTGGGTGGAGGCCTGCAATGCTTTCCAAGGATGACTTATGAGTAGGCTACCCAGTACTGGCCAAGAATGTTCAGCTGCCTAACTAATTCAAGAATAAGGCCAGGATGAAAAATGCTAGAAGTGGCAAATGTTTATTGCTGCTTGCGGGCACACTTCTCCAGAAGTATCCAGGAATGCATCTTTCTCTGCACACGTACCTTTCCGCATAAAAGTCAGGATTTATAAAAGAAAACTTACACATATTTGATGAAACTCTGACACATAACACCCATATGCAATATTTCTCATAAAGTAGGAAATGATGACACATTTGATAAAGTAGGGAAATGCAGCCAAAACAACTAAATGGCACCTTGTGCACTTTAATAATCCTTAAAACTGAACCTTTATTATAATGTGCATCGACGTGACAAACATATTAAACCTCAAAAGTGAACAAGGAACAAAGGAAAGTGATTCCAGTGTTTAATTAGAGGTAACCACGGCATATGATTTAGGGCTGCCCTAGAGATGCATATGGAGTCCTGATTCACAAGGAGAGTGGAACAAGCAATCAATTAACAGGAGATAGAGGGGTCAGAGCATAGACAGTGCTAAGGAAGTGGACAAGGTGCAAGACTGTTTGTAGGCCCCAAGGGGAAACAGAGGTTTGGTTTTCTTCTGTTGATTTTTGTGTATTCCTCCCTGTGGTGTTATTATTTAATATATACTGTATATATACAGTAAGTGTCATATTTTGTATCCTTTGTACTTATGTGTATTTATCTAGGTGAGGAGAGCTGCTATGTGGGCTTTCTCTTATTCCACGTATCCACAGAGGGCGGTGAGGTAAATTAAAGATGGTCCAACATAATTTTACACCTTGGACGGTGTTAATTCATGCTTAACCCATACCTGTTTTCAATCTTCATTTGCATTTCAATAGTAAAAATCCTGACCTTTTTCAGCCTCCTTCCTCTCAAACTTTATGACATTTAGGGGAAGTATGTAACATATTTTCTGTAAAAAACTGTATGTATCCAGTCTCCAGGCATTTTCTTATTAACTTGCTTGTGGTTTCAAAAACATTCAGCATAGAATCTTGCTATGAACTGAGAACTTTTATGGATAACAATGCTGGATAATCTTGAGCATAGGTGCCATCTTTTGGGAGGCAGCGGGGCAACTGCTCAACCAATCCAGGAGCAAATCTACAGAAAGTTGAAAAGGCAAAAATAAATTGAAAAGTCCCAATAATTCAATTTAAAATTTTACCAGCTGTGTTTAAATCTACAGTACATGTTGCTACTGGCTACATTCAGAATGCATTTAAAAGTGATTCAATTATATATTCATATATATTTTTTTGGCTTATATACAGTATGATTTTTTATAACGTTGTTTGAATTATTTTGACTGTTTCAAACTAATTTTGGAAAGCAATTCAAATCCAATATGACTAAGTGCAAAAATCTATTCTGAATCTGCAAAATTAATAAAAATAATAATTCACCAGAAAGATGAGACCTAAAAGGCAACAATGAACACCATTTACATGCTGACTACTAATATGCTGACTTCACTGTTTACAATGCAGGGCATCTTGCAAATTCGTCAGCACACAATGGCATGTAAGTGGAATGGTCACTGCTTGATCTGTATGTAAAAATCTATGGACACAAGAAAGGAGCCAGTGCTACTGGGATCAAGATATTGGAGAGGTTTTACAATAAACTAACGCTTTGACAATTTCAGAATGTTGAGGGGGACATTTTATTATTTATGACAACATCAGACTGGACCTTTTCAGTAGCAAATTGGATCTGCAGTTAGAGATGGAACTTTGGGGCAAAAGCTTATTGACAGTGTGGCACAGATGCCAGATATGGTGAGAGAAAGGTAAGTGGGGGAAATCTTACTGATGTTATTTGTAGCAGGCCAGCCTTCATGATAGTCAGGACAATACTTTTACTACTCAGGTCCATTTAGGTTTGAATGTTTTTTTGTGTTTAAAACTTTGTGTTTTCACTTGATTCATCCATCCCTTTTTATGTATGAATAATAACATTCAATATTTATTATTGTTTAAGCTTTTTACACATTTTTTATTCCTGGCAGGGATGACTGGATTTCTGTCCAGCAAGCTCCACCAGGATAGAAGATATATAGGATATATAATAAAAGAAAAAGACAAGGAAAAATAAACCTCCAGTGAGCTGGCAACTTGTATAAGCAGATGACTTTCACCACTGTGCCGTGGTTGGTCCACATTATCTAACCTGAAGAGAAAAAGGTATTTGAGCACCTACATGATCAGTTAAATTTCCCTTGTTGTTAATTTCAGGGGGCAGTGTATTCTTAGTGGGCCAGTCTAGTAAGCAACATCAGAAAATCCTAGAAGTAGGGTATTTATTGGCAAGCAGAGGAAAAATGGAAATATACATTTTTAATGTGTATTTTTTCTTGTGTTTTAAATGAATGAATGGATATACATATACATTCATATATGTATATGTGTGTGTTTATTGTACATTCACACATGTTGTGAATAAAGTATAAGATCTATACAAAGAATTAAAAAAAGTTTACACTACGTTTTAATTTTTTCTGTATGTTTACAGGTGGCATAGAAGAACTTTCTTAACATATAAGAAATCATATTTAAACCCTTACAGAGGAAAATTAGGAATTTAAAGCCTGGGATGTTAAAAAAGGAAACTCCAGTCAGGCATGAAGAAGAAGAATTAATTGCTGAGCCACAAAAAACTGAAAACATGCAAGCTTTCAGAGCCCCATGTCATAGCTAACAGCTGGTTTCAAACTATCATAATAAATGGACGCATCCATTTTTATACTGATTATTTTGGTAAGGGTTTTGGTGAGGTAGAATTTAAAGTGGCAACAGCAGATGCAAGACAACAAGAACTCTGGGATATGCTGCTTGTAAACTAAATATCAAGATATGCAACATTCAATAAGTTTGACATGTAAAGAGCTGTAGCTGAGAGCCATGTATATTTTCCTGGGTGGAGTTAATCTGCCCTATATTCCAGAAAAACTGCCCCCAAGCCCGAAGATCTTTGCTTTGCTTTTGAAATTCCCATATTGCTATGTCTTACTTGCCCACATTTTTCATGTTGTTCTAACTTTTAGATGCCTTAGCTAAACTTACTGAAATTCTCCTGTTTGGCTGCTGTGGGCCACAATTTGGTTTATTAGCTTTTCATTTGTCACTTACAATGCTGGTTTCAGTTAAAGAAGACAGTTGCTTTTTATTACAAATTCAGATGAATAATTTTTATATATTATACTTTTATATAAGCATTGCAAAAGCAATTTCAGCTTCTGTCTATGTTTGTTTTTCTTTTTTCCTTATTCTATAAGAAATTTCTATTTAAGAACAGTTAATTTTCTCACCTAATTAGCACATCCTTTTTTCAAGCTCTGATATCTGTAGTCCTGGAGTGTAGTGATGCCTCAGTAATCAGTCTCTTACTGCTAATAATCCAGACCACTCACTAACTACTCTTTGCACTTTTTTTTTTTTTGTTAAACCTTTTGTATTTTCCTACAAGTTCATTAAAGCAAAAAAAGGGAGGTCATCTACCTCATGCATGAAGGAATGTGGAAGATACAGATCTCAGCAATGTGACACTTTGAGTGAATGAATACTGATGATTCAGGGAGGAGGGCAGACCACAATTATAAAAGGCCTGGAGCCACAGCATCATAGACAAAGCTTTCCGTCTCCCTAATTAAATTCTGTGGCAGACACCTGCCCTCTCACCCTTACTTTTCTATTTCTTACCCGCCACCACTGCTGAGGTATGCCTGCCTGAGAAAATTTTATTACGCCACTGATGCTACTGCTCCTATTAAAGAAATGTAATTTCATCAGCTTCATTGTGATTTAGCCTGAAACTGAATTTAGGGGTGAGTGAGTGAGGTGATAATCACAGAAACACAGCCCCCCCCCCATTACTACTACCACTCTCATCTCACTAGGTAGAGTTACAGTATATTCACTCCTCCTGCCTGCTCCATGTGCTGGTTTTTGTCTGTAAAGACGTGAAGGTCAATCTTTCTTTCTTTTCTGTTGTTTTATTAAGATGAAAATATGTTTCTTGCCAAGTCTTCAACTCCTATATTTTTACCTGTCTATAATCTGGTGTTATATGGAGTCCTGGGACATTTAGTGATATATAGCTCCTACCAAGTGTAATATACAAGGGATTAAGAGGAAGGCCACTATAAGAGGTGAGTGAAAAACTCATGGTTTTGAGGCACAGTTTTTTGGTTTTTAAACAACATACTACAGTACCTTTCAGAATTTGGCCAATGCATGACCCTGTATTGATTTGGCATGTTTGAGTATGAAAAGATAAATGGACAGATTTAACTTTTTCAAATGGCTAGCTGTGCAGGCTTAAAGACACACTATCAAGTTCAAACAAAATCCTTTAAGGACTAAGGAAATCAAAAAGTTGGGAAATAACACAAAAGGAAAGACATTCCAATGATCTTTTTTTTTGTTTACTAAGCTTTATTAGCTTTAGATCTAGAGGCTTATTTGTCTGAAAGTCAGCAGAATGAATCGGCACCATGCTTAAGCATTCCTTACCCTGAAATGATGCCAATTCAAATGTGATGGAGCCCATAAAGTATCAGCAAGTATGTTAATGCAAAAAAGCAAACGACTCTGGGTATTTATAATGTTAGCCAACAATGAGTGCCACTCTAGCAAACAGAGATAAGCCATACTGGTGTCTTCTGTTTCTAGTCACCCCCTTGAAAGACCCTTTCTCTTTATACCTGAAAACGAAATTCTGTTATTTTACTTTTCTGCCATGTATGGCCAGACGTATTTTTTGTCATCTCTATGACTTTGTTTATATCCCTCTAGTCCAAACTTAACTGTCATTCTCATTTTTTAAGAATCAAGTGACATGGAACTTTGGGCTTGAGCTAGAGTTGTGCGGTTTCAAAGATGCCTACATCACAGATACCTTCTTTATATGTTCTATAGTGTATAGAATATTAAGAGCTTGAAAACACTGGTGCCATTGATTCTCCATGTATACTACGTAAAAAAGGACCCTACACATCAACATGCCAGTGCTCTCTAAAATGCCCATGTGATGTTATTTTCAACACTCTAACTGGGTACAATAAAGTTATTGACAAGTGTTTAGATTTGTATTCTAAGTCTAAAAACATTTAAAGAACTATTGACTCAGACATTCTCCTTGGACTGCTGTCTCTTTCTAGTGATGAATGCGAGACTGCTCTGACAAAGATGCCCCATCCCTCAAAATGTTTTGGCATATTATCTTCTGATTAACTTCAGCTTTCAGTGATGGATCTCCTGTATAATGTACTCCTGTGATTTTATTTTATACTTTTTTGATTTTTAATGGTCTATTTCTCTGACATATTACACACATACAGTGCTTAGAAAAAGTAGTCACCCCACTGGAATTTTTCCCATTTTATTATTATACAACATTGAATCACAGTGGATTTAACTTTGGTTCTTATAGAAGTGACCAACAGAAAACTCTTTTAACGTTAACATTAAACAGACCTCTGCAAATGGTCTACACCAGTGCTTCCCAAACTCAGTCCTGGAGGTCCACTGTGGCTGCAGGTTTTTGTTCCAACCAGATTCATAATCAGTAAAAACTGATAACACTGATCTCATTTAATTAGCTGTTATGTTTTTCTCTTATTCTACATTCAGAAAAGCACAGCAGCATGATTTTTATATTTATACAGCATTCAGAAATTTTCCTGCTTTTGCTATAGATTTAAATGCTTAACTCACTTTTGTTGATTTCATTATATTTTGCCTTTTCTCTGTGCAGTTTTCCCCCTTCATTGTATTTTATTAATGACCATTAAAAATGAGCAGAGCATACAATTATTCAATATAAAATTATATATCGAGCGCATCTGTCCGGGGCAAGATCCAACCTGCGAACATTGCAGTCAAGGTCGAGCCTCACTGGGCCACATGTTTTAGGCGTTTACCAAATTAACTTAATTGTGGAACAAAATCTTTAAATGCCTTTTAGACAGCCTTGGTGTCACAATCCCTCCTAATCCATTAATAGCTGTGTTTGGTGTACTTCCAGATGGGATTAAACTGGAGAAGGACAAGCAAACTGTAATTGCCTTCACTATTAACACGTAGACTTATCTTGCTCAACTGGAAGAATCCTAACTCACCTTTTTAAGTCAGTGGGTAACTGATGTTATATACTATTTGAAATTGGAAAAAGTCAAATTCTCACTTAGAGGATCTGTACGAAACTTCTTCAAAACCAAATCTATAATCTACAATCTAATCAATAACATTCAAGAATAAGCATTTAAATTGAGGAAGCAGATTCTCTTCCCTTTTTTTAAATTCAATTTATTTGTATTTATTTACATATTTATTTTTCCTACTATTAAAAATGTATACTGTTGGCCTAGATCTCTTTCCCAGAGGTGGGGTTAATTAGTTTTGTAAGACTTGATTTGCTCGTATGAAATGTTATTTGATTTTCAGAAATTAAATAAAATTTTTAAAAAATGAGCAGAGCAGACACCCAGGCAAACAACATTGAATAATCAAAGGCTGCAACTACTTTAGCGTCAGACCCACTAATTAATAAATAATAGATTAATTAAGCAATTAGAACACCTAGAAAAGTAGAATGAAAATCAAGATGAAACTGTTGTTAAAAAGAGACTGCTTGATGTATTTTAATGTTTTTTTTCCAATTTTCATCACTTAATTAGCCCAGGAGTCCAATTAAAAACAGAAGCTGGTTGGAACAAAAACCTGCAGCCACAGCGTGTCACTCAGCACCGAGTTTGTGAAGCACTGGTTTAAATTAATTACAATTAATTACAAATATTAAAACAAAATTATTGATTGCATAAGTATTAATCTGACACACCTAAATCATCCTTGGTCCAGCCAATTAGTTTTGAATTAGTTGAAATCACATAATTAGTTCAATGGAGATCACCTGTCAGGGTTTTAACATATAAAATGCTTCTTATTTATATATATATATATATATATATATATATATATATATATATATATATATATATATATATATATATATATATATAAATATATATATATATATATAAACTGCTCAAAAAATTAAAGGAACACTTTGAAAACACATCAGATCTCAATGGGAAAAAGAAATCCTCCTGGATATCTATACTGATATAGACTGGGTAATGTGTTAGGAACGAAAGGATGCCACATCGTTTGATGGAAATGAAAATGATCAACCTACAGAGCCCTGAATTCAAAGACGCCCCAGAAATCAGAGTGAAAAAATTATGTGGCAGGCTAGTCCATTTTGCCAAAATTTAATTGCAGCAACTCAAAATTGTACGCAGCACTTTGTATGGCCCCTGTGTTCTTGTATACATGCCTGACAACATCGGTGCATGCTTCTAATGAGATGACAGATAGTGTTGTGGGGATCTCCTCCCAGATCTGGACCAGGGCATCACTGAGCTCCTGGACAGTCTGAGGTGCAACCTGGTGGCATTGGATGGACCAAAACATAATGTCCCAGAGGTGTTCTATTGGATTTAGGTCAGGAAAGTGTGGTGGCCAGTCAATGGTATCAATTCCTTCATCCTCCAGGAACTGCCTGCATACTCTCACCACATGAGGCCAGGAATTGTCGTGCACCAGGAGCCACTGTACCAGCATAGGGTCTGACAATGGGTCCAAGGATTTCATCCTGATACCTAATGGCAGCCAAGGTGCCTTTGTCAAGCCTGTAGCGGTCTGTGTGACCCTCCATGGATATGCCTCCCCAGACAATCATTAACCCACCACCAAATTGCTCATGCTGAATGATGTTACAGGCAGCATAATGTTCTCCATGGCTTCTCCAGACCCTTTCACTTCTGTCACGTGCTCAGGGTGAACCTGCTCTCATCTGTAAAAAGCACAGGGCACCAGTGGTGCATCTGCCAATTCTGGTATTCTATGGCAAATGCCAATCGAGCTGCATGCTGCTGGGCAGTGAGCTCAGGGCTCATTAGAGAACATGGGGCCCTTGGGTCACCCTCATGAAGTCTTTTTGGTTGTTTGGTCAGAGACATTCACACCAGTGGCCTGCTGGAGGTCATTTTGTAGGGCTCTGGCAGTGCTCATCCTGTTCCACCTTGCCCAAAGGAGCAGATACTGGTCCTGCTGATGGGTTATGGACCTTCTATGGCCCTCTCCAGCTCTCCTAGAGTAACTGCTTGTCTCATAGAATCTCCTCCATGCCCTTGAGACTGTGCAGGGAGACACAGCAAACCTTCTGGCAATGACACGTATTGATGTGCCATCCTGGAGAAGTTGAACTACCTGTGCAACCTCTGTAGGGTCCTGGTATCGCCTCATGCTACCAGTAGTGACACTGACTGTAGCCAAATGCAAAACTAGTGAAGAAACAGTCAGAAAAGATGAGGAGGGAAAAATGTCAGTGGCCTCCACCTGTTAAACCATTCCTGTTTTGGGGGTCATCTCATTGTTGCCCCTCTAGTGCATCTGTTGTTAATTTCATTAACACCACAGCAGCTGAAATTTATTAACAACCCCCTCTGCTACTTAACTGACCAGATTAATATCCCATAAATTTCATTGACTTTATGCTATACTCTGATTAAAAAGTGTTCCTTTAATTCTTTTGAGCAGTATATATAAAATGCTCCAAGAAGAAATGGAAAGAGTATGGCACAGCTGTAAATCTGCCTAGAGTAGGCTGGCTACAAAAACTGAGTAATCATGCAAGAAGAAGACTAATGGGGGAGGCCACCAAGAAACGTATGAGAACTCTGTTGGCGTTACAAGCTACAATAAATAAGATAGGTGAGACTGGGCAGACAACAACTGCTGCTCAAGAGTTTCACCAGATTATAGGAGAGTGACAGAGAAAAAGACACTTAGCATCTCGACTAGAGTTTGTCAAAAGGCACATGGGAAACTCTGAAATCAGCTGGGAGAAGGTTCTACGGTCTGATGAGAACTGAGCTTTTTGGCCACCACAATGATGCTGTGTTGCATGTTTGTCGGATATACAGTACTGGTAATAATGCTACAGTATTGTACTCTGCCCTTGTGACAATACACTCACTCCTTCTAGCTTAGAGAAAACGCTTCTTTTTGAAATTTGTTCATGACAGTACTTACAAAAAAGTGCTTCTCTTTTGTGAGCAACTCCTTTTCTGGTTCTCTTTGGGGACAAAACAAAGATACTGTAAAATCCTGGGAGTTGTATCATTTAAAGTGCTTAAAAATAAGTATTCAGTCTTACTTCATTTTTATATTTTAGAGTCTCATAACCTTACTTATTAGATTATGAAACTATATTTATGAATCAAACATTTGTTTCACCAGAGAATAAATAATAAAATACAAAATTATAAAAAAATTAAATAAACTGAAATGTCATGATTTTTAAAATACTCCTTCCTCTGAGGCAATACTTGGTTGAACCATGTCTGGCAGCTATAACAACCAGTAATTATTCTGAATAAATCTTTGTAAACTTTAAGTCCTCCTTGAATATTTACTTAAGCTGTGTCAAGTAAGTTGGAGCACTATGACGTTCAACAATTTTAAGGTATTGCCAAAAACATTTCACGGGGATTAAGGCCAACATTCTGGCTGAGTCACTTAAGGACATCAGTGTTATTCATTTTAGATCATTTTAGTGCTAGTCAAGCAGAGTGATTTGGAACATTGAAATGCAAACTTCTTTTTCAAATTCAGATTCAGATTTCTGGCAAAAAGGCACATCTAATGATCTAGCATCTGTCTTGTACCTTATAATTCTGCAATTTGACACAAAGTGTATACATCCTACAGCTAAAAATAACTCCACTACACTTTATGATTTGAAAAGTGTCAAAACGCTAATATACAGTACATTGTTTGATTCACACCACACATGCAGCATTCAGTTCAAAAAGTTATACTTTTGCCTTTTCAACATTTTGTGATATGTCTGCAGTGTACTTTAGATCAGGGGTGGGCAAAGTCAGTCCTGGAGGGCCGCAGTGGCTGCAGGTTTTTGTTCTAACCCAGTTGCTTAATTAGAAAGCAATTCTTGCCAATAATTTAATTTCATGGCATGTTAGTGCTTTAACTCTGCCATGTCAGGTAATTCTCATATCCTAGACCTTTTTCCCCTTTCTAAGGATATCATCCAAATAATTTGAAGGCTAAAATGGATTAGTAATTCTCAGTCCTTACCTTTTCTCTCTTCGCTTTTCTTCCAAGTATTTAATTAAACTCAATAGTGCATGATAAATACACACAGGTGTAAATGGTAACAAGTGAAATAGAGAAATGCTGGTCTCTTTTGTCATTTGCATGTTATTGCTAATAAGGAATAATTAAAAACAAAGAATACAGCTGTTTAAGACTAAAATAAGCAATAAGGGTTCAAAATCTTAACAAGTAAGACAACTAAAGTGAAGAAGAAGTGTTACTTGACCAATAAGTGCCTCTTATTAAGAAATTGGGTTGGAGCAAAAACCTGCAGCCACTGCAGCCCTCCAGGAATAACTTTGCCCACCCCTGCTTTAGATGATGTTGGAATGACAATGATCATTACATCAGCCAAAGATGACATAAGCATTGAGACAGCAGCATTATTGTTATAATACTGCTACATGTTAATGTGTTGCTCTTCTAATTGTATGGAATCATGTCAATTGAAACTCAGGTTTTTTTTTTTCAATTTCTCACTACACTGTACAGTTCAAATTTAGTAATTTTATTTTTAGTCATTTTCCTTGTCATTTTGTGTACCTTTTATTTGCAACACTGTCACGGTGGCTGGGGGTTGAGTTACCAGAGTTGCAACCCTGACACTAACTTGCAACAGCTATAAAGTTCACTCTTCTCAGCACTTCTCTATGTGTTTGCAGATTAAAAAAACTATCTGTACATGCATTTTTGCTTATTCAAAAACCCTTTTTTACTCCTGGGTTTGATCTACCTAAATTTATGCTTGGCATTTTAATTTTGACAACAGTGCTATCAATTTCCTGCTTGCTGCTACCAATCTCACAGTTACTGACCTTATGCTACATTCTGATCATGTCTTATTTATTTATTACTCACAGTAAACATGACCTGGCATTTAATTATTAAAACAGATTCAATGCCAGCTGCATGGGATCCTAATAAAAGGGTGAGCCAATCACAATCACACAGTCACATTCTAGCGTGGCTAATGGAAGTGGGCAATCTGAGGATAGAAAGCTACCTAAAACAGCAATAACATTGTGATGTGTGAGTCCCTGCCTTGCACCCCAAAACACAAGGCTGAGTCTTAGTACTTTAGCAAAACTAGCTTTATTCAGCTTGAAACAGGAACAGCACGGTTATTTATTGTAGTGGGCAGAGATGGGTAGTAACGAGTTACATTTACTCCGTTACATTTACTTGAGTAACTTTTTTAAAAAATTGTACTTCTAAGAGTAGTTTTACTGCACCATACTTTTTACTTTTACTTGAGTACATTTGTGAAGAAGAAACGCTACTCTTACTCCGCTACATTGGGCAACACTCGAACCGTTACTTTTTTTCCATTAGATACACTATATTTTTGCCAGAGAGAAGCCGCCAGTGGATCAACTGCTTGACTATTTCACCAATCAGACGTAGCAATAATAATCACAAGACTATTTTTCACCAATCAGACGTAGCAACAATAATCATATGGCTCTGTTTTACAACTCATACGTAGCCATGCAGTCACATGATCACACACAAACTTTGGCGGCATAGTGGCACAAACTCCTCACAGACAGCGGACAGAGAAAAAAAGAATACAAGTGGAACCTCAGTTTGTGAGTATAATTCGTTCCAGAAACATGCTTGCAATCCAAAGCACTTGTATATCAAAGAGAATTTTCCCATAAAAATAATGGAAACTCAGATGATTCATTCCACAACCTAAAACTATTCATATAAAAATGATTAATACAAAATATAAAGTAAAAATGCATAAAACAAATTAACCTGCACTTTACCTTTGAAAAGAATCATGGCTGGTGTGAGTGAGTTTCTAAACTCTTGTAAGATTTCTCCCAACGGGACGACATGTGGAAGAGCGCCCCAAAGCAACCGCAGACACCCAGCGCTTTAGCAGTTTGCCGTAAAAGTGAATCTGAAAAGACTGCGGTCATGCTATAAATACCTGCCGTTGATGGGTGATACAAGGAACATTATAAATGCGCAGGTCACAGTATTACTTGGCCACTAACCTGGGCATGACCCTGCCTGACTGCTGTGTCTGTGTATAGGTGAGTGGCAGATCCCACTACAATAAATAACCACACTGTTCCTGTTTCAAGCTGAATAAAGATTGTGTCGCTAAAGTATTGAGACTCAGCTTCGTGTTTTGGGGCGCAAGACGGTGACCAGGTTACTGGTCAAGTAATACCGTTCCCTGTATTTATAATGTTAATTGCATCACCAATCGACAACAGCGCTTACAATACGGTCGACTTGGATTTGCTTCTGTGGTGATCTACTGCAGCACTGGGAGCTTACAGTTGCCCTGGCAACTTCAGGGTGTCGTCCTGTTGGGGAAAAGTCCCAAAAGAGTTTAGAAACCTCCCAACATGATTAAGATTTCTTTGGGTCAGCAAGCGTTGTGCAGTCTACAGTATTTTGCAGACACTTTACATCATGGATTTTAGTATTTTCTCCTTCCTTCCCATTCTCCTGTAAAATATTTTTTGTGCACTAAATATATTAGAAGTTGTTGATCTATGAAAACTATATTTACCTGTACTCACTGTGTTCTGTAGCTCATTCATTAAAACATGGTGTTGTAGTATCTCAACAAAGAAGTACTCTTGTCTGCTGGGTAAATTTAGACACATTGCCAGATCAAGCCACTGCACTAGTAGTTTTGCTGTTGTGAGTTTCCCAAACAGAAGACTGGAAATCCCCTTCCAAAACCAAAACAAAAATAAGTATTTAATGGTTTTACTTATAGCAATTTTAAACTCTGAAACTTTTATCTAAAACTTAAAACAGCACCGTCTATTTGTCCGAAATTCTTGCTCATTTATTAAAAAATGCAGGGGATTTAATGGTATTCAAATTATTAAAAAGTTTCACCTTAGGAGAAAATCATACAATCTTTTTGATATGTTATCTGAATTAAACTTAGTTGAACTTTTTTTTTTTACTTTTAAGATGATCGTTCTACTGTGAACTGGAGCTATAAACATTACAAAAAGGGGGTCAAGGCCTCCACAAAAGAGCATAAAGCAAGCCAGGACTTTCAGAAGCCAGCTCAGAAGATACTCCCCAGATCACATTTCTACCTGCAGGCTTCAAATTGGCTAAAAGCAAATTGGGGAAAACTGGCTTAACAGTTCATTAAAAATCTTAACAGTCCCAAAACACCTGAAAAGGAGGAGAAACTGTAAAAACTTTGGCTTGTGGCCAAAGGCAACAAGGATTACTTGTAAAAGGAAATATTTTATTAACAGGCAAAAATGGTCATAAAGGTGCTTAAGAATGCAACAGGTAGTTTCCAAAATGATAATCCTTAAGCAAACAAGTCCCAAACACTATCCAGAAAAGAAAATCCAATAAACAGTGCAAAATGATAAAAAACAGCAAAATACAAATGCAGAAAGCACAATACCTTAATTCCATCCAGCAACTTCAATTATCAACTGTTAGAGTTCCTGTTTCTCTAGCGTAAATAGCCAGAGGGAGGCTCAGGACTGGTGACATCAGGGTGGCCTTGAGGAACCATCCACAAAGAATATGGAACATAGAAACGTTTAAAAGAATATAAACACATTTAATAGGACAGTACATAATAATAGACATGATAGAAAAACATTAAAATATGACATATAATTACTCAAAAATAACAACAAAATACAATAGTTTAGACTGATACATAACAGGAGGGCACTAACTAACATTAATTTTATGCTAACATTAATTTTATTTTAATTTTTTTCATTTTTATTACTATTTAATTTAATATTGTTTCTTTGTATCAGTATACTGCTGCTGGATTATGTGAATTTCCCCTTGGGATTAATAAAGTATCTATCTATCTATCTATCTATCTATCTATCTATCTATCTATCTATCTATCTATCTATCTATCTATCTATCTATCTAAAAATTTTTTCAAGGTCATCACCAGGGCCAGATTAATGCACGGTTTACTTTGGTTAAAGCCAAAGATCTTACAAGAAGGGACACAAACATAAAATTTAAATATCAAGACTTTTTCAGCTTTGTAATGTATTTACAAATACTTAAAATATAAAAATCATAAAATTTTCATATGTAGGGGCCAATAAAAATGGCTAGAACTTGTAAACGACCTTCTTTAATTCCATGGCTTGTTGCTGCTCTCCTTGTGCAATAAAATACATTTCTGAAATTTTTGATTTTTTTCTTTACTTTTCTAAGAGCACTGTTAAAATGTTTTGGGGGGCCTGAACAAATCAACATTCCTGAGACCTCCACCCTTTTTATTTTCAGGTATTGTATAATGGTCACAGTTTGCTGGTCATGTTTTGGTTCATTTGGTATCTCATTATTGTTTGACTGCTAATTAAGCAAAAAGAAACAGTTATTAGGTCTGTGTCTTCAAGAGCAAGTCAATGAAAATGAATTCAAAAGAAGGTAAGTAGCAGCAAAACAGGTCACTAATTAAGAAAGGGTTAGAAAGAAAATCTGCAGCCACTGGGGCCCTCCAGGACTGCAGTGTGAGATCCCTACAATAGACTGATGCCCCATTCAGGATGAGTTCCTACTTTGTAAATTGGATTGTGTGAGATTAATATTGTTATGTTGTGCTAAACATAAAGCAGTGCCTAATGTCAAAGCTTCTGCCATTAAAAAAGGTGCCATTATTATTAACACAATAACATTCACCTTTCACAATGAATTGTATGTTAATCAAGAAGCCCAACTAAATTTCAAAAATACATTTTGAATTGTTCTATAATTTTAATTGAAACATCGGGCCTGAGAGGAGCTGTTTTGCTTTCTTTTCCTTGCATTTCATTTACCTTGCACAACTGCAGAAGACAAAAGCTACCTATTGCTTTTTAACTTAATGGATACATATGTTTTAATAGCTGCTTTCAAAAAAGTATAACTGCTTATGAACAACATATGTAAAGCATAGGACTGAAAAGAAGTGAAGGCTGTATATGAGTCCCCGTCGTCTAATAATCCCTCCAGTTCTACGAGTATCTCCCTGGCTAGACTTGAGCTCTCCACTGTTTTCTGCCCTTCTGTTTAATATTGTTCCAAGCCAGCCTGGAACTAATGTGGTGTTTATTTCTCCCTGAAGACACTATCTGAAAAATACCAGAACTCTCGAGACACGCAAGTTGTTAAGAGTTCATATGGTAGAGCCCCGGAGCAGGTGGGGTGAGAGATAATCCTCTGTACTCCCAAACAGTCTGCTACAGTAGCCTCCTCCAGAATGCAAATGTAGTGTACTTTGAAAGTAACTAATCAAAATAGAACCAGCAGAAAAATTCCAGTCTAATCGCTATTTTAAATAGCCTGGTTGATTTGAACTTTGAAGGCCCTGGATTATTCAACTCTTCTCTGTCTGTCTTTTTGCTGGCAGTGCATAAAGTGCAGATGCCCTACTAGCTCTGTAATGGTTTTAATTTATTTTTTCTTCTTTTTGTCCATTAAAATACTTGATCTGTTTTGCATTGAAATTTGCGAGCTCACTGATCATTGGTGAACTTTAAAAGACATACAAAATATTTTGATGATTTCTCTATAGTTTGTTCTACTGTATATTCTCTAGAACCCATTTATGCATACTACAAATCTGCTTTTTTGCAATGCAGGGTTGTTTCTTTCCTGGAAACATTTCACACAAAACAGTACTCGGCATCAGGCACAATCACACACATTTACACAGACCAGAGGCCTCATGCATAATGCCGTGCATAGAATTCGCACCATAACATGACGTAAGCACAAAAGCGGAAATGTGCTTACGCACAAAAAAATCCAGATGCATAAATCTGTGCGTTCGCCAGCTTCCACGTTCTTCCTCTACATGAATCCCGGTCAGCATGAAAAGTAACACACGTGCACGCGCCTGTTGTCCCACCCCAACTCCTCCCAGAATTATGCCTCTTTGATTATGCAAATCAATATAAATAGCCCTTAAGATCAGCCTTCTGTGAAAAGACAATGGCAAAAGAATTTCAGCGAATACCAATTGGAGGCAAGGAAAAACTTACTATTTGTTGGTTTAAACAGTGGTATAAACAACAAAAGGAAGTTGATCGAGTGACATAGTGTGTCGGAGAAACTCGAAGCTCAAGTTCACAAAGCTGCACAGTGCCCGAAATAAAAAAGAAGCCATCACATATCAAAGTCACCGTGAAAAGGCGAGTTGTAGCCCACCGTCTGAGTGTCAATGGAAACTTATTAGGGTACAGAGGAAAAAAAAACAGTGGGGAAAAAGCACGAAATGTCAACTTTAATCTTGAAATTTCTATTTTAATCATGTAGTTTATTTTGTCATTAAAGCAGAACATCATAAACTTCATCTTAAAATTTAATTTACTAGTTTTTCAAATCCCATCGTAACTAAAGTTCCGGGTTTTCTCTTCCGCTGACAGGACACAGAATCCTTTACATTCATAATATTACAGCTCTCTGAATAATTAACATACTGAGAAGTATACGTGATATCATTTTCATGATGATAGGAGTTAAAGCATGTTATTAAACATGGGAACATGGTGGCGCAGTGATTGTTCATGTCTCACGCAAGATGCTTGCTGCGCCATGTGCAACCTTCAATGAAATACTTTATTACAGAAGTACTGTCTCTTTCAAATGTACTAACCCCTAATCCCTGTCCTTACTTTTCTTTCTTCAAATACACAATCGCCACACAATCAGCTCTGTAATACAATAGATGTTAAGCCATCTGTAAGCTTAGAACGCCGATTCTTCAAAACTTTTAAGGAACATTGAAATATCTTCTGTGAACGTTGACCCGGACACAGACAGGCAGACACGCTTGTGTCACCCAACACATATTTATTATTCATTACTATTTACAGTTCAGTGCTCACAACCCCACAGTCCCCAAAGGCCTGGCCACACAACACAACGCCTTTCCACTCTTCAGGCCACCTCCTTGTCTTCCTCCCGACGTTGTCCAACTTCCACCCGACTCTTGTCTCTGTTTGAAGGGAGGCAGCCCCTTTTATAGCACCCAGATGTGCTCCAGGTGGGTTCCAGCAATCTTCCACGGACACAACCCCATGTGGCGGAAGTGCCGGCAGCATCCCTGGACGCACTCCAGGTGTCCCCTCTCTTCTTCCCCCAGCACTTCCGGGTGTGGTGGAAGTGCTGAGGTCCAGGGCTCCAAAGGAACCAGGGCGGTCGCCCCCCACATGGTCTAGGGAAGGCGTAAGCCCTCCACTGGACTTCCTAGGCGTCCCAGCCGGGTTGCCACCCCAGCCATCTCTGACAGTGCCCCACCACCAGCGAAGACCACTTGGGAGGAGCAGCACGTCCCACAAGGGCAACTTACCTCCGAAGCGGGTCCTACTCCTGAGACGCCGGGGTCCAGCTCGGCACCCCGCGGCCTACTCCTTCGGCACCCTCTCCAAGGTTGTCGTGCCCCTTTGGTTGGAGCCACTTGCACCCTCGTAGCCTCCGCCAGCGGTGGCACTTCGTAATGTTTAATTATTCTATCCATCTATCCTATCTATAAGACAGGAACAATCCATGAACGAAGTTCCAGCTCCTGGCTAGCGCTGCGGCACCGTGCAGTTAAAGTTAAAGTTTTATCTGTATAATGTAATAAACATATTTTGCTGCATTTCATCTTAAAAATGATATCGTCTTCATATGTAAATACGCGCTTTATAAAGTGGCTCAGGTTGTGCAATATTATAACTGTATCACAAGTTTACAGTGAGGTGATTGTACTTATAAGTACAGACAGTTCTACAAGGAGCACTTGATGGACTGATGGAGTGTGTTTAGAGTTCTTGTGATGAAACTGTTTCTGAACCGCAAGGTCAGTACAGGAAAGACTCTGAAGCGTTTGTCGGATGAGAGCAGTTCAAATAGCGAATGGCTGAGACAGCGTGTGCTTGATGCTGTATACCGATAATTCTCTTTCAGATCAGCTGCTGTACAGCTGTGATTCACACTCAGATACAGTGATATAAATACTCCCGAGTGGTGCAGTGAGAGTAATATGGAAAAAGATGATCCGATGTGGCAACCCCTAACGGGAGCAGCTGAAAGAAGAAGAAGAAGGTGCAGTGAGAGTAACAACGCTAAAATAGTTATGGTATTTGGAACATTTTGACCATTCTGTGGACCATTATATTGTTACAGGTTAATTACAATCAGATGCATTAAACTAATAATCAATACGCGGTTAATTTCAGTGTATTTATAAAGCTGTGTCAGGGATGTGAATCTGAAAAAGAAAGATAAACCACACAGGAACAGTAGCACTGCTTTGGCGCTGGGTGCCGCCAGTCTGCAAAACCGAGCGAAGAACTTGCGACAGGGTATGAGCTACCATGGAAATATGCATGGCTTTATGCCTAGTTTAGGTTTTATTCATTGTGATTTGAACATGGAAACGTTCTTATGCAACATTTTTGTGTGCGCGCACCGTTTATGCATCAGGCCTCAGGCCAGTTACCAAATGACATGTAACTTAATATAGTAGTCTTTGAGATGTGAGAAGGGCTGTCCATGTAAACATGAGAAGTACAGTCTCTATGCAGAGAATGTCAAGGTCAAGAAATGATCTGGGCTAACCGCTACACCACCATTTTGCTGTGCTATTTAGAACAAAAAGTCAGGTATTTTTTAACTATCTTGAATATTTAAACAGTGGCGGTTATAAAGGATGAGCAAGTTTCGTTGCAGTGCTGCCCTTTTTTATTTAGGATATACTGTATATACTCACGTTTAAGTTCTCTCACAGATTAAGTCAGGACTTACCGTATAATTGCCAGTATTTTATAATGTCGGTCGTATAAGTCACATGCGAAAAGCTCACATTATTGGTCCAAGAGATTATGATATGCTAACACCCACCTGAGAGAGTAACCCTGGAGCACACTGCTTTTTTTTTCTATGTATTGTGCCTATGTGACCACACGGTAATACCCAAACTATTCTGAAGCGACGTTTGCACTGTTTGTGTTTTTTGCATCTCATACCCTCATACATGTTTATCGTAAGAGCATTCCTTATCTATGATGGAGCATTCGATCAGAAAAAAAGATGAAGCTGGTTTTAAATTAAAAGTTGTTGAAGTGGCGAAAGAAATTGGTAACTGTGCTGCTCCAAGAAAATTGTGCCTGAGAAAGTGATGTGAGATTGGATAAGGCAAGAAGATGTAAAAAAAAAAAAAGAAAAATGTAATTGTTGCATTTTTGAATGAGTGTATAAGTCGGGGTCTGATTTTATGATTGTTTTTTCGTGTTTCAAGACCCGACTTATACACGAGTATATATGGTAGTAATGCAGGCTGCTTTGCAACTTACAGAGATGCTTTAACTAAACTGTGCCCTTGCTTTTAGTATTCAAATAACTTTTAATTATTTATGCTCATTTGACCAGTTCACACATTTTTCAGCATTTTTTTATATATTACAGAATGGCAGTATCTCAAGAATTTAATTTAGATAGCCTTACTGGTTTAGTATTTGTGCATATCAACAGTGCCATCTGCAAATAATAAAAATTATTGTTTCTCCAATTTTCATGAAATCAACATCTTTGTATAACACTTTTCCAAAAGTCAAAACTCTCTTAAATGATAACAAAATGTTGCTATTACTTTTTTTTTTTTATAGTATCATGTTATATAGGTTTAATCTGGAATTTCTAGGTAAGAGCTAAAATTGGAGATTGGTCTGGGCAAAGTGCAGTAACTAACCTCTCTTCCTTGTCCTACTCCATAGTGGAGGAGAAACCCACAGAACATCTGTGACCTCACTTCCACTTTTTGCTTCCAATCCCAATTGCACAAACTAACAGAGTCAGTCAGTGTTTTTGAAGCCACAACTGCCAGAGTCACATTAGCCCACAGGACCAAAACTGGAGACCATTCCTGAACTCTCTTATTCAAAGTTCTTTTGCTTTCCTCAGTTTTTCTTGAGCATAGTTGCTATCAGAGAGTGTTCTCCTGACAACACTTTATGCTGTCCTGTCCCATTTTCTGTTACAACAAATAGAATCAGTTATAAAACTGTTACAGTCATGACTTTGTCATGGCATAGGTGGTTGTCTAGTGTAATGGAGGAAATGGACTCCCTTCCTGTACCTGCCTGGGAGGCCCATGTGGCAAAAAGTCATGAAAAGAGGCAGGAGGTCCCCAGCCTATAGAAGGATCTGGGCATAGGATGCCATCTGAAGAATGTGTACACTGACAACCCAGCAGGATTTGAAGGAGGAAGATTACCTGGCTGGGAGGCCAGCTAGAAGGAACGATAGGGAGATCTGAATTATTCAAGTTACAAGCTCCCCTGGTGGCAGCAACCTTGAAGTCAGGTACACCAGTGGACACCCAGAGGGCATTTTGAAAGTTGTAGTGCCAGAGAACAACTCTGTTGGGATCACAGGGGTGCTGCTCTGTGGTTGTTGGGACTTCGACTGATCCCAGAAGTACTATGCCCTGGCAGTGGAACTACTCCTGGATCCAAAATAAAAGGAACTGCCCTGCCATATCCAGGCAAGTCAGAGTTGGGAGGAAGGAGGACAAAGCTCCCTTGGAGGAATGGAGGAGAAGAAGAAAGAAGAATGTGGATTTGTGCTGGTCTGTAGTACAAAGCATTTTGTAAGGTAATTGATAATAATAAATCACTTTTTTTGAAGCCAGGACTTGTGTTTGCCCAGTGTTGTCTGATGTTTGGAAGGTTGCAGCGCCCTCTACTGCTCACTCTAGGTTACATCTGTGTGGTTGGTATGGCAAGTTACAGGGGCCTATGGCGATAGTTATCTCAGAGATGGTGCTAGTTATAGTGCTTACAATGCTAAGCAGCACTAGCTCTCAATGGCACCAACAACGCTGTCTGATTGGGTTCCAAATATATCTTTGGCTCATCCAGACATGTCACTGTTCTGCACAGAGCATTGTGGGGCAGTGTGTGACGGGCTGATTGTTTTCTCAGAACAGTGCGGAACATATGCATTTTTTGTTCACACATATGAGTCTGCCAGTAGTTTGTCTATCTTCTTTAATTATCTAATTAAAAAAGCCAGTGGTACGTGGTAATACTGCTGTTGTCCTGTGGGTTGGAATAAGGTACTGTTGCATTTTTTACTTAAACATTTTAAATGCATTTTCATTTAATAGCAGTGCATTTTTTATTTATATTAGCAGTGCAAATTTTAACTTAAACAATGCAAATTACTCCATCACAAAATGTTGTAATTACCCCTCAGAATAAACCTAACAGGAGGTGTGTTATGATTCAGCATACTTTGTAAGTTTTATTCTGAATTAGTTTAATATATTTTCTCTTCCCGTCAGAGGTTTTGAGGTACATTAAGTTCATTTCTATAATTAGCATTGAGAATTTAAAGTCATTTTTTGGGTCGTAAAATTATTTCATGCCATGTCAAAATGCCATTTTTGTTTTCTATGGGCCTCACCATTTTTGGGGAGGATTTGTGTATATTTTTATTGCTGTTGCAACCAATGGAGTCAAGACATGTGATTTCACCATACCCATGCTATAACCATTATCATCATGAGCTTACTGGTTCTCCGAGATTGGATTCAAAACAACACAAATGTTTTCAGTAGCACTAGTGTGTGGAACAGTTTAATAGGCTTTGAATTTCTTGTGTGTCTCCCTCAATTTCAACTCCGGTGTTTGTGTTTTGGGCTTTGTTATTTTTAGAAATTCAGACTCTGTTAGCGACTCCTGCCAGTACTTGAGCTGCAATTTGTTTTGTCCATCTTTCGATCCATTTACAATCTGAATAGAAACAGCGACCCTATCCTTCTTAAAACAGAAGAATGTGAAATGATTATACGCTACCCCTGCCCAAAGCAGAACTGAAAATAACCAGAAAAAACAAACAACCAGCACAACTTCTTTTCTGCGGCCTCATTTACTCACAACATCCCACACAAATGCCAGGATTTATAAATGAAAACTTGTCAGAGGGGCATGAATATGTATATTTATGGCAACTCTGGCCCATGTGTAGCAACATTTGCAGTCAAATGCAGCCAGGCGAGCTAAATTATGACATTATGACGGCAGACATAATAATTCATATCACTGAGCTGTTATTATAATGTACTTTAACGTAAAAAACACTACACCTCGAAAACACTGAATATGATATAGAGTCAGTATTTTAGTTCCCTTTTAAAAGGGGTAATGTTATGCATTTGTTCTGAGGAACTTTTTTGTTTTTTAGTGATTTTATATATCAGCTATCTGTTGTCACTTCTCAGGTAACTGGCCAGCATGTCAACAGTATTCAGTCAAGTTTCACTCCATCATGCTTTCTTAATCCTAGAACATTATTTTCCATGTCTCTTTTATATGATGACCATCTTGATAGCAAAGGAAAGTTATCCAAATAAGTTCTTCCAGTGGCAGAAAAAAGTAAAACTTTATTGTTCACACTATGCAGTCCTACATGAATTATGACTGAATATTAAGTGCTGTTCATTTTGCCTTTTTTGGTACGGGAAAAATCTCAGAAAAAATAAACTAATTTGTTTTAGTCTGTATTTGTTTCCAAGTGTTTTGATTTTTCTCCAAAATTTATATGCATGTCTGTTTCCAATGTTGGTTTGTTCCTGCATAAACTATAGCGCTCAAAAAAATTGAAGGAACACTTTTTAATCAGAGTATAGATTCAAGTCAATGAAACTTCTGGGATATTAATCTGGTCAGTTAAGTAGCAGAGGGGGTTGTTAATCAGTTTCAGCTGCTGTGGTGTTAATGAAATTAACAACAGATGCACTAGAGGGGCAACAATGAGATGACCCCCAAACAAGAATTGTTTAACAGGTGGAGGCCACTGATATTTTTCACTAGTTTTGCTTTTGGTTACTGTCAGTGTCACTATTGGTGGCATGAGGCAATACCTGGACCCTACACAGGTTGCACAGGTATTTCAACTTCTCCAGGATGTCATTGCCAGAAGGTTTGCTGTGTCTCCCAGCACAGTCTCAATGGCAATGGGGAGATTCCAGGAGACAGGAAGTTACTCTAGGAGAGCTGGGCAGGGCTGTAGAAGGTCTTTAACCCATCAGCAGGACCAGTATCTGCTCCTTTGGGCAAGGAGGAACAGGATGAGCACTGCCGGAGCCCTACAAAATGACTTCCAGCAGGCCACTGGTGTGAATGTTTCTGACCAAACAATCAGAAACAGACCTCGTGAGGGGGCCTCCGGGCCTGCCATCCTCTAGTGGGCCCTGTGCTTACTGGCCAGCACCGTGGACCTCGATTAGCATTTGCCATAGAATACCAGAATTGGCAGGTCCACCACTGGTACCCTGTGGTTTTCACATATTAGTGCAGGTTCACCCTGAGCACATGTGACAGACATGAAAGGGTCTGGAGAAGCTGTGGAGAACATTATGCAGCCTGTAACATCGTTCAGTATGGCCGGTTTGGTGGTGGGTCAGTGATGGTCTAGGGAGGCATATCCACGGAGGGACGCACGGATCTCTACAGGCTAGACAATGGCACCTTGACTGTCATTAGGTATCGGAATGAAATCCTTGGACCCACTGCCAGACACTATACTGGTGCAGTTGGTGCTGGGTTCCTCCTGGTTCACGACAATGCCCGGCCTCATGTGATGAGGGTATGTAGGCAGTTCCTGAGGATGAAGGAATTGATACAATTGACTGGCCCCCACACTCACTTAACCTAGATCCAATAGAACACCTCTGGGACATTATGTTTCGGTCCATCCGACACCACCAGGTTGCACCTCAGACTGTCCGGTAGTTCAGTGATGCCCTGGTCCAGATCTGAGAGGAGATCCCCCAGGACATCATCCGTCATCTCTTTAGGAGCATGCCCTGATGTTGTCAGGCATGCATACAAGCATATGGGGCCCATACAAACTACTGAGTACAATTTAGAGTTGCTGCAATGAAATTTCGACAAAATGGACTAGCCTGCCACATCATTTTTTCACTTTGATTTTCAGGGTGTCTTTGAATTCAGCCCTCTGTATGTTAATAATTTTCATTTTTATCAAACAATGTGGCATCCTTTTGTTTCTAACACATTACCCAGTCCATATCAGTATAGATATCCAGCATGTTTTTTTTCCCATTGAGATCTGATGTGTTTTCAAAGTGTTCCTTAAATTTTTTGAGCAGTTTATAACAGAGGGTTATAATGGGGCCCTTGTCTCTCTTTGGGTGATGTGGAAAACTCTTGCTCCACGTAAGGAACTCATTATTGTTATGTGATACCTGCTGCCTAGCTGCCTATTGACCTGGAACTGTTTTGAGGGATGGAATCTCCTACAAATAATAGTTACCTTTTCTCTCCTACTTTCTAAAAAAGAATTCTCACTTGAAATGTTCTGTTCCACATCTTCACTGTTGCACCTCTTCACTTGCTTTCTGCATCCATAGAATACAGAAAACATTCCCTTAGTTGTTAGAATAGTTCTCTTCACTAATATGTATGTATTGCCTTCTAGTCCTCCCTTGTGGGTTTAACCATTAATTTGGACCGAGTGATTAAATAACAATCTCCATTAGATGGTGGAATGATTATCTATTCAAGGCATCAAGATACTTAATGAGCAAAGGGATCAAGTGCCAGGAAATACGCACAGTTTGCCCAATCCACTGTCTTTGTATGTTCACAGAAAATGGATAACACCTGATGATACAATTCCACATGGGAAAGAGAGAATGCTCAGTGCTAATGGACAATTATCTAATGAGTAATGCTTAGCTGTTTAATAAGAAAGAAATCCCAGAAACTTCCAAGATAGATAGATAAGTAGACAGACAGATAGAGGAAATGTTTTGTAATATTTTTCTTTCTAATAGCAGTTTCTGTGATATCTGCTTCATTTTTCATCAGAAATTAGCTTTTTTAAATTTGAACCTGATTTTAAGGGTGCATAAAATCAGAGACATACATATTCATCCAGCATGTATTGCTGTTATTTCGAGAGGTAATTAACATCTTAACAACTCAGCCATCAGAGACCTGTAGGCTTTCATTAAGGTTTTATTAATAGCTCTTCCTTCTGAAGACTGTTGGACTTGAAGAAGTTAATATGAAATTGGTAGCATACTAATGAGAGTTCAGAGGTTGCACAAATCCAGTAGGCATACCGAGGCCTACATTTGTCTTATTTTGCATGTATGTGTGTCTGTGTGAATCAGGGGGAATAAGAGATTGCTCCTGCATAACATTTCTTTGTCCTAATCCTGTTGATTTTTACATCATCTAGATCTTACACATAAAACATAGAATTTGATGTAGGACATTTACAGTATAATACTCAATGCTGAAGGATAATTATTTTAATTGTCAAAGTATAAGTGGTTAAACTAAACATATTTTCCTCTTTTTTTTTTTTAAATTGAAATGACAAATATCATGGAAAAAATTGGAAAACTAACACAAAATAATTAATGCAATATTCCTAACATCAATCTTTAAAAGTTCACTTGACCTTGTGTAATATAGAGAAACCAACTCAACCTGAGGCAATGTAATTGCACTCCGAATGGACAAGGTGGTATGACCTGAGAGCACTTCACAGTCATAAAGCCCCCACTAGATTCTTCTGTTTTGACAGCAGCTTTGTCACTCAGGTTTCAAGGGCAATTGTTTCCACATTAATGAACACAATCCAGTCAAAACGAAACAACAGACAAAGAAGGACAGGGTGGGTCAGTAATTGATCACTAAGTCTAAGTGAGGAAATACTAGGAGGTGATGCTACAGTACTTTATCTCCAACTCTATTAGATTGGGTTGTTGGATTTACACGTGTCTGGGCAGTATGTTTATATAACCTTCCATGCTGTATTCAGGGATATGATAATCCTGGACCTGGAGTCCCTGACTGCACAAATGAAATTGCAGCCTCTTGAACACGTTTGTGTGGAAATAAATATTAATAATGACAACTTTAAATTTGTCACCTTTGTCATCCTCCATTTGCAAAGAAGCAGCCAGGCCAATATCTATTGAGTCTGCTTATTCTTTTCAGATTTTTCAAGCATTTTCTCTAGATTATCCAATTGCCTTACACATGCCAAACATGCACCTGTCAAGCTAAACTGTGTCTCTGATTTGGCCTGATGTTAGACTAGCAAATTATCCAAAGTTGTCCTCTTCATCTTTACAGGAGTTTAGGTAGATTAAGAAAATTGAAGTAGCAATGGATGGATTATTAGAAAAATAATAATAGAATAATTGAAACAAATTGAAACAATTTTATCTTATATGCCACAATTTCTGATGATTTTGGAGAAATACAACTGGCACCATATTACATTATATTGCAACTGTTTAGCCAGTAAAAGAGGAATCCTTACTAATGGGCAATTGCACTAAAATTTTTATAACCTTTAGATCTTCCAGAGAAACTTCTTATTAAAAAAAAAATCTTGCTTTTATGGTCAATTATGTCTATAATTTGTTACTGCTACATTATGATGAATGTGTTCTGAGTAGTTTTCAGGGAGGAGTTTTGTCTTTTCAAAATTTCTATAACATGCTATATAAAGTGACCAATTTGTAAAAGAAAGAAATCACTTGATTGAAGTTATTATGCCTTAAGTGTGGGCCCTTTGGCTTACCATCAAAACTTTGTTACTTAAACTTTGCCTAAGTTTATGTAGTTAATAATGCTTTGATATTTCCCTGTTATTTTATATTAACTTTATATACACCTCTGCCTTAGTCTAACCTTGGTTGTTTAATGTTTGGAGAAAATAATATTTCATATAATAAATGATGAAAGCAATATAATTCAAGACTCAACTTCCCAAGTGGCCTCAGCAAAGAACAAAACATATAGGACATATGGGGAAAACATGACAAGAATAAATAATAACTGCATTCATTCAATAACTTTTGAAGAACACAAATATAATATAGTCCATGAAATAACATAAGATAATTTACAGAGTAAAAAAGATTAAAATCTAGAATTGTTATGGGTAGAGCCAGAACTTGGATAGGAATATTGCATTATATAAAAGGACCCGAGTAAACCAATATTACCCTGGTAAAACCTGGCTTTATCCGGGTAAAGGATGACCTACACACAGATTAAATTATTCGAAATTCATCTTTAACCAGTTGGGTTTGTGTAAACCTAAGAATAACCGGTGTCACAAACTCCTCAAAGAGCCATAGCAAGGTTTGGGGCAGCCACCCTTATATTATTTTCCTGGCTGCAAATTGCAAATAAATGATAGCACTGATGCTCACAAACAGGAGTACAAAACAGAACTGAGGGGATAGGGGAAAGGTGGAGGCTTTTAAAGGTCAAGGCAGGAAGTGATGTCAAAGGGGCCAGGATCGGAAGGATCTTCAACCACAGGCTTAGGCCTGGAAATGACATCAAAGGGACTGGAACTGGAAAGGTCTTTATCCATAGGTTCGGACCAGAAGTGACGTCAACAGGGCCAAGTGGAATTTCCTGTGAATGGTCTGCAGTAAAGTGAGAAAAACAATCAGTGCACTATGCCATATCTTGGTCTGATTCGGAATCGCCCTTACTCAAGACCTTTAGCTGCCTCCCATGCACATGTGTGTGACACCGGGTAAAGCTGGAAAGTCATATTTTATTCCAGCTTTACCCAGGTCTTTGGGTAATGCAAGTATTACCCTGGTAATGCTAGGTATATCCAATTTTCTGGCTTTACCCATAACACATATACTGTATATACTGTTTATTTACGTAATATATACTTATATATGTGTACACATATACTATGCATAATATGGTTACCTATATCTGTATTTGTAATAGACAGCATTTATAAGCATTAATTCTTTTGCATTCATCATAGTAACATTGTCACTTTTCATTGTTATTGTGTAGAAAATTGAAATTTAATCCAATAATATAATGATTTCAAACTCACATTTGTTGAATCAGAGAGTAATTCTGCTGCATAACTAAAGTCTTTTATTTTATAATTAGGTTTCTGTTTCTCCTCCTCTCATTATTTTGTGCAGAGCTTTTACATAATTTTTTGATATGTCCAGCACAGTTCATCCTCTGAGGTTTAGGTGTGTGTGGCCGGCTTCTGCCAGCAAGGGAATGCAAGATCTGCTGGTGTCATTATTTAGAGGTGGATCTGTTGAAGGGAAATGAACAGTGGCAAAGCACAAAAATACAGCTAGACAAATAGAAAATAGTATCTCTCTGTGACAAAGCACACATTTATGCAAAACAATAAGGAAAACATTTTGTCAAGAATATAACAATATCACAACTGAAAATAAAATTTCCTTAGATGATACCCCTGTAATTGGCAGTAGTAGGCAGTGGTATGTAAGAGGCGCAGGTAGTGTTATACATGAAGAAGAAGTTTGATAATATCCTAATAATATAATGGTAATATCTCAATACACTCACAGGCTGTTTGACTCATATAATTAATTTGGCAAGGCTTATTACGAGTAACTCTGAGAGCATGCCATGGTTTTTGATCACCAAAAATACAGTAGGTTTCTTCAGTACCTCATGATCAATGAGCCCTTATTCACTCAGATTAAGACTTAAAGTGAGTAAGTGGGTAAGGAGGTCTTGGGAAGATACAGTAAATAATAGTGCCTTTAAGGGTAAATCTTATTAAACAAATCAGATGGCATTAGAACATAATAAACATTGTGTGAGAGGATGAGAAAGATGCATTGTCAAAAGCAGTTTCAGGCAAAAGGTATAAACTGGTAAAACTATCTGTTAAAAAGGACAAAATGTTTTGAGACAGGTAAACAAATACAGGTAACTGTTGGTAATTATTATTGTTTTCCGGAGTGGAGCATGTCAATAAGCTTTGTGGTTATACACAGGCAGATTGACATCTTGAGGAATGGAAATAAGAATTGGTCTCCAGTTGATCCTTTTCATTATGAAGTTACTTTACAATCGGCTGTTGAAGGGGGAGCAAGGAAAAGCATGTACAGACAAAGGGGTTTACTTCTGGCATTAGAAGGATTGGGTAAATCCAGAAGGAAATTTTGTAATTTGCTTTGTTGAGACAGTGTCTCTTCAGATACTTTGCTTTGTTTAGATTCTGACTATGGGTTTTGTGATGCCCTTTGACATTGTTTTATTTCTCACTCTCATTTTTGGCCATTTTCTTTCTTGACTAATCTAAAGATTTTCCCCTTAAACCTGTTTGCACCTCTGTTAGTCTGAAATTGTAAACTTAACACCTACATGTTTAACCCACAGTACAGGATAGTTCCAAAAGTAGAAAATATCATAATTGCCAATAGTTTGGTGTGTTTGGAAATTTTCCTAGTCATCTGTTACTATTAAGTTTACTTTTTATCTATTTTTTCACCCTAGGTTTGTCTGGGTTTTATGACATTTTCAATTTTTTTTAAGTGATGAGTGAAACATGCAAGTTTTGCAAAATCAACACTAATATTTGTTTTGCAAGCAATTTTGGAATTAAGAACTAAGAAGAGATTTGCAGAGTTTTTAAAAGTTTCTGGTGGTGGAAAACAAGGAATATTGTTTTTTTAAAGCACTATGCATGTGTTGTCAGTGTTCTTTCAGCAGCTGGATAATGCACACAATCTGTTGTACATTTGTCAAACCAATTCTATTTATGCTCCTCGTTTACATCACTGAGAAGGAGCACAGTGTGTTTTTTTTTAAATGTAACATGCTGCATTTTCCAAGCTAAAGCACACCAAAACTCCCCATTTTGCATATGACTGTTTTCCATAATGCCCCCTTCCACCCTGTTACTTGATTCCTACAAAGGTTGAGAATATGCACTCTGTTTCTTTTCTGTCTCTGAAGCATATTTAGGATTGCGACCTGCAAGACTGTCATCGTATTTGGCAAAGTGGGGATCCTACTACCGGAACACATTTAATGGCTCAACAAAATGTCTACACATGACAAGAAATGCGTCCAATGGTTTTAATTTTTTCACTACTATTTTTATTTATTTCAAGAAGTCTCTGTTCTGTCTCTGCCTGTCTACTGACCGTCCCTCCTCTTGCTAGACATGTTAAGACTGGGCAATATTTTTCCATTCTTGCTTCAAAGGTGTGGAATGATCTTTCTTTATCTTTTCATACTGCACCCAATTTATTGGTGTTTATGCATTAATGTATTATTTTCTTTAACTATTTTGCCTCTGCTTATCGTCTCTCCTTTATGATATCTGCTGTTGCACTGCCAAAGAGCTCAGGATGCTGATTTTTGTCTTAGTCTAGTTGTAGGTACAATTATGTAGTAGTTCTACTCTTTCTCTGTTGCTTTGATGCTTGCACCTTCATTCTGTATTTATTATAACTTGCTTAGCAAGTCACCTTGGATGAAGTCATCTGCTAAACAAGCAATAATAATGATAATAATAATTTTTTCACTAGAGATCTTTTTTTAAATAGCAACTGATAGGCAGATACATGCTGAATTAATGCATGCAAATGCTTCCTGACAGGACTAGACATCTTTCTTCTTATGTCATTGGCACATATTTCATTGGAAGCAAAATGCAATTTGTTTCTAAAACTGTTTTGCAAGTACAATGAGTTTGGCGGTGAATTCAGTTTACTCATTACTAGTTGTTTTGCTCTGTTTGTTATGAAAGTTTCCTTGTAGTGATGCTCCACAGAGAGCCTGCAATGATCAGGTTTGTAATAAGCACCAATCTATTTGAATGTGATGCTCTTTGTTCTGAATATTCTTTCTAAAATAAAAGATAAGATTAATTTTTGCAAATATGACTGAAAAGCTTAGTATAGTTAAGAATTTCAGGTTTTTGGTTTGTGCACTTTCTTGATGATGATGCTTACCTTGCTTTTTTACCAAAAATTCACACAGTTATTTTATCATTATGTCTCTTTGGATTTGATTTCTAGTTTGCATCTTTAATGTATGCTACACTGATAATGCAGAACATTTTGCCATGAAACCGTCTTTCATTAACTTAGTTGTGTTCACAGACAAAGCCCACAGCAGTACTAAATGAAAATATTTTGTTATGGCACACACTAATGGATGTATTCTGTTTCCTATGTTTAAGCATTCCTAAACTTACAGTTTTTAGTATAAAGGCTCACATACTTGACATAATATCCCAATTAGCAGCATATGATATGTACAGCTGACTGTGCATTACTTCAACCGTCTATATAACTAAGTAGGTTTACTGTAACAAACAGTATTATGGAAGTATGTACAGAGGATTATTCAGTATATGCAAAGAGGGTGAGAATGGCTCTGGATTTACAGTATATATGAAAAGTCCTCTTAAGAAAGCAGTTCAGTGATGAGTTGTAGCTAACACTTTTTGTGTCTATTGCAACTGGAACAAAATTCTAGAGACACTACTTCTTTTCAGCAGATAAGCTGAATAACCCAATTTAAAACCCACATACAGTACATATTTTGAAAGTTAAGAGAAAAAGAGGAAGGAGGTACAACTTAATAAAAAACAATTTCCTCTCAGTCAAAGTTAGCACAGCTAATATACTACTCTGTGCTCACCTCTGCATTTAGATTTAGTTTTGTGAGATTTGTAGAACATAGTAAGAGGTGTGCAGGCAGAATGCTTCATCCTTAACCCACTTTGTTCAGAAATGGATTGAGGGGTGCCAGGGTATATCCTGGAGATAACTCTGGATGGGGCAAACATACACACACACCTATAATCTTAAAATGGCACTATATGGTTCTTTACTATGTTGCATGATGCCTCGTAGTTCCATTATCAGGGACCATTTCATTCTGGGAAGAGTTCTTTCCATGTGAAGTTGGACCTTTGTGCTTTGAAAAACTTCCTAACGTGCAGAAAATAAACTAAAATTTTTGGGTGGTGGTTGACTTGAATTTAGTTTTGTTAAGTTTGACTTGTTTATCTGGAATGTTACTTGCTTGCTTTTAATAAATTCAATAAAAATAAAAAATAAGAAAAAGAAAATAAACTAAGTTCTTTAATGTACGGTGGGCTACAGGAGGAAAATTTGGACGCAGCCTGTTTTGTAAAATGTATGCAGAGAAAGACCTTTCAAATTCATGACCCATTAGTATTTCACTAATCTGTTACCTTCTATTAATGGTTATTCACTTTATGGAGCCTGCTACAGAACTAAATAAATAAATGGGTTTTTGGTTCCTCTGTGGCATTGCTCTGAAGCATCAATCTGACACCTTTATTTTTAAGAATGTGCACACATACAGATTGGTTTCTTCATTGTGCTCAGATAGGCTACAGCCTCCATAACAGTATTAAACAGGCTGATGAATGGATGGATAACATACACATCTTTGGGATGTTGGAGGAAAACCACTATATCTGGAGGAAACCACAACGGAATTTGGGAAAATGAGCAAACTCCACAAAGTGAGTAACTTGGGCTGAAACCCAGTCTCCTGAAGCAGTAAGACTGCAGTGCTAATCAGTGTGCCATCATGCTGTTCATATTTTTTCATTTTATTTCAATTACTATGATAACAGAAGACATGTTCAGAGGAAGTAATGGAAAATTTCCACTTAAATGCCTTGGACAACAAGAGAAGTCTTTTAAGTGTTTTTTTTTTAAACATGTCACATGTTTGAAAGGCTTAGATAGATCAGTATGGATCATAAACACAAAAAATGTTTTGAGCAATACAACACAATATCCTTCAAAATCTGATTGACTTAGTTTTGATTTTTTTTATGTGAATTCACACATATAACTATTCTTCATTTAAAGACCCATGCCTGTCAACCGTCATGGGTGGGATAGCAAAATTAGAAACAATCTCCAAACAGCATCTTGCTGAGATATTAGGTGACTGAAAGTGCACTAGTTTGAAGTGACGTTGTGTTAATACATTTCCAGGGCTTTTTCTTTTATCTCATTGAATTTCAACCATTTCTGATCGCTCATGATTGACTTATGTTTGCCTTTTTTCTTTCGCAGACAGCTATTATTTCATTTCTCATGGTCTCTTCCCATGAAATGTATCTCTTAAAACCAGACTTATTTGTGCAGTCATGAATACTATCATGCTTCACTACTACCCTTAAATTACTGCTTTTGGGAGCAGGCTTTTCTAATTCCCAGTGGAAAGTGAGGAGCAGTTTTTATGTCAGGCAGATGACACAAATAAGAAATCTACTGCTATGAAAAAGACATATGCTCCCTACTGAAAAAGCCAAATTAATTTGGATGATTTTTTGGTCCATTTTTTCTGTGAATCGACTGATAAACACTAAGCCATACAAAAAAAAGAAGGGATATTTTGACAAATGCATTCGTGGTACACTATGTTTCAAATATTCTTACGATCAAAACCGACTTGATGTCAAGCACTGATTCTTAAGTCAAATTAAAGTCTTGCATCAGACTTAACAAAAAAATAAAAATGTTCTCATTTCTGAGTATGATAACAAAGGAGACTTAGTATATTCATATCTTGAGTAATGCTCTGTTTGAAAAGGTCTGATCTTTATGCTGAAACAAATTACAAAAAGGTCTTTTGAGAATTTCAGAAAATGGTAAAAGGAACATCTGGCAATATCCAGATTATGAAATAATGTGTGTTGTTGGGCTAAAAGCACTACTATAATTTACAGAAATACAAACATGACATAAGTGATGTATGTGTGTATATATTAAATAAATTGAATCTGTCCATAATATTTTCCTATAAATAATAACATACAATAAATATAACTTTTAAAATTGCCATGATGTCCAGTGCCTAGTTCTGAGCTCTGAGGAGAAAGTTTCATTTCCTTGCTAGATCACTATCTACATTGTCTTTTCCCGCATCCCAATGATGTGTGTGTAAGTTTAATGGTGACTTTAAATGAGTTCTGGATGAATAAGTGTGTGATTGTGTTCCTGAACATGTCCAGCAATAGACTGAGATTCCATCAAGGGTTGTTTCTTGCTTTGCATCCAATGCTGCGGGGATTGGATTATGTCCCTGCAACCCTGAACTGGATTAAAAAAGGTTATTTATCCATTTGTCAGGTATGGATACTTGAGACATCTAATCCCCTAGCAATTTCCTTTTGCTCTTCCTTTCATTTGTTTCTCAGGACATTATGTATTTAAAAATCTAAGGTAAGAATTCCTATAGCATAAAGTACAACATGTCTCCAAAGAACTCCTGCATGTGGTAATGTGTCTCACTGGCATTACCAGCAATAAAAAATAGTTTTGTGTCCTCTGCAGCGTTTTGAGAGAGGCCTTTGTTTAGGGAAAAAACAGAGGGACGTTTTCGCAGATTATATGAGCACCTTTTGGGGAGTGTTGCAGTTGGTCTCATGTAGGAGTGGAAAGGCGGCTCCACCATTGTCCGGCCAGAGTGCCGTTGTCTGACTCCCACTCGTGCCTCCCGTGACCTCATAGCACTAGAATAGTGAGTGAAAGTGCGAAGCATCGTAGTATTGGCTTGCCGTGGGTTAGAAATGGGATTCCGTATTGGCTGTTGTCTGGGCAGGAGCTCGGAGAAGGAAGGAAAAAAGAGCTTACTTTCACTTTTGGGAGAAGCGCAGTACATGTGCGCTAGCTGTTCGCATTATTTTGGTAAATTTTGTGGTGCAGGAGACTGTTGCATACAATACGAGAGCGTTCAGGAGCAGTTTGTCTTAGAAAGGCGTTTATTTCCGAACCACTAATCCCGCCAGAAACTCACCCTCTAACCCCGAACACTTCACGGCAAACAAAAACACACTTTTGTAAAATGTACATATTGCAAACATAACATTTCCCCCGTCCCCCACCAAATACAGTGACTTCCAGAAAAACATAACATAATGCTTGATCTTTCAGAAGTAATTGAAATTGTACAGAAGTCTTTTTTCTCTTTTGTGTGCTTCTTCCAAAACCCAAATATAATTCTAAAGTCTGCTTAACTGTGAAAATCAGTAAGGAAATCTTTGAATCTGGCTGGCTGAGTTCTGATGTGTTCAGGTCTGGAGATGGCTTCAGTTGGAGGCTGCAACACCTCAGGCTCCTCAATCTACATAGGGACCGATGATCTTGCAGCTGAATCGAGCCACTCTGCTGTAAAACCTGAAGAGTCACAGCTCGGCACTGGTGGTGCAGGTACCTTGTGGAGGCGGCTTACATACCATTGGGAACTATCAGCCAGACAAAATGTGGCAGGTCCTAGTTGGCTTATTACTTTTAAAGGAGAAGACCAAAAAGATTTCAACTTATGTTCTCGATGTGGCCTCGAGACCATGACCCAATCTGATACAGTTATATCTGGCATTTTACCCGGTGTGACCTATCAAAATGTTGCTTCATTTTATTCTGGCTCTTGGACACACTGTTGTGTGTATGCATTGCAGGGGCCAAAGCAGGTTGGGCATGCAGACGATCCAGTGGAAGCTGAAGTTCACTACCAATCATAAGAGCTGCAGGTGAACTGCCTGTAGTTGACTTGTGTGTAGCTCTTTAGTGAAGAAGTGTCTGGAGAAGTGCCGAAAGAAATGTGCATCCATCTGCCAAATGTGCTCTAATGCCATTTTTTAAAGTTTTATTCAGACGCTCTACCCCCCTATTGGCCTGAGGGTGGTAGAATGCTGTACGATGGTGTCAAATTCATTTGTTCATCAAAAAGCTTGTAAAATAAACGGAAGTAAATTGTGGACCATTATCTGTTGAAATAGCCACTGTTCGCAACCCCCAGCAAGCAAAAATGGACTCCAAAAACTCAATCACAGCTCTGGTTGTAACTGATCCAACTGAGACTACTTCTGGCCATTTAGAACATAGGTCGTATGCCACAATAAGAAAACACTGATGATGCAGAATGGCCATGTAACTCACTGCAGATGTCTAGCTGTATGTGTTCCCAAGGCTTAACAGGGCACTGAACTGGCTGCAATGGGGTTGTTGGGTGGATGACCCATTTTACCGCTAACAAGGCAAGCAGGGCATTCCTGTACCAGAGCTTCAATATCAGCATCAATCCCTGGCCACCACACAAGGTTTCAACATCGTTGCTTAACACGGACAATAACCAAATGGCCCTCATGTGCCATAGCCAGGACACATGTTTGGAGAGACCTTGGAACTACTGTGCAGAGACCATGATCAACACAGCTTTCCTTCCAGCAAGTGAGTTCATCCTTGACACAATGGAATGGTGTCACCTCAGCAGGTAATTGAGTAGGCCACCCCTACCTGACAAAAGTACGAAGCTGAGTGAGCACAGGGTCTTTTTTCAAAAGTTGATGTAAGGGTGCAGTAGTGAAGGAGTATTGTGACAGAAAACGTAAATAGTATGCAGTCATACCCAAAAATGAAGTAACCTGTGCTACTGAGGTGGGCTCTGGAATTCTCTGAATTGCCTTTGTGTTAGACTTAAATCATCTGATTCTAGCAAAGGCTTTTCGCAGACTTATGGATTGTTTGTGTGCTCAGCCAATTGATCCCTAATAAATTCATCTTGCATGTCTCCGAACTTGCACAAACTGGCTAAACCCCTTAAGTTGGCCGTGTATTGGTGAACCGATTCGCCTGTCTGCTGTCGCCGTTTACAAAATAGGATTCGGCGGAGGATAACACTTTGCAAGAAGAAGAACTGCGTCTCCAGGAGAGTCACAGCAGCGGAGTATGTGGCTGTGTTTCCCAAAGTCTTAAACACGTGCTGTCTCTCCGTTCCCAGACAGTGTAGGAGCAAAACTCTTTTGCTCACATCACTTGCATTTTGCAAATCAAGAGCCAGGAGGTAAGATTCAAAAGACTCCAGCCAGTGAGACCAAGGCACCTGAGGTTGTCCTGCCAAGGAAAGAAAGGGAGAAGGTGGTGGAAGTAGAAATTCAGCCATCCTTGTCGCCAAAATGTTGCATACAATATGAGAGCGTACAGGTGCAGTTTGTTTCAGAAAGGCGGTTAATTTCTGAACCACTAATCCCACCAGAAACTCACCCTCTAATCCCAAATACTTTACGTCAAACAAAAAACACACAGTCGTAAAATGTAGATACTGCAAACATAACAGAGACGCCACTCTTTGTAGTAGCGTCCACGTCATTGCGTGCCCGTGGAAGGATGATGTTCGACGGCTCAATTTGTTTGGGACTTTCAGTCAGCACTGTAAATACTGTAAATAGTCATCATTTTTGGGCTACGATTTATAACTTTTTTGGGCGTCCTTTGCAGTAACTGTGTATTGATATGTATTTGCCTCAGGACATTATTTTTGTTTTTCTTTATGTGGACCTGTAAATAAAATTTCACTTTATTTTTGAAAAAACACAACCCTTTTTTGTCCGTGTCTTCCTGTCCTATACCATCATCCTGATCACGCTCTAGACACCTAGAGTGTAGGCCTGTGTCCCCAATTCCCACTACACAGTGTGTCACACTGCCACATCAACCAAAACCAAAGAAATATAAATTAATTTCTTTATTACAATTAAAAACAACAGCCCCCCTCAAACACACACATGGATTTTAAAATTAAAAGTAAAACAGTTCTGACTTTGCAAGAAATAAGTACAGTCTCAATGAGGCATAGTAAAGGTGTACAGTAATCCCTCGCTATATTGCGCTTCAACTTTTGCGGCTTGACTCTATCGCGGATTTTAAATGTAAGCATATCTAAATATATATCACGGATTTTTCGCTGGTTCGTGGATTTCTGCGGACAATGGGTCTTTTAATTTATGGTACATGCTTCCTCAGTTTTTTTGCCCAGTTGACTTCATACAAGGGATGCTATTGGCGGATGGCTTAGAAGCTACCCAATCAGAGCATGTATTACATATTAATTAAAACTCCTCAATGATATAAGATATGCTTCCCGTGCGATGCTCGATTGTTTGCTTTTCTCTCTCTCTCTCACCCTCTCTGACATTCTATGCGCCTGACGAAGGGGGTGTCAGCAGAGGGGCTGTTTGCACAGAGGCTGTTTGCTTAGAAGATACGGACGCTCCTCTAAAAAATACGGCTTTATCGCGGTGCTTCGGCATACTTAAAAGCCCAAAAGCACGTATTGATTTTTTGATTGTTTGCTTTTCTGTCGCTCTCTCTCTCTCTGACAATCTCTGCTCCTGACACGCATTCTTTGAAGAGGAAGATATGTTTGCATTCTTTTAATTGTGAGAAAACTGTTATTTCATGTCTAGAGGGTTCTAATAATGTTAACAGTGTGGGAGAGTTTATAAGGGCTTAAAATATATAAAAATAACCATACAAACATATGGTTTCTACTTCGCGGATTTTCATCTATTGCGGGGGGTTCTGGAACGCAACCCCCGCGATCGAGGAGGGATTACTGTATTGCCATAGGTATACTTCCAGAACTACCATGACCAGCTGCCTGCAACAGCAGCTCAATGTTTGTGGGTCTTCATTATTATTTACTAATTTTTTTACGGATAACAAGGATAACCAAAAATATGACAGACTGCCAGCAGAGCTACAGTGTAAACGTCTGGGGGGGGTTTAGTGGGGGAAGCAGATGCCCAACAATAACAGAAGAAGGCATCAATATGTTATGTGTCTTTGATTACCTTGGTTGCATTGCATGAGTTTAATATTGTGTAGTTGGACAGCAGCAGGAGGGAAAACAGCAAGAAGAAAGGTTGCAGAATCATCATTATTGTGAATGTGACTTACAATTAAAGCACAGGTATGTGACCTAAATGTTGAGCGACTTGTGATGGGCTTACAACCTTACTATATGCCGAGAGAGTTTTTGCATGTGATTGTAACAGTTTGCATGGTGGTTTACAATCCCACCTCAGCAGACACGGCAATTGTAGCAGACACCGTATATTCTGTAATAAGCAAAGTCTCTACTGACCATCCCAGTTTTTTTCATCATAATTTCTGGGGACTTTAACCATGTTTCACTTTTCTCCACCCTCACCAATTTGTACCAATTTGTGGACAACAAGAGAAAACAGGACCCTGTAATTGTTATACGCCAATATTAAAGAGGCATATAACTCTGTTGCTTTGCCACCTTTAGGCTGATTGAACCATATCTGTATATAAACCCATTGTCTAGAGCAGGGGTGGGCAAACTACGGCCCATGGGCCATATCCGGCCCATTGGTCTTTTTAATCCGGCCCACCGAAGATTGGTACAAAATTGCCCAAATCAAATCATATCATAATTATTACTGCATTCATTTGACCTTGTCCTGTAATGCTTGGCGTTCCACCAGGTGGTGCATTAGGCGCAGTGACACATTGACTTGATTTTGCGGAGCCCGGGTTACTCTCTGTTATTACTCTGCTACTGCTCTGAACCCATCTGCAACAATTAGTGGTTCAAAGAAAAGAAAAGTCGACAGTGAGTGCCGAGTGTTTAATAAGGAATGGACAACTAAATACTTTTTCACTGAAATCCGGTCAAAGGCTGTATGTCTTATTTGCCAAGAAACCGTTGCAGTTTTAAAGGAATAAAACATCAGCCGTCAATTTTCCACCAAGCATGCAAATTACGCTAACAACCAGTCAATGCAAGAACGGACAGCTACCGCTCAGAGGTTGGCAGCTAGTTTGCAGGCTCACCAAAACACCTTTATCCAACAAACTGCCATCTAAGAATCAAGCACGAAGGCAAGTTATGTGCTGCCATTCAAATTAGCAAAGACCAGCAAGCCTTTCTCCAAAGGGGAGTTTCTCAAAGAGTCCATGGTAGAGACAGCAGGTATCTTGTGTCCTGAGAGCAAGAACAAATTTGAAAAAATTAGCTTATCAAGCAGGACAGTGACTTGCCGTGTTGAGCTAATTGACGAAGACTTAGTTAGCAAGTTAAACAAAAAAGCGGAGTCATTTACATAAATTCCTTGGCACTGGACGAAAGTAATGACATAAAGGACACCACTCAGCTTTAAATTTTTATCAGAGGGATTAATGACAATTTTGAGATAACGGAGGAGTTTTTGACCATGGAATCCCTAAAGGGGAAAACGTGGGGAGAGGACTTGTATGACAGCGTGTCGGGGGTCATCAATAGGCACAAGCTACCTTGGAGTATGCTCTCCAACGTTACCACAGATGGATCACCAAATCTGACTGGAAAAAACATCGGGTTACTCAAAAGAATCCAGGAGAGGGTGAAAGAGGAGAACCCTGAGCAGGAGGTAATTTTCTTACACTGCCTAATCCTCCAGGAAGCACTTTGTAAATCCGTATTGCAGCTTGACTACATAGTGAAGCCAGCTGTAAAACTCGTTAACTTCATTCGAGCGAGGGGACTTCAGCATTGTCAGTTTATTAAGTTTCTTGAAGAAATTGACGCTGATCACCAGGACTTGCTTTACCACTCCAATGTCTGCTGGTTAAGTTTGGGGAAAGTATGTCGACGAGTGTGGGAGCTCAAACAGGATATTATCTCATTTTTGGAGCTACTTGAGAAAGCTGACGATTTTCCTGAGATGAATGACACAGATTGGCTTTGTGATTTAGCTTTTGCTGTGGACATACTGACACACATGAATGAGCTGAACGTGAAGCTACAAGGGAAAGACCAGTTAGTGCATGCAATATACACAAACGTCAGAGCCTTCAAAATCAAGCTAGCTTTATTCTCAAAGCAAATGTCAAACAACTCATTTGTTAATTTCCCCATACTGGCTACACTGAAAAAGGTCCCTCGACTTGTGAAAAAATACAGGAAATCACTGGACGACCTGCACGGAGAATTCTGCCGTCGGTTCTTTGATTTTGGAAAAATTTACAAGTCACTTCAGCTGGTGTCATGTCCCTTCACACAGGATCCTGAAACGGCACCACAGGAGCTGCAATTGGAACTGATTGATCTCCAATGTGACACCGTCTTAAAGGAGAAGTTCAACTCTCTTAAACTGGATGAGTTTTATGCTTCATTAAGCGCAGCCAAATTTCCAAACATCCAGAAGATGGCACAGAGGATGCTGGTGTTATTTGCTTCTATGTATGTGTGTGAACAGACTTCTAGTGTGATGAACACCAACAAAGCACCCCACAGATTCCAGTTGAGCGATGAACACCTCAGATCTGATCTGAGAATTGCCACAACAAAACTAACACCAGACTTTGATGCATTGGCAAAAAAGGGTGATCATCAACACTGTTCCCACTGAATGTGAATGTAAATATTAACACTGTAATGCATTTTTAATGTTTATTTTTGATATGTATGCATCTAGTGCTGGCCTGGCCCATCTGTCAAATTTTAAAAGTCAATGTGGCCCCTGAGCCAAAAGGTTTACCCTCCCCTGGTCTAAAGGTTGTCAGCCACCACCAGGACCATGCAGATATGGACAAATGAGGATAAGGGGGCTCTGCAGGATGCCATAGAAAACACTGACTGGGACTTGTGAGTCACATGGTCTGGAAACTGAGAGGCTGAGCCACTGTATCACATACTACTTCAAGTTTTGTGTTGATATCACAGTCCCCAAAAAGGCAGTGCACTGCTTTCCCAACAAAAGCAATGGATCACAAAGCAACTGACAACACTACTGAAAATAAAGAAGAGAGCCTTCAGGTCTGGAGATAAGGATGAAATCAAACGAGTGCAGTCTGAACTACAGAATACAGCTCCATGAGGGGAAAGCCCAATACAGAGACAAACTTGAGCACAAGTTACAACAGAACAACATAAAGGGAGTGCGGAACAGAATGAGGACTATCACTGGCTCCAAGCAGGCTGTTAAACATGCAGAGGAAGGGAACAAGAACTACGCTAATGAATTGAACCAGTTTGTCAGTATAGGTTGGTCCAGATTTAATTATGCAATTTTCATTACGCTATAACTTAAGTTTATTACATAGAGAATTCACAAAAAAATATTTTTGTTGCAATAGATGGCAGCACCTGCCCTGCATTCCAAAATGAGATGGTTGTCAGTCGAACAGTGAATGCGATGTGTTCGCCGTTTCATAATTACATAATTAGATCTGGACCACCCTGTACATAGATAGATAGATAGATAGATAGATAGATAGATAGATAGATAGATAGATAGATAGATAGATAGATAGATAGATAGATAGATACTTTATTAGTCATACATCAGGAAGACCCTCTGATTTCAGAACATCTGGATCCTCTGTAGTTTACCTATAAAACACATAGAGGTGTGGAGAACGCTCTCAAATGCTCCCCAGATCCTATTCCCACTTGGACAAAGCAGACACCACAGCCTGGATCGTGTTCTTTAATTTTTCCAGCGCTTTTAGCACCATTATGCCTCATCAACTGGGCAAAAAGTTCAAATTCAAGTTGCCACAATCTCCTAGATCATGGTCCACCTGACCAACAGACAGCAATTTGTGAGGCTGAGGGACTGTGTATTAGAAATGGTGACGTGTAATACTGGAGCACCTCAGGGAACTGTACTGTGTCGCTTCCTGTTTACCTTCTATACAACAAGACTTCCACCACAATACCAGGACTTGCCTTCTACAGAAATGTTAAGAAGACTCATTCATCATAGGTTGCATTAATAATGGAGATAAGTTAAAGTACAGTAAAGTCATGGAGGACTTTGTCATGTGGTACTGTAATCCAAATATATGTGATTATTGTGTATTTACAATTTGTTTTACTTACTAATTGTAGTGGGGTGAATAAAGAGGCAGGGCAAACCCAAATTCTTGGGGTGCCAACTGGGCAAACCCCCATTTCATTGGGACAAAAAAGAGCAAGAAAGTCAACAAGAAATATGTGCCTTAGTGTAATTTTTGGAACATATAGTCTTTCTCCGAGAATGACATGGTAATAGGCTCTGGCTTAGATCTGCAGAGTAGCAAGGCCAGCACTGAAATGAGACGCCTTGTTCATGTTAAGATGTTTAGCTTGGCAAACTGGAAGAGGTGGGGCCTCCTTTGCCTCAGTGCCCTTAAGGGGCAGTTTCTTGAGACTGTGAAGGGAAAAATGAGACAAGACCATTAGCGACATTGCATCTCTTGTCCTGGGGTGGTAGTACTTACTTTAGGAGAACCTGGAAGCTGACCCTCTGGCACGCATACATGACATAATATATCACCAAATGATATTTACTGGATATGTGTTGTGTTATGAAAATTTAGGGACCCATGTATTTTATAGACAGCAGTGTACTATAACTAGTGTATATTTGTTTGATATATCTAGGATCAGTAATGATGTTGTCATGATTTTGTTTTTAAATATTTTTCAATTAATCCTTGGTTTCAAAAAATAGTTGAAACAACACTTTGGGAGTTTTCAAGTCCAAGAAATTTAACAGTTACATTTGCTTTCCAATTTGATGTCATTTTAACATTGTTAAAATTAAATCACATTCTCCCACAATGGCTTTTTGTTTTTCTTGTGAGTGTTGCCATTATGAGACAGTTATTTTGACGGTTGCTATGCTGTTGCTAAGCATGTGAGACAGGAGTGTGTGACACCTGAACCCATTACTGTGACAGTTTAAAATGTCAGCAATATGACCTTGCTGGTTTGTTCAAGTTTGTGGATACAACCCAAAAACCCTAACGTTGGTGTCCTTACGTTACAATTGCTTACTGGCTATGATATTGCTTCTGTCGTTTTTGACCATGACTTTCGGCTTGAATATTTCAGTTTGTATGGCTTTGCTGATCTTGATCTTGCTGCACTCCTTGACTACGATTTTTGCATTCACAGTCTAAGCTTGTTTTTCTCAAATGATGACCTTGGGTAGTTAATATGTCTCTTTACTATCTCATAATTCCATTCTGAATTTAAACTACTGCCTTTCAATGCAGTCAGTACATGTCAAGTCTCTCACACATTGTGTGTTTTTGGTTAGTGTACATTCTGTCCTTTTTTGAATCTGCTTGTCTGTGTATTTGATAGTTTGGAGTTTATATAATAAGACAATTGAAGCACTTTTTATTACAGTGGATAGGGTAGGGTAAAATATGAAAATGTTAAAAGCAAAAAAAAAAACCAGATCAGGTTCAGCTCACTATCAAAAAAGAAAAAAAAATATTTTAACCCATGTATCAATATTATTCTTGTATTTTTTTCATGAGCTATTCAATTACCATTTGACCTACAATAAAAATTCACATTATTGTAATTAGGGATCTTGCACCATTCCTTTCACGTTAAGGGTGAATTTTGCAAACAATCATTTAGTAGACATAGTATTAATTATGAATAACAGCATTTCATTGGCCTTTAGTTGTTCTGGACAGAAAGTGCCAAACCACAAGAGTCCCAAAAACTTCCAAAAAATGCCCACTAGGTAAGGCTATTGCCACAAAAATCCTGGTTGTATTAGGGCAAACACAGAATCCTTTTAAAATAAAAGGTTGATTCTACACAAAAATGCTCTGTAACATTATGAAGCTCCACAAAGCACAAAATACATAAAGGAGTTGTCATCCAGGCAATCCAAGTTGAACAAAGTCCCTTTACAGATGTCCAAGGCACCGTCAAAAAAACAAAAAACAAAAACAGAGCAGAAGGTCAAAAATTCCAGAAAATATAAGCACAGAAAAATCGCAGTATATCACCAACTGCCTAGTGCATTCAAATGAGGAATTGTGAAGTTTGTCTGTTTGAAATGACTAAGACTAAAAGTAATAATGCTATAATCCAGTGTGTAAAGGATTCTTAAAAGCCAAAATTCTATAGTATTACAAATAAAAATTGCCAGGTTACCCTATTAAATGTATTTTCTGTATAAAAAATAATAATTTTACCAGAATTGCTTTGCTTTAGCAAGTTTATTAAACAATCTACTCACATTAGTAGACATATGTCTATATCTTGAAATTCTTCATATTGTTTGAATAAAAGGTCCTACTCCGCTTGTCTGAAAAAAAAAATGTGCCTGTTCTTTTGTCATTTTGTTGCAGCCTATCAAAGACTTGCTAATCATGTTTTCTAGACTCAATATATATGGGCTTTTCAATCAGCGCGGGCGCGCGCATTCATTTCGGATGATTAGATCCAGCTAGACTAATCTACTACACAGCTGCTTTTGAAAAAACGATTTATCCTGGATGAGTTTCACTGGCATTAACTCATCTAAGATGAGGCATCTGATCTTGGATGATTGAAGCGATGTACGGAAAATACCTCCCTGGAAGGATCTGAATCTCTCCAGATTATGTAAACCAAAATTAAGAGGTGACATGATCAAAGTGTTTAAAATTATGTAGGGATTTAACATAGTGGGTCCCTGCTGTTACTTTAAAATACATTATTCAACAAGAACGCAGAGTGAAAGGTAGAAATTGTTAAGGGTAAATATCCAAAGAACATAGGAAAGTGTTTCTTCACATTAAGAATCATCAACACATAGAATAATTTACCAAGAAGTGTGGTGAAGAGTAGGACTTTAGGTGCATCCAAATCCCAATTCAGGGTTATTTTGGAGATTGTAGTGAATACAATTGGTGCAGTTGTTCTTTTCACTAAAATTCACATAACTTTTAGAGGAAAAAATGAGTAGAAAAAAAAAGTCAACATAGACAGTAAAGAACATGAAAACTATGCACAAATACTGACTGAAGCTGTGATTTGAACCCAATCTCCTGGAGCTACGAGGCAACAGCATGAACTAATACACCACTGAACCATACATACTTTATCATCTATCTTTTTAATGTAAATTTGCTTAAGGTTTAAAAATTGGATTTGTTTAATTTTCCTAAAAACACGTGCTCTAATGCTGGAATTGTTCTAGTAGGTCTTCTGCAGACTTATTCTATTAAAATGATCTTATTTTATAGTACAGTGATCAAAGCTACATACTGTATTACAGATAAGGTGCTGCAAAATTACTAGACAGTGTCACATACAGGTACTTGGTGTGTCATTTAGGGGGTCTGATTTTATGGGTACACAAGTGGAGGACTTGGGTGTTGTATGGCAATTTATCATTCGTGCTTTTTGGCATTCAGACCAAAAGGCAACAAAAAACCTGACTAGAAGCCCTGCCTCCAGCCCAGCCTTTTCTGATTAATTCCCAGAAAGTCGATTCACTCTACAATAAGGAGACAGACATACTGATATCCAAGATATATATTCTTATAGAGTCAAGGCTGGGGGGCTATCAAATGACATTGCCCATTAAAGTCCATTGCGGCACTCCTTGTGTGATTTTGGGCTATACAAAAATAAATTGTATCGTATTGTAACCTATGGCACCTCAACATTTTCTAACATATCTGTGACTTTTATTTGACTATAGCTTAAGCATAACATATTTAGCCAATTCTGCTCATCCTCCTATTTTGTATCAAGATACCTCTACTATGACTTCTAGTTCTTTTTTACAAAGAAATTTATGTTTTACTTTGACACATTTTTCTCATTCTGAACTAACTAGCAAAGTGCATTTCTCTGTAATATTTAATTTAATCTTTACACATTTATATAATACGCTACTGTGGCTGTTCATTTGTCTGTCCACGATTTTAAATCACCTGTAGCTCGCAAACCGTTTGACCTATTGATCTGAAATTTGGTACACATATACTATGTAACACCTACTGTCCACTTTCGGCATGATGATTGAACTCCAAGGTTATTCTTCTTTTTATTTTTTTTATTTTATTGTAGAATCAACTCTCGGCAGCTGCCAGCAGGGTGGCCATTCTCATCCCTGCCACCTTCATTGTCACTTCCCCTACCTCTTCATATCTTAAATCATTCTTGAGATTGAAGACTTAAGTGTAAAATGAAGAAAAACATACTAAGTAATTGCAACACAAACACTGACTTAATCAGTTTTAATAGGAAAATATACAGACGAAAGAAAAAAAAGAAGCGTGCTGCTAGGATGGAGAAAAGAAGAGCTGTTCAGGAAGCATCAAGCGCATCAACTTATGAGCAAACGAATACTAAACGTACAGAGAAAAGAGTATAAAACTATGAATCCTCAAGTCAAATGTATTCACTGCACATTATCGTGCAATATGTCATTACTGGTGATTACAAATGTACGAAATGACAAAAAATGTTTATGAACAGAAACAATGTAAAATAAAAGTACCTTGAAATACTTAATAAGCCTACATAACCATAATTACAGTGGCTAATGTGCTTATAATATTTTATGACAGCTGTGCATGCATTTGTATATATATATATATATATATATATATATATATATATATATATATATATATATACAGGGAATGGCATGCAAAGACCTTTGTTGTAATGGAATGGGTTATTACGGTAGCCCCTTCCACAGAATATTCCTGAAGAGGCCAAATGTAAACAAAGTTGGTGCATTTTTAGAAAGATACACAAGGGAAGTATGAAACCAGGCTAAAATAAAGTTTGGATGTAATCTTTAAAAAAAGTATCTGCATTATTATCAGAGCAGCAGACAGACGAAGGCAAAACATCACTGCAGCTATAGCTCTAATTTAGTCAAGAGAAAGCAGCAAAAACATGCATCATATACAGACAAAAGTTTTGTTTTATTAAGGCAGCATGAGAACTATGTTTCTCATTAATAAAGGAGGAGATTAATAATAAGGTACTCTTTTACATTCTTTTGTTTGCTCCCATCCCGTTGTAAAAAAAGAAGACCATCTCCTGCTATTCTGGCTAGAATCCCGCATTCCCCATTAGGACTCAGAAAGTGCTACTGGCTTACTGAATTTGTCAACTATTTAACTCATACAGATAAACTATTATTCTCATTAATTGAAGAAACTGAAATATTTCTCTGCATCATTAAGAAGAACTGAACTGTTGTTCAATTCATAGAAAGGAACTGGGGAAGGTGTTTGCATATGTCATATTAGTGGTGGTGCTGCCCAGCATTGGGTCACCAACTAAAGTTCAAAACGAAACATAGCCTATGATGCTCCCAAGATAGTAATGTTAAATGGTTGTTTTCTAATATTTCTGATCCTAACTTCCATCCATCCATTATCCAACCCGCTATAACCTAACTACAGGGTCACAGGGGTCTGCTGGAGCCAATCCCAGCCAACACAGGGCACAAGGCAGGAAACAAACCCCGGGCAGGGTGCCAGCCCACCGCAGGGTGCACACACAAACACACACACCAAGCACAATTTAGAATCGCCAATGCACCTAACCTGCATGTCTTTGGACTGTGAAATGAAACCTGAGTACCCAAAGGAAACCCACGCAGACCAAACTCCACGCAGGGAGGACCTGGGAAGCGAACCCGGTTCTCCTAACTGCGAGGCAGCAGCGCTACCCACTGCACCACCATGCCAACCTTGATCCTAACCTGTATTGGAAAATAAATTTGCTATGATAGTCTTAAATGTGTACCTGAACTGAACAGCTGCAAAGAAACATGTTATAAATACCCATTAAATGTGTACAAAATAGTGCTATTTTAGCAAGAGGTAGAAAACTGGTTTGTGATGGCGCGGGTCAGCCCCACACTATTGGGTCCTTTACAGGTGTCATTTACAGCTGGAGTCAAAACCAGGAAGTCATAATTAGCCGGCTAGCAAATCCCAGAATCAAAGGAAATCAAACTGAATATATTTATGCTGCAGTTTCTAATGATGGAACCATTGAAAACATCATATTTGCAACACCCACCTCACAACTCTTTTAAAATGGTGGTTATGTTGAGAAAAAAAATGCTTTGATGGCACAAAAACAAAGGAAGAACGTAATATCTATGAGAAAAATACTTTTTATACAAAATGTGCTAAGATGGAAAGAACTAGCAGGGGTCATACAAATTATAACAGATGGCAACAAAAATGTATGTTTAGGGGGCAGACAATGCCACTGCATTAATTACATTAATCAAGGGAAAATTTGATTTCCCTGATTTGATCAAAACAGCTCTGAAACAGATTGATGATGAAATGGGACTGAAACCTGTACAGGATTTGTCTCAAGGTATCACACGCCCTGGGACACATAAACTTTAAAGGCATGAAGCAAGATGTGGAATCCATTGGTAATTTCCAGGGGCTTCATGCATAACACCATGCATAGAATTCACACTAAAACATGGCATAAAGACAAAAGCGGAAATGTGCGTATGCACAAAAAAATCCAGATGCATAAATCTGTGCATTTGCCATCTTCCACATTCTTCCGCTTTATAAATACCGGTCAGTGTGAAAAGTAACGCATGTGCACACGCCTGTCGCCACTCACAAACTCCTCCCAAAATTACACCCCATTTGAATATGCAAATCAATATAAATAGCCATTAAGCTCAGCGTTCTGTGAAAAAGCAATGGCAAAAACACTGGGGAAAATTGAACAATTTCAGCGAATACTAAGTGGAGGCAAGGAAAATTGTACTATTTTTTGGTTTAAATAGTGGTATAAATAACAAAAGGAAGTTGATTGAGTGACATAGAGTGTCGGATAAACTTGAAAGTTCAAGTTCACAAAGTCGCACAGTGCCCAAAATAAAAAAGAAATTGTCAGATATCAAAGTCGCTGTGGAAAGGCTAGTCGTAGCCCACCGTCTGAGTGTCATATGAAAGCTTATTAGGGTACAAAGAAAAGAAAAAAATAGGGACACAGTGAGAAAAAAGCTTGAAATGTCAACTTTAATCTTGAAATTTCTACTTTAATCACGTAGTTTATTTTGTCATTAAAGTAGAACATCATAAATGTCATCTTTAAATCGTTTAATTTACTAGTTTCTCAAATACCATCATAACTATAGTAGCACATTAAATGCTTTGTTTTGTATGTGTTCTTCTATCTGCTGTATGTGTGTGAATCACTATGTGCTTCTTAAACGACTGGACACAGAATCCATTACATTTGTGATATTACAGCTCTCTGAATAAATAAAATACTGAGATGTATACTTGATATTATTTTCATAATGATAGTAGTTAAAGCATGTTATTAAACCAGGGAATATGGTGGTGCAGTGATTGTGACGAGCTAGCGCCCAGTCCACAGACTGCCTCACGCAAGATGCTAGCTGCTCCATGCGCAACCTTCAATTAAATAATTTATTGCAGCAGTACTATCTCTTTCAAATGTACTAACCCCAAATTCCTGTCCTTCCCTTTCTTTCTCCAAGTAACCAATCGCCACACAATCAGCTCTGTAATAGATGTTAAGCCATCTGTAAGCTTAGAACGCTGATTCTTCAAAACTTTTAAGGAATATTGAAATATTTTCATAGTACGTGTTTAATTATTCTATCCATCTATCTTTCCAGTATCACGCCAGCCCCAGCAAGAATACAGCACAAGGCACAAATAATCCCTGAATGAGGCACCAGATCATCTCTAGCGCTGTGCCACCCTGTCCTCATATGTTTAATTATTAACAATATAGATTATTTAAATGATGTTAACATTTTATCTGTATAATGTAATGAACATATGTTGCTGCATTTCATTTTAAAAATGCTATCGTCATCATATGTAAATACATGCTTTATAAAGTGGCTCATGGTTGTGCAATATTATAACTGTATCGCAAGTTTACAGTGAGGTAATACTAAGTACAAACAGTTCTACAAGGACCACTTGATGGACTGAATGAGTGTGTTTATAGTTCTGTTTTTGAACCGCGATGTCCCTACAGAAAAGGCTCTGAAGTGTTTGCTGTTTGAGAACAGTTCAATAGATAGCATGGCTGAGGCAGCATGTGCTTGATGCTGTATCCCGATAATTCTCATTCCGATCAGATTGCACACTCAGATACAGTGGAATAAATAGTGGTGCAGCTATGGTATTTGGAATAGTTTGGCCATTCTGTGGACCATTATATTGTTACAGGTTAATTACAATCAGATGCCTTAAACTAATAAACAATTTGCGGTTAATTTCAGTGTATATGATAAAGCAGCGTCAGGGATGTGGATCTAAAAAAGAAAGGGAAACCACACTGGACCAAAAGCACTGCTTTGATACTGGGTGGCGGCAGTTTGCAAAACCGAGCGGAGAACCTGCATACGGCATGCATTTAGCTTGGCTTTACGCCAAGTTTAGGTTTTATACATTTCGATTTGAGCGTGGAAACAGGAGTACGTAACATTTTTGTGCATATGCACCGTTTATACATGAGCCCCCAGGCTCCTGATACATTCCCATTTTTAGTGGCTATTTCTAAACTGTTTGGTACAATAATGCATCACGTTTTTGCTACTCTCTTCTGGAACTGTGGTACTTATTATGAGCTCAGTTTTAAAGAAATTTAATTTGTTTTAATAATTGGCATTGACAGGAAATAATTGTAACTTTGAGAGAACTTTCAATCAATATTATTATTTTATTTGCTTTTTATGGACAATTGTCACTGCCTTGACCAATGTATCTGCTGTTTAGATGTGCTGGGACACTGTAGAAGGCAGTGAGTGTTCCCCATGCCTGATGTGTTCAGCTATAAGTTAGTATGCTTTGTTGATATGGTTGTCTGCATGGAGGTGCAACAGGTAAGATCTGCTATGAGTTACGCATGGCTGACTGCTTCAGAAACTGGTTTAGGTTGGGTCTGAGAGAGCTTTTTTCAGTTACTTGTGGTACAAGGTGAGTGTTCCAACACACCCTCATTTTTCTATCTTATCCCTTCACTGCTCAGATTGGCTTCTTCATTGTCTCTAATCTGTCAGTTGCCTCTTGGAACAGCCACTACCTTGGGCTGAACTTCACATGAGTAGGTGATATCAATTGCTTGTAAAGAGAAATGATTTTGTGTTCTCATAGGAATCCAAACTGTTTACCAAAGATTTGCCCAACATTTGTAATAAACGCTACTTCATAGCATTTTGCACATCAGCTCATTCTAGGAAATGTGTAGTGTTTATTTTCCTATGGCACATCTTCCAGATGAAAATATTTGGCACAGTTTCAGATGAATCTTATAGGTTCTGATTTGTGCTTTTGGGGAGTGGTGACAGAAAAGTAGAGCTGTATTGTATTTATTCAACAACCCTGTATCAATTATCTTTTTAAATTAATCAAAACCTTAAATTTGTAAAGATGTTTTATTACTTTGGTCATGGATGCAAACACTTTTGTCATTCCCTTGCTAAAAGAGATACTAGCTTCCCTTTGCCAACACATTGCATGCTTGAAACATTTGTTTCTGTGTATTAGTTTCTCATTTAGCTTATGTTTGGCAAGTGAAAGTATTGCTAAGTCACATTGCTAAGATACTTCAGCATCGTTTAAAAAGAAAATGCGTTTAACATAAAATATCTTGGCCTCAGCAGAGTGTAGTAGGCCTCAGCATGGCAGAAGAGAGTGAATATAAAACTTATCTTTGCAACTTTGCCTTCAAATATAACCTTTCTTTTATAACAATACTAGCAAAATACCCGCACTTCGCAGCGGAGAAGTAGTATGTTAAAGAAGTAATGAAAAAGAAAAGGAAACATTTTGAAAATAACGTAATATGATTGTCAATGTAATTGTTTTGTTACTGTTGTGAGTGATGAGTGTTGCTGTCATATATATATATATACAGAATATATATATATATACACACATATAAACATATATACAGTATATATACATATCCATACATATATACATATACACATATACACATATATATATACACACACACATATATACATACATATATATATATATATAAACTGCTCACAAAAATTAAAGGAACACTTTGAAAACACATCAGATCTCAATGGGAAAAAGAAATCCTCCTGGATATCTATACTGATATAGATTGGGTAATGTGTTAGGAACGAAAGGATGCCACATCGTTTGATGGAAATGAAAATGATCAACCTACAGAACCCTGAATTCAAAGATGCCCCAAAAATCAGAGTGAAAAAATTATGTGGCAGGCTAGTCCATTTTGCCAAAATTTAATTGCAGCAACTCAAAATTGTACGCAGCACTTTGTATGGCCCCTGTGTTCTTGTATACATGCCTGACAACATCGGTGCATGCTTTTAATGAGATGACAGATGATGTTGTGGGGAATCTCCTCCCAGATCTAGACCAGGGCATCACTGAGCTCCTGGACAGTCTGAGGTGCAACCTGGTGGCATTGGATGGACCAAAACATAATGTCCCAGAGGTGTTCTATTGGATTTAGGTCAGGAAAGTGTGGTGGCCAGTCAATGGTATCAATTCCTTCATCCTCCAGGAACTGCCTGCATACTCTCACCACATGAGGCCAGGATTTGTCGTGCACCAGGAGCCACTGTATCAGCATAGGGTCTGACAATGGGTCCAAGGATTTCATCCTGATACCTAATGGCAGCCAAGGTGCCTTTGTCAAGCCTGTAGCGGTCTGTGTGACCCTCCATGGATATGCCTCCCCAGACAATCATTAACCCACCACCAAACTGCTCATGCTGAATGATGTTACAGGCAGCATAATGTTCTCCATGGCTTCTCCAGACCCTTTCACTTCTGTCACGTGCTCAGGGTGAACCTGCTCTCATCTGTAAAAAGCACAGGGCACCAGTGGTGCATCTGCCAATTATGGTATTCTATGGCAAATGCCAATCGAGCTGCATGCTGCTGGGCAGTGAGCTCAGGGCCCATTAGAGGACATGGGGCCCTTGGGTCACCCACATGAAGTCTTTCTGGTTGTTTGGTCAGAGACATTCACACCAGTGGCCTGCTGGAGGTCATTTTGTAGGGCTCTGGCAGTGCTCATCCTGTTCCTCCTTGCCCAAAGGAGCAGATACTGGTCCTCCCGATGGGTTATGGACTTTCTATGGCCCTCTCCAGCTCTCCTAGAGTAACTGTTTGTCTCCTAGAATCTCCTCCATGCCCTTGAGACTGTGCAGGGAGACACAGCAAACCTTCTGGCAATGACACGTATTGATGTGCCATCCTGGAGAAGTTGAACTACCTGTGCAACCTCTGTAGGGTCCAGGTATCGCCTCATGCTTCCAGTAGTGACACTGACTGTAGCCAAATGCAAAACTAGTGAAGAAACAGTCAGAAAAGATGAGGAGGGAAAAATGTCAGTGGCCTCCACCTGTTAAATCATTCCTGTTTTGGGGGTCATCTCATTGTTGCCCCTATAGTGCATCTGTTGTTAATTTCATTAACACCACAGCAGCTGAAACTGATTAACAACCCCCTCTGCTACTTAACTGACCAGATTAATATCCCATAAGTTTCATTGACTTTATGCTATACTCTGATTAAAAAGTGTTCCTTTAATTCTTTTGAGCAGTATATATACATACACATACATCCACATATATATATACATATTGTAAGATATGGCCGGCCATTCATCCCAGCCAATACCCCCAAGCCGCCAGGTGGAGCCCTCCTTGCAGCATGGAGGTCCCCAGAAGACCAGCAGGGCATCATGGACAATGTGGTTTTTATGCACAGCCCTGCTGGATGCCATGGGGGCCACAGGAGGGAGCTGCAGGGAGGACCGAGGGCTTCTTCGTGCCCTGTGACCCGGAGGTTCGTCATAGGAAGAGCGACGGACTTCCAGGTTGAAGAAAAGGACTATTTACCCTGACCCGGAAGGAATAAAGACTTGTGGACTGTTGGGCAGAAACACCTCCGGGTCAGGGAGCATAAAAGGACTATGGGAACTCCCAGAGAACGAGCTGAGTTGGGAGGCAGGGTGGCTAAGTGTCTGGGAGTTTGGAGGATTGGTTTATTTGAGAATTGTTGGCTTATTAGAGAATTGTGGAGAGGAGCATGCTTTGTGCACAATTATTATTATAATAAATAATTATTGGACTTTTTATCTGGTGTCTGACGTGTGGTCTGAGGGTACAAGGGTGCGAGCAAAACCCTAATCTGTCACAATATATATATACATATCTACATATACACACATACATACATCCACACACATATATACACACAAATACATATATATACATACAGACACATATATAAACATATATATACATATACATACATATATACATACATATACACACACACATATATATATACTCTTTGGGGTGCGAGCAACTGTTGCTGGGGGTGCCAGAATCCATCAAGGAAGAAAAATGAAAAACATTATTTGTACAAAATCTTAATTTATTTATCCATTCCTAAATAATTAAATGGGCAGGCTATTTCGTATCAGTGCAATATGTTGCTTGTTAAAACGGATGACTCCCGCTCTTACGTGCAAGTCTGTGTGGATATTATGAACTATTGTATCTGTTCAAGTTCTATTTAAATTTTAAATAGAAGGAATTTTTATTTAGTCGACAGAAATGTCTTTGGTAGGAATATAAGTTAAATGTAGGCATCATTGCATAAATCTTTCTTGAACATAGAAATGTAAAGAGTAAATTCGCCTTACATTCCAACCAAAGATATTTGTGTCGACTATATAGAACTTGAAAAGATATATTTTTTCGAATGTGATCGTGCAATTCAGATCGAGTTGACGCGCACTACATTGAGCTCGCGTGCTATTGTGGTTTCGCCTGCATGCCTCAATAAGTCACCCTCCCCTCGCTCTTACTTTTTTACCATTCATCTAATGATTACACTGAGTATGGCTTTACCAAAACAATTATTGATGGCGAATAAAGTATCCATTATTCATAAAGCTTCAATTGATGATCTGTCTTTCTGCGTTAACCGCATATTTTTTCATATGTCTCAAACCAAGGGGATGCGAGGGTAAAATGAATCGGGAAGCGCTGATATATATGTATGTGTGTATATATATATATATACATATATACATATATGTATATATATATATATATATATATATACATATATGTATATATATAGTGAAATAGTTTTACTGTGAAATAATGCAAAACGTACGCGACACGTGTTTGGCCCTAATTTTGGGGTCATCAGGCGTACATACTCAGTGCACCCCCTCTCGGGAATCAAACCTCAGACGTCGGCGCTAGAGGCGAATCCTCTTCCATTGCGCCACGGCGTGTGGTTTGTCTGTTTGAGAGTATGTAGATTGGGGTATATATATATATACTCGTGCTTTGCAGTGGAGAAGTAGTGTGTTAAAGAAGTTATGAAAAAGAAAAGGGAACATTTTAAAAATAACGTAACATGATTGTCAATATACAGTAATTGTTTTGTGACTGTTATGAGTGTTGCTGTCATCAAGGATTTGATTATCATTATTTCTTTCAATCAGGTTCGTATTTGTAGAATGTGTTGTGTTCAAGTTACATTCCGTGTTTGTCAATCGTTGTAAAGATAACAGGTTTCATTCATCAATTCGTTTCTTACTGCATCAATAAACAGCTCGTCTTCCTCTTTATCTGAGACGTGACACACTGCATGCATGGATTTTTTTTACACTGTCTTCCTTTAGCGAGACATTGACTTTTTCCACCGTGTGCTTTGTTTCCGCAGTAGTTGCACTTATGAATATGCTTGTATGTGTCAGACGCTTCATATTTTTTTGCTGCCTTCTCAATTGTGTAATTCGGTTTTTGTTCAGCACTCTTTGGAACTGTTGCTTTTTGTCTATGCACTGTGTCAGTTCACGTGAGCCGCTCGGTGTACATGCATCGAAGGTTCCCAGCTGTGCTGGTGCCATTTCGTGCGATGTCCACGGCTGTATTTAATGTTAGCTAAGACCCGGCACTTAAAAGTTTGTCTCGCAGTTTCGCTGAGTTTGTGCCAAACACCACCCTGACCATCTCATCTTTGTCTGCATAAGCACAGTCCTTCACCCATGAATATTTAGTGGCAGTGTTTCTATTGGATTGCCGCTGACGGACGGCCTTATATGGGCAAGCACTAAATTACGTGGGAGGCATAACTCCGCCTCCCACGGCCATCGAGCAGACGTCTATTATAGTATGTGGACGAAAAAATAGGTTCCAGTTATGACCATCACACATAGAATTTCGAAATGAAACCTGACCAACTTTTGTAAGTAAGCTGTAAGGAATGAGCCTGCCAAATTTCAGCCTTCTAACTACACGGGAAGTTGGAGAATTAGTGATGAGTCAGTGAGTGAGTCAGTGAGGGCTTTACCTTTTATTAGTATAGATAACAGTTTTCCAGTTTGCACTGCGTTTGGAAAAACCACCATGATGTGAATGGGATCTTCTTTTTAATGTGTTGTGAAAAGGTGACAAAAACATAGAACAAAATGATGCAAGGCCTCGAAAAAGAAATACAAACAAGACCAGGACTTTCATTGGCCTACCTAGATATAGGCCCCTCCCCAGGCAGCCTGACCCCAAACACTTAAGATATAAGTGTACACAGCCTAAAAATGGGGAACCAGTCTATCACAAAATTATTTTATAAATGTCCTGGATACACAAAATTCCCTTCAGGGGAGAGGGTAAACTATCAAATCTCAGTGTGATGAATTAAGAGCATTAACAAGATCTGAATTCAGTTCTTTGCTTACAGAAAATGGATTTGGAAATCCAACAGATGTGAGCTTGATATTATGTTTCTAGAACTGTCTATTAAATAATGAATATTAGGACTGTGGAAATGTGATGCATTAGCATCCATTGCAGCTCCCATATTAATACAATTTCTGAGTTTTAATTTTTTCTGATAAAAGAAGTTAATTCTTTTTAGTCAAAATGCCTCTTCCGAGGCTACTTGGAAAGTATCCTCAGTGAACTCTCCAATTGCTTGAGCTTAAAAGGCTCTGGATTTCTGTGAACTCTGGAAACTCATTGAGTCCCTATTGACTGCCTGTGGTATAGCATGTCCATAGCTCAGCTGAAAAGCCAGTTTTTAAATAAATAATCGCTGCACTCGCGGCTTATAGTGGGGGTGTGGGTAGTGGAGCGGCTCTTGGATGTTACATGATGTGGGCATTTCTTTGCTTAAGTGCACAGGTGGGGAATAGTTCATATCCGTAATTGATGCCGAGAGCTGCTAATTGCCACACCTGTGCCATGTCCCCATAATAAATAGGAGAAGTGTGAGTGCGGAGAGGGAGAATGATGATCAAAAGAACGCAGGTTAGAGGTGGTGAAATAAGAAGATGCTGGGAGCGATCAGAGAAGGCGGCTGGGAAGTGAGCCCTAGCAGGGTCTTTGACCAACACCTGGGGAACAGAATGAAGTGGTCGCTCCTACTCAGCACTTTGGAGGAGCAGGAGTATCCAGAAGGTGGTTGGCTTGCTGTATAAGGTAGCGGGAGTCAGGAGGCTTGGGAGGTGAAAGCCAAAGCGTGAGCACCGTCATCGCTGGAGAACCCAAGTCAGTCTGGAGAGCTCTACAGACCGCAGGGCTACAGACTAGAATGAGAAGGTCAGCTGCAGGTAGGGCGACTCCCCTGGTGTATGGCCCAGATGGGAGAAGCAGGGAAGCCGCCAGTAGAAGAAGGCACCGGGTTTTGCTTTTAAAAGACTGCTTTCAGCCATTGTTTTAACCTTGTTTTTAAAGGATTTATTTATTGGATTTTAACCTCCACTGTTTTACCCTGTTTTTAATGGATTATTTATTTATTGACTTTTAGAAGCACTGCACTGTTTTGGACACTGATCTGGTTTTGTCATTTTTAATAAAAGCATTCTTGTACCTTTTTGCACCATCCCCTTGCTTCGTTGGTGTCCTCACTTTCCAGCTCATCCGGCTACATTACCGAAGGTGTCAGGTTCGAGAGGCTCTTTAAAGGGAAGTGGGCGCCATGGAGATGAAACCTCCTCCTGATTTCTTTTTGGGCAGAATTAACATTTACATTTATGTAGAAGATGAACTTTTCTGCTTATTTCACAGAATTAAACTCTTTACTTAATCTGGCCATGATCATCCACTTTTAAAAGCAAACAACCACCAGTCGTACCACCCAATAGCTCCAGTGAATGCTAATGTAATACTGCTAGTGAAGCATCTTGGGTATTGTCTATACCTGGCCATTCACAAATCTATTCATTGTAGCCAGGCAGGAGATAGTATGCAGCTAAAGCCCCCATCATGTCAAACCCTGCAGCCCTTTGCCTGTTTACCTGGAGAAAGCCTTTTAACTGTAATATTTTGAGTTTTAGCTGCTATTGGTTTTCAGTGAGGGCTATATAAACATGATCAAGAAACTGTAGCCCTCTCTTGTGGCAGTACTTCTCACCAATTCAACTATTTCACAACCTTTTCTGATTCATAAAGGCACCAGAGCACACTGTCTTATATCCTCTTTAATTTTAAATATCACACTTGAGCCCCTTGCCATTACTCCTGACATGCCATCAGTCTTGACTTGACAACTCCTGTTGCTGCTTCTCTGTAAGTGATTGACTCTGATCTTTCACATATGTTTTGTTTAATGGTTGTTTTGAAACTCTGCATGGCTACAAAATTAACTGATCTAAATCTGCTCACTTTCCTTTAATCTCCTTTTAATGTGTTTTCAGTTTGTTTTACCTCCACCCTTACCAATGGCATAAATACCTAAACACTGACATCTCTCATTTTTCCAGGACATTGTAGCATCCAATTGTTTTTGTGTCTTTTAGAATGTGCAAGTACCACATGGGATTATCGGGTAACTAACCAAGGAACAAATGTGGGCCCTTGCCAGGAAGGGAGGTCAAAATAATGGAAGGGCCTGGGGAGTTAGCCTTTTCAGAGTATACGCTTCCCTGGCACAATACAGGGCAGCTTTCTTGTGTCACTGCTCTCATTTTCCAGGGTGTCATGGGTGCCACCAGGGGAGCTGCAGGGTTGGACTTTCCCTTCTTTATGACGCTTCTGCCTCACCCAGAAGTACCCCTTCTGGGCCCTGCCCAAACCCCAGAAAGGAAGGATTCATTGTACCTAAATGTACTTTGCTGTGGAACAGTTCTAGAAGGGCTGTAAAGATATTTAAAAAAATGTAAAAATCATTGTATTTGAACCCATGACCATGTTCATGTCAGTTGTGTCCAAGGTTTGGGGTTCAGTGACACCTCGTTGACCTCAAGTGTTAATAAGTCTCTTGGATCCACTATCATTTTATTCCAGGTTAGCCATTATTAAAAATGAAGATTTGTCATTAATTTCAATTTAAAAAAATTATCACACAAAATCAAATTCTTTATAATGGAATTGGTCACTACATTGTGAATGTTTATTCTTCCGTAGATTGAATAACAAAATTTGAGAAATTAAGTGATGCTACCTAGACCATATTTTGTAATTACAACACTATACTTTTCTGACACAAAAGCTTCAGTTTCATCAGCACCAATAAGCTGTTGACTATCTTACTTACGAAATTTTCTCTAAGGATACCACAAACACCATTAACCTTTCCACCTCCTCCAGAAATAGATGAAAAAGAGGAGGAGGATGATGAGGAAGTGGTATATGGAGAAAGACAGCTGAAGAGTAAGGTTTGCACATTTTTGACAATCTACAATATTGTCTACAATATAAGAGAGCTTTAAAGACAGGAGTTATTTGTTTGATAACTTTGTTTATTCACATGCTAACTCTGAAGGCTCTGACAAGCCTTATATTACTGTGTTGATTCATTGCAAAGCTTGAGTGAGATTGCTAAATGCAAAACATATGAAGCATTTATGGCATGCTGTTGCCTTAAACGTATCATTACTATTTGAAGGCGACAGAATACCATGACAAGTGTATAAAAATGCAGTAGCAGCACTAGAAAAGGCAATTGAGGCATGTGAAAGGTAACAGAAGCACACCGAGATTAATTCACTGATTCAAATGCTGAAAATGAGATAAAGAGGCCACATTTTAAAGCTTGAAAGAAATAACTACAAGATTGCCTAATTGATGTCTTTAAAATCTTAAGAAGACATAGGCAAATTCAGTCTGACTACTGTACTTTTTTTTCACTGTTGGTTGACAGCTGAGACAATGGTTGGACATTGATGAATCTCAGCAGGTGCAGAAAAGAAAGACAGAAAACACTTCTTCACGGAGGCATGATTATTTCCAAAGGGCTATGAAAGACTGTCATCAGGACTAAAAACACTGGGTGTGTGAATATGTTTAAGGGTCACACGTAATATACTCACAGGAAAGGTTATCCTTTAGTCAAAAAGGTCTATAAGCTTTCTGGCAAAGTAAATTTAATATCAGGTTGTCATTTTCCCTTTAGCATTCATGAATGGATTAATGTGCCTAGGTGAATGTGACATGGTTGGCTAAATAGTCCATTTCCATTCACCAATTTGTTCTTCATAACACTGTTTATTCAAGTTTTGTGAAGCATGCACAGGCAACTGTCTTTTCAAAGTACAGGGGAACCTTTTGGAAAGATGCATTCTGTTGCACTCTTGACTTGGAAAAAGAAGATAAATTTTTCGTGCCTAAGCATTTCAAGCTACGTTCATTAAAATGGCAACCTGCAGAGGAAAAGGCTCACAAAGGAAAAGTATTTTTGTTCAAAAGTGTGAAAGGGAGAATCTACAGGGACTGTCCTGCTATTGCCTTGTATTTGCTTTTTATGTTTTGATCCTTTATTACAGCTGTGGTTAGCTTCATATTGTAGAAGGCAATTTAAGCATGACCTTCTAAAACTTAACCCTTGAAACAAATTTTTGACTATGAGTTGATCATGAAATTATTTGGCCTGTACAGAATGAGTGTGTTCTGGAGGTTCGGGTTTGTTATATCTTCAGATGCATACTTACTTTATAAGTGTGAAGACCGGAGTACTAATCTGTGTGCTGCATGTTATGTATTCCAGGGAAAAGAGACATTAACTTACTCCAGTTATGAAACTGTCTAATACATAGCCATAGGGACAAAAGACCTGGGAGTATTGGCTAAAAGACTGCCATCCTGGGCCGGCTTCCTCTCTAGCAGCCAGGAGGTTTTGTCACCTCTGCTGTTCTATCCTTGGCACTTCCCTCTCAACTACTGTGTTCCCTCTAGGATCCTGGGAGAATACCTTTCTTATTCTGTTGTCTATGTCTTGCAGAGTAGTCAGCACACATGTAGGGTTCTCCATCACAGAGTGACCCCTGCTCTCAATTCACTGGTATTCACAAGACTTTTTCTCCTGCCAGTGTAGTTGTCTCTGTTTTCCAAAAACCTGCTATGGAAATTTTTTTCTTGTCATATTACATCTTGGTAGTGCCCTTACTCCTGGCAATTTCCTGTTATCCAGGTATCTGACCAGTATAGATGTTTTGAGTGAAAGTCATAGTAAAGATACTGTTTATATGTGTGTTCTCAATGTTACTTTATGTCTGTGAAACATGGCCATTCAGTGTGTTTTCATGCACACACATAGTTGGGTTAATGAGAATAGCTAATTAAAGGCAGAAACCTGGATAGTTAATAATTCGTGTTTACATGCGCAAGTAATCTTTTGGAGTTCTTCCTTGGTGGAATGCTCCGATGTCTTTAAACTGCATAAACAATGAGTTAACTGTCATCATCCACCACCATGAATTCAAAAATAAGCATGTGGATGTGATAATTTCCTTGTGTTTTATAAATATGTTTAGTCATATCAATGCTCTATGTATAAGTTTCTGTTACCAGATTGCACCCTGCACATTTTGTTTCTGTTTTTTTGTACAATTGAGCCTTGCGAAGGACCCGGTATGTGTGTTTCTTGCTTTACACCCAGAGCTACTGGAACAATAATACCTCAATTATTTTTACTTCAATAAGTATTTTGTCAGGTTACTCATTACTTTAAAAAGTAATGTTACTTTTAACGTGTTACCCTAATGCTCTTGAGATTGTGTTGCTGAGTTTAGTACTATACGTTTAAGGTCATCAACATAAATTTAGCAATTTCTGAAATATTGAGACAGATTACCTCAGCCAGGAGAAGGAATAATGTGATCGCCCATAAATTTTCCTTTGGAAATGTATTTTACGGATGCCTCTAACGGCTGCTGAAAGCATGTGCAAAGCAAACATGTGTGCAGGCAGACAGAGTGCAATATACATGCACAGACTACAAAGTCCTTCACAGTAACCCCAGTTATGTGTTTACATGGCACCTACCTCCATTAAACAGCTTTCTCACAGGCTAATAACTTGGTTTCTCTAATCATAATAAGGGTTTACAAGGCATTTTAGAAATCAGGTTTCTGTAAATAATTAGGCTATTGAAGCGAACATAAGCATGCAAACTGAGAAAAAAAGAAATTTCAGAATTGAATGTGTTTGAAATGAGATGTTACAAGAAGATTTTGAAAATTGGAGTGAGATAAAAAGTGAAAAGTAAAGCCATTTGAAAAGCTCCTAAATGTATAAAAAAAGATTTGAAAAGTAATTAAGGAATGGAAGTTAGGGGAGAATGGAATGGATGGGAGAGGAGATGCTAATCAGAATGATGATAGAGAGAAAAAGGAATTGGAAACAGCAAGTAGGAAGACTAGCAAGGAGATGGATTGATGCCACCTAAGACTGGCTGGGAGTTGGAGAATGGGAAGCAATAAATATGGCTAAGAAAGAAAAGAATTCTGGAATCCATCTGGAAAAGAATGAAAAGCACTATTGGCCCCCAAGGTCCCTACATGGACTCCAGAGCATCTCTGGATAGATGTTTGACAAATTAATTTACTGTAAATCTTCACCTTGGCCCTTTGTTATAAGGGTAAAAAGGCAGATCATAATTTACAGTAAAACCTCAATTATCCATCACTCGATTAAACATCTTTGTTAACTGTCAGGGCAAAAAAAAAGCGCATGCCATCAGACGTTGGCAAACTACAACCCACAGGCAGAATTCAGCACCTGATATATGGGTGCAAGTGGTCTGCAGGCTACTTGTAAAAATCTTTAATACTCTGTTCTTCATAAGGTGTTCTTAACAAGATGATGCTACAGTTAGTTGGTTGTACAGTACATGTAGTTGCCATGCAGTGTCATCCAAGACGAGATAATTAAGTCCATCAGGATTGTTTCTTTAGCAATATGCTAAACTGTCCCATTACCTTATCTAAATACTTCTTAAAGTTTGTCAAGGTTTATGCTTCAACTATGTGTTGTGAAACAAACTCCGACACAGACAGACACAGGAGGTACAAGTGCAAGCACACGCTTTATTTTTTTAATTTTTCCCCACATAAGAAATGCCTTCCCCGTTTCCCACAAGCACAATACAGTCCAAGCAAACACAGAACAACACAATTTCTTCCTTTTCTCTTTCTCTTTTTACTCCTCCGGTCAAGCTTCATCTCCTTCCTCCTGACTCTGGCTCCTTTGTAAGGCACCTGGAAGTGATCCAGGTGCTTGATGATCTACTTCCTGCAGCACTTCCAGATGTGGTGGAAGAACCGCCCATATGGGCTCAGCAGCAGCTGCAGCACACCCTGGCTCCCTGAGTCTCAACAGAGCTGTATCCAACTCCAACTCCCATGGAGCCCTGCTAGAGTCTGTGTAAGTAAAAAAAAACTCCCCCAAGGAAGACAGAACAAGTTCAATCAATAACATTTTTATTCAGTTACAGATGAATATGTGGATTATATGTGGCAAGGCAGATGAGCAGTTGCATTTTTTGTCTATTGGCTTTTAATAATTTCTTCTTCCTCCCCCTTATTTCTTAAAAATAAACATAATATTGTTTACTTAAGAATTTTGTTTTAGTACGCTAATGGGACATCTGTTCTTATTGCTTTCACTGATCAGATAGACCCTAACGAAGGAAAGGTCATTTATCCTGTGTCAAATAGGTGCATTCCTAAGACACTGGAAATTGTCTTTGGTCAGCTTACTGCACCCTGTCTTATGACAGTCTCCTGTGTGAATAACCTGCCATTATAGCAAAACAGCTTTGTCAGCTATTAACCCTTAGTAGCTTGCAAGCAGTTAATTTTTCTTTCACAAGTCCTAGGCACCACTGCAACCCAGGGGGGGCTGCCACCTAGCACTCTGAGGAAGGTAATGCTCTGGCCATGCTTTCTACCCCGGTCCTTCCATCAGGCAAGGGCCCTGGCTGTCCGCCACAGTGTCTTGGTACTTTTTTCCAGACTCCCACAACTCTTTAGTAAAGAAGTGCTCACTGGCTTCAGCCCTAACTGCACTTCCCCTTAATTTCCACTGGTGCCCTAAAGTATACACTCACCTAAAGGATTATTAGGAACACCATACTAATACGGTGTTTGACCCCCTTTCACCTTCAGAACTGCCTTAATTCTACGTGGCATTGATTCAACAAGGTGCTGAAAGCATTCTTTAGAAATGTTGGCCCATATTGATAGGATAGCATCTTGCAGTTGATGGAGATTTGTGGGATGCACATCCAGGGCACGAAGCTCCCGTTCCACCACATCCCAAAGATGCTCTATTGGGTTGAGATCTGGTGACTGTGGGGGCCATTTTAGTACAGCGAACTCATTGTCATGTTCAAGAAACCAATTTGAAATGATTCGAGCTTTGTGACATGGTGCATTATCCTGCTGGAAGTAGCCATCAGAGGATGGGTTCATGGTAGTCATGAAGGGATGGACATGGTCAGAAACAATGCTCAGGTAGCCCGTGGCATTTAAACGATGCCCAATTGGCACTAAGGGGCCTAAAGTGTGCCAAGAAAATATCCCCCACACCATTACACCACCACCACCAGCCTGCATAGTGGTAACAAGGCATGATGGATCCATGTTCTCATTCTGTTTACGCCAAATTCTGACTCTACCATTTGAATGTCTCAACAGAAATCGAGACTCATCAGACCAGGCAACATTTTTCCAGTCTTCAACTGTCCAATTTTGGTGAGCTTGTGCAAATTGTAGCCTCTTTTTCCTATTTGTAGTGGAGATGAGTGGTACCCGGTGGGGTCTTCTGCTGTTGTAGCCCATCCGCCTCAAGGTTGTGCGTGTTGTGGCTTCACAAATGCTTTGCTGCATACCTCGGTTGTAACGAGTGGTTATTTCAGTCAAAGTTGCTCTTCTATCAACTTGAATCAGTCAGCCCATTCTCCTCTGACCTTTAGCATCAACAAGGCATTTTCGGCCACAGGACTGCTGCATACTGGATGTTTTTCCCTTTTCACGCCATTCTTTGTAAACCCTAGAAATGGTTGTGCATGAAAATCCCAGTAACTGAGCAGATTGTGAAATACTCAGACCGGCCCGTCTGGCACCAACAACCATGCCACGTTCAAAATTGCTTAAATCACCTTTCCTTCCCATTCTGACATTCAGTTTGGAGTTCAGGAGATTGTCTTGACCAGGACCACACCCCTAAATGCATTGAAGCAACTGCCATGTGATTGGTTGATTAGATAATTGCATTAATGAGAAATTGAACAGGTGTTCCTAATAATCCTTTAGGTGAGTGTATGATTCACCATTAAGCTGAAAGAATTCTTCTGGATCTTCATTGTCAATGCCTTTGACAATTCTGAAGATCTGAAGAAGTCTCCTCTGCTGAAGACTGAAGAAGTGTAATTCCTTGAGTATGTCAGAGTACAACATGTCCTTAATTTCTGGGATGCACCTGGTGTTATAAACAATCAAAAAAATTGTGTGCAAATTTTTTAAATGCAGTAATCATAAAATTATGAGTAACTACAGAAAATGCAACCCTCAAACCATGTGAGACGGAATGCAAATTATGTTTTTAATGTTAAGGTAAAACCTAGAATATTTATGACTTAAATAAACACAATGAAGTCCTGGAGTCTGAGCTCTAAGTGAATGGAAAGAAAACTGAAGAAAGTTAAAAAACAGTTTATGGCTCTATTGTTATCAGTCTGTCTGTATATCAATATCACATACTTTCATGTGTGTTTCAAAGAAGTATTAAAACATAGTTGCCTTACACATGCCTTTTAGGGTATAAGAAGTCTTACAGTTTCAAACAACGCACAATAATCAGTTATAACTTTTCAAAATGTCAACATGGCTTCTTTCAACTATGTATTTATTTCTGTTTCTTATCTTTTTATTTGCTTAGTTACATTCAAATGGCAGAGACTTTCCCCATGGTATGCCATATCTGCATCAATATTTATTTTTGGAAACTGAACAGTTGATAATATTCTCACTTAGACAAAGATTGTCGCAGTTGGTGGTTATAAGCCTTTCTTTAGTTTTCCTCTTCCTAAAAGTGTTCTAATGTATGTCTTTGTCTTTCAAATGACACTTTACTTATATGTCTCCTGCACAAGATCACAAATAGAAAATAAAGGTGCTCTTCTTTATCTAAACCACTGTGATCAATTCCTGCAAGACTATGGTGCAAAAATGGTAAATATGATGCTAAATATAACCCAAATAAAAAAAGCTAATAGGTAATTTGTTATTCATGTGTGAATTAATAAGTTTTAGTACACACAAGCACTGTTCTTACTTCAGGATATTTATCAGTGAAGAAAGAAAATGTAAACAATACAACTTTAAATCCAAAACTGTCATTGTATTCTCTGTTTATTGAGGCCTTTCAGGTTTATGCAGGAGTGAAGACACAGAGCATGGATGAGTTCAACAACCCTCTGAATCTGAGCTGGAGGCGACAGAGCTAGAGAATTCTGAATTGTTACTAATGAAAAACCAGTAATAGTGAAATCTTGAACATGGAAATGGTTTCATTTTTTCTGCAGTTAACATTTGTTCTTCTTCTTATGCATCGTCATCCAGAGCCTTTCGAATATTTGGCCTGTGCTTCTTAAACAAAAAAAAGGTAAAACCTTAATGTAAATTGAAAAAATGTAAAAACTTAAAACTGTAAATACCATTTTTTGTAAAATAAATCATAATCATATCAGTAGAGATATTAGTTTCACTACCAAAAAAAACAACTGTTATGATTTTTTTATGGTAATTTAAATATACAGTAGTGTATGTTTTTTAAGTGGATCTTTTAAAATGCATGCTAGATTATCCAGAAACTAAGAGGGAATCAAAAGGTAACATTACCATTATGTTAGCTGTTTGCTGGGATGTGGCCAAGTGATTACTTAATTAGGTACACTGACTCTGAAGGTTAATGTTAAGGGTACGTTAAGTATAAATATTTCCATGCATCACTTGTCTTTTTTTGTGGTATTGAGTTAAATATATCTGATTTAGTATCATGCAGTACTTCAAATATAAATGAATACAGTTCAAATATATAATATAGTTTCTATATTGTTTTTAATGTATATTAGTGCTTTTTCATGCCTGTAACAGGCTGTTTGATGCATGTAGAATTCCTTTTATAGCATTACCTACCCGTTAAACCTGGGGGTCTAAGTTAGTACGCAACTCCAAGAAGCACAGTGCAACTGCACTTAGTCTTAGTCTTGATCTGCTGCTAGTGCACAGATATGGGGCACATTGCAATAGCTCTAAACCCCAAAGTTAGTTTTGTTTCCATAAACACATACTAAGTTCAGATCATTGTGGGATTCTCCTGAGCTAAGAGCACACTGCAACTGACCCATTCATTTTAGAAAGAAAAGCCACACATCAGCAAAGCTCAGTAGACACAGAAAACAAAACCCTGGGTTAGACCCATACGAATTCATGACAGTATATACGACTGTAGCTGTGGAACTACGGCTGTCTTTAGTTCCATTATAGTGTATACTTTGGCACTGACTTGAACATTCTAGCAGAGACTTGTCAGATATGTAATGACCAGCATCTTAAATAACATGAACTGTTTGCTCTCCACAAATTCTGATGTCAGCTTCTGTTTAAAATTGATTCAAATGGACTTTCACTTCAAAAGAAGTAGTAACAAATAGAGTTTAGGGGCAGAAAAAGAAGGTAAACAACAAATTTTTATTAAAGTATAATAAAAAAATAAGTAGATTAGAACATTGTTAAGCAGGCAAAAAACACTCAAAGTATTTAAATGAAAAACAAAAGGTAGAAATCCCTAAAATACAAAAAACAATTAATGTAGCCCTAAGAAGAAAAGAATGATAAAAAATCTGTAAAACAAATTTGTTCGAACACACCCTTAAAAAAGGGTGCTCCCGTTTTTCATCTTACTCCTTTCATCTCTGAACTATACAAATTAAACATATTTCAAACTCTGTTGCACAGGCTTAATTCATAACAAGCCCGGAGCTGCAATGTCAGAGTGATCTTAAAATTGAAAACGAAGAGAGAGAAAGATTTGGAGCATGTGTTGATAGCACCACCTGGATTGGGGCCCGAGTGCAGCAGGTGACACCTCAGCAACACACTGGAACAGTGTGAGGTTTTTTATGGTGGCTGGAGTGCCAATCCTGCCACCAACCCCCAAATTTTTGCTGTAAGTTGGAGAACCTCCTTGTGGGTCTGGATGCAGATTAACGTCATACCCAGGATGAAGCAATTGCAGTTAAAAGGCCTTGCCCAAGCAAGGGGATTTATGGGATTCAAACCAGCACAGACCCCTAGCCTCAGAACCACCACTCCACCCATAGAAAATGCAGCAGGGGTCAAAAAGCCAAAGAAACAAAAAAAAGGTTACATAAAAAAATGACCCAAACTCCAAAAGAAACATGAAAAGTGTACTGATTCCTAAAAGTTTTTTAAGAAAATCCTAAAACATCTTGAAATGTTAAATAAGAAATGGGTCATGACTGAATGGCCATAGTGACTTCTAGTCATGTGGGAGCAACATCCCAAAATACCTAAACAATATGGTCACAGTCATAAAAATAACATACAAAAAATCAGAACCACAAACCGAAAAGAAAATTATACACCAGACGCAGAAATAAACATAAATGTTCAAAGCCCCCAAATCATAAGAATATGAGGGCTTTTTGCAACACCTGAGATCTGCTTAATGCTGTCCAAGAAGCTATCCTCATCGGCAGAATATAATGTGATGATACTGTAGAAGATACATGTAGCTATGACTCACATTGCAAGTTGACTTTGGATTTGTCTTTGTGTGGTAGAAGAAATAAAACTCATCAATAACAATGTCAGCAAAGAGTGAAGTGATAGTAAAAGACAAGGTAAATACTTTCGTCACGTAAAAATTAAGACTGTAACTCAAAAGTCAAATCACAAAAAAGTCGCAATTTATGAAATGCAAGTAGCAACAAAATCCACAAACAGGCAATTTAGTTAATCCACTTAATCATAAACAATACAACATAACAATGCCAAGGGGATCAGGAACAGACTTCAGAATCATTTTAAGATATACAGTAATTTTAGACGTAGGACTGAAAAAAATCTTTTAACTAAACTAACCCATTATTCAAATCAAGCTGCTTTTATGCAACTCGATAATATTGAGGGATTTGAGGCAAATTACATATACAGCCTGCACGCTGGAAGGCAGCACATGAAATGAGGGGCAAGACGTTGAGCCCAGGGCCATCACTGGCTTACTTACTTGTGTGTCACCAGTTGCTTCTTCTGAGTATGAAATGAACAATTAAGTTGTTATTATTGTTTCGCTGATATATACATGCAATCTGCAGTTAATAGATTCTACGGTCAGCAGGACCAAACTCTCAAAATTTCCACTGAATGATAATAAATTTAGGGAAAAATTATATAAAATATGGACAATACTACTTCACAATTAATTTTTAGAGTACATTGAAATTTTTCTTTCTTTTGCCTTTTAGGTTGTATAGATCGGTTGATTGTCTGGAGAATATCTAGAAAATGAATGAATTGACATTTTAGTAGATCATTGATTAATTTATCCCATTCTGTGTTGAATCCTGTCTTGCACCTGATGATATAACTGAGACTCTGAATTGATTTGATTACGTTCTATTGTATTTTAATATATAGTAATGCTTTGCACAATTCAGTAAAGTAAAATAATTTAAAAAGAAATTAGAACACAGAGGAAATAGTCAAATGCTCATTGTAAGTATGGTTGACTATTAGTAGAGTAGCTAAAAAAGAAGAAGCTGGATTAAAAAGCTTTTCCTGATTTAATGAAAAAGAAATTACTTTTATTTCTGCAGAGTCCACATAAATTATAGGCTACTCCTAGCCATATTAAAAGAAGTACAGAAATGTAAAAAATTAATATGAAAAATACGAAACTACAAATCTACCAGCATATAAACATTTATAAATTGGTTATTTAATAAATAAGGAAGAATTTTTCCAACAGTGTAGTGACACTTTAATGTTTAGTGGTTTGGCCTCGGCCATGGAAAGTTTATACTACAGTAGCTAGCAAGCAAGCTCCAGAAAACGGCATATTATTATTTAATTGGCTTACTGATTCACAATTAATAATGCATCCAGTGCTCTTTCGTTCTTGCTTTTAAGGAATATTTGAAATACTCTGTTTGAAAACACTGATTTAATAGTTTCAAAATGTTAAAAAGCTAATATTTGATTGTCTCGATCCAGCTATCCATTCTCAGAGCTCTGTGATGGGTCACATCATGAGATTTGTTTAGTGTATATATGAAAACTATTTATAGCCTATTTGTTCCTTTTACTAATAGTTTTCAAAGAGCACTTACCTTGGCTGGAGATGGAGTGAAATTTGGGGTTCTGCTAAGGGCCACGGGCATGGAGTACTTCCCGGCCCATATGGAAGTTAGGGCAGAAAAAGATGATTAGCCATGCAAGTCTGAAGCTGCAGAGCAGAAAGCGAAAGATTATCAAGGTAATGGCAAGGACAGAAATGAGCTGCAAGAGTTTGGAAGGGCCCAGGAAAATGGTTGCCAATTGCTTAGCGGAAGGATGAGGGAATGGAGAAACACAGTGAGAAGGGTAACTAACACAAGTTTGCTTGTCTGCCTGTGAGCAGGCTCACACATAGGAGAGTGCACTTATCTGCAGAGTCCTGGCTAAGGGAATCGTTGTGTTGCCAGCTTTGCTATGTGCTCCTCATTGGATGCACGAGATATATGGCAGCAGAGATTTGTTATGAAAAACCCTTTAAAATACAAAAGGACAGGGTGATCACAAGATATTATCTTTTGTCAACTGGGAGGTGGAGAATTTGAACTTTTTGCATACTGAGAAGAGAGCCAGTAGTTTGTTGAAGCAAGGCGAGTATAAAGTAATAACCTCCTGAGCAGTGCAAGGAGAGAAGGGTGCCATAGCAGAAAATTGATTTCCCAAATGATTTTGATGGGGCTGATTCGGTGAGCAATTTACTTGTTTATTTTGGGTATATTTTTTTTTCTCTTTGTGGTTTTTCTTTGTTGTGTGCCATCTGAACTGAGTATGATTTCATGGATGACATCACACTGATCTTTCCTTTTATTGGCTTTTCCTCAATTTCACTGCAAATAAAGATTCACTTATTTTTCCTTTTAACTTAAGTCTCGTTCCTCTACATCACTGATTTCAGTCATAAACTGCAAGATGCCTCGATAGTAGTCGTGCTGGGGTACAATGTATATGGAGAATCACAAGCTTCATCTCAAGAAGGTAAATAGCTGCAGCCTTTTCTATAAGCTTTAGAATGTCAGTCCATTGGAAGGAACATTCACACACACTTGATTAATAGATTTTGAGTTTAGGTTGTATAGTTTAGATGTAAAATCTATCCGGCCATGGTGTATGTATTGTCTTTTAGAAAGGCACCACTTACAGTACGTTTAACATGTTTTTATAAAAATGAGACTATATGCAGAATATTTTAATATTTGCTAATCGCTAATCTACTGTATTATATTGTAACACATGATCCTGTCAATCAATAGTGCAAACTTTGTTTTACATGTACAGTAAAATGTTGGCTTATGACATATGCAAACTTATATAGGGATATAAACTATGTAGGGAATGGTACTAGTAACACCAATGCTCTAAATTCAGCTGCTTTTAGAATATATATTAACTTAGGAAATACACATCTCTGTGAATAAGAAATTATTACTCAGTCCCAACTGTCAAGTATAAATTCTTGTAATAGTAAGTTTGTTTGGATGACCCCTAATACATCATATTCCTGCTTACTGGAAAGCCCACCTTTCATTTAAGATTCTGGAATGTAAAAAATCCTTTCTCATAGATCCTGCTAAACAGTATTGCAACAAACCTTTAGCTTCTTTTCATAGTAAAGAATATGTTTGAAAATCAAGTACAGTTCACAGTATGGAATTAATTATCGCCATCTGCTGGTTTCATGCTTCTACGATTTCCACCCTTGCAGCACATTCTTCAGAAATTCAGTAGCTTCCTTCTTATACATTTGTAAAAGTTGTTGACTATGGAAAGGATCCATGTTTACTTTAAATCCCGGCCATCTGAAAGGCTGCTCTAATTACCCACAGCTGTTCACTTCTGAGCTGCTTTGTTTGGCCAGCAGCTTCAAATGCAAACATTATTTTCAATGTAAATTATAGATTTGTAACAGACTAAATAAAAAGTCAGATTGTTATTGGAAATAACATGACTCTCTGTAATAATGATATTGGGAGTTTATTTATATGACAATTATAGTTTTTCCTGGCACACATTGAAGGCTAGAAAAACGCCAGCTTGAATTATTTTTTTTTAAATATTATTATCACTTTTTTAAAAGGACTTTAACTCCATTACATACCTTTATAGAATTCACTGTTCACCAGCATTCAATTATTTGACTCTTAATGAAAGCTGTGTCTTTTAATGAGGCTTCAACAATGTGCAAAATGAATGCAGTGCTTTATTGTGACCAACCAGATTATTTTGTTTTTGTTGCTTTTGATAATCACTGAATGTCTCCGAGCTCCATGTGGTACATCCATAAGAAAAAAAAAAGTATAAACGGAAATGAGTATTATAAATTCCAGGATTTCCTGAACATGACTTCATTCTTTAGAGGACACTGTATGAAAGTGGACTTTTTTGCAATAGACCATTACAAGATGTTAAGTTTTACAAATTGTCTTCTAAGTGTTTGTTCTGTGTGTTGCCATTTTTTTTTCTTTCCTCAGCTTTTTTCTGCACCTTTATCACGGTGATCCATTCATCTTCCTATCTCTTTGCTTTCAAAATCAAAAGATAACAGCAGGAATGGAATCTCATAACATGTCACTTTGAAACAGCTGAGTGTGAGAACTTAAAGAATATGCTAAGAAAATGACATATTCTGCCTATTTAAATGTTCAGGTTATTTTGCATGCAGCAAACAGCAACTCAAGACAGAGTGAAATGAGAGGTTGTCATCTGTCTTCCAACTTGACTGTCTACAGTAGGCTACAACTAGTGACAGAAGTAGTGCTTAATTTTTTTTACTTTTCATAGGGCAAAAACTTGGAAATACTGTAAATTAATTGACATCAGAAAACATTAAAAAGATGAATGTCTTTCATTTAATCTTACTGAAAGCTGAAGGTAAGATCTAGCCACCCAGAAGTTACCACTCTTAACAGGGTAAAATTTGACAATCTATAACTTATTCAATGGTTTTGCAATACATAGAATAAAACAGACGCTCAGGAGGTATACAGTGGAAGAGTGGGTATATGGAGGAACTCCTTGTGTGGTTTAACCACAGCAGAAGCTTTGACTCAAGTTAATTCTTTGTTTGTTTAATGGTTTTGTTGTTTTCTGATATTAATTGACTTTTTAAGTTATTGATGATGTTCATGGTTTTCATTTATCTTTTTAATTTATGTAATTGTATGATTTTTGTTTATATTGAGTAATTTATTAACTAGTCAGTGTTTAAATAATACATAATTACCTTTGTTTTCATAATTCTCTGTGTTATGTGGATGGAACCCCCAAAGGGCGGAGCCACCGTGACATTCCTGCTGAAGGACCGCCCTCAGCCCTTTATACCTGAGGCTGTAATTTAGGTGCTTCAGAGGTTCACTGATTGTCAAAGAGTTCATTTCTGTGAGAATTATTTTTTTCTGGTTTCTGATTATTTTGCTTCTGTCTTTGGATTATGACTTATTGATTATGGACTAGGAAGTGTTAGTTATGGGTTGCCTGTTCAGGAAATTCTTTTTTGCCTCATCTTTGCAATTTCTGTTCTTCTTTTGTTAATTTCACATAAATTCCTTCACTTATTAAAAAAATCTTTTCACTCAAGCCATTGGTTTTAACAGCTTCTTTTCCCATGTGGGGCATTTTTGCATATTTTTAGGACATTTTGGGCCTGTGCAGACCAAAGCCTTCCTGTAGAGATTTGCCAGAGATAATGAACATAAATGATTAGACTACATGTGGTTTTACCTTTGTGTGTGTTCTTCACATTGAAAAAAGAACGTATTTGAAAGATGTTCAGTCGCTGTAGGTAAACAGGTTTTACAAATGAACAGAATGGGATGCAGAATATATGCTTATCTGACCTTTTTTAGTTAAAATTTTAATTTTTTCCAAGTACAGACACCCTTTAACTGCTATTTCATTTGCATGACAAATCTAAAATATGCAATGGTAGATGTACATTGTCATTAATAACTTTTGAAAGGCAGTCATTCACAGTATAAACTACTCGATGACTGCATAGACTACAGACTGCACTTCTGCACAAATGTGGCAAACAGCTTCACACATGGGATAAGGAAATGTTGATCTATTCTAGTTTTAGACTCTGTGAAGAACTACAGTAAATCCACATTTTTTACCAATAAATAAAGACCCTATTAATAATAAAATTGTCTAGGACTGTCAAATTACACAAAAGCAGGGTTTGATTACTCATATTAAAAATAAGTAAATATTCAAATATGTTTGAACATACTGTAGATTAAAAGTTCTAAGTACTACTCCATGTAAGTTTGTAATTAACGTGCCTTTGTATGCTTCATTATTACTAATAATTTAGCTTATGTGTACATGGTGCATCTGCAAAGCATGCAGTGAAAATGCCTTTTGCATTGTGCAGCCTTCCCTTGAAAAACCATCATAAAAAACGTACTTTCTGTGCATGGGAAGTGACATGATCAAATAAAATTGTATGCAATTGTATGCATATGTGAAACCCATGTAAAATTGCTCCTGATTACTTAAACACATTAAGTCCTCCGCACCCTGGAGTTGCTGAATATACCAAATGTTGTATTGTAATAATCTTTCACTTTCATTAACAGCAACTTAAAAAGTACTACTACTATGTAATTTTTTTTTTAAAACAAAACACCAGAAAGGTACATAGATAAATTGTGTGGAGCAGCCAATTTTGATTAGTTTGAGGAGTGGAGCGCCTGCTGAGTCACAAGTGCTGTGGTAGTCCGCTGTTCAAACAATAACGTGCAGGATGAAACTAAACAGGATTCTTTTTTCCCCCTTTACAGATTCAGTGAAGATATAACACATGTAACCTTATTACCGTACTTATTTTTCATTATGCCTTTGTTTAGGAAGTGTGTGTCAACAGCCTCCAAAAGAGGAAAAAAAAAAACAAAAAATAAAGGAAGCAAGATTGTGTTTAATATGATGAGTGCTTAATGGTTTTTAATATAAAACAACAGCAAATCGGGGTGTTTATGTTCAAGAATAAAGTGGAACAGGATCAGGAGCAAAACAGTGATATTAGGTTGCTGGAGAGGAGCTAAAATCTGTTGTTAGTACACCTGTTACCCAAAAAGCAGAGAAGTATGGTAGAAAAATGTGTCCATTTTATAAATGACAATATAAATTGACAACTGAAAATACTAACCGTAAAAATGATTTACAAAACACACACAAAATACAGAAGCACTGAAGCACAGTGTGTCTGGAATGACAAAAAGCCAACCTTAACCAGAAGGCATTATGGAAGAACTACAGCCTACTATATGCAAGAGCTTGTAACAGACAGAAAGTCAGGCAACCCAACTAAGTAGTGGAGCCTCAATTGAAACCACTTTAAGTACCTCTCTGTTGAGGCAAAGCAATATTTCGCTTGGCCACCATCAAAAGTACAGAGTGAGAAGGTGTTTAGTTTTATGGGCAACATTTATGCAGACTAAATGATCTCTCTCCATGGTGTAAATGCAGAGAATCTGTGCCTCCTTCTCTCCCATTACTGAAAGAGAAGCATTAATTTTGCCATGTTGCGCATATTAGTTTCTTTTTACAATAATTGAGTTTTATTGTGTTATTAATTTTTTTGTAAATTGCACAGAATTAAGGAATATAATGTCACAATTTTGAGTACTGTCTTATTTAATTAAACTTACTTGTAATGTTATTATGGTAATACCTACAGTTTTTATTAATGATTTTTTTTTAATAATTGCAGATTGAAATTTTTTGTACACAGTTAAAATAACCTAATTTGCATGCATGATTTGTTATAAAATATATAACATTTATTTGAATATTTTTGTACTTGTGTTTTATTTTTTTTTGGAACACACCCTTCCCCCTTGGGGGCTATTAATCAGCCAGTAATACCAGTTATTGGGAGTCACTGCCTCTTTTTATCGGAATAGATATCAATGGCAAAAATTTGATCAGTCAGGCTCTAATACACACATATATACAGCATACTAAGTGAGTTCAGAAAATAGATAATAGATGAATGGTCTCACTTAGTTCATACTTCATAGTATTAGGTGCAATGCAGGAACAAATGTTGAGTAAGACTCAAATGATTTATACTGTGTGCACTCAGACACTAAATTGCTCTTTTGTGAGGCAGTAGCGCTAAACATTGAATCTCTAGGCCGGTCAAACAAAAGGTACTTTAGTTTAATCAAACTAAAGTAAACTAAATGATGAGGATTTCATCAAAAAAAAAACATATTTTAAAATTCACAAATGCTCAAATAATTATTGCTTTTAAAAATGTCTCTACAGCCTCGAAATTTAATGTCACATTTGATTAAATCTTACTGTAATCCCAAGATGATACAATATAGGAAGTCATATTACTAGACCTCTCACCCAGAAAGAATAAACAGACAGACAGGAACTGTCATTCTTCATCTGTACCTTTCACAGGTGCTAGTCTATGTATTTAATTTGGACTAGTCAGTCAGTCATTGTCCAATCCACTACATCCTAACACAGGCCAATACCAGCCAACACAGGGCTCAAGGCAGGGACAAATCCCAGGCAGGACACTAGCCCACTGCAGGGCACACAAACAGGACAATTTAGGATTGCCAATGCATTTAACCTTCATGTCTTTGGACTGTGGGTGGAAACCCGAGCACCCTGAAGAAACCCACGCAGACTAGGGGAGAACATATAAACTTCACACTGGGAGGACCCGGGAAGCGAACCCAGGTCTCCTTACTGCGGGGCGGCAGCACTACCACTGCACCACCGTGTCAGTTATATATCATGTTTACTGTTATTCCAGTACCCCTACTGAAAAGCAATCACTGGGATACCAGCAACACCCAAAGAAGTTACTACAATCTTAAAAATGTGTTGCTTTAATGGTACTTTACTGGGTAGAGTTGTTTCTTGTAGAATCTCTGCCTGGCAAAAAAAATTTTCATTATGAAATTGGTTGTTTGGGCTTTGAAAGGTTCCTAATATGTGGAAAAAACAAAATGGATCATGAAAATCTGAACTTACCCTATGTTACTGTATGCAGACAGAGTTCTGTTACCAGTTTTTCAGGACTATTTATGAAGCCGGCTACAGATCTAAATAAATAAAGGTTCATTTTGGAGTCTTCATATGGATGGTCTTTTTGGGGAGAAAAAAATAGTTTCTCTATGGCATTGTTGTGAAGAACCACTCTGGCACCTTTATTTTAAAGGGCGCAGGTCAGTTTTTATTAGAACTTTTAATAATTCTTATACAAAAAACATTGCAACAATGCATATTTTGAATGCATTGCTATTCATCAATCAGCAGTCTTTATCAATGATCCATTATAAAAAAAACAGACATTTACCCATTTGACTGTACTCATTCATAGTAACTATAGTTCCAGCTGACATACTATAAGACCTGAGTGTCTGAAGCACCAACAAAAACAGTGATAAGAAGAGCTATACTGCTCAAACCAAGATGTTTTAGGAGCTGGTTTTCTTTTCAATTTTGCACCTTAGTTTAAAGATTTCATTATTTGGACTAGAGTTACTTCTACATACAAACAGTCAAAAAAAAAAAACAAACAAACAGGGGCCCAATTAGTGGTCACTACAATATAATATACTGTTCCAAGTTTAAAATCTATGTGGTTTAATTTCTTGCATACTGATGTCCCAAAGGGATTATGGAAAATTGCATCTTTTTTTCTGAAAAAATCATAAAACTGAAGAATTTAATTACTGCACTGAACACAGATGGGTCTCCAAGAGTAAGGCCTGTCACTGTTTTTGCCTAATGAGGCATCAGCCTGAGCTTGAGTTTTCCAGGCTCCACTCTCAGGTGGTAGTGTAGAATAAAATATTCTCATTTAACCCTTCTCCTCTGTTGAGAGTGTAGGTAGTCCAGAGGTCAAATGGCTCTAATCTAGGACTTTTGTCTATGTTATTCAGGGGGTTATTAATAATCCAAGGCATTTTTGGGATCTATTCTATTCTAAAATGTCTTGCAACTTCATTAAAGAATAAACAACTGCCTCTAAAATGGAAGCAGGGTCTTGTCTGTGGCCGCTTCTAACCCTTAAGGCTAAAAAGCCAGTGGCTTGTGCCTCACTGCAATAAATTAAATTAGTGTTTTAATTGTGGTTATGCTCTGTGGCTTTTGGCAGGACAAAAAGATCTATGAAAAGAACATAGCATTCAATCCTCCAACCCCCCCATGCATCCTCTTCCCCATCCCCAAAAATCCACAGTGTGATTAATTACTAGTCTGCAAGATATAAATATGCCTTTCAGAGAAGGAGCGAGAGAGATAGGATGAAAAGGTCTGGGAGCCGAGCCCTTTGCATCACAGCAGGGTGCTTTCATTTCACCGCTGTAAACTAATTCAAACAAGATTTTGCCTAAGTCAGAACTGGAGCTTTCGCCTCCCTTTGCAGCCCCTGCAAAACTCGTTGTTATTTTTTGATTTTTTCATTTGAGGCAGGAAAAATAATCTTTTACCAATAATGTTTTTAGACTAGACACTTGAAAATGGATAATGCATTTTATAGCGGTGATGCATAAGAGTAACCTTAACCTTTAAGTCCATATTTGTTCCACATTTTATATTTTCTCACTCTTCTATTAAAATGTAATCAGCCACTGTTATAACTTAAGGATCACTTTGCATGTTTTCAATCATCCTCGTTATTCTCAGCATGAATTAACCTAGAACCAGGTGTGAGTAATCCGCTCTATGGTTTATAACAGAAATAAAACACGACAAAAGGGGGCAGCATGTTAGTTCAGTGATTAGCACTGCTGACTAATGATTCCAGTGACCTGGAATCAAATTCTATAGCCAGTAGTTCTACTTTATACTCTTATCTGTTTAGGTTGTATTCTCCTGTTCTTACCCTATCCCAAAATGTGGTTATTAGACATTTCAAAATTGGGCTCATATGGGCAAGTGTAAATGCTTTCTGCATTGGACTGATGCCCCTACTAAAAGTGATTCCTGGCTTTTTGGCAGCCAAGATTGACTTCTGGTTCCACTATGATACTGAACTGGACTAAGTGGGTTTGAGGATATTATGTTATCTTGTATATCATAAAACACTATGGTCTCTGTGTCCAGTTTCTCTAAGTGTTACAGGGTTGAATTGGCATAGCTGGATTGCAGCACTTTTTTTCTTCTTTTTTTCTCTTTTGTTTGCACTTGAATTGAGTATTTTTTTAATATGTGTATCATATAGAGTGGAGTATTTTTATATATTTTGATTATTGTAATTTGTGTGGCAATGTTATTGGTTGGGGGTTAGTTTCTTTCATTCATGCTAATTTTCTACACCTGGACATTTGTATGTAAATGTTTTGATTGACTGTTGGATTCACCTATGGAAGCCAAATGAGGAGGATGTTAGGCTAACAATATATTGGTTTGGATACGTTTTTAAGCGATGAAGCTGTGCCCTTAATGGGGAGAAGAGACGCATGGTGAAGTAATGGAGAAAGGGGAAGCATTGTAAAGACTGACGGAAGCACAGGTGATTATCTTTTGGATGATGGCTACAGGATCCCTTCTCCATTTTGGAGACGCATTGCGGAGGAACGCAGGAGAACGAGAGGGGGTGTCTGCGGAAAGCGGAGTATTGCAGCTGTCCAAGGTGATGGAAGAATAGTGTCCTGTAAGGATTAACACCACAAGGCACAAGTGACAGGGTCTAGGTGCGTGGTGGGGATCCATGGCCCAGACTGAGTGTGAGTAGCCAGTTTTTTTTTGTGGTGTATTGGATTGATGTTTAACAGTGGGATGCTACATGTGGAGTGCTGCCCAGTGTGCATTTTCTTGTAGATGATGTACTGAAGGAAGGCGTACATGAAGACACGAGTGTGTGTATGGTGTTAGGACAGGGATAGCTTAAGACGATGCTCTAAGGAAATTGTTGTTTTCTTTTTCTCTTTTTTTTTTTATTTCTTTGATGAAGCAATTTACATGATACCCAATGATGTTAAGCGACTCTGACATTTTTTTTCTATGATATTGATTGGGACATGAGCAGGTTCTGAATGTTTTAATTATTGGTTTTATTTTTATATTGTTATGTTACTAGTAAAAATCAAAAGAGTGGTTACATTGGTGTCTTGAAGTTATTGCAAAACAACAGCTTTGGAATAAAAAGTACCTGAGCAGTGGGTATAAATTAGTGTGGAGTATCACTGGATTCCTCATACCTGACAAATTTGGGGTGGTGAAGTCAATGTTTTGAATTGGCAGGAGGGGTAAGGTGGGAGTGTCAGGGGTCTGACAATTGGATACCTTTTGGCTTTGGGGTATAATTCACTTTGCCACCCCCTAACATGAGCAACCTGATTGCTAAGTCTGGCCTTGGTGTGATTGGCCAGTTTGGCTTTGCTGACACGAAGAAAGAGGAAGTGCAAGTGTGAGATGCACAAGGAGGAGTAAAGGTGTACAAGGTATGCTGAGATAGTTGCCTTTAAAGATGACAAGTATTAAACTGGACACAAGGTGAGAAAGACAACTTGAAAATAACCAATAAGTCTGAGAAGCAGGCTTTATGGGATTGTCCTCGAGAAGGGGAGCACCAGTTAAGAGACATTCACATACATACAAACAGAGGAAAGGTGTTGAAAGTACACATTGGGTAAGTTATATCAAAAAATGTTAAATTATTTTACTACCTGTGTTTGACAGGTACCATGGCTAGTGTTATGATTTGAGACAGATGAAGTGTTGGGTGGTTCAGAGATTTCATCAGCAAGGTTAGCTCACAACAAATTTAGTTTTACAGTACATAAAAATATTCCATCCATTCAGAAATACTTTTATCCAAATATAGAGAATAACTAGAAAATTTGAGATTATCTTTTTAAAAAGGTATATAAGACATTTTGACACTTACAGTTCATGCTGACTGAGAGCATTAAAGCTGTATTGCATTCAGATGGTCTGATAACAAGAGCAGATAGGCCACTGAGTGTAATGAGATGCCTCAAATAGACCCATCTGTCAATTTAGTCCAATTAAGAACTGAAGGGGAGGTTGGCTTTGATTTACTCATAGGCAAATCAAAATACAAAAATATATTTAAACCAGGAATGATACTAACCTATTAGGATTTTCTAAGTGTGTTTCTATAAACTCAATCATATAAAAGCAGAGTTTTAGGCTTTCATATTCTAAAATGTGCCAATACTATATCAATGTGTGACCAACAGCAGCTATGACATTATTATTCAAGTATTGATATAAAACGGTCTTCATTTTATGTTGTGAATACCATGGGTTTAATTAAGGAACCCTTTGTCACAAACCTTTACTTCATAGTACTAAATGAAGGGCATTAAAGTTTTTTATAATGAGATCTTGCTTAAATTAGGCATAGACCAAAGTGAGCATTGTCCCACTTTATTTTCAGTGGCACATAAGGTGCTTTCTATAAAAAAGAACAGACTGAAATGTGATGCAGAAAGCCACTTGCCCTGCCCTTCTCCCACCAGAATTCTCTGACGGATTTGTTTTTAGTTGCTGAATTAACCTACAGCTCTACCAATATTTGGTAAGCTTGCTTTCTGAGTTTCATTGTATAACAATAAGTGATAGCCTCAGATAAAATAAGACATCTACAGAGGATCCTGCAGACAAAAAGGTGCCTCACTCTGAGAGAGAATGATGTCAGTACTTCATGTTTGAAACTCCTACATTGACCTGCTTACTAATTATCAAAAAAATCAATTTTCTCCTTAATAAATGAGTGTCAACACTAGATTCTAGCTTTCTCTTTGCATGAACTCCTCTCTCGCTATCTGTCATGATCTGGACTTAATTATATATTTTTTTAGGTTTTCCTTGGCCTGTAAATATAATGTATATATCATTCTGGGGGCTTTATAGGTAAAGGAAATGAATGAGCAGGTTAGTTTTCTGATTTCAAATGTTTTTGTAAATGTGATTTTTTATTTTTTGAAGTGCCATTTTGTTTTTATTATGGATGCCCCCATTGTTTGCTGTTTGTGATGCAGGATTGCCAGACTGTTGCTAAGTAGGACCACCAGGAGTGTGCGACTCGTGACGTCATTACCGCATCTGTATAAAGGTCAGTATCATACACTTCCTGACTGTCCAAGTTTGTAAGAAAATCAAAACTTAATAAAACCATTGTGTTATTGTTTAAAGTTCCTTCTGGTAATAAATTATTGTATATTCTTCCACTTGAATTATTTCTTACATTTTGGCTGTGTGAAATATTCTGGTTACTGACTTTTTTGGTACGTTATTCAATTCTGAATTTTGCCTCAAATTCTGGCTTTTGTTAGTTTAATTCTGCACTGCAGATTATGACATTGGATGGTTATTACCTGTACAATCCATACTTGAAACTATTACCACCCTGCACACTTAGTACTCTCTCTCTCTCTCTCTGTCTCTCCTTCTCTGCATTATCTCTGCTCTTTTGATGCCAGTCAATCTGTCAACTCCTCCATTGCAAAGTATCTTATTGTCTAGGGTTGTCCCACAACAAAAGGCAAGGCTCTGATGTCATTCTACTTTCAGCAAGAATCTCTGACATCTCTTTGAATGCTGGTGCTGAGATCCACTGTTCTACGGTTAAAAGATAAATTTGTCAGATATTTCTTCATAATATATAATCCACTCTTATCTTACTACTGGTACTGTTCCATCATCTTTCAAAACTGGTGCAATAACCCCCAATACTGAAAAAACCTGGTGCCGATTCGACTAACTTCAGTAATTTTCCTCCTATTTCAAATCTACCCTTCATTTCCAAAATTCTTCAAAAAATAGTGACTATTCAACCTCACTCTCATTTATCTCAAGATAATCTGTATGAACAGTTCCAGTCTGGTTTTCTTATAAAAATTCCTAACAACCTCCTTGTGGCAGTTGATTCTGGTTTAATCACTATTTTCATCCTTCTTGATCTGAGTGTGGTCTTTCATACTATTTGTCACACTACTCTTCTTAATAGATTATCTTCGATTGGCATTACCCACACACCACTAGATTGGTTTAGATCCTATTTCTCTGGCCGCACTCAGAGTGTTCAACTTTTACATCCCAACCCACCGCTGTTACTTCAGGTGTGCCCCAGGGCTCTGTACTGGGGCCCTTCCTTTTCATTATTTACCTCCTTCCTCTTGGAAATATCTTTCGTAAATATAACATTAGCTTCCACTGTTTTGCTGATGACACCCAACTCTACCTCACTAGCAAACCTACTTTTTCCTTTCCACCCTCCTCGCTTATTGATTGCATAGCAGAAATCAAATCCTGGTTTTCTTCAAATTTTCTTAAATTAAACAGTGACAAAACTGAGGTTCTCCTCATTGGTACAAAACCAACATTATCCAAAACGGATAATTTTTTATTTGTTATTGATAATTCCTCTGTCTACCCTTCCCCACAGGTTAAGAGTCTGGGTGTCATCCTTGGTAGTACTTTATCTTTCAGTCCCACATCAATAACATTACCCGGTTATTATTTCCACTTGCGTAACATAAATGGTATTCGCCCCTCCCTCACTCCCCACACCACTGCTATCCTTGTTCATAGCCTTGTCACTTCTCGTCTGGATTATTGCAATTCCCTTTTCTTTGGCCTTTCTCACTAATCTCTTTATAAGCTTCAACTGGTCCAGATTTCAGCTTCCCGCACCATTACTAGAACCCACTCTATTCACCATATCACTCCCAGCTTGTAGCAGCTTCACTGGCTTCCAGTTAAGTTCTGCATTCAATTCAAAATTCTCCTGTTAACATTAAAGGCTATCCACAACCTTGCCCCTCCATATGTGTCTGACCTCCTCCATTTTGCCATTCCCTCCGGAACCCTTAGATCCTCTTCATCCTTCCACTTGACTGTCCCCTTCGTCCGTCTTACTACCATAGGGAGCAGAGCATTCAGTTGCTCTGCTCCTCAGCTCTGGAACTCACTACCATCTGAGCTTAGAAATATTGAAGCATTCTCATTTTTCAAATCTAAACTTAAAACTCATTTGTTTAATACTTTTTCTCTTTGACTAAAATTGCTCTGTCTGATTTAAAATTGAGCATTTTAGTTTTGTTTATAATATGTGTTTCATCTATTGTTCGGTGTCCTTGAGTGTTTAGAAAGGTGCCTAGGAATAAATAAAATGTATTATTGTTATTATTATTATTATTATTATTATTATAAACTTTGTATATATGTATTTGCCACATGAAATTATGTCCTAAGGTTACATTTTTTTTAATAAAAAAAAAACCACATAGCTAGTTATAATGTAACTTTGAGGGCTCAGAGCACCATTGAAAAAAAAGCCTAAAAATGTGCTGAATATGTCCTTTGTGAAGCAGCAAAAGAAACTGTGCATTTCTTGTTTCTGACACACAACAACAAAAGTGATCTGGAAATAATCACTTTACACTGTATCCCTGGTTCTGTCATTCTCCAGATACACTTTTTGTTCACTTGTGTGATACCAGTGGCTTTCCTAGGAGGAGTCCTCACATATAAAAAATGGAAATAATTCAACAGAGCACTAAGCATGTAACAAGAACAGTTTACTGTGATTTTTTTCTTTCAAGTGGACACTTCATTCCTGGGAGAAAAGTTATTGTGGAAGAAAATAAATTCTGAGCTATCACACACAGCTGGTCTTTTGTTAAACTGGGTGAATCTCAAAATATTGGTGTGCTTTGATTAAACATGACATGCATAGGGTATTTTACTATTTTGTGTGATCTCTAGATGCAGATTAATTCTTGAAACTTTCTTAGCTTGAAAAATGGTCACATTTAGTATATTTTTGACGTTTGTTTTTCAGGCGACCTCTGCCCTATTGGGTTCCATTGTAAAAAGCCAGAAGTGGCTATGTAGTTTTTAAAATGTATTTAAAATGCTTAACTTCTGAACACAATTTTACATGGCAAATGCCTACATATCATGTTTGTGAATAAATAACTTTGACTTGAAAAGTACAAAACTTATCCTTTAAACTCTGCTAGCAATTCAGCACAATTTGGGAACACTGAGAATTGCTATTACTTTAAGAGGGGAACTTCACCATCTAAACTCTTATGCCAGTGAGGGTCATACTTTTCCCTATGAAGATACAGAAGACACAGAAAAGCTACAAAAGACACAGCTAGCTGAGGAGGACAACACTGAACTACAGGCATAAGGAATGATGCAGCAAAGACAAAGACACAATCCTTCACTCAAACCCAGCAAAATGACGCACAAGTTTACAGCACACCTGACATTTTTTGTATAGACTTGGTATCATAAAATAGTTTGCTTGTACCAAGATGAATCAGAACTCTAAGCAACTAGTAAACAGCCTTTTAAGGACCTGCTTTCTTATACCTAATTGTTGACAAAGTAACAAACTCATGATCAACTGTGTCAGGTAAATGTCCAGCTCTTAAAAGCTTTTAACTCATTTGGAAATAAAAAGCTTTCTATTGCAACACAGCCCTCCCTCTCTAATGGCTGTACGTTGGGCAACCTGATTGTGATGTCATACTAAACATTCAGAGGTGAAACACAAAACTGAAAAAATTCACAAATATCTGGAACACCTATAAGCAAACATGCAACAGAAATTCTCTCCTGTGTTACATGTTTATGTGCCTTTTAGGTTGATATATAAACAGCTAGTGTTCTTCTGTAATCTTTGTGCTCATGATTAAATTGTATTATTTTATTTCTTAAAATTAACATCCAGGAATAGTATCTACAGAGAAAGGTAAGGTAAATAAAATGTGAGCTTCATCCATTTGCCTGATTTAATATTGCCATTGGCAAATGTAAAAGCAATAACCAATCGATTGCCTTCTCGCCCACGTTTCCTATATAGACCACACATTACTTGTCATCTGGACACAATAGTTGAATCTATGTCTGACTGCACAGTTTGCTTTTATGTCAGTAGCTCTCTAGCTTCAAAGTTTCTTTTTCCACCCTATTTACAACAGCAGGCTTTTCAGCTTCTTCAGCTGTTTTATGTTGTATGTTTGTCACTGTCACTGTGATACTGTCACAATTCAATTTAAACAACACTTTTTAAATATATTCAATCAGTTGTAAAGGATAACGGCACAAGATGTTTGCTTTTGTGAAAATATGACAAGGCAATAATAGTTACAGAATTTCTCAAAAGCTATTTGTATTTTAAATCAGTCAGCATTGTCATAAATGGATTTGGTGAAACAGGGCTTCTGAAATGGCAGGGGCCACATCAGAGTCATTTCTTTTTATCTACGGCAAGGTCTTAACATTTTCAATGCTGGCGTGTCCTGGTTCCACCTTTTATATCATAAAGTTCTGCATGAAGATTTGTCTGATAATTACATGCAACTGCTGTTGTAATGAAATGTTCTAGCACAGCTGTGGGTGAACAATGAGAAACAGAGTTATTGTAATGACAGTAGGAAATGTGCATCACAACTGTGGGAGAAAAAAGAATCGCTTAGTCAGTAAATGGTAAAATACAGCAGTTCATCATCTCCAGATTAATTATTATACCCTCAGTTATATAAGAAAAACCAGAGAACCTGAACTGTTTACCATTTACGCAATATTGCATTTAAAAAGTTTTGCTTTAATGGGCAGAATTCCTATAAAACTACCATCTGTTATTTTCAAAATTGAATTCATCTGACAAGAGAACTTCACTATAGAATAATTGTGCTCAGTCTATCAAGAGTAAAAGTCAAATAGCTATTTTTTTGTTTTGTTTCAATGGATTAAATCAGTGACGTCATCACTGGTGACACTTTTTTGCATCTGTTTCTAATGACGCCTAGCATTGCTGTGGAATCAGAGCACATGCTGTAAGTGAGTGTGTGTTGTAGATATTGTTTTTTTCAGTGTCCTTCTATAAAAGACCATGACACTTTAACATTAACATTTTGCACTTTTCTATTTTGTGTTTACTTTGTGTGTACTTAGCTTATCTAACTAGTTATTTACTACTATCTGTGTAAGCCCACACTGTAAAAAGCCTGGGGTCCAAGAAACTATTGAAATTGTCAGAAAGGTAATTGAAAGGAGCTACTCTGGGTATCTCTTTACTAGGAGGATTTGGTTTGCTGATGTGCTTGCATCACTTGTGCATTAGCGGCGGAAGGAAAATTAAAAGGGATACTGTTTTGCCGATGTTAGTGGCTAAGCGACTTTGTCTTTCTTCTGAGGTTTCGTTTTGCTGACATGCTGGCCTCGCTTGTGTTATTAGCAGCTAAGTGAGTTTCCTGTTTCTTCGGAGGCGGAGCCCTTACCCTGACTCCACCTCTCACTTCCGTGCCGGACAGACACACACCTCCACGCATAGACGTTTATATATAAGATTCCCATTAACTTCTAGATGCTCGTATTTTCATCAGCATCATTCTTCAGATGACCTCACAGCATTACTTACATGTATATATTTAAAGAGAAATAACAAGGAGGTGCAAAAGTTTACTTCAGAGGTGTCTCAAGCGCATGTAGAAATTATCAATTTATAAGCTCAGCTGTTCTGGTGTGGAAAATCTACAGTTTTTGAACTGCCGACTGTTTACTGTATATTAAATTTTAATTATTTTGCTTAAATGAACCAGGATGAACTGAATTTACAAGAGTTTAATCATAGACATCCCTTTGTATTGTACCTGTAATTTATGCATTTGTTCCAGTTAGTTTCTTTTTCAATTAATTTACGAGCTGGGAATGGGAAATAAGCACAGATGCCATAGAACCCATTGTAATTAATTTATAAATTGCGAGCGTATAAATGCTGGTATTACCTAATTAGTTTACAGCTGAGGTACTTAAAAGATCAAACACTTTGATTAGACTCATTCGACATCAATCAAATGTGTGCAATGTCACATGTACCGAAAACTAATATGTGCATTTTAACATAAATATGACTCATCTAATGCAGCAAAAAGACGAGGAGAAGGGGAAGAACAAAAAACAACGAGAACAGCGTGACGTCAGAGAGCAAGTGACGTGAGATAATCTGATTTGGACATCAGAAAACATAACAGTCAAAAATACAGATCCCTAAACCAAAAGCTGTCCAGGACATTAATTTCTTAACCCTTATGATTTTCAATAAGCTTTTCTAAGACTGTTTACATCCAGAACTTTCTTACCCTTTTATTTTCTATTATATTTTCATCTATTTGGTATTGTTATACATTAATGAATAAATTAATGAATTCATTCATTAATTATATTTTCTATATTTTGTTTTTTTTTATCAAGGGTTACTGAAATAATAAATGGGTACCTAGGGTGAGTTACTGTATATGGCTACTACCTCGTTCATAGGGTTTATCTATAGTTTGAGGTCGCTCCTCAATAATTAGAGTAAAAGCAAGACATAGTTTGGTCAGTGAGTAACATATAACCAAAAGAGTTGTGCTTTTACATTATGTCTGTCGCGACTACACCCACAAATTTTTTAGAGATGGTGATAGTGAATCCCTGTATACAGAATTTTATTCAGAATATTGTGGAGTGTCTGGCAATTGGCATCACTTTCTCTGGATAGGATCGCTCTGTGTATGTGTGTGTTAATCTTCAAGTGTGAGAGCAATAAACATTCCTAGTAAGTTTCACAAATTTCACAATAATGCACCGGTTTAAAATACTGGCAGGAGCACCTCATAGTCAATTATGAAACCTTTGCAGCAGGCAGCCAGGGCGAAGCTGCTGCAGCTCCAGATGTTTTGCTAAGTACCACATGCACATTACGCCATTATGAATGGGAGCCAAGTGTTTGCAGTGGTTGACTAACTCAATGTAAAATCATCTTTGACATAAAGCATAGCTCTTACAATACTCAGAAATCAAGAACTTTCACAATTTCCTTTTTTGGTTGGTTAATCTCTTGAGTGGGCCACCAGTATGTCCAAGAGTAATAATCCATGTCTTAATAGTTTAGAAGAATTATTGCAGGAATTCAGAGCTGCATTTAATGCAACAGAAAGAACACTTTGATACTAAGTTTAAGGGAGGGTAATCAATTCAAAAGGGACTACATTGTCACATTTATGATGTTATTAGCTAATCCAGAGTGGAATGAAGAACATGTCAAAAGTCTAGAACTAAAACTTAGAACAGATATTATTGAAAAAAACTAAGAAACAATTTATCAGATTTAAAATAATAATTTCTCCTCCTGCTGAAGAAAATCAAACCCTGGTTGAATTTGAGAATTCTATTTTTATCTGAAATGAACATTGTAGATGTCAAAAGGAGGGATTGTGTTTTTCCTTCTCCTTATAATCATTGTCAAAGTTGCAAGAAAAAGAGTAAGCTTGAAACCCATCTTCAACATTATTCTTTTTAAATGCTTTGGTTGATTAATTTAGCTGCAGGGAATGTTATCTTCTATTTTATTAATCACTATAATTTGCAAACTGTTCTTACTGCTGTGCCAATTAAAATCCAAGCTATTCATTAGGAACCCATTGGATATGTTAACTACTCCTTTCGGAATGTCTACCAGTATGTCTTGTTGGTAAAGAAGTTTACTTTTAGTAATTTGAACATACTATTACAAAATATATTTTAGGTTGTACATAGCTCAAACTGCATAACCCAACTTTTATTTGGAATCCAAATGAATAGCTGTTGTGAGAAAAGTTTCTTCATATCTCTTGTAAATAAAAAAAATAGCATTTTAGTTGTCAGGTACGTAGTGTAACTAAGTCAGATTGTGAGGACATATTTAGTAAAGAGAAAATGATTTACATCATCAGGCACTTTACTTAAGGGGGGAATATATTAATCAACAAAGCTGGAAAGTGAGGTTATGGAATTCAATATACAGGGATATTCATGTGGGCGGGGCCTCAAGTTACGATGTGTTACCCATATAATAATGAAGAGATACAAATGAAATAAATATAGTGCATACTTTGATAGATGTGTAAATAATCCAAATCACATTCAGTGTTGGAAATAATCACCTTATTCTTGCAAACACAGATCGACACAACACTCCATATTGGCAAATTTATCCACAAGCATTATAAGAGTGATGACAGCAATGTCCTGTTCAATGTTTCACTGTGATTGTTCCAGTGAACGAGGCTTGTTATTGTACACTTTTCCCTTCAGCGCTTCCCAAAGGAAGAAATCTGGAGGTGACAGGAAGAAGGTGGCCATAGTCCCTTTAAAATAACCTGATTGCCAAAAAACAATTTCATTTGTGCCATACTGCGTGTTGATGTGTGACAGGTTACCCCATCTTGCTGAAAATAACTTTCACTTATCTCATGGTCATCCAGTGTATTCACAAAGTCAGAAATGTTCAGGTATATGTACATTTATCCAGGAACACTTTGATCTTTATTTAGTTTAGATTACTTCATTAGTACAGTTCTTTATCAGAGTCTGAACACTACTGAGAGGCATTTTCAAATATTCAGATATTTTCTTATATCCTTTTACTGATTTATATAAATCAACAATCTTTTCTCGTAGGTCTTTAGAAAGTTCCTTTGCTTTCCCCATGGCTTGATATCCAGTAAGGTCAGTGCAGCTCTCCCTAAATTTAAATTGACTATTTATACAAAGAGGTTACAGGTATGGACACTTTTCCTTAATTACTCTTAATTTGAACTTGTGTGTGTCAGCTTGTCTGTATATTATCAGCCACAACATTCAAGAGTATGTAAATTATTGATCAGGCCCATTTGGGTGATTTCAGTAATCATTATAAATTAAAAAGGGCACACACAATTATGTGATACTAAATTGCCTCGCCTGAGCACACTCACCAATTAGAAAGAAAGCTTTCTGCATGATTAATTATATTTTTCAAACAATTGCCAATTTTGCACAAATTCTTCCAGGATATGTAAATTTATGAGCACAACTTGGGCAATATGGAAAAAATCTTGTCACGATATTTTTTTTCATATCAGTTGATATCAATATACCGTATATACTTGCATTAAAGTTCTCCCACAGATAAGTTGGGGCTTGATTTTATGATATAATTTCCGGTATTTTATAATGTCAGTCGTTTAAGTTGAATGCGGAAACCTCACACTATTTGACCAAGAGATAATGATATGCTAAAGCCCAACCTTTTTTTCCACATATTGTGCCTACGTGACCACACGGTAATACCCAAACTATTCCAAAGCGACGATTACACTGTTTTGTGGATTTTGTATCTCACACACCTTTATCATAAGAGCATTCCTTATCTACAATGGAGTGTTAGATCAGAAGAAAATATGAAGCTGGTTTTAAATTGAAGTGGTGAAAGAAATCGGTAACTGTGCTGCTGCAACAAAATTCGATATGAGATTGAAGGAAGCAAGAAGATGTAAAAAAAAAATTAAGTGTAGAATTTTTGAACGGCGTATAAGTCGGGGTCTGATTTTATGATCGATTTCAAGACCTGACTTATAAGTGAGCATATACAGTATATCATATATAAATCAAATCACTGTTTCCGTTGAGCTCAAAGGTTTCTTTTCACTCCTAAGTGAGATGTGAAAAGAGGAAAAAGGTTAATTTTGGTTTAAATATTATTTATTTTCTGTCAGAAGCTAAACATGACAAATGTGCTGTAGAATATTATACAATTGTATTTCAAATAAATGAAAATAAATAAATTTGTTGGTCAACTCCAAATAAATGAAATAAAATCTTAATTCTAAATCTAAAACTAAAATCTTAAAGCTTTCAAGTTTTACAAGAGAATACAAAGTAAATTCTTTGGTCAATTTCAAATAAATAAAGGATGTATTAATACAAAATAAAATCTAAAAAAAACACTATCTTTTACTTTATATAAATTCAAACTGTTTTTGAAACAAAACAAACCCACAAATAAATAAACAAAAAACATTCTTTATATATCCACAGAACAAATTCAAGCAGCTTTGAAATGTAAATGAAGGAGACAAACAAAATTGACACATTCAATCAATTGCGGTGAGCTTATGCTCCAAGGCAAAACAAAGCACAAGAAACCCCATTAGTGCAGTAAAGTCTGTTAAATCTGCATTGTGTGTGCTCAAAAGGACAACACTGCTTCAGATGGTACAAAAGGTTAATAGCATTACCTGTCTTTGTGGGAACATGCTTTAGACACAATTTGCAGTGCACGCTACTCTGCTTCTTGTCTGACTTTAAATAGCCAAAATATCTCCACACCACCGAATTCCTCTAATCCTTTCTTTAAACAATGTCCTCATCTTTTGAGCCTTGGGCTGTGTCCGTCAGGGTGTCTTCTTCAGTAAAGCTGATTTTTTTTTTTTTAAAGTTTTCGTTAATGTTATCTGTAGTCATTTTCTCTTTTATCTCGTTCCCATTCCTGACATACTGGTGTACATGACTGCAGTAGCCCAATCATTAGCACGCGTGCTACTGGCATCTGCTACTCTTACACTTAGTGCTGCGTGTGTCAGCCTAACCTGACATGGCTGTAACTCTAATACAGCTATATGATTGATTTGGCGGGGTGCTATTCTCTTTATCATTGGCTTTTCATGTTGTCTTTCAAAACATGGATGGAATGAGTTCTACTGATGTTGTATTGAGCATGTCTTACACTTCTATCGAGGAAAAATTCCCTCTTCAGAACAAAAGATTGACAGCCGTTCCACCACTGACATCACTTCTGTTGTCTGCCCTTCTGGTCCTGCCCCTTCCTGCCTGGAATCTATATAACAAAAAGTTCAGCTATTTTCTGATAGTTCTTTGTTGGACTTATATCTGAAAAGTCTTAACTTATTTTCAATTTCTTTACATTATACGGGTTCACAGATGTGCTGCTTCTGTTATTTTTCTCTCTCTCTCTCTCTCTCCCTCGATCTATAGAAATACACACATATATATACAGTGCATCCGGAAAGTATTCACAGCGCATCACTTTTTCTACATTTTGTTATGTTACAGCCTTATTCCAAAATGAATTAAATTCATTTTTTTCCTCAGAATTCTACACACAACACCCCATAATGACAACTTGAAAAAAGTTTACTTGAGGTTTTTGCAAATTTATTAAAAATAAAAAAACCTGAGAAATCACATGTACATAAGTATTCACAGCCTTTGCTCAATACTTTGTCGATGCACCTTTGGCAGCAATTACAGCCTCAAGTATTTTTGAATATGATGCCACAAGCTTAGCACACCAATCTTTGGACAGTTTCGCCCATTCCTCTTCGCAGCACCTCTCAAGCTCCATCAGGTTGGATGGGAAGCGTCAGTGCACAGCCATTTTAAGATCTCTCCAGAGATGTTCAATTGGATTCAAGTCTGGGCTCTGTGTGGGTCACTCAAGGACATTTACAGAGTTGTCCTGAAGCCACTCCTTTGATATCTTGGCTTTGTGCTTAGGGTTGTTGTCCTGCTGAAAGATGAACTGTCGCCCCAGTCTGAGGTCAAGAGCGCTCTGGAGCAGGTTTTCATCCAGGATGTCTCTGTACATTGCTGTCATCATCTTTCCCTTTATCCTGACTAGTCTCCCAGTTCCGGCCGCTAAAAAACATCCCTGCAGCATGATGCTGCCACCACCATGCTTTACTGAAAGGATGGTATTGGCCTGGCGATGAGCGGTGCCTGGTTTCCTTCAAACGTGACGCCTGGCATTCACACCAAAGAGTTCAATCTTTGTCTCATCAGACCAGAGAATGTTGTTTCTCATGGTCTGAGAGTCCTTCAGGTGCCTTTTGGCAAACTCCAGGCAGGCTGCCATGTGCCTTTTACTAAGGAGTGGCATCCATCTGGCCACTCTGCCATACAGGCCTGGTTGGTGGATTGCTGCAGAGATGGTAGTCCTTCTGGAAGGTTCTCCTCTCTCCACAGAGGACCTCTTAAGCTCTGACAGAGTGACCATTGGGTTCTTGGTCACCTCCCTGACTAAGGCCCTTCTCCCCCGATCGCTCTGTTTAGATGCCCGGCCAGATCTAGGAAGAGTCCTGGTGGTTTTGAACTTCTTCCACTTATGGATGATGGAGGCCATTGTGCTCATTGGGACCTTCAAAGCAGCAGAAATTTTTCTGTAACCTTCCCCAGATGTGTGCCTCAAGACAATCCTGTCTCGGAGGTCTACAGACAATTCCTTTGACTTCATGCTTGGTTTGTGCTCTGACATGAACTGTCAACTGTGGGACCTTATATAGACAGGTGTGTGCCTTTCCAAATCATGTCCAATCAACTGAATTTACCACAGGTGGACTCCAATTAAGCTGCAGAAACATCTCAAGGATGATCAGGGGAAACAGGATGCGCCTGAGCTCAATTCTGAGCTTCATGGCAAAGGCTGTGAATACTTATGTACATGTGCTTTCTCAGTTTTTTTATTTTTAATAAATTTGCAAAAACCTCAAGTAAACGTTTTTCATGTTGTAATTATGGGGTGTTGTGTGTAGAATTCTGAGGAAAAAAATGTATTTAATCCATTTTAGAATAAGGCTGTAACATAACAAAATGTGGAAAAAGTGATGCGCTGTGAATACTTTCCAGATGCACTGTATATATATAATGATGAAAAGAAAGTTCAACAAGCCTTAAATGCTACAGCCTTTTAGCAAACAGTTCATAGAAGGGTATTATCATTTTGTAGACATGACTCTTATATTGCAGATTCTGGTAATCTTAAGAAAAAGAGATAAATCCCTTGGTAGCTATCCATGAACCTAGATATTAAAAATGAGATTAAAGCCCTCGCTTTTCATATCCACTTTCACAATAAAATAAAATACACTGCATCTAAAAATATTTAAGAAATAACATCCTTCTTCCTTCTTGACTGGAGTCAAGATACATTCATATTTCTGTGAAATTGCTGAATTGGGATCATTACTATACACCTTTTTTCTACTCATGTCACAAACTATATTGACACTAGGTCCCTGGGTGGGTGTAGGTTGCATGAATGAGTGAGATCTTTCATGACTTCAGGAGCCTTGATTTTGTTGGCACTCTTTACATACAAACCGGGACCAAACCTTTTTTTTTCCTTTTCAAATTTTTAAGAGTTGAGTGTTAAATGGATCCACTGATCCTTTATAAAACTGTAGACATACAGTACTGCAACTGATCCTATTTGTATTTTCACAAGGATTAGCGAGACAGTATTAAAGTACAAAGTACAGCAAATCTAAGACTGTTATTATATTTTTGCACATCTTGTATATTTGCCTAATTGACTAGCAGTATAAGGAGTGCTGCACAGCTGAAATATTATTTATATTACTATATTCATTGTGAACAAGTGGAAGGAATACAGGAACCCTAGAAAGTGTTGGAGTACAACAACAACAACAACATTTATTTATATAGCACATTTTCATACAAACAGTAGCTCAAAGTGCTTTACATATTAAAGAATAGAAAAATGAAAGACATAATTATAAAAAATAAATCAACATTAACATCGAATAAGAGTAAGGTTCAATGGCCAGGGGACAGAAAAACAAAAACTCCAGACGGCTGGAGAAAAAATAAAATCTGTAGGGATTCCAGACCATGAGACCGCCCAGTCCCCTCTGGGCATTCTACCTAACATAAATGAAACAGTCCTCTTTGGATTTAGGGTTCTCACGGAAGGGCTTGATGATGATGATGGTCACGTAGACTTCTTCCTTTTAATCCGTCCATCATTGTTGGAGCATCATGAAGCTTTGAGTAGGTGGAGGTGGCAGGCCACCACCACAAAGAAACCGGAAAAAGAAACAGAAAAGAGAGTAGGGGTCAGTACCGATTTTAGAGCCACCATGAATAGTTGTTATGATGAATTGAACATACAGAGTATCAGGATTAAGTTAAATTACGATTAAAATGAAGTTATAAAAGGCCATGTTAAAGTAATGTGTTTTCAGCAGTGTTTTAAAGTGCTCTACTGTATCAGCCTGGCGAATTCCTATTGGCAGGCTATTCCAGATTTTAGGTGCATAACAGCAGAAGGCCGCCTCACCACTTCTTTTAAGTTTTGTTCTTGGAATTCTAAGGAGACACTCATTTGAGGATCTGAGGTTACGATTTGGAATATAAGGTGTCAGACATTCCGATATATAAGATGGGGGAGATTATTTAAGGCTTTATAAACCATAAGCAGAATTTTAAAGTCAATTCTGAATGACACAGGTAACCAGTGTAGTGACATCAAAACTGGAGAATGTGTTCTGATTTTCTTTTCCTAGTTAGGATTCTAGCAGCTGCATTCTGCACTAGTTGCAAACGATTTATATCTTTTTTGGGTAGTCCTGAGAGGAGTGCGTTACAGTAATCTAGTCGACTGAAAACAAGCGCGTGAACTAATTTCTCAGCATCTTTCAGTGATAAAGAGGTCTAACTTTACTTATGTTTCTTAAGTGAAAAATGCTGTCCTAATGATCTGATTAATATGTGATTTAAAATTCAGATTACAGTCAACAATCACCCCTAAGCTTTTTACCTCCGTCTTGACTTTTAATCCTAATGTATCCAGTTTATTTCTAATAGCCTCATTGTATCCATTATTGCTGATCACTAAAATTTCAGTTTTCTCTTTATTTAACTTGAGAAAATTACTATTCATCCATTCTGAGATACTAGTCAGACATTGTGTTAGTGAATCAATAGAATCGGGTCATCAGGTGCTATTGATAAGTACAGCTGTGTGTCATCAGCATAGCTGTGGTAGCTCACGTTGTGCCCTGAGATAATCTGACCTAACGGAAGCATGTAGATTGAGAATAACAGCGGACCCAGGATAGAGCCTTGTGGAACACCATATTGGATATCATGTGTCTTGAGTTGTAATTCCCACAACTAACAAAATATTTTCTCCCTGTCAGGTAGGATTCAAACCAATTTAAGACACTGCCAGAGAGGCCCACCCATTGACTAAGGCGATTTCTAAGAATGTTGTGATCAATGGTGTCAAATGCAGCACTCAGATCTAAGAGGATGAGAACAGATAAATGGCCTCTGTCTGCATTTACCCGCAAGTCATTTACTACTTTAACGAGTGCAGTTTCTGTGCTGTGATTTGTTCTAAAACCTGACTGAAATTTATCAAGAATAGCATGTTTATTTAGGTGGTCATTTAACTGCATAATGACTGCCTTCTCTAGAACTTTACTTAAGAAGGGCAGGTTAGAGATGGGTCTAAAATTTTCAAGAGCGAGGGGTCAAGATTATGTTTCTTAAGTAGGGGTTTAACTACAGCAGTCTTAAGACAGTCTGGGAAGACCCCAGTATCTAGTGACGAATTTACTATGTCAAGAACATTATCAATTAGCACGCCTGATACTTCTTTGAAAAACCTTGTTGGTATCGGGTCAAGGACGCAGGTGGAGGGTTTTAATTGAGATATTATTTTTGTAAATCAGGTAAATCTATCCTAGTGAAAGAGTTTAATTTGTTTATAACAGGATGTTGGGGTTTAGGGGATCCTTAGTGTTGGGGAGATATACTATGTTATTTCTAATATCATTAATTTTTGATTGAAGAATACAGCGACAGCCTCACAGGTTTCACTGGAAGCACTTAGGAGGCATTCCTTTGAGCTACCTGGGTTTAGTAGGCGATCAATTGTTGAAAATAAGACTCTAGGATTACTAGCATTGTTATTTATAATCTTGAGAAATAGCAGCGTCTCTCAAGACGGACAGTGTTATTGTATTCTGTTATTTTGACTTTTAATATTTCGTGGTGGATAGTAAGTTTACTCTTCCTCCATTGACGCTCAGCTCTACGGCATGTTCTCTTTAAATCAGACACTCTTTGGGTCTTCCATGGTATACCAATGCTAGAAGATTTTTTCACTGTCTTTTCAGGTGCAACTATGTCAACAGCAGCTCTCACTTTAGAATTAAATCTTTCCACCTTACTATTTACATTGTCCTCGCTATTATAGCTGGCACTATAAACGGACTGATTGCTTAAAATGTTTGTAAGTTTTAAAGCTGCTGCGAATCAAAGAAGCGTTTTTAACAATATGCTTCTCATGAGTGTTTTTATCATTATTTCTATATTAAAAAGTAGAAGAAAATGGTCTGATAGACCAATATCAATGATCTGTTTTATATCAACTTTCAGTCCTTTAGTAATCACTAAGTCTAATGTATGACCTGCTTTATGTGTAGGCTGATTTATGAGTTGTCTCAAATCAAAAGAATCCAGGAGGTTCATAAATTCTTTTACTTTTAGATCACACTGATTATCTATATGAAAATTAAAGTCGCCAACTATTAGGAGTGTGTCATAATTAGTAATTAAAATTGACATTAAGTCAGAGAATTCCTCAAAAAACGACGCGTTATATTTAGGAGGTCTATACACGGATAGTATTAGAACTTGAGAATCTCCATGAATAACAACGGCGAGATACTCAAAGGACTTGAACTTACCAAAACTGACATCTTTACATTTTAATCGGCTCGAGTAAATGTTAGCCAATCCGCCCCCCCTTTTTCCCTGGCGGTTTGAATGAGTAAAACTGTAATCCGGGCGCAGATTCGATTAAAACTGCCGCGGCATCTGAATTCAACCACGTTTCATTTAGTGCAATAAGATCTATTTTTTTATCACTAATAAGATCGTTGATAAAAAACGTTTTGTTAGTTAAAGCTCTGACATTTAATAGTGCCATATTTAATGTTTGGAGGTGCAGAGATGAGTACTATGTGCGTTATTGTTATTTGGAATAGGAACTAAATTATTATTATTAGCGCTCTGTGTATATTTTTGTTTAATCTGTGATCTGTTTTATAGTTTTAATACATTGTTCCTCTAAAATAGTGATTTTAATTAGATTATTGGAGTTTATGCCGTATTTCCTAGGTTTTCTACGTGCATTGAGATTGCTTATTACAGTATTAATGGTGTGAACTTTAACGGAAGACTCTATTAAACATTCATCATGTCCTGGCACAGCAGTATTATTTCGGAAGGGGTTAAGAGCAGAGATAGATAGTCAAGAAAAACGAATTACCTTCGATATGTTTTCGGAGAGGACCCGGCGCCAAACTGTTCGGATGCAGGCCATCACGCTTGAAGAGTACCACCCAGGTTGCCAATTTTTTGCAATTAACAACAAAACAGGTGATTATGAGTACAAATTAGAACATAAAGAAGCCTTCTTGGTTCTCAAAGCAATGGCTCATATGGTTCACCTGGGTCCAAATAAGATGCCTTCCTTCGATAGTGTCTGGCATTTATTTAGTAGATGTCTGGGTGGAAGGGGTAAGGTTAATTTCCTTAAATGGACATTTTCTCATTATTGCGGAAGAGAAAAAAGTCGATAGTGCTATTGGTAGCTTCCCCTCTTTACCCTCCAGTAGGGTATTACATATCTTGGCTGAGCTCTGAAGGTGTTTCTCAGATATGCATGTATGACATTACCAAAATTATAACCAGAGACACTACAATGAGCAGCCCTTTATTTCTGAGCACATACTGATTCCATTATTGTAATCCAGTTGTTGTATGTCCTCACAGCCATAGCTCAAACTTCTCCACTGTTCTCCAAGGCCATGGGGAATTCATCCAAAACAACAAGCACAGAACACTTTGTCTATCATTACTCTAATCTTTCCCTCTCTTTTTCTTATTCCTATTTCAGTCCTGTTTCATCATCATAAATTCTCAGTCTCTCTCCCTCTCCAACTGCTCGTCATCCATTCCTTGAATTTACAGGAGTCCAAGAATTTACTTCACTCATCTCTTTTTACTCCTGTTAAATGTGGCAAAAATCCAGAGGGAACAATGGCCATTCTCTGCCTTGGTGCATTTTAAATAATGTCTTTTACAGCTACCCTTGCTTTGAGACGCTGGTGGTTCCAGGATGAATTAACTAAATATGACTCAAGCAATGAACCAAAAAAAGATTCCCTTGGCTATTTTTGTTGACTCATAAGTTCATCTCAAAAATAAAACCTGTAAAACAGGATTGTTTATGGAAATGTTGTTGCTCTACATATGTAAAAGTGATATGCTCTATAAAATGCCCTTTACTATAATAATAGCAATAAAATGCCATCTGAAAATAAATTACAAGTAATTATACATTTTCACATTCTATATAGTATTACTTGCTATTTTGTATTTTAAAATTAATTTTAGATAAGGGGCGGCGCAGTGGAGCAGTGGTGGCGCTGTTGCCTCGTAGTTAGGAGACCCGGGTTCGCTTCCCGGGTTCTCCCTGCGTGGAGTTTGCATGTTCTCCCCGTGTCTGCGTGGGTTTCCTCCAGGCACTCTGGTTTCCTCCCACAATCCAAAGACATGCAGGTTAGGTGGATTGGCGATTCTAAATTGGCCCTAGTGTGTTTGTGTGTGTCCTGCGGTGGGTTGGCACCCTGCCCAGGATTGGTTCCTGCCTTGTGCCCTGTGTTGGCTGGGTTTGGCTCCAGCAGACCCCGGGACCCTGTGTTTGGATTCAGCGGGTTAGACAATGGATGAATGGATGGATTTTAGATAAGCAGGCTTCTCCTAATGAGTGAAGCTACGAAAAGGACATAGCAGCACTAGAAAAGGTCCAGAGAAGAGTGACTAGGGTGATTCCAGGGCTACAAGGGATGAATTAATGAGAAAGATTAAAAGAGCTGAGCCTTTTCCATTTAAAGAAGAGTAAGAGGTGACATGATTGAAGTGTTTAAAATTATGAAGAGAATTAGTACAGTGGATCAAAACTGTTATTTTAAAATTAGTTCATCAAGAAGACAGTGACAAAGTTGGAAACTTCACTCAAGTATAAGGAAGCTTTTCTTTACACAGAGAACCATAGACAAGTGTGATTCAGTATTAGTGCTAGCAGCACATGGTTTGACAACTTTCACAGATTCAACCTTCATAAAGCTAAGGTTTATTGTGGTTTGAAAGATGGAAAAGGGTATTAAAAAACATTCTTTTTTTTTTATTAATTTTATTGCAATCCATACAAAGCAATCAAGTTTTTACAAAAAGAAAAATTGAGTTAAGAACAAATCGATCCCCCCCCAAAAAAAAAAAACAAAAAACATTCTTTTTATACTCATATTTTTGCAATGTAGTTGTTTATTATTCTGGGGAAGCCTGTACCGTAGATCCCGGAATATAAGCCAACTCGGTATATTAGCCGACGCCCTTCTCTACCTACTAAATTACATGTATTTGCCGATGACCGGTATTTAAGCCGACCCCCTTCTCCAAGCAAAATTTTCTAAATTTCCTTAAAAGTGTCTCTTCAGGTATATTTATCATGTTTATCGGCGAGAATTTGAGAATGCCAGCATTTTTGAAGGAAACAAGGAAGTGATTGTGGAGAAGTTTGGTAAAATGAAACCTTTGTGTTGAAACTATATACGCAAATATGGTACATTGGCGGGTGGATTTCCGGAGACTCATTATAAACTTGACTAACTTAAATACGTAATACAGTGGACCCTTGACTTACGAGCTTAATTCGTTCGCAAAGGCTAACCCATAATGCGTTCCGAACCTCCCAATGCAACACTTACTTAACCTTTTCATAATAAAAAAGGGTTGTATAATGTGCATAATTTACCAAAACACCAATAATTTTCTAATGTACTAACCAAAAAGTTATAAAAAGTGCCTAGCCTACCAGAAGTAGGCTAGATTAAGCTAGGAGCATGGCAACGCGCATGGTCACAGTGGCTGAGGGCTCTCCTTTTCTTTGTACTTTTTTTTTCCTTGTTTGTGCACGATCGGTTCTGCGAACATCCGCTACACCCTTCAGAACCTTATAGACATCGGTGTCCAGAGCCAGACATCTGTTTTGAGTGTTTTTCATCACACGCACAACATCCCAGACAACATAGTGAGACCAGCGGGCTTTCCGTGGATTGTTGTCGGGTCTAGGAGATGACGCAGATGGAGGAGGGAAAGAAAGCAGAAGCGGGGCTGCAGATCCGGCGTTATGCTAAGGCTAAAAAAACAACCATACAAGCCCTATACAGAACTTCTTTTCTGCACTGATGGAGCTGCTTTTAATCTCATTGTAGATGTGTATAGTGACAATAAAAGGCATTCTATTCTATTCTATTCTAGAAACAACAATTTCATACTGTACTCACCATTTAATTTGACATCTTTGGGCTGAAGGAAGTGAGGAGGAGGAGAATGAAACGGAAGGTGGTTATTGTTTAGAAGGAGCCTCCTTATGCAAATCGTTTCTTTGTAAAATTGTCGAGATGGTGGATTTCGACATGCTGTACATATTAGCGAGATCGGTCACACAGCACTCTGATATTTCCACACAATTTCCATCTTTGTTTAGATTGTGATCGCTTTCTTTACCTTCTCTTCCTTCCTTAGCAATTATGTGTCTTGCTTGCATGGTATTAGTGAATTATATATAGGTAAATCACTGCAATGACCGAAATTACAACGCTCTCGGTTGTTTGTTTACAATCGCGCAAGCGGATACACGTGACCGAATTCGGGTCGTAACGCAAGACGTTAGTTATAAATCAAAACAAAAATTTTTATTTTAAACTTCCTGATAATTTATTATAAATTTTATTAATAAAATCAACAACTAAAACACTTTTTTGAATAAATTCTTTATTTAATTTAAAGTACCGGCATGCAAAGTTACTTCTTTATCTGAAAGATGGCTCTGTGGTTTCGTCATTATTTACTTCCGTATTCATCTGCAAAACCAGCATTGCGCTGGAAATCTTGAATCTGAAACGATACTCGTTGTATAAACCGACCCCCAAACTCCAAGCCAAAAATCTAGGACGAAATTCTTGGCTTATATTCCGTTTCAACAATTAGTACCTTTAAAATTGTTATCATTGGATCAGTTACTCAGTTCTGTTGAAATCCTTATTTAAAATTAAAGTTACTGAACAAATATATTTCAGTTCTGTGTTTGTAAGACATAGCAGACATTATTAATGACGATTAAGGTATTTGGAAAATGATCGATAGGCCCACAGTAGGAGAAATGTATTTGATTTTTGACCTGAATGGACAGCCACTAGAAGGCAGTTGACACATTTTGTGTTGTTGTGTCTTAGCTGTGGGTGCTTAGTTTCTCTTGTAAGAATGTTAAGCAGACCTGTTGTGCAAAGTCTCCCTGGGTCGCCCATTGTTTATAAGAAGTAAAAGCTGCATATTCCATCACAGACCATATACAGTAGGTTAGCATAGTGCACGACAGGCGAGAGCTAGGGTTTTTGTAAGATTTATTACTTTTTTATAGTTAGCTTATTCCTGTATTGAAAAAACACATTGAACTACTAAACAGGAAGAATATATTACGGTTTTAATGAGTATAGATAAACTTTACTCCTGTTGTACCTTTTGACTTTGGACATCTAGTATACAAGTGCTATTTATTATTTATCTGATATTCTTCTACTTCCTGTCTTTTATAACAAATAACTTTGGTTATTTATTAAATTTATTTTGTCAAAAGCAACAGCTCTTAAGATAGTTTAATTGCATTAAATTTGAAGAATTGTACACTGCTGTGATAAGTATACGTTAATATGTTCATATAATTAGCATGCCATAGTTTAAACTTGCTTTATGTTGACTTAAAACTCTATTTAAAAACTAGGGTAAATCTTTAGTTTCTGTTACTGAGCCCAAGATGAAACGTGCCACAATATACAATTTAATGGTAGGAATCATTCTTAGCATTGAATTAAGATTTCACCATGAAATTATTATAGGCATGCACAAAGACCTAAATGAGAACCATTTCAACATATGGATTACATCAGACAGTCAGCCGAACGATCTTTAGAAACAACATGAATATGTCATGGCATGACAGCCCCTTCTGTAATGATGCAATCCTGATTCATTCTGAAGGATGCCTTCACATTCAGTGCTCAGTAGTGCAATCACACTCCATCTTCAGTGATGCAATCTCTTACACTGAGCCCTTAAAAGTGCTGGATTTCACAATTTCACATAGTCTCATTCCAACTGCCTACATTGAACTTCAGAAAGTATTCCTTGTAAGTTTATTGTGTATAAGATTTATTTGATTCATTGAATGGTGTTACATATTTATATCTTTGCACATGGTATTGTGATTTATGTCAGATGCTGTAGCTTTCAATGATGCAGCTGATTAAAGAAACAGATATAAGATTACTTCTTGATTTATATATTTAATTCATTTGTAATATTACTTAAAGCTTATTTTTGTTTTATTTATGTTTTTACACTTTCAGCATTGGTGATACAGTACAGATCCAAGACATTCTGATGAAATTTGTTCACTTTGCTTCAGGGCTTAACTCTTCATTTGTCACCTTGTTTAGCTTTCTGCTGAGCTTTGCAAGCTATGCATAGCAGGGACAGAATAAACATAATAGCAAAAGACTGGAGCCAGAAAGAATTAACAGAATATATAACATTAATCACTGCATATAATGAATAATGGGAGACCTTGCTCAAGTTTTACATAATTACAGCAGCACAGGTGAGCAGAGATCTGTGGAGACTACGTGCCAGCAAAGCAGCGGGTCCAGGTGCTGAAGGCATGTGCGTTAGAACTGGGGAGTCCTCTACAGCGCATCTTCAACCTGAGCCTGGAACAGCTCTATTGCAGGAATAAAGTTGGACAGTTTAACATTTGTAGCAGAGCGACGGGCATTAAGCAAACTCCTGTCAATCATGAAGAATCTACTGCATCCACTGAACAGTGTCATCTCCAGGCAGAGGAGTAGCTTCAGTGACAGACTTTTGTCACTGTCTTGTTCCACTGACAGACTGAGGAGATCATTCCTCCCCCACACTATGCGACTCTTCAATTCCACCCAGGGGAGTAAATGCTAACATTATCCAAAGTTATTGTCTGTTTTTACATGCATTTTTATTACTCTTTAATTTAATCTTGTTTTTTGTATCAGTATACTGCTACGGGATTATGTGAATTTCCCCTTAATAAATAATTAACAAATGATTAATAAATTATCTGTCTATCTATCTATCTAAGTTATGTGTTACTTTTATTCAATGTAGTATAAAAGCAAACAAAGGACAATACAGTTATATGAAAAAGTTTGAGAACCCCTCTCAGCTTGCATAATAATTTACTCTAATTTCAACAAAAAAGATAACAGTGGTATGTGTTTCTTTTCCTAGGAACATCTGAGTACTGAGTGTTTTCCTAACAAAGATTTTTTAATGAAGCAATACAGTGGAACCTCGGTTAGTGAACAGAATTCGTTTTGGAAACGTGCTCGCAATCCAAAGCACTCGTATATCAAAGCGAATTTCCCCATAAAAAATAATGGAAACTCAGATGATTCGTTCCACAACCCAAAACTATTCATATAAAAATGATTAATACAAAATATAAAGTAAAAATACATAAAACAAATTAACCTGCACTTTACCTTTAAAAAGAATCATGGCTGGTGTGAGTGAGTTTCTAAACTCATGTGGGATTCCAACCAACGGGACGACACGCGGAAGAGTCTCCCAAAGCAATCGCAGTCTCCCAGCGCTGTAGCAGTTCGCCCGTATAAGCGCATCCAAAAAGATCGCAGACATGCTATAAGCGCCTGCTGTCGATGGGTGATACAAGGAACATTATAAAGATCCCGCTGCAATAAATAACAGCGCTGTTGCTGTTTCAAGCTGAATAAAGCTGGTGTTGTTAAAGTACTGGGGATGGGGACTCGCACTTCACAGCATACACGTGCGCACGCGCACACACACACACATACAGTCACAATGCTGTAGTAAACAGTATACGCTCGTACGGATGTTGACTATATGAGTGAGGCACACAGACTCTGACGGAGAATAGGAGATGATTGCCCTCAAGAGAAGAGAAGAGAGAGAGAGAGAGAGAGAGATGCGCAAGCGAGCGAGATAAGGAGAGAGAGAGAGAGACGCACGCACGCGCGAGAGAGAGAGAGAGAAGAACCATCAGCTCAGTTGTGATCACATGATGCTCAGCAGACAAAGTGTATCCATACAACTCGTCTTGCAAAACCAAGTTACTCGTAAACCGAGGTTCCACTGTATTTAGTTGTATGAAATTAAAACAAATGTGAAAAAAATGGCTGTACAAAAATTTGGGTCACCTTGTAATTTTGCTGATTTGAATGCATGTAACTGCTCAATACTGATTACTTGCAACGCCAAATTGTTTCGATTAGCTCGTTAGGCCTTCAACTTCATTGACAGGTGTGTCCAATCATGAGAAAAGGTATTTAAGGTGGTCAATTGCAAGTTGTGCATCCCTTTGACTCTCCTCTGAAGAGTGACAGCATGGGATCCTCAAAGCAACTCTCAAAAGATCTGAAAACAAAGATTGTTCAGTATCATGGTTGAGGGGAAGGCTACAAAAAGCTATCTCAGAGGTTTCAACTGTTAGTTTCAACTGTAAGAAATGTAATCAGGAAATGGAAGGCCACAGGCACAGTTGCTGTTAAATCTAGGTCTGACAGGCCAAGAAAAATACAGGAGCGGTATATGCACAGGATTGTAAGAATGGTTACAGACAACCCACAGATCACCTTCAAAGACCTGCAAGAACATCTTGCTGCAGATGGTGTATCTGTACATCATTCTACAATTCAGTACAATTTGCACAAAAACATCTGTATGGCAGGGTGATGAGAAAGAAGCCCTTTCTGCACAAACGCCACAAACACAGTTACTTGTTGTATGCTAATGCTCATTTAGACAAGCCAGATTAATTTTGGAACAAAGTGCTTTGAACTGATGTGACAAAAATTTAGTTATTTGGTCATAAAAAAAAGCGCTTTGCATGGCGGAAGAAGAAATCCGCATTCCAAGAAAAACACCTGCTACCTACTGTCAAATTTGGTGGAGGTTCCATCTTGCTGTGGGACTGTGTGGCTAGTTCAGGGACTGGGGCCCTTATTAAAGTTAAGGGTCGGATGAATTCAACGCCAGTATCAACAAACTCTTCAGGATAATGTTCAAGCATCAGTCACAAAGTTGAAGTTACGCAGGGGTTGGATATTCCGACAAGATAATGACCCAAAACACAGTTCGAAATCTATAAAGGCATTCATGCAGAGGGAGAAGTACAATGTTCTGGAATGGCCGTCACAGTCCCCTGACTTGAATATCATCGAAAATCTATGGGATGATGTGAAGCAAGCTGTCATGCTCGGTAGCCATCAAATTTAACTGAACTGGAGAGATTTTGTAAGGAATAATGGTCAATAATATATGCACTGGCTAATTTTGTTATGATGCATATTGTATATTTTTTGTTAATCTAATAAACTTAATGTCACTGCTGAAATACTACTGTTTCCATAAGGCATGTCATATACAGTAGTAAAAGGAAGTTGCTACTTTGAAAGCTCAGCCAATGATAAACAAAAATCCAAAGAACTAAAAGGAGTTCCCAAACTTTTTCATATGACTGTATAAGAAAATATGTGGTCCTGGAGGATGCCCCATTTAATGAGAAAGAGACTAAAAAATAAATCACACAACCGTGCAAATAGGTGATCATTGTCTTGATGGGGTTGAAAAAGCAGCAAAAAAAATAGTTTATAGCTTTGGAGCTGAGTGGTGCTCTGAAGATGGCCCAAAATGTGGGAGTGTTGGCTAAATGCCAGTGGGACCAGAAGAGGTGGAGATTCACAGAATGTCAGTGGTTGTCAAATTCTTCTTCCTTCAGTGTAGGGAAACAGGCAGACTAAAAGTTACTGGCTGAGTCACAATCAAATCCTTTCCCACATTATTGTCACAGAAATCCATGAAGCACTCTCTTTGCTCATTTGTTTGACAGTAATCAATGTGAATGAGCCTTCAATGTGAAACATGGTTGAATTTCGTTATTATTTGCGTTATCAGGGCTGAAATGTGTGGGACATTCTGGGTTGACTCTGGCATCTGGCATCCCTGACACCATTTGCATCCGGTAACATGAGTGTGATGAGCCATTACATGGGGACACAAACGATGAAGTGTAAGGCGCAAAATGTAGCTGTGCTTATATTAAAAAACAGTCAAACAAAACAGTCAAGGGTTCAAATCCTCAAAGTGCAGAAGTGTGATGTTCCATTCTTTATAAATAAATCCATAAAAACAGATGTTCATCCGTGAAAGTTAAAATCCACAACTAAACATGTAAATATTCCATATATAATATGCATTTGGGTCTCTCACTCTTGTTCTCCCTGCTGAGTGTATTTATCCTGTTTGTCTCCCCATCTTACCCTAAAGTCTGTTAGCTGGCGGCTCCAACTTCCAGCTCTTGCCACGATTGCCTCTTTCAGCATCTCCGACCTGGTAAATCTGTCTTCCTAATGCCCTTCTGGTGCCTAGTGAATCTCTAGGTGGGTTCCTCTTTTGACCCCTGCTCCCTTTACTGCTCAGTGGGAGATGACATGCACATGAAGCACCAATCACTCCTACACACATTCACCTAACACCTGCTTCCCCATCACCGCACTGGCTTGAACACCCTAATTCATCCTTCTTCCTTGTTCTTTTCACATTTTTTTTCTTTCTCTCATTTTCCTTTGTTTCCTGCCCAGGCTTCGTTTATCCTTTTATTTGGTGCAGGTGCTGCAATCAAGATTCCAGAGTGCTAATGAGGCAATTAGCCGCTGCACATGTGCACACTTGAATGCTTGGCTGAGGAATTACTCACTAACACCCCGGAGCTCCTTTGCCATACTACCACTTGCACTTATGTCCATTCACCTGAGTGCCCCAGACTCTAACGTGTGTCTCTGGTGCAATGGCACAATTTAAATTAAACAAGAACTGGGGCCATTAGTCTTGATCGTATTCTTCCCTCCAGCCTTTCCACCCAAAAAAATTGGAAATAAATAAGAACCGGGGTCAATCAAATACATCTACAAGACACTAATTTTTCCCTCACCTTTTCTACGCTAGGAAGACAGGGATTCTGGATATGCCCTTTTTGCTCAGAATGAAATGATTACCAGAAAATGCAAAACAAAGAAAGAATATTAAAATAACCTGCAGAAACAGACAACATTTACTTTAGACTGTAAATACCAGTGAATAAAATAACAGATCCAATCACTCAGCTATAAATGTTGAGGATGTTCTGAAGACCAAGGTAACACCAACAGGAAAGTGACGACTACAGAGACTTTGCAAGTAATAACATTAAGACTTGAAAATGTTTGAAAGCATTTTTTGTTCTGCTTCTCATTTTACAATTAAGATATCTAGGACAAACAAAATCCCAAAACATAACAGCCATATAATAGAGCATATAAACTTATCTTGATTGCAAGTTGCATCCGGTATATAGCCAAAAATGTAGGAGGATTAGCTCTAATTTGTGCACAGACTTTTTTTAGGCAGGAAACTAAGAAGATAATATGTAGAATTTCAGTCTTAAAACAGACATTTTATACCCATTTAAACATTCCAAAAGACATAACATAATTTAAGAGCTGAACAAATCATTCTGAGAAAATCTGCTTGTATGGGTAACTCACAGTGTTTATATTTGAAAGAATGAAAATAACATTGCAGCCATTTCTCAAGTGATTGGCTTTTTCAGTTTGAGCATTGGTCATTGAAATTGTACAAAAGCGATGTTCCTTCAAGTACATGGACCATTGTCGAAAATAATTTGAGGGGAAGGTAAAATCTTTATATTTTCTAGTATTTGATTTCTAAGATTATGATTGTGAACTAGAAAACCCAGAAAGAATAGAACTTTAATATGATTCAGTGAGAGTAGCCTTCCTCGGGCTGTGTGTATTTTAAATTACATTTTTACCATTTGGTCAGATTCTTTTCAATTGCCTATACTTTTTTTTATCTTACCCTAGCTATTTTGGTCTATGGGGGCTTCACCAGACTGAATATAGCTCAAGCTGTGACTCAAACAAAAACATCCTTCAAGGCTTCACACTTCTTTATGATGATACTTCTTGCTCTAAAAACACATTTCAAAACAGAAATCTATAAAAGGCAGTTGTATGATGCAAGTTGTTGTTGTAATATTCCAAATTTAAAAGCCAAAAATAAAGTCATTAATCATTAATAGCATAGCTTTAAGACAGAAGCTGGTGAAGAATGCTGTTTGATTTAGGAAATAAATGACCGTGCATTGAAGCCTTTTTTTAAGATTTCTGTTCCCTATGGTCCTTCATGCTAACTATCACCCAACTTGTTCAACGTCTGTAAATATTACAAAAAATACTTTTGCTAAAAATGTTGGGCTACCACCAGGTTAGTTTCACTGTGCTGTGAACAAGCTATTTAAAAAAATAAAAGTCGTTACAACTGAGATGAGTGGTATAAATCACACTGACATATTATCTGTGGATATGTACTCATAAACTAATCTCCCTTGAGACAGTTGTGAAAAACGTTTTAACCAATCAACAATAAAGGAAGTTGTCTCAGAATGTACATTTTGAAGAAGTTTTTTAAGTTAAGGCATCTTAAATGAACTCCACGAATAAGGACTCCCAAATTGTTTGAAATTTGTTCTGACCATTTTTTGTTATTTCAATTTGTTTTAACATTATTATCATTTCTGTTTTTAACATTTTCACCATAATTTGGCAAAGTTTTTTAGGCACTATAGTGATCCCTCGCTATATCACGCTTCAAATTTCGCAGCTTCACTCTATCGTGGATTTTAAATGTAAGCATATCTAAATATATATCACAAATTTTTCACTGGTTCACGGATTTCTGCGGACAATGTGTCTTTTAATTTATGGTACATGCTTCTTCAGTTTGTTTGCCCAGTTGATTTCATACAAGGGATGCTATTGGCGGATGGCTTAGAAGCTACCCAATCAGAGCATGTATTACATATTAACTAAAACTCCTCAATGATATACGATATGCTTCCTGCGCGGTGCTTGATTGTTTGTTTTTCTCTGTCTCTCTCGCTCTCTCTGCGCCTGACGGAGGGGGTGTGAGCAGAGGGGGTGTTTGCCTAGAGGATACGGACGCTCCTCTACAAAAGAGGATTGTATGCTTCGGCATACTTAAAAGCACATATTGATTTTTTGATTGTTTGCTTTTCTCTCGCTCTCTCTCTCTGACATTCTCTGCTCCTGACACGCATTCTTTGAAGAGGAAGATATGTTTGCATTCTTTTAATTGTGTGAAAGAACTGTCATCTCTGTCTTGTCATGGAGCACAGTTTAAACTTTTGACTAAAGGGTGTTATTTCATGTCTAGAGGGCTCTAATAATGTTAACAGTGTGGGAGAGTTTATAAGGGCTTAAAATATATAAAAATAACCATACAAACATATGGTTTCTACTTCACAGATTTTCATCTATTGCTGGGGGTTCTGGAACATAACCCTTGATCGAGAGGATTACTGTATATTGTCTGCCTTACTTCCATGGGTGTCACATTTTTGTAAGTTTGATTACCACAGGTAATGTGCCATGTAACAAAGTATTATGGCTGTTATGTTACAGATAGTTTTTTTCCCTGGCTTGTGTTTATTTTCTGTTTCATTATAATTTATTTTTGCATAAATTATTTTTCATTTCTATTATGTGTGTTTATTTTTAGCATTTACAGTGGTGTGAAAAACTATTTGCCCCCTTCCTGATTTCTTATTCTTTTGCATGTTTGTCACACAAAATGTTTCTGATCATCAAACACATTTAACCATTAGTCAAATATAACACAAGTAAACACAAAATGCAGTTTTTAAATGATGGTTTTTATTATTTAGGAGAAAACAATCCAAACCTACATGGCCCTGGTGAAAAAGTAATTGCCCTCTTGTTAAAAAATAACCTAACTGTGGTGTATCACACCTGAGTTCAATTTCCGTAGCCACCCCCAGGCCTGATTACTGCCACACCTGTTTCAATCAAGAAATCACTTAAATAGGAGCTGCCTGACACAGAGAAGTAGACCAAAAGCACCTCAAAAGCTAGACATCATGCCAAGATCCAAAGAAATTCAGGAACAAATGAGAACAGAAGTAATTGAGATCTATCAGTCTGGTAAATGTTATACAGTAATCCCTCCTCGATCGCAAGGGTTGCGTTCCAGACCCCCCCGCGATAGGTGAAAAACCGCGAAGTAGACACCATATGTTTGTATGGTTATTTTTATATATTTTAAGCCCTTATAAACTTTCCCACACTGTTTATAAATATTCCCCACAGAGTTATATAGCATAATCCCTTTGTATTCTCTTAGATATTAGGTAAGATTCATTGAAATTATGTATACAAACACTCTGTTTATATACAGTAAAACCTAAATGTTATTTTAAAGATATTGAGTGTCTCCGATATCACATATGTTACAGCCATTATGATAGACAGGCCACCAACAATAAATACGTACAATGCAAGAAAAATACTATACAGTAAATGTGTGTACAGTGACACTAAACGTACGTACATTTACTAAGTACTGTAAGTAGAAAATTAATTATGGTTACTCACCAACAATGACATGATGACTTGTCTGATAACAATGAGTTTAACTTTACTGCACAACAAAGGAGCCACTTCAGGCGATTGTGTAGCACTGCCGTTGTTCTTCTTCTGGCAGTCTTCAATCCAAATCCCTAAAGCAGATTCCATCCAGACTACTGCCTTATTACATCCACTAACAACTCGTTTTGCACCCTAGTTAAAAGGACACTGTGGCTGTAGATTTTATATTCCTTTCCTACTTTTTAAATAAAAAGAATCGTAGCCTTCAACAAATCCAAAACGTTTACCTTTTCGGCAATCGTTAACATCTTCCGTTTGCGTTTGGGCACAGCCCCTGAAACAGTAGCAGATCGTTTTGGAGCCATAATGAAGGGCTTGACTATGCACAAAGATAAACACAAAAGAGCACAACTCTTTACACAGCGAAACACGTTGATGCTGAATGAGCAAGACGAGACTTCCTGGTTAACACTGCATTCAGCAGGCAGGAACTTCACTGAGTGCTCTGATTGGTTAGCTTCTCAGTCAGGAGAGCTTAACTGCATGCTCTGATTGGTTAGCTTCTCAGTCATCCTCCAATAGCGTCCCTTGTATGAAATCAACTGGGCAAACCAACTGAGGAAGCATGTACAGGAAGTAAAAAGACACATTGTCCGCAGAACCCGTGAAGCAGCGAAAAATCCGCGTTATATATTTAGCTATGCTTTCATATAAAATCCGCGATAGAGTGAAGCCGCGAAAGTCGAAGCGCGATATAGCGAGGGATTACTGTAAAGCCATTTCTAAAGCTTTGGGACTTCAGCGAACCACAGTGAGAGCCATTATACACAAATGGCAAAAACATGGAACAGTGGTGAACCTTCCCAGGAGTGGCCGGACGATCAAAATTACCCCAAGAGCGCAGAGACGACTCATCCAAGAGGTCACAAAAGACCCCAGGACAACGTCTAAAGAACTGCAGGCCTCACTTGCCTCAATTAAGGTCAGTGTTCACGACTCCACCATAAGAAAGAGACTGGGCAAAAACGGCCTGCATGGCAGATTTCAAGACGCAAACCACTGTTAAGCAAAAAGAACATTAGGGCTCGTCTCAATTTTGTTAAGAAACATCTCAATGATTGCCAAGACTTTTGGGGAAAATACCTTGTGGACTGATGAGACAAAAGTTGAACTTTTTGGAAGGCAAATGTCCCGTTACATCTGGCGTAAAAGGAACACCGCATTTCAGAAAAGAACATCATACCAACAGTAAAATATGGTGGTGGTAGTGTGATGGTCTGGGGTTGTTTTGCTGCTTCAGGGCCTGGAAAGCTTGCTGTGATAGATGGAACCATGAATTCTACTGTCTACCAAAAAATCCTGAAGGAGAATGTCTGGCCATCTGTTCGTCAACTCAAGCTAAAGCGATCTTGGGTGCTGCAATAGGACAATGACCCAAAACACACCAGCAAATCCACCTCTGAATGGCTGAAGAAAAACAAAATGAAGACTTTGGAGTGGCCTAGTCAAAGTCCTGACCTGAATCCAATTGAGATGCTATGGCATGATCTTAAAAGGCGGTTCATGCTAGAAAACCCTCAAATAAAGCTGAATTACAACAATTCTGCAAAGATGAGTGGGCCAAAATTCCTCCAGAGCGCTGTAAAAGACTCACTGCAAGTTATCGCAAACGCTTGATTGCAGTTATTGCTGCTAAGGGTAGCCCAACCAGTTATTAGGTTCAGGGGCATTACTTTTCACACAGGGCCATGTAGGTTTGGATTTTTTCTCCCTAAATAATAAAAACCGTCATTTAAAAACTGCATTTTGTGTTTACTTGTGTTATATTTGACTAATGGTTAAATGTGTTTGATGATCAGAAACATTTTGTGTGACAAACATGCAAAAAAATAAGAAATCAGGAAGGGGGCAAATAGTTTTTCACACCACTGTATGTACTGTGTCCTTTAGTTTTTATATGTTCACTGTGTTCTGTGGGTGAAATCCAAAAAGTGGGCCCATCCTGAAGTCATACCTGAGGGATCACCCTCTACTTTTTGTTTTTTGTGTGGCAGATTGTTATTAAATGTTCTAACAGTTAATTATTGTATTTTGATTTTTTGGGTTTTGTGGATTCCATTCTTTGTCTTTGGATTCTGAGTATTACATTACAGATTGGACTTGTTACCCTTGGGTTTCTTCTTTAAGTACCCTTTGTGCCCTTTTTTCACTTATTTTTCTTTTGGTGTTCCTTTTGCTTTTTAATTTTGAAAGTTTTCTGTTTTGAACTTGTCAGGACAAGTCCTTCTCTCCTGAAGGGTATTTTGTATATTTAGGAATGTTTAAACTGTTTTTTACTATTATGGCTGGCTTGCCATTTCTAGGCTTGCTATTCCAGATGCCTTGAATAAGGCCTTATTTTGACAGGCCAGTGAAGGCCGTGACCTGTTTTATGTGACTTTTTGTAGGCCTTACACCCTTATTTTGCTATGTTTGTAATTCCCATTTACAACAATGGCAGTCTATGCTATAAAAGATGACTGCACATATTGAGACACATTCATACTTTAAGAAATCCGAAGGAACTGTAGTGTGTTACGATGCTAGAGACTGTGTCCTGAAAACTTCTAAAAATGCTAATTAGAGGGGGGTATCACCATCAAAAACTGGGTAGTAACATGATTTTTTTTAACAGAATTTTTATAAAATAAAAGCTTTATTCTTCACAAAAATGCTCTGTAATAACATGAAGCTCCTTGGAGCAGAAAAGGCAAAAGGGAGTTGCCAGGAAAAGCAATCCAAGGCTAACAAGGTCCCAATATGAAAACCAAAAAGAGGTCAAAAACAGAATGAAAAGGGTAAAATATCCAATAGCTCATCAAGCACAAGAACAGAAATAATAACAACATTCACTAATTTCCAAGAGCATTCAAATGAACTCCAAGGGGCAATGGGCTTCTCATGCCTTTTTAGAGGGCAGTCCCTTGTGGTTTTAGGTAGGTCAGTCTGCCTCTTGTTATATTCATCCATTAGCCAACCCGCTATATATCCTAACTACAGAGTCACGGGGGTCACACACACACGCACCCGAACACCAAGCACACACTAGGGACAATTTAAAATCGCCAATGCACCTAATCTGCATGTCTTTGGACTGTGGGAGGAAACTGGAGTACCCGGAGGAAACCCACGCAGACACAGGGAGAACATGGAGATTCCATGCAGGGAGGACCCGGGAAGCAAACCTGGGTCTCCTAACTGCAAGGCAGCAGCACTACTACTGCACCCTCTCTTGTTATATACAGTAATACTGTAAAATACTAGTGCCCAAGCAAATAAAGAAAAAGAAACCTATTCAGGAATTCATTTTTGATTTAGAGGTCTTTGGTTTTGGCTACAGATTTTTGCTTTTGCATTTTGATATGTTAATCATCCCAAACTAAACTTGTAAATCAAGCCTTAGCTTTGAATTTTGAATAATTCTTTGTTTTCTTTTTTAAGAAAGGCCCACATTATTAGGTTTATTTTTACAACCTTGATTGCTCAGTTTTAGGCTTTATTCACAAAAAAACCTCACCTTTGAAATTTTACTCACTTTTAGAGTGGATTTCACATCTTAGTGGAATTTTATTATGGATGCCTGCACTTTGTGAGCTTTTGATTATGGCTACTATAGTATGATAACCAGAAATGTGGGGTCCATGACATCAGTAATGATATAAAGTTCAGCTTTGTGTATTTAGTTCTTTATGATGTTGCATTTTCAAGACCTCCTTGTTAATGAAACTATTCTTAAGAACTCTGATCATATATTTGGTTTTGTGTTTTGATTTGACCACCAATTTATTGGCTATGACGATGATTGTTTATATAGTTGTGTTGAAAACAATAACATCTTCCTTGTTCCTTTTTGGTGGCAGAGCATATTGTATATGTGGTAGAATTAAGCTTGACAATTCGCATTTATATATATTTTTATAATAAAACCCATATTTTTATGGTTGGTCTCGTCCGATGTGAGAGATGGACGTCTGAAGTGGAGCTCCGCTAGCAGCTGTTTTATTTTTCATATTATTTGCTTATTATCCTGAGATATCCTGCATTTATTCAACCCAAGGAGACTGCTATAGTATATATGTAAACATATATAAACATGGCCAGCAAGAAAGGGGTCCGAAAGAAAAGAAAACTAAGGCTACACCAAAGCCAAGATTAACAAGCCCAAGCTCAAGATACGACCTTTCAGAGAGAGACCTGGAACAGCTGGGCGAAAGTACAGACTCTTCGGGACCAAGGTCCGCTACATCGTTGCCGGCTGAGAGTAAAAAGGGGAGCGAATGTACGATCGGGAGTGCAGATCTCGATAGCTCGCTGATCGGAGAACACCTGAAACTGGAAAGGGCCTTACAGTCCGCAATCTCAATTACTCCACGCGAGCCGGGAATAGTGGAGGCACCAGCTACAGTAGAGCCTGACGCTTCACCTACGGCACAAGACAGCACAATTAAAATGTCTAAACTGGAGATGATGTTTGCTGAGATCGTACAAGATATAAAGAAAACCGAGAAGGCAAATGAGAAAGCAAGGGCAAAGGCACATAAGAGGCTGAAACAAGAGTTGCTGGAATTGAAACAGGAATGGCAGCAAGCAAACGAAACGCAACGGCTGATGCTGCAACAGGCAAATGAAAGGCTGCGACAAGAAATGCAAGTGGAAATGCAACAGGTGCTGGGTAAAATTGAAACGCTTACTGATCAATTGGAATTAGCCGAAAATGTAGCTACCAGTGCTGAAGAAAAAGCAGAAAATGTCAGCTCCGAATGCAAAAAACTCGGAGACAGACTGGCTGCTTTGGAAGATAAAAGTAGAAGGTATAACGTCAGAATTGAAGGTCTGCCTGAGAATCGAGAAAGTTCAAACCCGGTGAAATTCGCTGCTGAACTTTTTTCTAAAATAATCGGGGACGACTTTAAAGCAGAATCTGAGATAGCAGCAGCTTACCGCGTACGCGGATCAAACACCGTTAGACCCAGACCAAGGTCTTTTATAGTTCGTTTTGAACGATTATCATTTAAGCTAGAGGTGATGGCACTCCTCAGAAACAAGGAAAATATTACATTTGAAAATAACCACATTCATATTTTTCCTGACTTCTCTCCAGCAACAGCTACTAAATGCGCAGTCTTCTACAACATCAAACAGAGTTTACGGCAAGCCAGCGTCAAATGCAGCCTCTTGTACCCGGCAAAACTTAAAGTGGAATGGCAAGGTCATTTCTATGTCTTCGCTAGCAAGGAAGGAATTAAGAAAGCTGATCCCGGGACTATTCTGATACATAATAGTGAGTCATGGCGGTTAATGATAAGGGAAGGATTAATAATCTACTGTCTGATCTATTCATTTTAAAATACGGGTTTTTATCAGCATATATTCTCATATATTCTCATTATTACTTAGTATTACTAGGGCGCTATCTGTTTACGTTTTATTGTGCTTAATTACTTTTTCTTTCCTTTTTTTTTCTAATTACTTCATCTCTACCCTAAACGAGACTGTTCAATATCATACCCTTGGTTTACTGTTATTGCTATTACTGCATTAAGACTTGTTATGCTTATTTTGGACACATCTTTAACACCATCACCCGGGTTTATTATCTGGGTGTATCATCTTAATGTACGAAAATTGCTGAAGACTATATATATATATATATATATATTTTAAGTGCAAAATCCTTTTTTTTTTTCTTTTTTAAAGACTATATTGGTAACAGATATCTCTATCTTTTAACCTTAAAGCGCCGCTGCATTGGGGCTTGTTTTGCTTTGAACGTACTCTGTCTCTGGGTATGTCAGAGGACTGGGACTGCGTGAAGTGAGTTTTAGCCTCACTTGGGGAGGCAAAATTAAGGGGGGGAGAGATAGAGAGCAGGCTTGATCTATACCTAATCTATCCTCACAATCTTTATAATTATAACTATCAACGTAATAATAAGCTGCATTGCAACAACTCTTGGGGAAATAGGAAATTAAGACCTAAACTATCTCACTTCCAGTTGAGACTATAAAATGACATCAAAAACTCAGAATCAGTGTCTCCATGATGGGACAGTTAACTTCGTAAGCTGGAATGTTACAGGCCTGAATCACGAATTAAAGAGAAAGAAAGTACTTTCTCACCTAACAGGTCTAAATGCTAAAATAGTATTTTTACAGGAAACCCACTTACTAAGCAAGGATCAGTTCCGGCTGCAAAAACTGGGCGGGTCAATGTTCTATTCTAGTTTTATGAAGAAAACTAGAGGTGTGGGAATTCTCATACATAGAACAGTACCATTTGTAGCATCAGATGTAGTATTGGATCCTGAAGGGAGATATGTAATGGTCATGGGAGACTTATCTAACTGTAAAATGATTTTGATAAATGTTTATGCACCTAATGTTGATGATAAGGAATTTATACAAAATTTATTTGCATCAATTCCCAATCTGAACACTCATAAAGTTATAATGGCTGGGGACTTTAATTGTGTTTTAAATCCACTTTTAGATAGGACTTCCTCCACAGGGGGATCGGCATCTAACACTGCAAAGATAATTCCATCCATCCATTTTCTAACCTGCTGAATCCGAATACAGGGTCACGGGGGTCTGCCAATCGCCAATCCACCTAACCTGCATGTCTTTGGATTGTGGGAGGAAACCAGAGCGCCCGGAGGAAACCCACGCAGACACGGGGAAAACATGCAAACTCCACGCAGGGAGGACCCGGGAAGCGAACTCGGGTCTCCTAACTGCGAGGCAGCAGCGCTACCACTGCGCCACACACGCAAAGGTAATTACAAAGTTTATAACTGATCACAACTTATCAGATCCCTGGAGGTTTTTTAAACCCAAATTCAAGAACATATTCTTTCTACTCACCAGTACATCATTGCTACTCAAGGATTGATTACTTCTTTATAGACAATAACTTCTTGCCTAAGATTAAATCTTGTAAATACGATGCTATTGTTATTTCGGACCATGCACCTATGATCTTACTAAGCCCCATACACTCACCCGCAGATGCGCTCAACCGCTTCTATTAGCTGACGAGAATTGTACTGAATTTATATCCAAACAAATCAAATTCTTTCTAGAGACAAATACATCCCCCGAGATCTCTGCAGGAATACTCTGGGAAACTCTTAAGGCCTTCTTAAGAGGACAGATTATCTCATATCTTTCCCACAGAAATAAATCCGAAGTGAAGAAAGTAGCAGAGATAAAAAGCGAAATTACTAAAATAGATGAAGAACATGCCAGACTACCAAGCGAGACTCTACATAGGAGGAGGCAGGCTCTACATTCAGAATTAAACCTCTTGACAACTAAAGAAACTGAACAACTAATTTACAAATCCAGACATCATTATTATGAACATGGAGAGAAAGCTAATAAGCTTTTAGCTCAACAAATTCACAAGCAAGAAGTGCATAGCGCAATCTCGGTAATCACTAACACTAACGGAGATAAAATCATCGAACACAAAAATATAATGCACACTTTCAGAGACTACTATAAATCCCTATATACTACTGAGTTTAAAGAAGACAATATACAATCTAATGCATTTCTGGATACATTACAGATACCACAAATAGACGCTTTTAGTGTGGAGGAACTTGATAAACCTCTGGCATTATCAGAATTACTAGATGCTATAAAGTCACTCCAAGGTGGAAAAGCAGCAGGCCCTGATGGCTACCCTGCAGAGTTTTACAAGAAATTCTCCGCCAGCTAGCTCCCTCCTATTAGCAACATTTACAGAAGCCAGAGATAACCAATCTCTTCCACAAACCTTTGCCAAGCACTAATCACTGTCTTTCCAAAACAAAATAAGGACTTATTACAATGTGCATCATACAGACCAATTTCACTTCTGAATAACAACGTTAAAATACTATCTAAAATCATAGCTAGAAGGATGGAGAAAGTGCTCCCTCGTAATATCACAAGACCAAACTGGATTTATTAGGGGCCGACACTTATCTTCAAATCTTCGACGCCTGTTTAATGTAATATACTCACCAACTAAATCAAACACCCCAGAAATATTATTATCATTGGATGCAGAAAAGCATTCGACATGATTGAATGGAAATACCTTTTACTACATTGGAGAAGTTTGGGTTTGGCCCAACATTTGTGCATGGATTAAATTACTGTATACTAACCCAGAAGCTTCAGTTTGCATCAATAACATTTGCTCAGACTACTTTAAACTAGAGCGTGGCACTAGACAAGGATGCCCTTGTCACCGCTGCTGTTTGCATTGCCATTGAACCACTGGCAATACATTGTCGAAATACTGATCAGATAAAGGGGATTAGCAGAGAAGGACTGGAACAGAAAATCTCATTATATGCAGATGACATGGTACTGTATATATGGACCCAGAAAATTCTGTGCCTGCAGTCTTAGCAGCACTCACAGAATTTCAAAAGATCTCTGGTCTCAGAATTAATCTGAATAAAAGTGTACTCTTTCCAGTGAATTCTCAAGCATATAATATTAGATTAGACACCCTACCTTTTATCATTGCAGAACAGTTTAAATACCTAGGGTTAAACATCACAAGTAAACATAAAGCTCTTATCAACAAAATTTCGTCTGCATGGAAAAAATTAAACAAGACTTGCATAGATGGTCAACCCTTCATCTCACACTAGCTGGAAGAATTAACACTGTTAAGATGAATATTCTTCCTAAGCTCCATTTTGAATTTCAAAACATCCAATATACATTAATAAATCATTCTTTAAGCAATTAGATTCAACAATAACCTCATTTATTTGGAATTCAAAACATCCACGCATCAAAAGAGAGACCCTACAAAGACAAAAGGCAGAAGGCGGCATGGCTCTACCTAACTTCCAGTTTTATTACTGGGCAGCAAATATACAGGCGATAAGAACCTGGACACAAATAGAAGAACATACACAGGCTTGGACCACAATAGAAGTAAAATCCTGCAGTACTTCTTTGTATTCCTTGCTCTTGCTCCAATAAACACACGTTATCGGCAATACACTAATAACCCAATTGTGCTCCACTCACTTAGAATCTGGAACCAATGTAGAAAGCATTTTAAGACGGAGAAGCTTCTATCTGTGGCACCCTGCAAGAGAACCACCTCTTTCAACCTTCACAAACATATGCAGTTTTAATATCTGGAAAAATTTGGAATTAACTTGCTTAGAGATCTTTATATAGACAACGTCTTTGCATCCTATGAACAATTACATTCCAAATTTAACATTCCAGCTACACATTTCTTTCACTATCTTCAAATCAGGAACTTTGTTAAACAGAACCTTCCAGATTTTCCTCATCTTGCACCCTCATCCATGCTGGAAAAATATTGCTCAATCTCAAGGATTAGACTCCATCTCTACAATATATAAAATCATTTTACAATCCCTTCCTTTCAAAGATCCAAGAGGACACTGGGAAAAAAAATCTCTCAATTAATATATCAGAAAAGGAGTGGAAAGTAGCAATGCAGAGAATTCACTCGAGCTCCATATGCAAAGCATACAATTATACAACTCAAAATTATATATCGAGCACATCTGTCTCGACTAAAACTCTCAAAATGTTTCCAGGGCATGATCCAACCTGTGAACGTTGCAACCAAGTCCCAGCCTCACTGGGTCACATGTTCTGGGCCTGCACCAAATTAACATTATTCTGGACAAAAATTTTAATTACCTCTCAGACAGCCTTGGACTCACAATCCCTCCTAACCCATTAACAGCTGTGTTTGGGGTTCTTCCAGAGGGGCTTAAAGTGGAGAAAGACAAACAAATTGTGATTGCATTCACTACACTGTTGGCACGCCGACTCATTCTGATAAACTGGAAGAACCCAAACTCTCCTCTTTAAGTCAGTGGGAAACTGATGTGTTATATTATTTGAAATTGGAAAAATCAAATACTCAGTTAGAGGACCTGTACAGACTTTTTCAAAACATGGCAGGATCTAATCAGTAATATTTTAAAATAAGTTTATAAAGCACAGAGAATTTATTAATTTAGGTATGTTTACAAGCCTTAAATTTTACGTTTGGCTTGCTCTCTCTCTCAGGGTGGGGATCGATCTGTTCTTAACTGAATTTTTCTTTTTGTAAAAACTTGATTGCTTTGTATGGATTGTAATAAAATTAATAAAAATAATAAAAAAAAAAAACATATTTTTTCAATGTTTTTGTGATGTGTATTCTGATTGATGTCTTTATCAAAATTTTGGTACGTTTGTTCATTTTTATTTATTGCATTGATTTTTTTTTTATTTTTTGTGTTCCTGATATTGTGCATTTGTACATTGTTTATTACTTTTGTTTTTGGCATGGCCTTTCCCATTTTGTGCTGCGCAGTGATGCATTGCTAGGGAGTGGTTCTCTGAAGTATGTCAGTTGATGTCTTTGTTGTTGATGATATTTGTGTTGTAGTCACACTAACGGTAACTATCCAGTATTCTGGATTCTAAAACAATGCATTTCTTGATGATTTTGTAGTTTTCTTGTTCTTTATTCTTTCTAATTTACGCAAGATATTTTAACTTTGGTTATTAGAAAATATTTTAGAATTCGGTTATTTGGTTTCTTTTCTTTCTGGTTTCAACTTGTGCTTGGCCCTGACACTGACTTTTGCTTTGCCCATTTCCTGAACCTTCTCTTTTTCGTTGTTTTAAAGTTTCTCTGTCTTCAGACACACATTCTTAAGGTGATGCGATGACAAAAAATCACTACAACAGAGTGCTTTAGTGTAAACCAAGGAATTATTGTGTTTATTCAAACATATTCTGTTTTTTTAGATATCAGTAGAAAATGGAAATGATTATTTAGAGCCTAATGTAATCAATGGTGTTCCAGGTATAAGTATGGTGACACCAAAAAATAAGTGAAAAATAATGAGCCCTAGTCATAGATCACCACATCTATAATTCTTCAATAACAATATAATTATCTGAACACACCCATATTTTCATGTGGCATCCTTCATTAGGTTTGTATGTCTGTATTCACTTTGTCAAGTTCAGGGTCATGGGGTTGTCCCAGCTTATATGGAAACAATTTAAGAACCAACTCTTAAAACAAGAATCAGTTTCATGCCATGTAGTTTGGGATAATGTAAAACAAGAGAAACTAAATGTCACTGTATATGAAGGATGATATCTGATTGTAAATACATCTTAAGTATAGATTTGAATATTGCATCTCAGTGGATCCAATCCACGAACATTTTTCATCACAAAAAATAATTTATTATATCTCTTTTCAGAATAAATGTTGGCAATGTCAGGAGACTCTGTATATGTTTCATTCCTTAAGAAATAAAACATCTAATTTATCTTTGATGAGAGTCAAGGGAAATGTTCCCCTGGGCGTGGGGCTAAGATCCAAAGCCAGGAGAGATAGAAAAGAAGTTGATGCTAACAGCAATGCCCAGTCTCTCCTATCTCTCAGAGTTGAGACAGACCAGCTGCTACTGGTGGTGTTTACAGACGTGAATGTGTAATCTGTCGTGGATAGTGCTAGCTGTGGTTTATGACCACCCACCTGGGAAACACATACTCTGATCAAAAGGTTTTCATTTACAGTGAGGCCAGCAGACTACACAATGTAACTAGTTCAATGGTGGTCTTACAGTGTACAATAGTTGAGTTTTCTCCTCTGAAATCACAAGGAGACTGTCAAATTCTTGGAAGTAAAACTACTGTATTTATGGAATAGCTCTTGGACAAATTGTATGCATCAATATTGTTGGGTGATAGAACAGAATTAAGAACCTCTTGAATTACAGTCAAATCAGTGAACAAGGCCTTAATGATGTTGTTTGTCTCTTTTCCTGATTTGTATTACTTTAAACAAATTTCACAAATACAACTTAAATAATTATGTCTGTTGCGGGCGATGGACGTCTGAAGCGGAGCTCTGTTAGAAGCTGTGTTATTTTTTTCTATTATTTCTTATTATCATGAGGTATCCTGTATTTACCCAACCAGAGGGTTCTATTATAGTATATGCAAGCATATATAAACATGACCGGTAAGAAAAGGGCTCAGAAAGAAATGGAAAAGAAATCTAAAGCTACATCCAAGCATAGACAGGCAAGTTCAAATTCAAGGTACGGCCTTTCAGAGACTGACTTGGAACAGACAGGTGAAAGCCCAGACTTTTCTGGACCACAGTCCGCTGCATCATCTCCAGCTGAGAGCGAAAATGGGAGCAAATGTGCAAGTGATGCTGGTCATGATAGCTTGCCGATTCAAGAAGATCACTTGAAACTGGAAAAGGCTTTGCAGTGCGCACTTTCATCTACTCCTCGCGAGCTGGGAACATCGGCTGTAATGGAGCTCACCGCTTCATCTACAATGCACGAATGCAGAAATGATCTGTCCGAACTGAAGGTAATGATTGCTGAGCTGAAGCAAGATATAAAGAAAGAAATAAATGGTATGCTCAAGACAAATGAGAAGACAAGTGAGAAGCTGTAGCAGGAGCTGTGACAAGATAACAAAGACTTGGAGAAATGCGTATATCGCTTTGAGGCGGCCTTTAAAGGTATGCTGGAAAAAATTGAGGAGCACATTCAGGAAAATGTGTCTAAATTGAGAGCACTTGCCGATCAGCTGGAAGACGTTAAACAGACATTCATGACTCTAATTGAAACAGCCGAAAATGTAGCATCCACCGTTGATGGAAAAGCAACTGCTGTGAATTCCGAATACAAAAAACTTGGGGACAGACTTGCTGCTAAAGAAGATGGTTTCAGAAGGAATAATATTAGAACAGAAGGTCTATCTGAAGATCGTGAAAGTCCAAACGCAGTGAGATTCGTAGCTGAACTATTCTTTAAAATAATTGGAGAGAACTTTAAATCAGATACCGAGATAGCAGCAGCTTATCGTATACGGGGATTGAACACATCTAAACTTTTGTGGTGTGCTTTGAGAAGTTACAATCTGAATTAAATGTAATGTCACTTCTCAGACAGAAACGAAATTATATTTGAAAATATCTTCATTCGTATTTTTCCTAATTTCTCACCCTCAACAGCTGTTAAATGTGCCTCTTTGTATAATATTAAACAATGCTTACAAAAAGCCGATATCAGATACAGTCTCTTGTTTCCATCCAAACTGAAAGTGGATATTCAAGGCAAACAATCTTTACCTCTACGGAGGAAGCAGATAAAGAGTTAAGAAAGCTGATCCCGACACTTTCCTGAAATACAACCGTGAGTCGCACCCTGTCATGACATCGTAAGGAAGATATCACTGGCTGTCTGATCCTCTTGCAGTGACACTGGTACCGTAATTATACATCCTTTTCCCTTCTCAGTCACTTTCTACTTATATTTTAATTACTGTTATACACGTTTATGTATGTATGTGTGAAAGAAATTAAATTAGTAACTTTTTTGTTTCTTTTTTTTCTCTTTTTACTATTCTAAAGGAGACTGTTAAACATCATACCCTTGGTTTATTGTTGTTGTTATTATTGTAATAGGGTTTACTATGCTTATCCAGGGCCACTTTTTAACATCATTCCCTGGCTTTACTAACATTTCAAGACTGTTGAAGATTGCTTTTTTTTTACGCTTATAGTATATAGACCAGGGGTGTCCAATGTGTCGATCGCAAAGGTAGTGCAGGTAGATTGCGTTGCATTAAAAAAAATTTTTTTTAAACGTTAGTTTATCATATATCCTCTCTATGCCATTTGCCACTTGATTGACATACAGGCCAGTCTGAAATCTCTCTTCTTCTCACACAGTGGTCATGCACGATCAAACACTTGAGCTACTGCAAAACTCCGGATGTGATCTAGTTAGCTTTCCAATTTCTATCGACTAAAGAAGGAATTTTTTTTAAAAATTGTTTAGGGTTGGTATGGGCTGGAGTTGGAGGATTTTTTTTCTCACAATGTCACAATCGAAGTGTGTTTGTCTGATATCCGTGGTTCAATCCCCAATGAGGGGTACAGTGGAGTGTGTACGCCTGATGAGCCCAAAAAAGAGTAAAAACACGTATTGCTTACTCTTTGCATTATTTGACAGTTAAATATGTAGCATTCTATGATCTGCTTCTCGCAACTGAGAGGGCACCCGTGGCGAATGTCTGCCGACTTACAGACCCACCACACGCGTTACCTGGTAGATAACCACCCATAAAATCAGATTGTGATTTAGACTTTGAATGATATATATGTATATATACAGTACAGGCCAAAAGTTTGGACACACCTCCTCATTCAATGTGTTTTCTTTATTTTCATGACCATTTACATTGGTAGATTCTCACTGAAGGCATCAAAACTATGAATTAACACATGTGGAGTTATGTACTTAACAAAAAAAGGTGAAATAACTGAAAACATGTTTTATATTCTAGTTTCTTCAAAATAGCCGCCCTTTGCTCTGATTACTGCTTTGCACACTCTTGGCATTCTCTCGATGAGCTTCAACAGGTAGTCACCTGGAATGGTTTTATTTCTAAAGAAACTTAACAACTTATTTATAAATCAAGATATCATTACTATGAACATGGAGAGAAAGCTAATAAGCTTTTAGCTCAACAAATCCACAAGCAAGAAGTCTGCAATGCAATCCCAGCAATCACCAACACAAACAGAGACAAAATCCTTGACCATAAAAATACAATGCACACATTTAGAGACTACTATAAATCATTATATTCTACTGAGTTTAAAGAAGACAAGACACAATCTAGTACATTTCTGGATTCATTAGAGATACCACAAATAGATACTCTTAGTACAGAAGAATTGGATAAACCGTTGGCAGTTATTAGATGCTATAAAGTCCCTTTAGAGGGGGAAAGCAGCAGGCCCTGATGGCTACCCATCCAAATTTTATAAGAAATTCTCCACTCAGCTAGCTCCCCTCCTATTAGCAACATTCACAGAAGCTAGAGACAATAAAAGTCTACCTCAAACTTTTCGCCAAGCATTAATCACTGTCTTTCCTAAACAAAATAAGGATGTATTACAATGTGCATTATACAGACCAATTTCAGTTCTGAATAATGATGTTAAGATACTCTCCAAAGTCCTAGCTAGAAGAATGGAGAAAGTGCTGCCTTCGGGAACATCAAACTGGATTTATTAAAATCCGACACTTAGCATCCAAACGCCTGTTTAATGTAATATATTCACCCGCAAAGTGAGATTTTATTATCTTTGGATGTAGAAAACGCATTTGATATGATTGAATGGAACTACTTTTTCACTACATTGGAGAAATTTGGGTTTGGCCCAAACATTTGTGCATGAATCAAACTTCTGTATACCAATCCAGAAGCTTCAGTTTGTATTAACAACATTAATTCAGACTACTTTAAACTAGAACGTTGTACCAGACAAGGATGCCCCTTGTCACCACTACTTTTTTCAATCGCTATTGAGCCACTAGCAGTTCACTGTCGAAAAGCTTATGAGATAAAGGGGATTATCAGAGAAGGACTTGAAGAGAAAATTTCTCTATAGGCAGATGATATGGTACTGTATATATCAGACCCTCAAAATACTGTGCCTGCAGTCCTAGCAGCACTAACAGAATTTCAAAAGATTTCTGGTGTCAGAGTTAATTTGACTAAAAGTGTGCTCTTTCCAGTGAATTCTCAAGCACAAAATATTAGATTGGACACCTTTCCTTTTATCATTGCAGATCAGTTTAAACATCTAGGGGTAAACATCACATGTAAACATAAAGCTCTTTATCAACAAAATTTCACAGCCTGTATGGAAATAATTAAGCAAGACTTGCATAGATGGTCAACCCTTCATCTCTTTTTAGCTGGAAGAATTAACATTATTAAGATGAATATCCTCACTAAGCTTCTCTTTTTATTTCAAAACATCCCAGTATACATCAATAAATCGTTTTTTAAGAAATTAGATTCAAGCATAATTCAAATTCAAAACATCCACGTATCCAAACAGCGACAGAAAGTGCCATATTCTAACTTTCAATTCTACTACTGAGCAGCAAACATGCAAACTATAAAAACCTGGACATGGACACAAATATATGAACATATACAAGCTTGGTCTGCAATAGAAATAAAATCCTGCAGTACTTCTTTATATTCCTTGCTTTGTACCTCAATAAATGCAAGTTATCGCCAATATACTAGCAACCCAATTGTGCTTCACTCACTCAGAATATGGAACCAATGTAGGAAGCATTTAAAGTTAGAGAACCTTTTATCTGTGGCACCTCTGCATGATAACCACCTTTTTCTCAAACATATGCAGTTTTTAATGTCTGTAAAACATTTGGGATTAAATCACTTAGAGATCTGTACATAGACAATGTCTTTGCATCTTACGAACACTTACATTTTAAATTTAACTTTCCAGCAACACATTTCTTTCACTATCTTAAAATTAGAAACTGTTAAACAGAACCTGCCCAATTTTCCTCACCTCCCACCTCCCTCTATGCTGAAAAAAATATTGCTCAGTTTCAAGGACTTAGACAGTATTTCTGTAATATATAAAACCATTTTACTGTCCTTCCCTTTCAAAGATCCAAGAGGAAAATGGGAAAAGGATCTCTCACTCAACATATCGGAAAAGGAGTGGAAGGTAACAATGCAGAAAATTCACTCGAGCTCCATATGCGCAAAGCATACAATTATTCAATTAAAATTTATATATCAAGCACATCTGTCTTGTTTAAAATTGTCCAAAATGATTCCAGGGCAAGATCCAACCTGCGAATGTTGCAATCAGGTTCTAGCCTCACTGGGTCACATGTTCTGGACCTGCACCAAATTAACATCATTCTGGACCAAAATCTTTAAATGCCTTTCAGACAGCCTTGGTGTCACAATCCCTCCTAACCCATTAACAGCTGTATTTGGTGTACTCCCAGATGGGCTTAAAGTGGAGAAGGACAAACACACTGTGATTCCCTTTACTGCACTATTGGCACGGAGAATTATCTTACTAAACTTTTAAGAATCCTAACTCTCCTCTTTTAAGTCAGTGGATAACTGATTTTACATATTATTTGAAATTGGAAAAAATCAAATTGTCACTGGCAGGATCTAATCAATAACATTTTAGAATAGGCTTTTAAAACATTGAGGAAGCAGATTCTCTCCTCATTTCTTTTTCTTCTCCATTTATCTATATTAACTTATTAATTTACTTATTTTTACTAGGTTTAAGTTTTATTCTGCTCTCTATGCTCTCTTTCTCAGGGTTGGGGGTTGATTTGTTTTCAATCCTATTCTTGTAAAATTGATCTATTTGTATGGAATGTTGTATGATTTCAATAAAATCAATACAATTTTAAATAAATAAATAAACAAAATAATTATGTACTGCCTTACTTGCTCAGGACCTGGAAATATAAGAGTAATTTCATTTAGGGCCTTCTTAACAATTCTTTAGTTGTTTGTTTTCTGTGCCTAAAATAGATCTCAAACAACTTCTGTCTTGTTATACTAATAAAGACCAATGGCTTTGATCCTGTTCTTTTAGTTTGAAATACTGAAACAACAATCTACATTTTTTTCCCCAAAGTTTCATTTTTGAAATGGGTTTGCAGACGAAAAAACAGCACCATAAAACAGCAAGAAACCTTGGGGGTGTTTTTGTTTGATTTACAACTTGAGCTACATTCAGTGAGTTGCTGCACAGAAGTCTCCAGAGTATGAAAAAGACAGAAAAGATTAACATAAAGAATGTGCAGAAAGATGAACAGGGATCTGACCAAATACAAAATTAAAATGCACACACCTAGGAAGGCTGGCCTGTTATTGGGTAAAGTCTGATTGGATATGTTAGTGATGAATTTTTAGTTGCTGTTATGAACATACAGATACACACAGTTTTAGTCAAAGATACATTCAGTACAAGCAAATTAGAAGTAAAGCTATTGCATAGCTCAAAAAAAAATCTGTCAAACAAAAAAGAAGACATACACAACCATACCAACAAGTTATATGACCAAGAAGACAGCATATCATCTTCATTTATATTTAAGCAGGATGTTGTCCTGGATAAAGATTTGACAGTTTTAAATTACATATACAGTATTTGTCCAATATAACATTTTTAGATGAATTATAATATGCTTTGCAAACGAAGGGGAATGTGTTTCTGAATAGCAGAATTCCATACATTATATTAAATTTTAATAGAAAGATCCTTCTCCAATCATTCCATTAGATTTTGAAGTGTGAGATCTACCAGAGTTAAATTCTCTACAATTCATTGTTAAAAACATAGAAATCCTGCGCAAATGTTCTTTACAACTAGTCAGTACTTCTTCGGGAATAGAGGCCGATGGATGGTGAGAAAAATTAGGCATTCAATTTTTTTTACAAAACTTTTACTAAGTAGGAATCTGAACAGTTCAGTTCCATTTATTATCTGAAATTCTAATTGAATGGTCCTTGCTCCATTGTCCTCTAAAAATGTGTAGAGTTGTAGTGCTTAAAATGTATTGGTAAAACCTAGACATACCTGTATCTTCTTTAAAACCAGCCAGTATTGCTTAATGAATATGGAGTGATGGAAAGTAAGGTAAATTAGGCATATTATTTTTCATAACATGTATAATATATATTACAAAAAGTGTCGCTGATATATTATACTTTTGAGGTAGTAGTTCAAAAGAGACATAAGTGCTATCTATATAAAGATCAGACGTCATGGTGTGAGGACAACAACCTCACCCTCAACACAGACAAGACGAAGGAGATGACTACTAGTAGACATGAGGAAGGAGAGGAGACCTCATCGGCCACTGTTCATCTGAGGGCTTGAAGTGGAGAGGGTGGGCAGCATTAAATACCTGGGCGTCTACATCAGTGAGGACCTCACTTGGACACTTAACACCACACAACTGGTCAAGAGGGCTCAACATCTGCTGTACTTTCTTAGGAGGCTGAGGAAGTTTGGTATGTCGACTGAGATTCTAGGGATCTTCTACAGCTTCATTGTTGAGAGCATCTTGACCAGCTGCATCACCGTGTGGTACGGCAACACTACTGCTATGTACATACAGTACATACTACTAAGAAGATCACCAGGACCCCACTGCCCTCTCTGCAGAGCTTCTACAACTACAGAGTCTGCAGGAGAACTTCCTCAATCCTCAGGGACCCCACCCACCCCAACACAAACTGTTCACACTTCTACCCTCAGGCAGCAGGTATAGAAGTATGAAATGCAGAACTTCCAGGCTCAAGAACTCCTAAACAACTGATTTGGAGTTTATAACCATGGTTCACCTCATTCTGTCTACCTCACACAACTGGATTTGACTTGTCCATCACACACCTATCTACACATTACACTTTATACTTCTGTTCTGATTTTATACTTTATGCTGCCTCTGTTACTTATTACCTATCTGCTACTTATTATTTATGTTCATCTTTATACATTGGTTTTGTCTTTTGGTGTGGACAGCAAAGAAATAATTTCATTGTACTGGGAAAAGTGTTTCCTTACTGTGCATATGACAATAAACTTTGAACTTTATAGAACTAGACAGAAAGTGACTTCCATATGTTCAACAATGAGTGGGGTAACATTTCGAGAGGCTAATTAGGTAAAGACTTTAAATGGAATATGGCAACCAATGAATGATTTAAGTTTAAATGGTTATTCTTAACATGGCAAAGTAGAATATAATTCCAGATTGACAGCAAACATCAAACTAGTAAGAATGCTAAAATAAAAATTGTGGGGATTACACTAAATTAATCTTAATCTTGAAGTTCAATGAAAGGAGAGTTTCTGGAATTTCTCATATTAACTTGATTTATAAGAAATAGACATGGGGTGCTACCTTAAGACCCTAAAATCCTAGGCTTCATTGATGTCTTGATCACCATCTTGTTTGCACAAGCTCCATGTCCTTATGAATCTTCTCTACATACTGTACTCCCATTTTACTCCCAAAGACATGCAGTTAAGTTGATTGTAAAAGATTTCAGGATAGGTCCAGGCTTCCAGCCCTCTGGAATAAGCTGGCTTTGCAAATGGATGGAATTTAATGTATGAGATTTACTTCATTGTAACAATACCAATATTAAACAGAAAGTGTAAAAGTGTATTTTTATGTTAACAAACACTTTAAAGCCAACCTCATTTTCTGAGTGGTGCATTAAACTGAGTTTGTACATTAAAAAGCATACACTTCATTCAATCAATAGGAAATATTTAAATAAAAGTGTATAATGCTTTTGGTAATTGCTGATTTTATATTTACTGCATTTTGACCCAGTTTAGCTAATGTTTCTTTTAGTAGGTAAGAAAAATAAGACACCATAAATTACAAGTGGGAAGCACCAGTTGTGGCATTTTTAATGGCCAAAATCAGACCTGATTACAGTTTTTGGACACGTAAGTACAAATTTCAAGCAATAAAAGAAATATTAGGAACATTATCTATGTTTAGCACCAGTTCACAGCTCACATATTAGCAGGGATTTTTTTTTCTTTGATTTGGGAGAATGTTTTTTCTGTCCTTTTCTTGGCACAAAAAAGAAATCCCAGACAGCTGCATTTAGAAAGAAGAGTGGAGATTAAGTGAAGAATTATCGCCATCAGGCATCTGTGCTTCTCACCTTGAGCTTAACAAACTCTTTTATTAATTTTATTTAATTATCCCAGCAGTCTGTCCCTCGGTGTTTTACACTGGTAGTACTACATGTGGCACATTCCCAAGGTTTAGGCAGTGTAATTTAATAAAGCCAATTTTAGGAGATTTGATTAAAAAATTAAAGCCCTGGTCTCTCTCTCTGCCCCCTCAGGATGAGATTCAATATTTCATTTGAATGTGTTGAACAGCGATCATCGCCGCAGGAGCAACTTACGCTTTCAACACAGTCTAATGAAATGGGATGTTGCAGGAAGGGCATGGTTAAGCCCTTTCTTTTGAAGACCAAAATATCCAAGTTCCCATTTTTTTAATTAAAGCCACAGTGTAGCTTACAAAGAGGTATGATTGCTACTCAAAAAAAAAACAACAAAGGTAAAGAAATATTTAAGCATTAAAACATAATGTGGTATTTAAACAGGGTTGTCTTTCACAGTAACAGCCATGGTGCACATAGTGTATAACCAATCAGCAAATCCTGTGATATACGGTAAATGTAATTAAAATGGAATTGCTCAATGGATTGCATTAGTCTGAGCAGACATCTTGTACAGGTTTACACACAATTTAAGCAGGGTAGCGGGAGCATAAGAAATTAATGCTATTAAGTGGTATGTTGCCACTTTGTAGAACAGTAAATTTAGTACATATAGTAGGGGTCAGGACAAAAACTGCTTCCAGTGAAAGGTGGTTCAGGACAGGGTCAGGGCCAGCCAAGACCCCTGGTAAGATGCAAGCTGGTGATGGCAGTGCACCTTGTTATGCCTTGTAATTCATAAACCCCATCTAGGCAATATGGTTCATATAATATGTAAGACAGTGGACAAGGAGTATATAGCAGAGATGGAAACAGCTCCAGTCCCCTAAAAAGCACCTGGTCGATAACTAATTGGACTTTCTTGTCCCTCATAATACAAGCAGCCAAATAGATGCCTTGGAGAACTGACCCTTCAAAGGCAATGTAAGGCTCATCAGTACAGAGACATCAGGGCCACTTGGTGGAGCTCTAGCATGGTGTCTCTAAAGAATGGGGGAACACCACTCCTGACCCTGAGGTGATCCCAGGAATTGGCTAAAGTGACTTCAGGAGACGTTTAAAGCCTTCTTGTGACTAGGAACTTAGTGAGTCACATGCCTTAGGTAGAAGAGTTATTAAAGTAGGAGAGTTAATGTTAAATGTTAAAGAGCAGGAATATTGTTCAGGAGGTGCACAAGAGAAGCTGGCGGTACAGTGTAGTTGATGGAAACTAGACAAGCCTTCCCACTGGTGTCCCAGTGTTTATTCATCCCTTTATAAGCATACCTGTTTTTGTATATCCTTGACCTCCCTGATGTTTTTCTTATTTAAAAAACAGTGTTAGAGTGCCCCTGTCTTCCACCAAAATGTATGTACTGCAACCAACAATATTAAAATTAAAAATAAATGAATTCTTTTTAAAAATTAAAAATATGTTTTAATACCTTACACGGATAAACTCATTTGAGGAAAAAAACACATGAACATGAATAGATGGTGCAAATTCAACATATTCTCAGCAGTGGTACTTTATAAATTGCCTGTTTTAAATCCCATTTTATTTATACATTTACTAATAATGCCTACACATATTTTAATTTGGAAGGGTATATTCTGGTATACAGGTTATATGCTGTTGCATAACCATATACATGTACCTTTTGTATAAAGGCAAACACTAGATGGGTCCCTCTAATAGCAATGTATCTCTTTAAAAGATTTTCATTACAGTGGACTCTTTTTAAATGTTTTCAGGAGCTGAAAGCAAAGGTGAAAAGCAAGGCTTATGAAAATAAAAGATTTTCCTGGCTGATCCTGGCTCAAGCATTCTGGACTGCATATGTTGCATTTTTACAGAACGGAACAGCTGGAAATGCCAGCAGTCTATTACACTACAATCCTTTCAGCATAAATAGATTGAAGTACGTGCATCGCAAGACAATACACAATGGAAAGTTATTCTCCAACTGAGACATAAATCCAGGATCCTGCCCACTCCTGCTGTGGACTTCAAAGACAGTGGCACTTTCCGGTGAAGAACAGAGGTGAGAACCCCTGTGCTCTGGCTAAATGCTAACCTCTAAAAATATAAAGATATTATTGTCAGCAATTTATTTAATGAGTATGCAGCTATATGAAACATTAATGTGCATTATAGGGTACTAAAGAAATGTTAACGTTATTCTGCCATGCACTATTTGTAAATATCATTTTATTAGATAATAGTAAATAAGTTATAGATGCAGCAGAGTTATTTAGCACTATAAAGAAAATTATACACAGAAATATAAATTATCTATTGAATTACATATTGTGGTAATAGAATAGTAGCACTATTGCCTGAAAGTTCCTAGGAACACCATCCAGTTGTTGGCCCAGTCACCGTCCATGTGTAGTTTACACATTTTCCCAATATCATCATGGACTTTCAAGTCTCGTGTAGAGTGCCAAAGCTGGCTCCAGCACACCTACTACTGGTCTAGTTTATCCTCCATACCTCATGACCTCATGTTTAAACACTCAAGTTTTTTCCCCTTTAAATTTTTCAGAGGTCACACACTCCTTGAATATTAGGTTATTTTTGTCTGTTGCAAGCCTGAACTATACAAACATACACTTTAATACAGGTGATGAAGGAGAAAACATTTGAACATTAGGGAAAAATAGCACTTAGCTTAACTTTTAATTTTGATTTAATCACTGGTTCAAGATGAACAAGGAACAAGACTTATAGGCGATTGTTGCTGAGGTTTTAGCTCTTCAGGCGGGTCTAGATTGTGATTAGGCCCTATATAAATAAAATGTATTATTATTATTATTATAAGTTTATTTGTTTTTTATTTGTCATTTTGTATATTTTGTTATTAATTCTGAGTTTGGTTTTGCCCAGCCTGTGTTTTGTTTTTTTAATTTTATGTTGTTTATTAGTCATTTTTCAATTTAATATTACATTAGGATTCAATTTATTAATTTTTTTTGTTCATTGGCCTATTCCCTTTATATACAGCTTTATGTAGATTACGTCCAGCAGAACTTACGGGGAAGTTTCAGGTGAAATAGCAGCTTCAACTTTGTGTTTTAGATATCAGTTCCTGGTTTTTGCGATTTTCTTTGGATAGTCTGGGTTTGATATTAACGTACTATTCTTGTTTTTTTTGAGAATGCCATTTGCTTTTTTTCTCAGCTTTGTTATTATTGAATCCCTTAAAAAAAATATCTTACATTGTAAAGAAGTTTGGTTTTATTTGTCCTTGACCAGAGTTTTTTCAATGATTTTCCTCCTGTCAAATTCTAGTCATTTTTGAAATATTTGGATATTTTAAAGCCTTTACACCATTTTTGGGCCTTTGCAACCATTTTACGTTTGGGGCTTGGCTGTCTAGGGTGTGGTCTTCTAAGGGGGTTTCAATTTGTGGAGTGTTGTAAAATAGGAGTTTCAAAACCCAAAAGTGCCAAAAGCACTTCCGGTAATACCCACTAGGGGGGAAACACCGTCAAAAATCCCAGGCTAGACATAAAATGGCCTGGAAGAATCTTTATAATATAAATATTTTCAATAAAAACGATGAGGCTTCGAAAAACACGAAGGACATACAAGGCCAATCCAATGGTGAAGGTCAAAAATAGAGCAAAGGTTAAAAAATTTAGAAAATCATAAAAAAAAACATAAAGCACAGCAAAAAACACTATAACTAACTTACTCCAAACTGTATTCACAATTAAACCATCAGGAACTATGGGAGACCCTCTGGATTTATAGGGGTGAGGGTAGTCCCTGACAGTGATTGGCATGGGGTCCCAACTCTTTTAACAAACATGCAATGTTAACATAAAACAAGTAATGTTCACATAAAAAAATTACCCAAAACTGAACAAAAATACATAAAACAAGAATATGAATCCCAGCCAGAGGAGGAACACTAGTTGAAATATAACACGGATAGGGCAGGTCTGACATTTTGTTGTCTTTTGAGGCCTATATTTTCATCCATTCATCCATTTCCCAACCCGCTGAATCCAAACACAGGGCACAAGGCAGGAACCAATCCTGGGCAGGGTGCCAGCCCACCGCAGGACACACACAAACACACCCACACACCAAGCACACACTAGGGCCAAGTTAGAATTGCCAATCCACCTAACCTGCATGTCTTTGGGAGGAAACCGGAGCACCTGGAGGAAACCCACACAGACACGGGGAGAACATGCAAACTCCACACAGGGAGGACCCGGGAAGCGAACCCGAGTCTCCTAACTGTGAGGCAGCAGCGCTACCACTGCGCCACCGTGCCACCAATGGCCTGTATTTCCTTATTTGATATTTGACACTCTAATTTTTCCAATTTATACTGACTCACAGGAGACAATAATAGGAATGCTGTTACTGGGAAAAATGCATACTGAAAACAGTAAACGGTAAGAAGTGGGAATGTAGCTGCGTTTTCCCAAAATTACCAAACTTCAGCAGCCTTAATTCAAAAAATGGGATTCAACAAAAGCCTGACACGCAGAAATGATTCCACAGACAAAATATCTTTGTTTTTAAAAGTTTAATTAAGTTTTAAAGTAAAACAGTCCACACAAAAAAAGGAAAATTAAAATAGCAAAAAAAGGAAAAATTAATGTTAAGAAAAGTTCAATTCTAAGCTTAATCTTGTTACATCTCAAATCGTAACTATTTACTTAACATTTCTGAACCATTTCAAAACGGTCATAAAAATGCTTATCCCATTTCTAAGTTTAAAATGGGTCTTTTAAGTCCCTATGTACTGGGACCTGTTCTAAACAACAACTGAGCTTATTATCACACTGTTTCTCAGTTACAGTAAGAAGGTTCTATCTCTTGCTAACATAGGGGGAAAAGACTATACCATAAGTTATGACTATGAAAGAAATTTATGTTCTATTCAAATTAAGCAAACATTAATATGAGTTTAACTCAAAACTTCAACTTTCTAAGATTGGCTCTTACAGGGAATATAAATCTTTCTTTCAAACCAAGTTGAAGACAGATCTCAAAAGTCTGAAACGAGCTAGGATTGGTCAACCGTGAAATTAAACAAGAATTGTTTAAAAGTCTCTAAATAAAGGATTTTATGTGCAAACACAGATACTCTATAAATGCGCAGGTCGATCTAAATGCTATCTCTCTGATGATGTCAATAACATCGAACACTGTGGAATTCTGGGAACATTATCATGGAGATGACAGATGCTGATACAAAATGATGTTGCCTGAATAAAAAAAAAAGCTGTGTTGCAGCAAAACATAAATAAATCATATCAAAAGAGACATAAACAAAGAATCTCAAAAACCCTAGAAACAACATATGCAATGTTAGTTTTCATGAGAGATATCACATAAAAAATAATGAAAAGCACAAATCATAACACAGTTTTTATGGAAATCTAAGCATAGTGACTAGTTTGAAATGGTACAAAGGTAAGCAATGAACTCACAGGGGTTAAAAAAGTCATTACCAAAAGATGAAAAATAATATAATTTTCAGAGTTATACAAAAAGGCCTTTTTCAAGTAACAGTTAATAGGTTGTCAGCTTACAGTTTTTCTGCAGTAATGAAAGTTAGTTAAACCTTGAAGCTTGATACAATCAATTTCTACAGTTGTCCCATCTTTTGTTGATTACTTAAAATTTCTCTGTCTCTATAAAAGCAGTGTTGGAACAAACTCTATTACAACATCCTTTGAAGCATTATGTGGACATTGTTTCACTGTATATTGCTATCGTAATGGTGAGAAAAAGAGGATTAACAAAGGAAGAGAGACATACAATTATAACTCTTAAAAGTGTAGGTTGTTCCTTTAGAGAAATTGCAAAGAAAACCACACTGTCAGTGAGTACAGTTTCCTACATCATTAAAAAGAACTTGCAAACTGGAGGAAGCTCTGGAAGATCCAAAGCCTCAACAGAATAAAAGACATCTTTCTGAATGTCATCAGCTTGCGTGAATGGTGCCTCACAGGACATTGGTTGAAGTCTTGGCCCAAAGAAAATACATCAGGTTGGTTCGATTAAATCCAAAAAGGGAGCACTCAGTATTTTCAAGCAAGAAGTATGCTGTGTTAGACACTCTTGTTATCTTATTTAGATCATTTTTATAAGAAATTGTCCAATAAATGATATAGCATCCTGATTCTTCCTGTTACTATAAAAAACAACTTAAAGCTCTATCTGGACAGAAATAATAACAGATTCAGACAAGTAGTTACCTTCACAGAATGGCAGAGATTTGCAGATGCCTTATTATGAAGAAAAGGCAAAGTAATGATCAGTAAACCAGCTTGCCATGCATGAACTAAAATGATTTTTCATCAAAACAATAGGGAAAAGCAGTAAACAAAGTCAGCAATTCAAAATAATATTCAAAGCCAAATAGTTCTCAAATTTAAAGTTTTGTTTCTTTAATATCACAAGGCAAAACACAAATTTGATCTAAATGTTCTGTCACTGTTCAATGCAAACTGCTGTCTTATACATTATGGTCAGCATGGCATCATGTACCTGGCAACCACAATGCATTACAGAGACGAGACACACATGATGACAACGCCAATGAAAAAATACATAAAATGGCAGCACCCAGCAAAGACAAACAAACAGAATTGTGATAAAGAATATGAAAATAAAAATCAACATTCAAATAGGAAAGAAAATCAATTGCACAGCTGTCAGTTATTTCAAAATGAGTTTGCCTCACAGCTAATATATTGTCTAATATTCCTAGTACAGCCTAAATTATTTTTATGTGCATGTGTAAATGCAAGTGAACACTATGTGAAATATAAAAATAGGGCAGAAATCACATATACTGTATACAGTATGTGTCTATATACTGTAAATCAAATTGTACTACATATATATACAATTAAAGGCATCACGCTGTATCCTTTTCAGTTCTTCAGTATTTCTTTCCATCCTGAACAAATGAGCAATACATCATTTAGATGCAGTAAATATGGCCTACTGTAGGTTAACATCTGTACGCACAGGCCAGCCAACATGTTAAACTGCTGTGTGCAAGGTTGTGGTGAAACACTTTAACACCCAGAGCCGGTTGTTCCCTTACACCTTATGCCTCCAGGAAAGCTTCTAGTTCTCCATGATCTAGTACAGAACAAGTATACATATTTACGTACACACTGAATACTGTTTAACCTACTTCTGGGCCTCAGGGAACCTGTTGCCCATCTTGACAACAGTTGTCACAACATAGGAAACAGCCCTGAATAGGGCACCATTTCATTGCAAGGCAAACACATGTACATAAACATAATGATGGCAGTTTAGAGTTGCCATTTAAACTAACCCCCACATCTTTGGAAATATGTGAGAACATACAGAGAAGTGTGAGGAATAACTTACACAAATATGGAAAGAACATATAAATTCCATACAGACTAAAAGCCCAGCATTGGAGTCAAACCTCAAATACAGGTCAGTGAAGCTGCAGCACAAACTGCTGTGTCAGTGCGCCACACCTATAGAGGAAGCAATTTCAGAAAACTGATAAATGTTAAATTAACTTTTGTTTTTTTTTTCAAATTATTTTCTTTTCTTCTTCATATGACCGTTAAAAGTAATGTTTTTGACGGTTTCAATTTACAATGCCTCATAAAGTTGGCTAGGTTGTGCTAATTTGTGCTTATGCTTTAAATTCTTTTTCTGATCACATTCTTCAAGACACAATTTTCATCAACCTTACGCTAATCTCCAATGATGCTTTCCTGCTGTGGTAATGCTCACATATATGTGCTACTTTGTAACACAGCAGCCACAGGCTGCAGACCTTTAAAGGTAAGACTCATATCAAAAACAGACCTTAAGGGATAATTAAAGACTTTAAACAATTTCAGGAGTCAAAATTCTCCTTGATCTTGATCTAGTGTTTTGGTTTCTCCGTATTTAGTAATGTTTCCCAGAAACCTTGATTTTTGTAGGTTTAACATTACTGTATGTTATTTGTAAACCTCTGCCAATCATTGTTTACGCCAGCAGTTACTGTCTGTTTTGGATAGACAAAATGTCTGTGTGGGTTTTGTCTGAAGTATTGTTTTCTTGTCAGTTTCCAAAAATGCTAGTGTTAGGTTAACTTTATACTGTAGTGCTGAACTGGTTCCTGCACCTAATGCTGTCAGGATATTTTCTGTTTCCTCATACCCATAAATTGAATTAAATGGGTTTCAATTGGTTCTTTTCTTTATTTAAAGACTTATAAAAGTGCACATTCAGTGGTTGATCAAGCCTTGGGAAAGGAAATTTTCCTAAACATTATACATAACCATTACTTAACAAATTTCAGAATGAAAATAAAGTCTTGATAATTGCCAATCTGTGATAACTTAATTCTACCATATTTAAAAGTGACTCCACTAGTACTTTTAGACACCCAGACATGCCCGCTTACTGCAACCTAAATAGCTCAGTTTTTGAGACTTAGCACAGAGGAATGCAAGGCTGCTTATCCTGCTCTGTGAGAGGCCCCATTCTGTTATGAGGATCCAGATGAAATGAATGGTCTTTATCCATTTAAGTGCTTCCACATATGCAGTAATTTTCCTGTGTGGTTCTTAATCTCCCACATAATGAGAAAGTACCATTCAAAAAAACTTAAGGCAGCAATTAACACTGTAACCAAATTAAAATAAGCAATAACCGCTGTGTAAAGGTCTGAAACACTGAAAGTAAACATGCAAGCACTGTGAGGAATTCATTTGTGAATTCCTTTGATTTTGATACTTGTCTCAATGAATGGTGATTAGCCTGTCTAATAGCACAAGAGATATGGCTTTTCATTAGAATCTTCAAGGTTTTTGCTGAGCTTTCCATACTGCCACCCCAGCCCATGTTTATTTCACAGTTTGAGTTAATCCAGTGTAAAATTTACTGAGTCTGTTTAACGTCAAGGATGCATAGTGGCTAGGGCTGCTGCCTAATGGCTCCACAAAACCAAGCTGAAGGCTCAGGATCTTCTTGCTGCGAGTGCAAGTGTTTTTTCTCTTTTACCTGGATTATGCAACACAAGGAATAAGATAATTTTATTCCATTTTCCATGGACTTTTTTGCTGGTCAACATTGGGTTCTATTATATCATAAACTTTTTTCTTATTCTGCATGAAAAACAAGAGATTATATTTATTTCTCAGCAGTCACTACAACCTACCTATAAAAACAAAACATATATGAGTGGATTATTCTTTTAAGCCTATTAAATCTTGTTGTATTTTTAATTTTTCAGCTTGAAACAAGGCAGGCCTTATGGAGACCTAATTCAAGTTTTATAATCTTCAGAGGTGACTTCAGAATTTAGCCAGTAGGCTCCTTCCAACATAGCAGAGAAATATACAGCAGAAAATACAAATACATGCCATTGAAATCCATTTTAAATCAAAAATGGAATATTTTCATGCAGCGAATGAGTTATAAACCTAATTGTCCCAGGCTTTAAAAACTACATTGCAGTCCAAATTTAATGTGAGCTCATTTCAAATTGATCATTACTTTGCCTCTTGCTAGTATGGCTGACACAGTCAAACTGCAGTTTGGTCAGAGAGACATTAGAACAATCTAGATGAGAACAGGCCATTCAGCCCAACAAAGCCTGCCAGTCCTGTCCACTTAATTCTTCTAAAAAATCATCCAATCTAGTTTTGAAAGTCCCTAAAGTCTTACTGTCTACCATGCTACTTTGTAGCTTATTCCAAGAGTCTGTGGTTCTCGGTTTAAATAAAGCTTTTTAATGTTTCTGAAAAATTTACCCTTATCTATTTCCAGTTTTGCCCCCATGTTCTTGATGAACTCATTATAAAGTAATAGTTTCGATCCTCTGCACTAATTCCTTCATAATTTTAAACACTTGTTATGCATAACACCACAAAGCTCAGAAATTGAAGTTAAGACATATATCAGGCACCATTATTGGAGATAAATATTTTAATGTGAATGATCAGTACTGAACCAATTTGAGATAGAGCTCAATTAACACTAGAACTACCAGAGCCTACAAGAACGCTCATAAATCCGGCCTACCTTAAATCATTTCTCTCCCCTCCGTCAGTGTCTTTTGTCCTGTAAATGTGTCGATAAGCAGCAAGCAGCCTGGTATCCCATCCCCCCACCCACCACTGCAGTTCATTTCGCAAAGAAGTTTCTCAGTGCTCAGTCTTTATCTTCAAGTGAATTGCTAGAGCTTTATAGGGTAAAATAGTACATCATCATTTGGAATACATACATTTCATGTGTGTTCCGTGTCAACAACAATCTATGTACAACATGGTTAACACAGAAACGTTTTTCATGTTTTAGTAATAATTGAAAAAATGTAGACATGAAATGTATAATGTGTGAAGCCTGAAATACAAATATGAAATAAACACTTTCACAAAAGCTACAAGTATAACAAAACAAGTGCACTTTTAGTCAAGAATTTAACCGAAGAAAAAAGAAAGTAGGTTACGGTAGGCAGTTGATACGACAGCTTGCGTGGTGCAATGCTAAGAACTGCTGCCTTCCAATCAAGAGGTCGCGGTTTCGATATCAACTGCTTCCCTAATTTACCATTTTCAGTACTGAGCTGCTCTTATTGTTAATATCATACAATAAAAGCATACATTTGATTTGCGCCTGTAAATTTATAGTTAAAATTAGTGGGGTTTTTTTTTCAGTTTTAGTCTCTCACTCACGTTCAAGCTCCCACACACCCCCCAGATCTGACGCCATTTTCAGATAAAGACGTGGTATAACAAATAAACTTGTTTTGTTACACCCCCTCTTTATTTGAAAACTGTCAGATCTTGTGCGCGAACGAGACTGAGAAAATTGTGGACGTGGATGTGAGTGGCGTGCGTGACTGAGAATGATCGTGAATGTCAATTTTTTTTTATTCAGTTTTATTCTTGAGTGTTCCTGCTCACGCTGAATTAGTATGCACCTTCTGATCCATGATGTCAAAGCAGCACTGACAAAAAAGAGAGACTTAGGTATATCTGACATTTGGAATAATTCATTTTATGACCTGTATTGTACGTTTCGGAAAACGTTGTTGCACTAATGCAACATTATATTCATTTGCATACCTTCATGTGGTTGTAGTAGTGACCGCGTTTGGTTTTTTGTTCTGATCTTGTTGCTGCATGTTGGTATTTCTTTTGAACTCCAGGAGATGCAGATGACATCATAGTACAGAGAGGTCAGTTCCGCGCTATATACAATCATCAGATTCAAATGTTAACAGTTCCCACACACTCCCAAGGACCGTCTTTACAACATGTGTATAAGGTGTGAAGCCTGAAGTCCAAACATCAAATAAACACTTTCACAAAAAGTACAAGTATAACAAAACAAGTGTAATTTTATTCAAGAATATAACCGAAGAAAAAAGAAAGCAGGTTACGGTAGGCGGTTGATGCGATAGCTTGCGTATTGCAATGTTAAAAACTGCCAATCAAGAGGTTCTGGGTTTGATGCTGGCAGCTTCTCAAGTTTACCGTTTTGAGTAGAGAGCTGCTATTACTGGTAATATTATACAATAAAAACATACATTTGATTTGCGTCTGTAACAGCCGCTGTAAATTTATAGTGCTTCTCAAAGTTAGCGTTTTTTTTATTCAGTTTTATTATCTCTGTCACGTTCACGGTCTCCCTGATCTGACACTGCTGTTTTTACAGAGCTCGCCAACACTACACGGTCCAGATCTAAACACAAGCATGGTGTATGTGCCCAAAAAAAGTCTGACTGCTTTCTCGTACCATTGCTCACGTACTAAAGTGTCAGCAGGTATTTTTCATGGAATTACACGTGTAAATTGTGAGCATGCCCTTGACGATCAAACAGGAAGCTCTGCAGTATACTTGTGATTTTAAGCTGTATGAAGATAAATAAATAAGTCAAGATAAGTAACATTCGATCTGGCTTTTATATAAGTAACATATAAATGCTTCTTATGTAAAGACCATCACAAAACATAATCACAAACATGAGTTTGCACGATACATTGGCGAGCTCTGTAAGCCATGCTGTTTCTTTGAAGGACAGGTGATTGGCAGGATAACGCCGGACCTCAACCTGTATCCAAACGGTGCCATCTTTCACCTTTACGCCTGGTGCAGCTGCATTGTTCTTATATGTGAGTGGACGTTTCTTGCAGGGAGGGCTTCTGTTCTTTTTCTCCGATTTGATTTCACCTCTGTTATAGCGCGTCTTTATTTGAAAACAGCCGTGTCAGATCAGGGCAAGCGTGAACGCGACTGAGAGAATACAATTGAATAAAAAAACCCACTAACCTTTACAGTCTGTTACAGACTCAAATCAAATGTATGCTTTTATTGTATAATAGTAACAATAAGAACAGCTCACTACTCAAAACGTTTATTTTGGGAGACGTTAAGACTCGAACCCAGAACCTTCTGAATTGGAGTCTGCAGCTCTAACCAATATACTACCCGAGAAGTCAGGACAACAAGCAACACTAACCTGATTTCTTTTTCTTCGATTATAATCTTGGAAAAAAAGTGCATTTGTTCTGTTATACTTGTATCTTTTGTGAAAGTGCTTATTTGATATTTGGACTTCAGTCTTCACACATTATACACTTCATGTCTACATTTTCTCGTTACTACTAAAACATGGAAAAAGTTTGTCTTTTAGGTATGTGTTCAACATTTCTGTCATCCAACACTTACACAGATCTTTGTGGACACGGAACACATGTGAAATGCATGTGTTCCGAATAACAATATACAGTATTTTTTTAGCCTAGGTACCTGATTCACTGATAAACAAGGCTTCATTTGGGAGAGGTTTTTGCAGTTTCTCTGGCGGTGGGGGAATGGTATAGCAGGCTGGTTGGGATTATCAACACATTTATAAGACAAAAGATGCTGAATGGATACGTGCGAGTGGATTTAAGGTGGGCTGGATTTACGAGTTTTCTCATAAGTTTTGGTAATTCTAGTGTTAATAGCCAAACAATGGATTATTCTGTATTAATATAATGTTTGGCACAAATGGGAGTTAATGAGCTGGATGGAGGACTTAATTATATGGCTGCTTTGAAAAGCTAGAAAATATTCAGGTGGGCTGAAGGGCTAGGATAGAGAATGAGTGGTTTGGATCCATGATATTCTCCCATTGACATTCTGAATGACAGTGGAGGCAATAATGTAAAATGTCAAAGGGGCATGGTTTCCTGACATGAAAGAGGACATCTGCAAAAATGTTAGCATCATTGGGATTTAGTCAATTTCCAAGAGTATGTACTTTTTTCTCACATGTGTGCAGCATTTACATTACTTTAGTGACTGGGAAGAGGTTTTTGAGCCTCTAAATTCACTTACTTCTACTGCACTGGCTCTAGACCCATCTTATACAAATGCTTAATTACAGAAAGGTGCAAAGCTAATACCTGAAGATACCATCTTGAAATCCACGTGTTTTGCTTAGGCTTAGTGACGTGTTGAAACTGAGATGTACACTTCCACAGACTAAGTTAAAAATACACAACTTTAAGGATTTAGAAATTTGTAGCATTCAGTCAACATGGGCAAATTATTACTAAAAAAGAATGTAATGCTTTACAGATCGGAAGGTGGGTGAAGAACACTGGGATATTTAAAAAATTTTGACAAGAACATGCAATTAAAGCCCAATAAAGATAACCAGTGCTATTTGCCTAATTTTTCCTAAGTAACATTGAGTCAAGTTTTGAACTTCTCTAGTCCTTCTCTCTACCACACTACTGGCTAATATATTCCATGTGTCTGTTGTTTTCTGTATAAAGAAAAAGCTGTTGAATAGTTGTGCATATTCTACCCTTAGCAATTGTATACAAAACAGAAAACAAATAGAAAGAAAAAACAGATACCCTACTGTAAATTGCTACTAGAGCCAAAAGGAATGACACTCCAGGACTTCTGTCATCTCTAAAACACATTGAGAGTTCAGTCCTAACTTTTAATTTGAGATTCATCAATAGGGGGGCGGCACGGTGGCGCAGTGGTAGCGCTGCTGCCTCGCAGTTAGGAGATCCGGGTTCGCTTCCCGGGTCCTCCCTGCGTGGAGCTTGCATGTTCTCCCCGTGTCTGCGTGGGTTTCCTCCCACAATCCAAAGACATGCAGGTTAGGTGGATTGGCGATTCTAAAATGGCCCTAGTGTGTGTGTGTGTGTTTCCTGCAGTGGGTTGGCACCCTGCCCAGGATTGGTTCCTGCCTTGTGCCCTGTGTTGGCTGGGATTGGCTCCAGCAGACCCCCGTGACCCTGTATTCGGATTCAGCAGGTTAGAAAATGGATGGATTCATCAATAGTACACCACAGCTTCATTCCATCTCTGTTGGATTTCATCAGATGTGTTCTGAACAGTCTTACTGCTTATAATAAATTTTAAGTTCTTATTTTGGCATATCAAGATGCTATTTATTGAATTTTTCTGCAATTATTTATGTTGTCGATCGAAGGAATGCATACATTCACCAAAGAAATGGGGTGCCAACTGGGTCACTCCTTTTAATATCTGATTAGTCCAAAAAGAAACAGGTGATTGATGGTGCAAAAACAAGAAAAGAAAGGCAATATCACCTAAAGGGCACAGCTTCTAACATCAAGGCTTAGGTCACATATGTCAGGTCAGAGCTGCATGCAGTTGTCTGCTCATCCTACAATGAGACAACTCCTTGCTGGGAGTATCCTGGTTTTACAGTCACTGGACAGAAAGGGATGGAGTCAGTTGCCCTCCCTGGGTGGTTTATCTGGGTTTTGGGTGGAAAAAAAATATCATCAGCGACAGTGCACCCTTGTGTCCAGGAGTGGTAATACTTACTTCTGATAGGCCTGAAAGGTGACCATCTGATGTGCAAGCGTGACAATATTTTCTCACTATAGGAGTATATTAAATATAAAAACAATGTCCATATTTGAATCCATCCATTTTTTTTTTCTCATTGTTTTCTCTTCCTGCATTTTCTGCACAGGCTTGCCATAGCCTGTTTTGGCAACAACCTATGCATGGTATCCTGACCTTTGAGAGAATCTGTGTCCATTACAGGGCACACTCGAACTATGCTCATTTAAATATTTCTAGATTTATAATTTTAAAAATATAACATAATGGAAGTATTACAGAATGATCCATGTAACAACACATGCATATTTTATGTTAAATTAATGCACAGTTAAGACAATTTAAACATCTCTCTATAATAATAAAAAAATCTTGGGTTGAGACGTGTTCTTCTCGGAAAGACACTTTGACGTCCCGCGAGACTAGACTTTACAACCTTTGGACGCAAGACATGTGAGATGGTCACTTTTGCACATCAGGCCCTACTTACTAACAATTTAAAACAAGATCATAGACACCTAACCTCTCAGACACACTTCATGTGCTCCCAGCTCTTAAAAATGTTATACGTTCTAGAAGAAGAAAAAGCAGCTATGCGCAAATTCTGAAAATAAGGAAAGTAATAATCAGCTCGGAACAAGTGGAAATGAAAACCTTATAGGTCCAATCAGGGTCAGAAATAAAAGAGTTCGTAAAGAGGTTCAAAAACGTTGGCACTATACACTTGCACAGCAGGTTAGAGATTATGAAAACAGTGGAATTCAAAAGGTTAAAAAAAAAACATTGGCGTGATACACATGCAGAGCAAGTTACAGATTATGAAAGTAGTAAAATTTGAAAGTATCAAAAAAAGAAAGTAAAGATCGCATTAGCACAAAGAAACGGAAATTATTACTCTGTGAAATAATGGAACAGGAAAATCAGATTGAATATATGGACAAGTGATATGTCAAAAATATGTAGGTATTGTAAGGCTTTAAACTTTAAGTCTGAGACTTGTAGATCGTCTAATTCATGTTGCCATCAGGGAAAAGTAGTGTTGCCTCCCAATGAAGAGGAGTATCCATGAGGGTGAAATCCACAAACACTACAGGCAAAAATCAGAGTCTGCAATAATGTTTCATTTTTAAGTCACACTTTTAATACGATTGTTTCTCAGTATTTCTTTTGCAAAACTCAGACATCTTTCTTGCTTATTAACTTTTCTGTTTCAGTAGCATCATATACTTGCCACAAAAACTTTAGAGGGGTCAAGCTCACCTACTGTTTTGCATGAATTGAAGAAAATAATGGAAGATTTCCGGCAGAATAGAGCCTTACGATACTCAAAAACCCAGCATTTTGCGCTTTCTTAGACGCCTTCATATCTTCAGGCTAAAAAGGTCACAAAAATAGCTTGCAGCTGTTGCCTTTCTAGCCTTTCAGCAGCCATTTAAGGATAAGTGATAAGAAGCTGGGGTCACATTCTAATTGTTTTGAAATGGTAAGGCTTTATGTTTATCCAGACAAAGATGGGGTTGTCTCATTTGCTGAAAGCTAAAAATTTCTCTGTTACATGAATGATTTTCTTTAGTTTACTACCTACTGTTACATTTTCCCAGTTGTCCATACCATTATACAGTATGTGGTATATGTGAAAAATAAAGTATAACACAGACTTAAATAACACTGTAAATCTTGGGGAAAGTGTTGAATGTTATTGGCCCAAGGCTTTGCATGCTAGTTTGACTCCTGCCATCTGTTCATCACAAATCTACACATCCCTTTGTGTTCTTAATGGCTGACTCTTATTATTTAATTTGAATCTCTCAGGGCTCTTATTAAAGCTCTTCCTTTGAAAGCCAGTTGCTATAAAAGCATTGCATTGAGGTAATTGTGCACTTTGTTTGCATATTTATTTGTAAGATGAAGGTCATTTTCTGGCTATTTAATTGTAGCCTGGGGCAGTAATATAAAAGAGATGGCACTCTTGAAGTTGCATCTTGAGTGTTTTTGTGTCTTTGTAATGCAATCCCTTATATAAAATTTATTTTTACAGTTAGAGTCTACAATTAGGTGTAGGATGCATCTCAGGGGGACCAATTTGATAAAGTATAGATCATGGGTTTAATATACAAAATGCCCGTACCCTACCATTTGCACATAAAAAGATTGCCATTTGATAATCTCAAAGGAATTATACTGTACAACTAAACCCATGGTATGTCCTGCATTTGCATATGCAAAACTCAAATTAATGGGAAAACAGTCTACTGCAAAACCCCCAAAATGCTTGTACTATGGACAGAAATATTAAAAATGTAAAAATCTGGAAAATGAGTATCTCTGCCTTAGGCTTTCTGGGTTAATTATATTGCCCAAACACAAATTGCACAGGGCAGTAAACTAGAAGTATCTCTGCTTTTGTAATTAGCTATGATATAAAAAAAAATCAAAACTTTGAGAAAACTGAGGGTAACATGGAACCATACAGTACAGTTTCTTTGAAACAGAAAGCATATGTTTTGATGGTGAGATTATGAATTTACCATACTGTACATCAGAACATAGTTTTTAGAGCAAAATTTCCTGTTGCACCAAAACCTCTTTCTAAGCATGATGTTCTCTCTTTTCACTGTAAAGGAATGATTTTACATTATTTAATGCACCTCAGTTTGTCCGCAATCTTTTGCTCAAAATTATAACTCAACAGTTGTTAACTTTGCTGAACAAGTTATCTTGGTGACATGAAATTCAAATTTACATAAAATTTAAAGTAACATTAAATTACAACTAGTCATTCTATCAAGTTTAATGAGGTTTTCATATATACATAAAGAGCAAAAAGAGCTGTCACTCCCAAATACCTGCTCTCTTTCCCTCAGCCATTGTTTTGATTATCTTATGGCATATTTAAGTGAGGCAGTTTTAAAAGTTAATAAAGCATTCAAAGAGTAAAGCCCTTGCAGTTTCTATATTGTAAGTTGAATTTAAAGTACCACCTTTTCAAACTATGTTATATTCATCCACACAGCTTAACAACTGATATTCAGATGTAATTTAACACTAGAACCCTTGAAGCCTACAAAAACAGTCATAATGCTGGGCCACCTTAAATTTCTTCGCACCTCTCCATCAGCGTCTTTTGTTTTGTAAATGTATCAATCAGCACAAGCAGCAAGCAGCCTACTATCCAGTCCCCTACCGGCGCAGCTAAAATTCTTCCAGCTCAAGTCTATTTATCTGGGTATGAGGTGCCTTGAATTGTATAGGGTAAATAATATATCGTTATTTAGAATACATACAATTCATGTGTGTTCTGTATCTACAATGATCTGTGTAAATGTAGGATGACAGAAAAAGTGAGACAAGAAATGTTGAACACATAACTAAAACAGAAACATTTTTCATGTTCTACTAATAATTGGCAAAATGCTGACGTGAAGTGTATAATGTGTAAAGACTGAAGTCCAAATATCAAATAAACACTTTCAAAAAAGGTATAACAAAACAAGTGTGCCTTTATTCAAGAATATAACCAAAGAAAAAGAAATCATTCCATTTACATGTTGCTGTCAATAAGTAAAAATCAAAGCTTAAATATCAATTGACAGAAAGTCGGCTGTCTGCTTAGCTGATGTAGAGATAAGTGTTGCTGCCAGGTAAACCTTATTTTGAGTAGTGAGCTGCTATTATTATTACTATAATAAAGGCATACATTAGATTTGAGAATGATGAGGAGGTGCCCAGCATTACGACTACCATGGATTCTTGTATTAATGTTTGTGAAGTAGCAATGGCCAGGAGCACCACCAAGATGTTACAAAGCAGAGTAAAATACCACACATGACCACCAGAGAGCCACACTTTGTGGGAAGGCAGGGGTCATCAGAGGGCAGGAAATCCTGCATATGGATTAGGATAGAGCACAAACCTGAAATCTTTCTCAAGGACACTAGATGGAGCCTGGTTTACAAGATGGCAGGAATACCTGGTCCTCTGTCAAGAGAGAGAAAACGGACAAGAATATTTGGTGGAGGGGGATATATAGTTGGGAGCAGAGCATGCTCTCAGGTAAGCTGAGGTGTACTCATGATACCCCTTTAAAGATGGCACATGTTCCTGACTAGAAAGAGTGGGGTCATGTTTCCTTTTTAAGGTAAGCAGCTACTGTAGACTAACGCATGTAGTGGCATATCCTGGTATACAATTAATGGAGCAAAAACACTGTGCTAATAGCCACATACGTAGATCCTGAGGCTGGTGAGATGTGATGCCAAAGAGGAACTAAAACTGCCTTACAGCTGAATACTCATTGAATTAGGGTTTGGGGGGAGAGTTGGAGATGTATTCTCACTGAGACAAGGGTTATCAACAATGGTCATGGAAGAAACTGAGAGAGAAAGAAAGAGAAAGATGGTAAATGAAAAAAGAAGTTTTGGTGGGAAGTCACTCCAAATGATACATAGGGGATTAACAGCTGTTTAGACAGGCCCAGAGCAGCAGTAGGGCTCTGGTTCCCAGTGTGTGCTTTGTGTGTTTCTCTGTTTTATGTGTTTCTTCCTCCCTTTAAAGTTATATTTTTAATAGTGTAATTATTAGAGTGTGTCTTCTTTTTAAAAGCTGATAGAAGTGAATTGTATGCATTTTTTTTTTTGCCATCATTGTCTTAAAGCATAAGGCCCTTAAGCAGCCTGGCATATCCATGGCTGTCCAGCCCACCCTAAGTAGCCCTCCCCGATCATCATTATTGCAAACTGTTCTTGTAAGGCTTTATAAAAGAGTATACCATTTAAAACAAGGTTTCAAAGGGAACAGAACATTTTTCATATCAACCACTAAAGTTATTACACAATTCTGAATTGAAATTCAGATCTTTTAATCAAACTTTCTACATTAATACAAACACATTCAGATACATCAGGTTACTTTTACTAAGTACTGTTTTGAGGTCGTAATGTCTTGTTTTTTTTTTATTTACCTTAGGTATGCATCAAATAACCTACAGCACTGATGGATCTACTTATTTTTAACCACCTAATCCAATTTGGGATTATCAGCCTGTTCCGCTAGCATCAGGCAGTTTTAATTTTTCTACAGTCTACCTAAACATATGAAGGTATTATAATTTTGGAAATTTAAGACGATATCAAATTCAACCTGCAGCACACAGATGTGGAAACCTTTCATAAATATTTAACTTATACTTTTTCTACCAGCAAGAAATGCAACTAGATAGGCAGTAATCAAACCAGAACAGCTTCTACTTCTGTTCTTTGGATGTTTTCCTGCCTAGTACTGCTTCAAACAATACTGTAATATGCTGAAATAAGCATTTATACTGCGCATACGAAGAAAATCCAGTAATATTCTGATTGTTCCTTCTGCCCAGGCATCAACAAATCAGTGGTTACGGTATCAGCCACATTTTTTTAATGCAGTGTTATATTTGAATTAATTAGACAACACTATTTTTGTCTACAAGGTTGGTTTTTGTCCTCCACTGCCCAATTTTAAATAGCACCCATGAAAAGGGAATAGTATATTGTTTTATTTTGCTAAAACTATATTTAGAGTCTGACTAAAGTAGTTGATATTTTCAATAGTACTTAACATCATCTTTATTTATCCAAGCTTAAGTAGCTAATTAGTTTATATTCTAGATTAATTTGATTTAATTGATTTAGGAAGATGTGGCACTTAATCAGATTTGTTTCATTTGGGTATGAGAGTACCCAATGCTGTAATGACTTTACATCCATTATCCAACCTTCTATATACTAACTACAGGGTCACAGGGGTCTGCTGGAGCCAATCCCAGCCAACACAGGGTGCAAGGCATGAAACAAACCCTGGGCAGGGTGCCAGCCCACCACAGGCTGGAATGAATTTCATACACAGATATGCTATGCTCATTCTCCGTGACATTTTGAGGATCTTTCTAATTCTCAGAATTTTGAAGTAGAACCACTAGAATGAGAATGGACAATTGAAGTGGTTTGGTTATATGGTTAGAATGCCTCCTGGAACCCCTTCAGTTATACAAGTCATAGCCCACAAAACTAAGGGGCTGACTAAGAACATGCTAGAGGGAATGTATCCTTCCTGTCCTGGGAATGTCTAGGTTTCTCCAGGAAAGGTTGCAGGAATTTGCTGCTGATAGCAAGATCTGGTCAGCACAGCTCAGTGTTTTGCTATCATGACTCTCACTAGGAAAAGTTAATCAAATTAGAGAGATTATGACTTTAAAATTTATAATTAAATAAAATATGCAATAGCCACCAAAAATGTTATGTTTTGTATATTCATTTTATGAAAACAGTTGGTTAATGTTGTGATGTGAAATTTTGCATACAAGTTGATAAATATTTTGTATGTCTTTATTTGTAATTTAGACAAAGCAATGCAATATTAGTGTTACATTATAGATAATAAGAGCAATGATTTGATGGTTTAAGAATGCCTTCCCCCCTTTTAGGACTGAGTTTCTTTGAATTTTATGACAGGGTTGGGGGAAGTGGCTCAAACAAATTTGGAGTACTAGGGTGTTTACCAAACAAGTTTGGTAAATGTTTCTCTGCTGTTACTCAGTCAACCTCCACAGGAAAGCCAGACTGCCTAGCTGGCAAACTTTAGCTCAACAAATGGTTTTTGAGGGTGGCAGGTGAAGATGTTCTCTGCCCTATTGCTCTGAAGTATGGCTGTTTGGAACTGGCTTGTATCAAAAGCCTTTAAGTGCCACAACACCCTATTGGCTGTAGGGGTTGGACAGAAAACCTATAAATTTGCTTGCTTTACCTTTCTCTTTCTCTCTTACCAAACTGATGAAAGACCATCTTACACCATGAACTGAAAAGGACAACACAATGAAGAGCACAGCTCTGCAGCCATATTGAGACAGGCATGTGGCTTGCTTGTTCTGAAGAAAGCTGACTGCGAAATGATGCTTTAACTAGAGACATTTTAAGTAACTAACAAGTCTGTGTGTCACCTGAAAGTACACATCAACATTTATCAGGTTGTATGGTTGCCAATATTCAAATGTACTTTGCATATTGTTATTATTTATAAATATTATCAATGATACATTATTTAAATTGTAACTTAACTCCAGCTTGTCTTTTACTACACCTAATTGCCTGAAGGGGAAAGTAGAGTAATATAGTAATATATTACTCTACCAAGACAAAACAGTTTATAAGAGTGTCTACAGCCTTTCCCTTCAGGAACTGTTTGTAGGTACTTATATTCTCAGTTCATCTCTTGAGCTTTTATCTATCTATCTATCTATCTATCTATCTATCTATCTATCTATCTATCTATCTATCTATCTATCTATCTATCTATTATGAGCAGTATCAAGTGCCTTGTTTAACTGGATATTTACTCTCTTGATTTCAGACATTTGGCCATCCACCACTGCCTCCATTCTTTTCCTTACAGTGATGGTACAGCGACCTTATAGCACCCTTTTTAATAAAGCTGTGCTACTGAAATTCATTCTGTTTATCTTCTCTACTGTCATATCAGACTGCTGTCCAATATCTTAACATATTGCTGTATACTGTATATTGCTAGCTTGTAATGACAATTCACTTTAATAAAAATACATTATATTCATGTTCTTTGCATCAATGAACATCACGGTTGATTAATTAAAAGAAGATGAGAGTATCCTTTTGGTTATACTATCAAAGCCTCTACTATTAATCCCTTTCGAAATTTCAGTAATAACAGCCTTCCAGAACATTCAAATTACATAAGTTTCTTTGAAATCGTGTGAATTTTTGGGTCTTCAGTATCTAACAGCCTAATTTAAATTTTAAACAAACTGTTTATCATGTAGGCATCTGTTTTACATGTCACACATCTGTCATCAACTTTATTAATATTTTTTCTGATTTGCTTCATAAGCTCATTTGTTCTTGGGTGTCTGGTTGACTTTTATCAGTATTTTATTCAGTGTATCTCATGTTAATACATATAAAATATGAAAACAAATGTCAAGTTTTTTTTTCCTGTAATTATTTACATTGTTTACCTCATTTATAAATTTAATAAACCTAAGAAAACATACATGGATTAGCACATTACTTCATGCTAAAGATTTCAGTGAATTATTTATGACCATCATGGTGCCTTCTTGTAGATCTTTCCGCATCCTTTCACTTCTCTGCTGTGAAATGGATCTACTTTGTCATGTGGCTAATTGTTGTTCTCTAAAATATTGCATTTCTGGGACCAGATTTTATTATGTCCACGTCAACTTGGTTGAAACTATCTTTCAGTCAGAAGAGAATTATCCATGGTTATAGCTAATCTATGTTCTATAATGGTTTATACCCTTTTTTGGGAGAAGGATTCTGAAAAATGGCTTCCTTAACCTATTATGTCCCAAATTATGTTAAAGCAAATAAAGTTACTTACATCAAAGTTATTAGAAATGGAAGTTACATAGTTATGTTTTTAAGACCTGTTCTCTAAATATTGACATAATGTGACGTAATGGGTTAAAAAATATTTTTACATTGTTTAAATTCTTTACTGTTTTATTTTGAAATTTATGGCAACACCATTTTTTAATCAAGACACCATTTTGAGCAACTGTTGATAGGGTGGTTGATAGGGTTCGCCAGTGGGTTTTCCGAGGGTCGTATCCCTGGAAATGTATGATGTGATGTCATCAGTGCAACCAGTGAGTAATTGCTTATCCAAGTTTTCTGAAAGTTTAGTGTGATTCCTAGTATTGATTTCTGGTAAATGAACTATAGCTTTTGTTTATCTGACCATGATTTTTGACATACATTTTCTTTGTTGACTGATAAGCTTTTCTGGTTCAGATTCTTCATGTTTCTGATTTACTGTCCAACTTTCAATCTATCATTCCTTGACATTTTTCTTCTCTTGGTAGAACAATATTGGGTTCCCCTCTGAATCCAAACATTGCTCTGAAATGTTGCCTACTAAAGACTACAGTCTTCAGACGAGACAAGAGAAGAAAAGACTTTTCTGCATATGGGCTTGAAGCCAAGCTGTTCTTATGGAACTATCAATGAACCAGTTATGAATTAACCTGTATTTAGTTTAATCATCTTTCAACGATACTTTTTTTTCTTTTTCATTTTAACATTTTTGCTATTATCATATACCTGTATTAAAGATAAGGTTATACACGATCAAAAGTAAATAGATGTGTGACTTCCAAATCAGATGACATCATTACACATTAAAAAAGGTCTTAAACATTAATCATGTTTTATATTCAGCCTGTCTTAAACCTAAAAGCTGAAATGTATTACTGTAACTTTGAGTTTTTATGTTATAAGATGTTTATGAACGTGACATGAAAGGAGTTCACTGGATGGAGTGATAAAGTCATCCAAAATAAGGGTGAGAGTACATAAGATTTATAAGGGTAATGGAAAACTACTGTATACAAGAGAGGACCCAAAAAAATCTGTTAACTGTTAAACTGTCAAAAAAGAAGAAAAAACTTTATTATGAAACTTACTGTCAAAATACTCTCCTTGAGATGCAATACATTTTTTCCTGCACTTCTCCCATTCCTGTTAACATTTTCTGTACTCATCTTTTGCTACCGTTGTTCACAGCCTCCAGCAATTATTTCCTGGACTTCAATCATAGCATCAAGTTGTCTTCCCATCAGTCTAAATTTTAATTTCAGGAACAAGGAGTGTGATCTGGTAATTATAAGAGGTGTGAAGCAACAACCACACTGTTTTTGGTCAAGTACTTTTTGACTGCAAACAGGGCATGTGTAAGTGTGCAAAATATAGTTTTGTGTGTGCCTGACTTTTTTTTCCATGATGCTTTCTCATAAACACCACAATAATTCAGTGTAACATCATTGAATAACAGTCTGTTTATGGGGAATTTCTTTATTAACAAGTCTGTTAATGTCATAAAACACAATCATCATTGTCTTGACCTTCAATATGACTTAGCATGCGTTTTTTAGCTTGGACAAAAAAATCATGCATGACTGTAAAATAAATGTTGGAGATAGGCATCTTGATCAGTTCAGCACAGTGCTGCTCGGTGGACTGATTAACAAGGCTGTAGGCAAGTGATGCTTTGCGGCACAGTTGATAACTGCACTCAACCCCCATGCTATTGACTGATTCTAGGAACATTTGGATCTACCCTCATATAAGTGTAAAAAATTAAAAAATGCATATATACACCAGTCTGTGTGAGACTAATGAAGTAACAAAACAACACAGTACTAGATATTGTGAAAGCCAGCCCCAGACACAGAGAGACAGACACCTCCATGTCTACAAAAGCACACTTTTATTTACAGTACAGTCCACGGCACACGGTGTTCGTGTACCAATCACCCTTTTTCCTCTGTCCTTCAAAATGTCCTTCCACTCCTCTCTCCCAAGCACTGTCTTCTTCCCGACAGCAGCCCTCGAATGGAGTGAGGCTGTCCCTTTTATTCAGCCCCGGATGTGCTCCAGGTGCCTGATGACCGACTTCTGGCAGCACTCCCCAGCATCCCGGAAGTGCTGTTTCCACAGGGATCAAGGACCAGCCGGGTACCCAGGGAAAAGAAGTGCTGCTCTCTCGGTTCCTCCTTCCTGTAGGCATCCCGGCGGGGCAGGTCTCCTGGCTGTCTATCACAATATATATTGAAGAACTAGATATATATTGAAGGATATTTTTAAACTATTTAGATCTTTAAAGTTTTTACTAAGGGAACAGAACATAGAGGAATGCATTGGGCACATGGCATTGAATTGTCTTAGTCACATGAAAGTTCATGAAAGACACCAATGGTTAAGGGTTTAAACCTTAGTTACAAAAGATGGCAGTATTCTGACTCCTTCATATTTACACATTTTGTTATGTTGCAGCCTTATGCAAAATACTTCTATCAGCATGATTTTTTATTTTTAATGTATTTGAAAACAAATCCTAAAATCCTTTTTTCACTTTGTCATTCAGGGTTATTGAGTGTGGTTTGATGAAGGAAAAAAATGAATTCAAGCAATTTTAACATACGTCTGCAACACACCACAAGTGTAAAAGTTGAAGGTGTCTGAATACTTTTCTGAAGGCTCTGTAAATGTGAACTGTTTGGCATGTTTATCACACCCACGAAAAGGAATGGGAAAAAGCAGACAGAACTGAGTAAGAAAGCGTGTCTCTGATGCCAGAAATTGTCAGAACTCCAAATGAATTATATTATCAATCCACACGCTATAGTCTAAGAGCATTAGGGCTGAAAGATAAATGAGCCCTAATAGTTTAGAAGCTATGTGAACTGTTATAATGCGTTCATAATGTTCTAAGACAGCCATTCGAATAGAGATGAACTTGTACTTGTTTTTAGAACCTTCTGTGTTAAAGAGGCAAAAACATTATTTTTTGTTATTAAAGTCAGTACCCTCTTTATAATCCATTCTTTTCCCTTTCATATACGTGTAAGAACCACACTAGGTTTGTTTTTCTTAAAAATATATTATAGAATATTTTGTCTCCAGATAACCTGTGTTGGTTCCTGTCTTGCTACTTATGTTGACACCATTCTTTTTCAACGACTCTTTTCAGTGAATCACATGAATTGATTTTTGAGCATGAACAAATCGATTCAGTGGAGTGTAACAGGACTAGTACTAAAGCACATGTGTGACCTTCGTGACGTCATCATCATCTTCCATTTTGCTGCCTTTGCCTGCTGTTAGATATGTAAAATACATGCATAAGAGCTGCTTGACTCATTAATTTTGATTAATTTGATTTGGTTGAGTTACTACTTGAGGATTGGTTTAACAGTTCTCATTCATTTAATTTGTAATTGAATCATTTTGAGTTGCACAATGTCTGATTTTACTTATGCATCTTAAATGTGTTATCATGATTTGTATACAGAAACAGGGAAATGAGATATGAATTATGTTAAATACACAATATAATGATTTTTATGTTTATATACGTATAATTAATCATGTAGTTCATTATCATCATCGAGCCGTGTGCGTTGCCGCACTGACTGCCAACACATTGTTCTTGGTTTTTTGCTGCTTGTTTTGCAGTTTCAAGTGATGATCCAAGCAATGCCAAATCCACTTGTATGATGTCATCCCAATAAACTCATGGTCTGCTTGTGCGTTGGCTTCCACTGCATTAGTTTCCATGATATTCTGTTGTTACCCATCCATAGTAAGTGGCCCAGCCACTGTAACTGCTTTGCCTTCTTATTATGCTGCTTGCTGCTGGTTTAGCTGTTCTTGTACACACCTCTATATTCGTAATTTTCATTGTACAGTTAATCCTGAGGATACACCACGGACATCGCAGATTAATGCATCTAGTTGGCATTCCATGACATTTGTGAATGCCCATGATTAGCAGCCATAGGTTAGAACTGAGATTTCAAATGCATTATAAAACCACATTTTGTCATGGCCAGCTTTGCCAAGATCTTTCCAGACTTTGTCCATTGTACCAAAGACACTTCTTTTACTATTGACCCATCGTCCTTCATGTACATACTAAGATATTTGAAGTCACATACAATATCAACAATCTTGCCCTAATGTAGGGGTAACTGCAAGGCACTTACAATGGCATGCTGTTGGCAATGCTTTTGCTTTATCGTATTTGATCTTCAACCCAACTGCTCGGTGGTAGCAATTAGTCCATGTTCAGTACACCCTAAAAGGATGAAGTTGTCAGCAAAATCCAGATTTGACAACAACCACACTGGGTATCTACTGCTCCTTCATGGCCAAAGTACCATTCCTTGTTTGTTGGTGTCTTGGTACACCTTTAGCACCTAATAGATTAAGATGGCAAACAGCAGAGGCGACCAAACGCATCCTTTCTGTACACCAGCTATAACTTTTAACTACTTAGATTGCCTGTTTTCAGCTCGAACACATTTGGATTCTTCATGTGTTTTTGAATAGTGTGATCAGCTTCTCTAGCAATCCATATAATTTAAGTACTGCTCACAGAAAAAGGCTTTTGTAAGGAATCAAATGCAGCCTTAATATCAATGAAGTTCACTGCATGCAGGAATTGAAACTTGCTGCATTTTTTAATGATTTGACACAGGCTGGATACTTAATTTTGGGAGAATCGGCCTGGTCTGAAGCTTGCCTGGTTGTCTCGCAGTCACAGATCCAAGGCAGTTTTACCAACTATACTGAGTAGGCAAATACCACAGTAATTTTTGCAGTGGCTGAGGTCACGTTTTTTCAGAATCAGATTGATGATGCCATGTTTCCAGTCTGATGGGATAACTTTGTTATCCCATACTCTGACAATAACTTTATGTAGCCAAGCCAGAATGGCTGGGCCACCTTGCTTCAACATCACTGTAGTGCCATCAATGCCTGGTGCTTTGTTCACTTTTAATTCTTGGGCAGCTTTTGTTATCTCATGCAATAATAATAATAATAATATATTTTATTAATATAGCCCCATTGGGTATCCCATTGTTAACATCCAGAGCACTCCCATAGCTCCATAGCTCGAGTTCTGCTTCTGTCCACTCGATGCTTGGAGGTTTGGCATTAAGCAGCTCACAGAAATACTCTGCCCATCTGTCAAGTTGTTCTTCATCATTTTCCAAAAGTACACCGTTCTTGTCTCTGATGTTAGCAGTGTGCTTTGTGTGCCTCATATATCTGCCAGACAAGGAATTTGAAAAATCCTCGACTGATCGCCTATCATTGCTGCTTTTTCCATTTCTCACACTTGCTCAGCAACCCATTGCTGTTTATCCTTCCAGCAGCTTTGTTTAACTTGTTTATTTAATTGAATATACAAAGCCTGAAAGCCCTCACATGACCGATCCCTTTTCGTCTTATATTCTTGCCGCTCTTTCAACAGTTCAAGCATTGCGGATGAAATCCAGTCTTTCTTCTTAGGTAGAGCATCTTTATTCACTAACAACAACTGTTTTGAATGACTCACATAATTCATTTGGCTCCTGTTTGTTATCAATTAAGGCTGCGAATCTCCTTCCTAATCATATGTTGAAGGCCTCCAATATAGCAGTGTCATCTCAGCTTGTGGTCCGCATAAGCACTGGGTACTTTTGGTGCATTCCTTGACTGTTTAAGCTAGAGTCTGATGTCTGTAACCATAAGCTCAGGGTATGAGCCCATGTCAGCTTCTTGGAAAGTTCTGATGTCGACCAAGGATCTTCTATTTGTGGTTGATGACAATATGGTCTGTTTGGTTCATGGCCAATCCATCAGGTGATTTCCACATATACTGATGAATCAATTTGTGTGGGAAGTGAGTACCTCAAACTGCTATTGAGTTCTGTGTGAACATGTAGATCTCTCACAGTCACTCGCCATTATCATTGACGACTACAATACCATAGGGAATGAGTACTGTCCCCCATGGTTTGGCCTCGAACTTGAACCGACCTTTGCATTCAGGTCACCAATGATCACTAGCGTGTCCTTTTTCTGTACCGATCGTCAGACACTCACAAGTTTCATATAGTATTCCTCTTGCCTTCTGCAAATGTGTAGGTGACAATTACAGTTATGTTTATAAGCCAGCCATTACACCTGGCTTTCAGCAGATGTTCATCAATTTGTTCTATGGCACTTAAAGCCTTCCTGGCTCTGCTCGATAGCAGCAGGCCAACTTGTTCAGTATTTTGCCCACCTTTATGCCCTAAGTAGATAATTTCCCAATTTCCTACTATACAGCTACCCAGTTCTGGCCAATGTGTCTCCCTCACTCCAAGAATGTCAAGTCTGTATTTGGCAGCATTATGCATTCATTGATTTAGTTTGCCAATCTGATGCAATGTTTGTACATTACATTTTCGCTTTTAGGTTTTCTCATGTTGGATCCTCAGAACTAAAAATAGGCTGATGAGGTTGCTAGCCTTATGCAGTCTGCTGCCTGTGTTGGCTAGCCATTTTCATGGTTCCAGGTTTTCTTCTGAGTCTGTCCACCTTGCACAGTGCCCAATGTGACACTTTCACTGAAGTCTTCTTCACTGGTGGCATAACCCCAGAAGGCACTGTCCTGCACGACTGTTCACCACTCCACCACGTTGAGGTGCAGGTCGGACACTGGATTGGAATCATACAGTTATAGATAGTGAATTAAATATAAGTTAGCAAACAATAATATTAATTAAATATTTATATACACATTGTGGCATCCGGCCGGGACGCCCAGGAGGACCGGAGGAGGGCCTGAACAACCCTGGAGCCCAGCACTTCCGCCACACCAGGAAGTGCTGGGGGGAAGAAGACAGCGGACACCTGGAGGGCTTCCGGGTGCGCAGCTGGCACTTCCGCCACACTGGGGCGTGTCTGCGGAGGAGTGCCGGGAGGCAGCTGGAGCCCATCCGGGTTCCTATTTAAGGGGCCGCCTCCCTTCAGTCGAGGGCAGAAGTCGGGTGGAAGAGAGACGGAGCTGGAGAGAGGACTGGAGGCGGCCAGGAGAAAGGCATTTGGACTGTGTGGCCTGGACATTGGGGGATCGGTGCTGGAGGCACTGGGGGTGCACGTAGAGAACTTTGCAAATATTGTAAATAATAAAGGGTGTGTTGGGTGAACTAATGATGTCCGTCTGTCTGTCTCCGGGTTCAAGTTCACAACATATACATACATATATATGAACCTAATGTACAAATTGTTAAATTATATATTTGTGTTGAGATCAGAGGGGACCCAATGGATAAGTCTTAGCTACCTTTAAAAAAAAAATGAATCAAAGAATGGATTCGCTTAAAATGGCTGGTTCGAAAGAATCGATTCAGTATATTGAATTGAAATGCACATCACTAGTCCCTGCTACCCTACACTAGAATAAAATGTCTGAAATGGATTGATGAATAGACTTTATTTTTAAAAATATTGAATATGTTCTTCTTTATAAGGAACTGTAGAGTTTAAACAAATAGTTAATGCACCTTAATTAAAAGCATTCAAAAAGGCAGATGTTTATGCTAAAATGGACAGGTAAAATACATCGTAAATCTTCGTTAAGCACAGTAGTGTACTCCACTTTTAAATCTCCAGAATTCAGAAACAACTAAACATGAAAAGTTCTTGTCGCTTAGTGTTTTTTTTTTTCATTTTTAACTACTAATGGGTGACAACAATTTTTTGGACTCCCCCAATATCCATTTATCCATTTTCCTGGAAAGACTCAAAGAACCCAGAGCAATTCACAGCAGGCAGGGTTTAGCTCAAACACAATCACCTATTTAGATTCATGAATCAATCTAAAAGCCGTGCAAGGGACTTTTAGTAAAACGTAGTACTGCTGGAGAAAACTCATGCAAAAACAGGCAGAACATCAAAACTTTCCACTATCCTGAAACTAAAGCAGAGCAAAAGCTCTATAAGGCGTCAACAAAACTGGATAGTTCCCCTGTGCCAATTCTTTGTCCAAAAATAACCCAAAGAATGCCATTTTAGTCATTAGAAATAATGTAATTTAATGAGAATTGGCATAACAGTGCCTGACCTGAATATTGGACTGGGGTATCCAATGGAAATCCCTGCTCGAATAAATATTTATTATGTGTAAGAGAGACAATACAGAAGTCTGTAGTACATGTGGAAAATGGCATTATCAGCCTTAATAGTTACAACACACAGTTAAATGAGTTTGAAGGAACAAGCCAAGTAAATATTTCAAATGGACTATTCCCAATATCACTTAACAAAAGTTTTGCCTTTTGTTTCCTTTTTTAATTTGGAGTCAGTTTTAATTGTGGAAGAAATTAAGAACCCTTGTCATATTTGGTTAATTTTTTATAATTACTAAATCAGAGTGATGGCAATAAAAGAGGCTGCATTGTTCTCACATCTGCTTTTTCAATTTAATCCTTGACTTTCATTGAAAATGTCGGTAATCCTTTAGACATGACTAATGGGAAACATTAAAAGCAACTTTAGGAGCAAGTGGTTTTAATTAAAAAAGAAAGAAGGAGTTCTTACTTTAATTTTTTTCTTTCCAAACAAAGTTGGTGCCATATTTTATTTGGTTTCATTTGTACTTTCAAGGTGTGCCTAGGAGCTTCGTGAAGTCACTTTGGGATACACTTTGGGGTGGGTGACAGGTCTACATCCAGCAGGGTTCTCTGAGCTTTTATAGTTTTTTTCATGTTCCCCTTCCAGTAAAATTATTATTTTAATACACCTCCTCAAAAAAAATCCTTTTTATTTCAAAAGGGATTTAGAAAGGTCAGCAAATGCATGGAGAATAAGGCTGCATCCTGAGCAATTGGAGTAACAGGATCTAGTGGAGGAAGGGCAGGATAAAGACAAAAACACAGAAAAGCGTTGTCAGTGTCTGCAGTTTAGTGCCTGGGGCACTGTGGGTGTATTCATGTTGTAAATTTTTAAGCAAAGACAGAAATTTGGTGCTAATCTGTCCTTGAATAAAACTGATGCATTGTTTCTAGGAAATTTCTATCTTCAGTTAGCACCTTTTCTTTTATTCATTAGGCCATCAGAAAGTTTATCGAACTTGACTAGAAGTTCCAAGTGAGGGGTGTCGTGTTCCAGAGTGCCATGACAAGGTGGATCTTTTACTTTGGATAAACGAAACATTTTCTAACACCATGCTCATTATTAACTCTTACTGTTCCACAGAAGGGATCAGATGGGAAGGCTAGAGGAAAGTATTTCACTCTTTGGATAATATGAAGACCGTATATCATTACAGGTGTTCCAGGATCAAATTTAGAATTAGGAGGATATGGGTTTTGTTATATTTGAACTTCTTATTTGGGAAGCCATCTTTGTAATTTTACAAATACAATTTGCTTGCGGGCGGCACGGTGGCACAGCGGTTACGCTGCTGCCTCACAGCAAAGAGACCCAGGTTCGCTTCCTGGGTCCTCCCTGCGTGGAGTTTGCATGTTCTCCCTGTGTCTGCCTGGGTTTCCTCCCACAGTCCAAAGACATACAGGTTAGGTCGATTGGTGATTCTAAATTGTCCCTACTGTGTGTGGGTTGGTTCCTGCTTTGCACCCTGTGTTGGCTGGAATTGGCTCCAGCTGACCCTTGTGATCCTGTGTTCGGAGTCAGCGGGTTCGAAAATGGATGGATGGATGGACAATTTGCTTGCAGTCTAATTAGCGTATGCTCTTGAGTCTTAACTTTTATAAAACATTCTCCATTGCAGCCTATACAGCTTTTTGACTATAATTTTGTTTAATGGCTTTAATGAGTTTTAAATCTTTGCCTCTTTAACGACTTGTGGTTTGACTTAAATTTGATTTGGTTACTTGCTCTCTTTGTGAATCTGCCCTTTTTTCTTTTCTCTCTCAGTTTCTTACATATTATTTCACAAAGGGCAATCAGATATTGTAAAACATGCCTAAGGAGCAGACTTTCAAAGTCATAGTGGATTCATCATTGTCCTGACCTAGTGTTCTAATTTTATTCTCCATTTATATATTTTTATTCCTTTTTGGATGCATATTTATAAATCATTATTTAAGTATTACGTTTTTGGGATGCTGAATCTAAGTCCGATGCTTTCATTTTAATATTATTAAAACCAGAAAAAAAGGAAACATTTTATGTTCTTTTTATGAATGATGCCATTTTGTAATGAGCTTTATTAATGCATTACTACAGTAATTGGGTTGGAGGTCACAACACATGTCATCAACAGTGCAACAGTATGAAAGTCGTACTGTTCAGTTCTTGTTTGATCGAGTTTGATGGATCATCCTGTGACAGTGCTGTGTTATTCCACATTAATTTTCCTGGCATTCAATTTTTTGGTAATGTTATTTTAACAATTTAGGGTTTTGTTTTGATTTAAAGAAAGATAAAATTGATTTCATTTATGTTTTATCTTCTGGTCATCAGTTCAAATTATTTCTGTTAATTTTAGCAGAACATGGAGACAGTTCTTAACTCGAGGGTAACGGATGTTGTGCTACACAGCCTGTTGTTAAGACGACAAATCTAGGGGAGATTAATCCTAACCCATACATTGCACTAATGAGGACATATATACAGTATTAAGGCCCACTTTAGTTACTGTGTCACAAAAACATATATGTTGAAAAACTGAAGAAGAGCAATTAAACAGATTCCAGGGTTGAAGAGCAGTAGCCCCAGATAAAAATGTTTGGGGCTACATCTTTTCAATTAAAAAAAAGATTAAGAAGAAATATGATATAAGGTTTCAAAATCTGGAAAATTTTCTTCACACAGAGAACTGTCGATACACAGTTTAGTTTGCCTAATAACGTGGTAGACGGTGGCAATTTAGGAACCTTCGACTCCTGACTTAATGATATTTTGCAATATTGGGATTGCCAAACTATGCTTCTGCTGTATAGCTGGGTCTCTTCAAAATTACTCTTCTTTTCTTAATTATTGCACGATTTATGGGATTACTGCTAGATGTTGGGACTCCCTGAATATATTTAACATTTTAAAGAGTTTATTACGTTTGGTATACCATTGCAAATTAAGCATATGCCACTAACGTTGTTGGTTCTGGAGTCAGTCTTTGACTAGAAGGAGTCAGCATTTATAAGGGCAATACCTAACAGTTCAACAAATAAATAAAAAAGAAATTACTACCTTATAGGTGAATCAAATGTACAGACCTTCATTTATTTCTCCATGATATTTCCATCCCAATAAGAGAATTTTTCAGACATTCTAGATTTTTTTGTTAGGGCATTGCTTGTCTCAATGTTTTTTTTATGTTCTTTAACCTTTATTGGTTATTGCTTTCAAATGAATTTGGAGCCAAACTGGATGGGCCATCAACAGGTTTATATTCCTCAGGTGTTGCAGCTAACAGAGGTGCAGTCACCCAAGAGAAAATAAAAAGACCCTTTAAAACTATAGCAGTATGCAATGGCATTGCTTTTGTCCCCCTTTGTGAAAAAGTTGCTTTTAAGGGGCTTTCACATATCTTAAATCTTTGGATTGCTCAATTTTGACCTTTGTGTGTGTGAATGATTTTTGTTCTAACTGCTCCTATGGCTTGTTATTTCTTTTTCATAATGGCTATGATAATTGAATATCATTAAATTTTGGATAATATATATCTGGCTGTGACCATTCTTTCTCTCAAAATGATTTAGGTTTTAGAACTGTTTTTGCTTTGCCAATTAAGTTAGTTTTTAAAACTAATTTTAGCTTTCATTGTTAGCTATGTCATTTTTTTATTTTGTCTGCCTGTGATTTTTGTTTGGAGAGGAATTTTATGGTTTTCTACAGGTAACAATTAGTACTAACAGTTTCCTCGCAGACAAATTTACAGTATAAAAGAGTATAGTATAACCCCCTCATTATTCCAAAAGAGAGAAAATACAGTAGTTACTATAATCTCGGAGGCTTATGATCCTTTTTTGGCAGTATTTTTGTAATCTTTTGGTTTCTGGATCATAAAACCAGCTTTTGCCCTACGATCACTCGATCTAGTAAAAAGTTTCCCGCTTCAAAAACATAATCTCACAGAATTTCCAAAGAATTTTTGACAGGTTTTCTTTTTTGCTATTGCATCAGCAAACCCTTTCCTACATCTTGAACTATCATTAGGGAGGACGTGGTACCATATTCCAGTTTCTGCTTCCATTTTTCTGACTGTTGCACATCAATGCTGTTTAATGTGTTCTCCAACCTTCTCTTTATTCCTCTTGCTTACTGTCTGCAGAGCCTTTAAATGTGTATTAATGATTGTGTTTTTCTAAACAGTATTAAATGAGATGAAGGTTTTATTTTTCATTTTTCATATTTATTATGTATTGTTTAAAATAAATTTATATCATAACATGATTAATTAATTTGGCATTTTGAAGTATGTGTTGATTCATTTTCCACCAATAAAAAACTTATTGTATATACTTTTGTTTGTGGTGTACACATGCCTGTAGTTTCTGTCCCACTCATTAGTGAGTTTTGGCCTGAACTCAACTTCCAGTACTCTGGCGCATACTGAAAAAGTCTTTATGGGTTAAATTCCTTCTGTAATTTCATTTCTTGATGTTCTTTTGAGTTTCAGCAATGTGTACAACAAACCCTGCCATTTTCAAACAAAATGGTAATTGTATGCATCTGTTGTGATTCACCGGTTTGCTTATTAATTTTTTTCTAGGATTTAGATATTTGTGTCTGAGAACAGTATATTTTTATCAAGGTTTAATATTACAAAACATCTGATTTAACTTTTTCCCCACCTTGATTTTGATTTAAGTCTTGCTATTTTTTAGGATTAATGGGCACCACCATTCTCTCATTATGTGCCAACCCATCGCTAAGGAGTACAGTCCTTCAAATCACACATCTTTCATCATTTCTGTAATCGTACATGAAATAGCATTGTGCAACCTTCGTTGTATTAACTTTTGGATAATCCTAATTAAAAATAATAATTTTGTTTTTGCACTATCATTGTACTGTTTTACAAATATAAAAGGCAACTACTGCTTTTTTAGTAATACTTGCAATTCTTAAAATCCACATAGGTTAGAAACATCACAATACATTTCCATACATGTAAACTTCTGATACTGGAATTAACAAATTTCTAGGTCAGTTATAGTCTATATATGTAGACATTCAAAATTACAGTGTTATTTCTAGTGGGAACAGTTTAAGATCAGTGATTGAGTTACTTTGTCTTGGGAAACCTTATACCGATAATACATACATTTTTCGTATTGGGCATGTATGCTCGTCAGCCTAGAGTGCTGTTTCATTAGAGAGCATAACCAAAGTAAATTAAAATGACAAATAGACCAAGAAAAAAAACAAATCAGACTTTTTTTTCTGAGGTCGGATGATGAAATACAATTACTTGTAGGGGTTACAAACGAGTATAAGGTTGCCAAAGTCTTATAAAATAAAGCCAAGCAGTCCTATTAAAATGAATCCAGTGAAATATTGAGTGTTCCAGAGCACAGTACCCATTGGCTGATTAAAATAAGTTAGGAAAGAAATATCCCCACATTAAATATGAGATCACAGAAGACAAAAGTAAAATCATTGCATGATCACATGGCAATTATACATAACTTTCAAAAATCTTTTTTTCTCCATTAATTTTTTTTCAAATTGACATACTTTGGAGAGCGTTTTTAAAACAATTATTTTCAGATATTGAAAATAATAATTCAAAAAACAGCATTTTCAGATTTATCCAACTTAACGTGGACTAGGTCTTCTTCTTCTTTGGTCCCTCGTGAACAGCTGGATGAGAGTGACCTTAGAGTTAGTATGCTGCTATGGATTTCTTTCGTGATGTGTTTCCACTCTTAGGACTAGGTCTTAGTCTACGTTAAACACTGATGTATTGAACCCTGAGAAATTACTCAAATTCTTCAATAGAAGAGCTGAAACACCCACTGGCACTAACATGTTTATTTTACAAATTGTTTGAAAACTGAGAGCACAGATGTGTATTGCAGGATTTCAACCAGTTTACACATACAGTATCTACAGATGTCTTTTTATACACTAAATTAGACATTGTGAATCATACAAATGAAAAGGTGAAACACAGATTGCAGGTGTCAGAATTGGTACATTCTTTTGTGACCATATAAATGATGCTTATTTTATTTTAATGACACAGCTTTAATTTTTTTCATCTTGTTCTTTTTTCAAGTATTTTCAGAAATAGCACAAGGAGTTTTCCCTGTATTCATCATATACCAACAACCTAACCTTTTATTTTTATTTCTGTTTTTGGTTCATCTTTGACACCTTAAGTAACATTATGCATATGTTATATGGTCCTGTAGCAGCCACTTTTTGTAAAACTTTCCTTAAACAGATAATGCTAATCTTAAAATATATATATATATACTGTATACATATACATAGAGGAATGGTAATTTTTTGAATTATAATAAAAATACACATTTTGTTAACTGAATATTAACTACATTATAATTTCTGGTATTTTTGTTTCATCTGATTTTATTTGCTGTGTATTGTTGTAAGGTTAGAATTGATATAAAAACACATGGCTAATAAGTCATAATTTCTGAAAAGTGTCCATGATATTGTGGTGGGAGGGCCAGTATGTCTAACATTATTTTCCTCTTGTATACCATGTTGTATAATATTTAGCATTATGCTGTATGCAAAATGCATTTTAACGAAAGCTAAAATCAGATTCAAATACATGACATTTTTAAAATATATATTCTCTACTGCAGAGTACTTTAGTTAAATTGACTGGTAGATTGCCTTTTTATTAAAAACAATCATTTAAGTACTGACAATAGTTTGTCAGTTCAGCTCTTTATAAAAATTAGCAGCTTCCTCAGAGAACTGAGACAGCGACGAATTGTGCCATTAAGCGGGCTGTTTTCATAATGTAAGCCGGCATTTTTACCAGACTTATCAAAAATGTGAAAACCTCACAGGCATTTTGTGCAATTATTTTTCTTTCTTTTTCAGTTTTTTTTTAAATAAATTGTATCTTTGTTGAATAATGGCTGGAAGGTGTATACCTCCCCCTATCTCAGATAAATGTTATTTTAGGCTTCTTCTGAGCAGTACTAACTGTACAAGAAAACAGAATGAAAACTTCGAACTGCTTTGATTTTTAGGATGACCAACTGTTATAGTTTCACTGTACAAAGTTTTTGGTTAAATTCTGTTTTCCTAAATACACCTCCACCCCCTCCACCAATATTGCTTCCCAGTGGTAAAGGAGAATGCAGCTCTGCATGGTTCTTACAGCCTGAAAGTGAAACATGGAAAAAAGGAAAACAAATTAACTAATTAGAAATCAAAAGGTCTTTATCTAATATGCACATTAACATGTCTTTTTTCCTGTCATCCCATTCAGTGAGCAAACCTTGGCATGCTGAACTGCCTAAACTATCTGGTGGCATTAAATGAAAGAACTATGAATATCATTAAGAAGAACTTCTGCACAAGGATGATTTGACCACACGTCCTCTGTAAATGCTACTGGAGGTCTTTCTCTTAATTTCATTCAGACCTCAGAACAGCTTCTCTGGCTGGACTATCAATGGAGCACTAAGTTCCAAACTACAGAGTTTCTGAGTATTTCTTAACATTTCTAAACAATGCCTTCAGTATGTTACATACAGTATATTGCTTATTGAATTGACTTGCTGTGTTTTTTGACCCTTTCCTAATTTTGACCTTGCCCTCTGATTTGTAGGTTAATAAAAACACAATAATTACTTATCTACGAGACTGTGTATTTAGTGACTTCCTGAGTGGCGTGTGGCTAAGAAGCCCACCATATAGCTTAAAATAATTATTTTAAGCTATATGCAGATTATTTTGTTAGATTGTAAGACAAGGATCTTCCAAAGTTAAACACTGTGAGATAAACTATAGCAGGGCATACAATATTTTTATATAAATGCAAGCTAAGATTTTCTAGTTGTCCAGAAAAACAGGGAGAAAAGAGGAGGCATTTAGGGTACAGTAACTGCATTATTTTATATATGTTTATGAACAATACTTGAATAAGACGATAACAAGACCACCTGCTTACTGTCTGTATGTCTCCATGCTTTACCAATGGAGTGCTATTCAGGAATTCCATCCACACTTATGGTGCCTTTTCTGTGAACTTAGCCATGTGGCCATTTAAAAAAGTGCTTAGATTTTTTTTTCCTACTGTTGAGTCAAAGGTTGTTCTGATAATCTTAATATACTCCTTGTCTGTGCAGCCATGTTGGCATGCAAAGTTAAGCCAGCATTAAATCTCAGACTTGTTCCATTTTTTTTCTAATGCTTTGTCCTTCTGTCCCATTTTTGGGCATGCTTAAGGTCTTGTATTTGGAACAAAAGAATCTATTTTTCTTGAACAGTGTAGGATCTCCTTCAAAATACACCTAATTAAAGAAGGGAGCTTTGTGTGTGTCTTATGGGGACTGATTTAACTGCGTACTTTCTGTAACAACTCCTTTCGTTCCTTTTCCCAGGACAGAGAGAGTCCCGCTCAGGAATGCCTGATCACTCCTGGCTCCACCCCTTTCACCTCAGTTGCCTTAAAGAAATACTTTCTTGGAAGTATGACATCATTTTAACCAGAACGGCACTGGAGGACGAAGCTCCGCTAGAGCAGCTTTTAATCCTTTCTTTCCTGAGACTCAAGTCTCCTTGTAAATTATTGCAAGAATTCAACTTTTTGTGAATGTAAACCTACATTTCCAGAACTCATATGTTGCATTTTTAGAGACTTGATTATACTGTAGTAAATAATTAATCTTGTCTTAAAATAGTCTTTCATGCCAAATGTTCATATGAAACTTTATTGTTGTATTCATTTCTACAACATACAATTTTCTTTGCTAATTTAATGGTTAATTTCCAGTCACAAACTATATAGTATTAAATCTTGCTTCTCCATATCACAGGTTACACAAACTGTTTATGTCTGATTAGACTGATATAATGTCTCTTTTGCCATAATTTCTTGGTTGTGATTAGTGATCAGGTATTTATTGAACTTGTCCTCAGGGGCGAACATTTTGCCAGCATGTATAGAAAATAAGAGAAGAAAATGAAATTTGAATGTAAAAAATAATTCATTTTTAGATGTCTTTAGAATTTAAACTATACATTTTTTTGGTGGTTAAAAAAGTAACATACTTATCCATTCATAAATACTGCATTTCTGTGCTCCATAAAGTTTACCCTTTTGCTGGTTTCTGTAGTTATTCTCAGTGCCAGCCTCATTAGGTTGTCTGATCAAATGTTGAGGACTTGGTATTAATGGCATATACAATGTGGTACATACTTTATTTTATAAATTTCCAGCACAGCAGTGACCAGACAGCAGCTCATAGTGCACGGGTTCACCTGACTGCTGATATAATTGATGGTCTACTGTTTGTCTCATACAGTAGAAACGTTTTCTGTGTTCATGTCATATTTGAAATTTCTTGTTATGAATTTAATTACACATCAATGGATAAACTGCCTAAGAACAATAATAAAAATAACATTCATGATTTATCATTACCAGTCATTAAATCTTTGATAATGAAACCATTAAGATATTGATCACCTACAGTAATATTTGTCTGAATCAACTAAGCCAGTTTTGGGGCCGTGATATATATAATCTAAACAGAGTTAACCAAAAAACTGTGAAAAAATGACATTTATTTTGTAGCAGAACAGAATAGGCAGTCTGCACAGCAACCAGTCTCTTTAATTGACTTCTAGATGTATCAGAATCATTCATGCCATTCAGGGCAATTCTGATTTCAGCATTTGTTACTGTAATGTCCCATGTTGCATGTAAAAAGAGTGGAGCTGATATTAATGTGTCTTCCTGCAGTTGCATAGGATTCTGAGGCTCCTTCACAACTGTATTTTAAATTGAATGTAATAAATGTTATTCTTTCATAAAATAGAAAAGAAGAAATTAAATTGAGGAAGGAAAACCCCACAAATTTTCCAATCCAGGCAACTGATGAGCAAGAGAGTACCAGTTTCATTAAAACCTGAATGCACAACTGACTGTATTACGTAAGGCTATTGTGCCTTGCTATTGGGTCAGAATGCTGTCTTATTTATACATAATTAGCAAGGTGTTGCTGCATGTTTTTTTCACTCAACATACATGTTCCAAATGGTTGACCCTCAAAGTGGGTTGCAACCCTATATTGTGGCTTTCACATCTCTCCTTGGAGATTGAGACTGTAGAGTTAGGACTAGTTTCCCCTGAATCTGCAGTGCAGAAGGGGAAAAGGGAACTTCTGATAATTTGGACCCAGTCTCTGGTCATGTGTCAAATGCCTCTCCATGTCAGTTGACCCTGGGTGGAGTGGCCGCCAGCTATCTCTGGCCCTCAGAAGGGTATGATCAATTTAAGAGCGGTTCTCATTTAGAGTTATTCAGTTATAAGCTTGCAGATGTTACCTTTGCACCACTGGCTCCAAATTGACACCAAATGCTTGAAACTGCATTTTCTCTCATGCTGAGCAGATTTACTGTTGTAGCAAAAAATCATCAGTAGTCTAAACCCAGCTCATGATACCTTGTTTTTTTTTTTTTTGCTTGCTGAATTCTGATTCACAATAATAAAAACAGCTGACCTTGAAGGATTAAAAAGTGACATTGCTTTAAACTCTTGCCTGCCACATACCAGTTATCTTTGTGTTAATTTTTCTGACATCTCCTACACAAACCCCAAAAAACCAGAAAGATGAAGACTACCTGACTGGCAGACTGGGATGATAGTGAACATTTTTAGCAACTGGGCCAAGAGGATGTTTTTTTATTGTGGATGGCTCACACTCCTCAGCCTGCTTGGGAAAACCTATAATGGGGAACTGAGAATGAAACACTGGCCTAGAGTCAAACACCATGCAAGGAATAGATATCTACCGTATATACTCACGTTTTTCTTCTGCGGATAAGTCGGGGCTTCATTTTACCGTATAATTTCTGGTATTCTATAATGTCAGTCGTATAAGTCAAATGCAGAAAACTGACGCTATTGGTCCAAGAGATTATAAAATGCTAACACCCACCTGAGAGAGTAACCACGGAGCACACTGCTATTTTTTATATGTATTGTGCCTACGTGACCACATGGTAATACCCAAACTATTCTGAAGCAACGTTTGCACTGTTTGGTGTTTTTTGTATCTCACACCCTCATGCTCCTTTATCCTAAGAGCATCCCTTATCTGCGATGGAGTGTTCGATCAGAAGAAAATATGAAGTTGGTTTTATATTAAAAGTTGTTGAAATGGTGAAACAAATTGGTAACTGCACTGCAGCTGCAACAAAATTCGACGTGTCTAAGAAACTGATGTGAGATTGGAGGAAGCAAGAAAAAAAAATTAAGTGTATTTTTGAACGGGCGTATAATTCGGGGTCTGATTTTATGATCGATTTTTCGGGTTTGGACTTCATCCACTTCAAGTAACAGTAGAGGAACTCTTTGTCCTTGCATGGATATAAAAGCAGCGATTGCAGTTTGCCGGTGATATTTAGTGGAGTTGGAGCTTGCTAACAACTTCAGAGTTCAGCTCCATGCCATTTGGTCCATCTATTTTTTAAGTATTATGTCCACATTTTTAGCATTAAGTTGAATCCACTATGTCATGGGTGCAAGTTAGTAAAAATATAAACTAATAAAATGAATTAATACAAAACTTGGGTGTTTTATATGAAATCCAAAAAATCCCTTTCAAACATACAAAAATATAAAGTTTGTTTCTCATATAACAGAAAAATACAAATGAGTCAGAGGAAGAATAGAATTAAGTGACAGAAAAATAAGGGACAAAAATTGTAAAAACAGTAATACAAAAAATGTATACAGATCTACCAAAAACAATTATAAGCAGTAAACTCAAAGTGATTATTTATTTACGACTGAAAATGAAAGGTGGAAGTAAAGAGCTAAGTGTAAAATTTATCTTTAAAAGAACTTAGGATTCATTACCTACACATTTCAGAGACGCCTCCTTGTTGTCTGGGTCTCACTGATTAAGCGTACACATTATGGCGAGTGGCTGGGGGTGCAACCCAGCTGGGATGCCCGGGAGGACTGGAGGATAGCTTATGCCTCTTGCAGACCAAGAGGGGGCGACCGCCCTGGTGGCTTTGGGGACCACGGGAACAGAGCTTAGAAGCTCAACCCTATAGGGGCCCATGGTCACCGCCAGGGGACGCCCCAATGCTTGAGGAGCCCTGGCTCTCAGCACTTCTGCCACACCCGGAAGTGCCAGGGGAAAGAAGACCAGAGACATCCAGAGTGCTTCCGGGTGCACGGCCGGTACTTCCACCACACTAGGGAGAGCCGGCGGAAGATAGTCGGGAGGCACCTGGAGCACGTCCGGGTGTGGATGAAATGGGCTGCCTCCCTCCATTCGAGGGCTTGAGTCAGGAGCGGAGCTCGGGAGGAGAGGAAATGAGGCAGCCTGAAGAAAGTGAGGCATTTGGTTGAGGCCTGGACTTTGGGGGACTTTTGGGGGTTGTGTGCACTTTATTGTTGTAAATAATGTATAATAAACGTGTGTTGGGTGAACCATTGCTGTCTGCCTGTCTGTGTCTGGGCCGGCTTCCACAACATATAAAAGATTATAGCAAATATAGAAGAGAAACAGGCATATATTATAAAATATTATCAATAACAATTCAAAAAGGTATGAGTGTGTTAGCCATTACCTATTAATGCACAGAAAGCTGACCTCCCTTAGCCTGATTTATCACTACTCTGGATAAACTAAATATTCTTAAACAGGTGAACAGGAACCAACTGAGGGGTCATCACTCCATCTAAATGTAACACTGATAATTAGATTAATCAAACATTATAGGGTCTTGCCTCAAACCATTCTACAAAACTGTACAATAATGAATATGGCCTGATGAGAACCCACCAGACATAGCATTGAGACAATGTACAACATAAAAGATCATAAATCAGGAAAATGGGCAGCACTCTTTGTGAAAGCAATAAACTCAAAGTGATTATTTATTTACCCAAGCAGCTTTCATTATCCAGCAGTCACGACTGAAAATGAAAGGTGGAAGCAAAGAGCAAAGTGTAAAGTGTTAATTATGGGAAAAAAAATAGAATTGCAATAATTTAACAATTCAAAAAGGTTCACACTACATCTTAAATTGTATATTTTCACTCATATGTTTTAGGATTTGCCTCCATAAAGTGTTGTCAGACTGTGTTTTTCATGTTATGGGCATGAATATTCAACTTATGATTATATATCCTTGTTTTGACTTAAATTTAAAACATCAGACGTGGACACAGCAGGAAATATACAGCACCTTTTGTGTTTTAGTCAGCTTGTATTTGAAAGTAATGTTGCCATTTGTAGTGGCCACAATGTTACTTGTATGCACCAAACTACAGCAGTTACACTACAGATAAGAAAAATATGCTGTGTTTAGTAATGTGTTTCAGTGTACTGTGTGACGTGTAAACAGCTATATCCCAAATGTGTTGGTTATGAGAAGAGGTGAAGCACTGGATTGACCTTAAATACATGCCAATGTTTCACTAGTGATCTCTTATTTCACTACTGAGTAAGAAGTAGTGATGATTTGTGTCATTTTGTGTCTTACACGCATTTAGTAATAGAAACCTGTCTGCATATTCTGAATGTTTGCAGTTGGTTTGTAAAGACTTATAAGATCCCTTTGAAAAAATTGTCATTTCATCTAACCTGCAAGTTTAATAAAAAAATTTAAATGACTAATCTTCTACATAGACCAGAGTTTCTAAAAATAATTTATGTGGTAGTTCATAATGCAAAGGAAATACAAGTTTCAAATCGCAAACGTTTAAAAAACTGAATGCACTCAGGAATAAGTGCACATAGGGAATCAGTGTCAGCTTTCCAAATTAAAAACACATCATTGATGTATCTAAACCATTTAATGAGTCGTTTGTGCCCGGACCATCCCTTTTGCTTTGTCTAAAATAGCCACAATTAAAAGCAGTAAAGTACCATTTAAGTACAATTTTGAAGTCATGCTTGGAATGGTCAGTAAAAAAACAGGAAGAAGGCCAGCCAAGATCTCGCTAGCTAGATACCATCTAGGAAGATACTGGACGGAACATAGCAGAATTGAAAGAAGGAGTGAGAGATCAGAAGACATGGAGAACATTGATCCATAGAGTGGCTAAGAGTTATACTTGATTGAATGGATAAATGAAACAAGAAACTGGCCTTCATTCATAAATAAAATGAATAAAGTTAATTTGGAAACCCATACAGTAAAAGAACAATTCTCAGTACAACTTGCAGTAAAAGTTACTAGGGAATTCTTCTAAACAGTGATATAATGTCAAAGGTAGCCAAAATAAAATCTTGGAAATATTATTCTAATTTCAGTGGAGATTTGGATATAGGAGTTTAAACTTTAATTATCCAGTATATAGAAATACAAGAACTGGGAAATATGTTGTAGTACTGGACCTACAGTGTCAGGATGTGAATGAGAGAAAAACCTTGCAAGTTTGTTTGTTTTTTTTTTATCCATTGCCCTTGATTGCAAAGGCCATTCAACTTCATTATCTTCATTTTATAAGAGTTGAAATATGTGATGGAGGATCATATTTTGGGTTGTTGTAACATTCAGCATTATCTTAAATATCTGGAATTGTCAAAATGTCAGACTTATTTAACAATAGCTGTACTACCCTTCTAAGATGGGAAGAAATCTATGTAACACAGAAGACAACATTAACATTTTGCAGTGCACCATCTATTTTAGAATATATGTAAAATGCATTGCATTTATAATTCTAACAGATGGGGCATCACAAACATTTGTAGTAGTGAATTTTATTACGACAAATGTTTGTGATGTACCATCTGTTGGAATAACAGAGACATAGCAACTGGGCGGACACAAAGATACACATCACCCTGTCCTTTTATTAAGGTGGATAAACTAATTTATGTCCATCCGGCAGTTACTCTTTGTTGGATGTATTAACGTTTGTAGTTCAGTGTGTCTGTCCGAGTTGCTGTGTCTGTGTTACATGCCATTTGGTTTAGGATTTGTAAAAGCAGTGCTAATGTTTGTGATGTGTTCTCTGTTGGATAACAGAGACATAGTAACCGGATGGACACAAAGACAGACACACAGACACTTATCATTTTATTAAGATGGATTTGCCTATCTTTACTCTACGTTTTATGATTTTTAAAGATGGACTATTAAAGCATTGCCTTGGAGAGTATCAAGTGTGAAGAGCAGAGAGTTATACCATTTTAAAATCTTGTTGTTTGTTTTTAAAGCCTTGCATGGTCTTGCTCCAAAATATATTTGTGACCTCCTTCAACCCTATGTGGCACCAAGAGCACTGAGGTCATCTGGACAACTTCTCCTTGTAGTGCCAAGATCTCGGCTGAGCTCTAGGCGAGAGAGAGAGCTTTCTCTGTTGTTGCTCTTAGGCTTTGGAATGCCTTGCCTTTTCACATCAGTTCTTAATCCTCTATCGAGATTTTTAAAAGTCGGCTTAAGACCTTCTTGTTTTCTTCCGCCTTTAATTATGCATAATTGGATTGTTTGGATTGGCACAACCTCTGTTGTTTTAAATTTGCTTTTATAAATAAATTATCTATTAGTGCTGGTCAATGATTCAAATTTTTAATCACAATTAATCGCAGCTAATCACACAAATCACATTGTTATGCGCAAAATTCAATGATGAACTCAAAAGTTGTATATTGCATGTATTTGGTTTGCAAACACTTTAAACAAATAATGTGCTTTTTAACAGCAGTTAAAATATTTCTTGTAAATTTCCAACTTAAACATTAATGTAATCAAATCAAATATAAAACCAAAGCTATTTGCTAGTGCCGGGACATTAATATTTTATCTAGTTTGTTATAGAAAAACATGTTACCCTCAGAGTCCAGAGCCACGATCACATTATAACAGACACCTTCCAAGTAACAGCAAGTTAACAATTTTAAATCTGTTTTCTTTTTTATCTGAACAGATAAAGATACTAGAAGAAAGATCTTTTTTCAGTGAGCAGCATAAATGTTTCCATAGGTGCATGAGCTACACGAACATGTTCAGCACCATGATCAGCTGCGGACTGATCAGCTGATGCCGGTACCTTACTTTTGTTTTTGATCTACATCTCCAGATCACTTGCATTAAATCCGGAGTCTGGTTCCGTGATTAATACGGATAGTCATCCATGGATTAATTTGCTTTGAGCATTCACTTTGGTATCTCTCCACATGCCATTTTAGAAGCTATTTGCTCGTCGCTACTCATGCGCATGCAGGGAATCGAGGTCAAATTAACAAAGCTAGCTTTCCTTCTAGCAAAAGCATATCAAAAAGCGCTGTAACAAGAAGCTCACTGATCTCTATCGATCGCGAGAAAAACTGAGGCTTTCAAAATAATAATAATAATAACAAAAACTGCATTATTGTGCAATAAAATAATTGTCTGCATTAATTAATGTGTTAAAGTGATAATAACTAAATATCTAATCTGATAATTATTGTTTGCAGATGAAGTCTCCATAGTAAAATTACTGTACAATCATCTCCAGGTCACATTAGAGTAGTTTTTTGGGGCCTCATGCATAACGCCGTGTGTAGAATTCACACCATAACATGACGTAAGCACAAAACCCGAAATGTGCTTACGCACAGAAAAATCTAGATGCAGGAATCTGTGTGTACTCCAAATTCCACGTTCTTCTGCTCCATAAACAACGTGAAAAGTAACGCTCATGCACGCGCCTTCTGTCCCGCCCCAACTCCTCCCAGAATTACGCCTCTATGAATATGCAAATCAATATAAATCACCCTTAAGCTCAGCCTTCTGTGAAAAGACAATGGGAAAAGCACGGGGGAAAATATAAGAATTTCAGCAAATACAAAGTGGAAGCAAAGTAGAAGCATACTATTTGTTGATTTAAACAGTGGCATAATCAACAAAAGGAAGTTGATCGAGTGACATAGCATGTCGGAGAAACTCGAAAGGTCAAGTCCACAAAGTTGCACAGTGCCAAAATAAAAAAAAAATCACATGTCAAAGTTGCCATGAAAAGACGAGTTGTAGCTCACCGTTTGAGCTTATTAGGGGACAGACAAAAAAAATTGGCACACAATGGGAAAAAAGCACGAAATGTCAACTTTAATCTCGAAATTTCCACTTTAGTCACGTAGTTTATTTTGTCATTATAGTAGAACATCATAAACTTTATCTTAAAATTATTTAATTTACTAATTTCTCAAATCCCTTCATAACTAAAGAAGCATGTTAAATGCTTTGTTTTGTATTTGATCTTTAATGTGCTCTATGTGTGTGAATCACCACGTGCTTCCGTTCCTTCTCTTTCTCCAACAGGACACAGAATCTATTACATTCGTGATATTACAGCTCTCTGAATAATTAAAATACTGAGATGTATGCGTGGTATCATTTTCATGATGATTGGAATGAAAGCATGTTATCTAACATGGGAACACGATGGTGCAGTGATTGTTCATGTCTCAGACAAGATGCTGCTGCGCCATGAGCGACCTTCGATGAAATAATTTATTGTAGCAGTACTGTATCTTTCAAACATACTAACCTTCAATTCCTGTCCTTACTTTTCTTTCCCCAAATACCCAATCACCACACAATCAGCTCTGTAATAGACGTTAAGCCATCTATAAGTTTACAACGACGATTCTTCAAAACTTTTAAGGAACATTGAAATATCTTCATAGTATGTGTTAAATTATTCTATTCATCTATCCTTCCAGTATCGCGCCAGCCTCAGCAAATATACTGCGCAAGGCAGGAACAATACGTGAACTTGCTAGCGCTGCAGCACCGTGTCCTCACATGTTTCATTATTAACAATACAGATTATTTAAATGAAGTTAAAATGTTATCTGTATAATATAATCAACATATTTTGCTGCATTTCATCTTACAAATGATATTGTCATCATATGTAAATACACGCTTTATAAAGTGGTGCAGATTGTGCGATATTATAACTGTTGTGCAAGTTTACAGTGGGGTAATTGTACTTATAAGTACAAACAGTTTAACAAGGAGCAATTGATTGAGTGCGTTTATAGTTCTTGGGATGAAACTGTTTCTGAACCATGAGGTCTGTACAGAAAAGGCTTTAAAACGTTTTGCCATGGCTGAGGCAGCGTGTGCTTGATGCTGTATACCGATAATTCTCTTTCTGATCAGCTGCTGCTGTGATACCCCACTCAGATACAGTGATATAAATACTCCGAGTGGTGCAGTAAGAGTAATATGGAAAAAGAGGATCCGCTATGGCAACCCCTAACGGGAGCAGCTGAAAAAAGAAAAAGAAGAAGAAGATGGTATTTGGAATACTATGGCTATTTCCTGGACCATTATATTGTTACAAGTTAAAAACAATCGGATCCATTACACTAATAAACAATATGCGGTTAGTTTCAGTGTATTTATAAAGCCGCATCAGGAAAATAAAGAGTAACCACACAGGAACAGTAGCATTGCTTTGATGCTGGGTGCCACCAGTCTGCAAAACCAAGCGGAGAACTTGCGTATGACAAGTTATGAGGTACCGTGGAAAAGTGTATGGCTTTACGCCAAGTGTAGGTTTTATACATCGCGATTTGAACGTGGAAACGTTCTTACACAATATTTCTGTGCATATGCACCGTTTATACATGAGGCCCCTGGTCAGTGTGACAAAGCTGAAAAAGAAACAACACCTTCACAACTGAAATCACAGTGCAGGAGTTTAACTTAGAGTCTTATTCAATATTGATATTGATCAACAGTTCAGTTTTCAGTCCAATTTGGTGTTTTATCAGACAGTGGTTTATGAACAGGTGCTAAGTCTTCAGACAAGGCTTTCGATTTACCAAACTCTCTACATCCTCATCCTTAGTTGTGGTTACATATGGCCAAAATGTTTTCCGGCACAGATTGTTGGAGTTCACTCCCAGTGACAGGATGAGAAGTTAGATGATTTGAGTAGCCATTTTAACCACAAAATAAGGAAACATAATACAGCATACAGCATACTTACTTTGTACAGACGAATTAAATCCAGCAGTAGACAATACAATAACATAATTAAAGAAATGTTATATGTAATAAAAGTATGTGACCATATATGCTGCATCATGAAGAAGAGTACAATTATTTTAAATAGGTGTGCTGAAGTCCTGAATATGAAGAATTTAGAAGAAATCAAAACTAATTGCACATAGCAAAGGCATGATGAAACTCATCACCTAAAGGCATCTTCATGAAAGGTGCTAATGCAAGGGAATGTTGAAAGTAAAATCCTAAATGAAAGACAGAAATCAAAAGAGGTAACAAAATCATAGAACTTGCTGAAATGCAACTGGTAGAAATGAAAGGGTTTATAACTAACATAAAAACCTTGCCTGATTTTGTTCATCAGTACTAAAGTAGGAAATCACTAAAAGAAAACACATAAATACGCGTACAACATCCCAGATAATAAACCTTGTACTTCTTACCCCTTCTATTTCTACCACCAGTTGTCTTTAGTTATGCCTCCCTAATTATATACAAGATTTGATCGAGAATATGAATCTAACCAAGCATAATATTAAAACAAGAAATAATGCAATTCTGTATGGAATATATTAATAGCGGCTTTATCTATTTTCTTTCATAATCCTCTGACAGAATACATCATTTTTGCCAAAACAGAAGTGGCTTTATCATGCTCTTTTTATAAAATTGTTGTTACTTCACTTCTGGAAAAAATTTTAATCAGTGAGCACTAACAAACAGACAAGAAAAGAAACAAGTAATTCAAGAATTCAGATAGTAAGGTCTCGAGCACCCGACATTCAAGGAAATAGTCAAAGAATGTAAGGTATGATAGGTTTGTAATCTGCAGTGAATGTTCTGCTGTAAAACCAGAAAATCAGTCCCTTAAATACAAGTTTAACCTTAATAGTACATTATGTCATGAAGCATAATTCACACTCTGAAATGTTAAGCTTAAATTTATTAATGTGATTGTGAATGTGAATGTACTGCGTAAGAATAATTAAGAAGAAGGCATGCTGTAAAACCTGAAATACTCTGTTAGTCCATCCATTAATCTGTCTGTCCATTCCCACATCTATTTAAATGGACTGAGGGTTATAGGAGCCAGAGCCTATTCCACCAGGACCCAGCCCAAGGCAGGAGCAGCACTTCATAGCTCGACTGTTGATGCTGTATTTAACTATTTCAGCTTAGAATTAAGCTATAAACAGTAATGTTTGATTACCTTTAACAGCATAGAGCTTAGAATTAAGCTGTAAATAGCAATGTTTTCTATTTATTTTACTGCTTTTAATCTGAAATATAATAGAATGATGAGCAATTCAAAAATCAGACTATATTAATATGCATAACAATACATTTTTTGCCTGTTAGGATTTCATCCATCAGTACATTAGCAATGTAGAGAACTGGTGGTAATCTTGGTAGCTTGTGTTCAAAATGGGAACAAACCAACCCTGTCTTAAAAGTCAGTCTATTGTAGGGCTCACACACCCAATTAATGTAACTCTTATATTATGGAGATGTGGGAGGAAAATATAAGAATATACCTTAATGTATAATTTATTTCATATGCAGCACAATATGCATCTTTGTAAGATTGAGGAAGGTGCAATAAATGATCACTCTAGTTACCAATACTTATTTTATGTAGTGCTTCAGCTACAGTTAGCTGCACATTACATTACAAGTAGATGAAAAATAAGAACTGTTCAATGATCTCATGCCATCTTTTATAAATTGTAAATTGTGAATGGGCTTGAATGATCATTGATCTCCGTTCCAAATCTGCATTGGATTGTTTTTACAAAGTGACGATGTGTGTGAGAGGAGAAGGAGAGATGATGGGGGTCTGGGGTCTGTTTTATTGGTTTCGGCAGGCTACAGCTCTGCCTTTCGACTTGACTCTACTCCTGACAGCCCCTCTCCCGTTGAGCAGACCACATGATGAATGGGCACCCTTCTTCTTTTTATTGCCTCACTAAATCACATGCCTGCCATGCTTTTATAACCAATTTGAGCTGCTTTTATTTTCCCCTTTCTTTGCCGTTCATTTTTTTTTTAACCTGCAAAACTGTGTAAATCCCTTTGTTTCTGAGCACTGGAATTTCACCCTGCAATACAAAATAAGCACTTCAGTTTCACGTGAATGCTGAGAGAGTGGATGCTTGACATATGGCTGAGGAATTGTGGGATTGAAAAGAAGTAAAACAGTCAAGCTATTAACCAAAGTCCAGATTCATTATTTCAAAAGGAAAAGAAAGTCAAGAGAATCCTGCCTCTGCTTCTGATCTCCTGCTGTTTAGTTCCTCGAGGAGCAACTTTGTCTACCACTGCCATTCCCCATTATCTCAAATCATTGAGAAGTAGTTAGCTTCTCGACATTCACTTAGATGGATTATGTTTAAATGTTATTAAATAAAAATATATAAAGGGAAAGACGCATAATAGATACTGATATTTGTTATATAGTGTAATAAACTTGTCGGACACAGGTGCAATGGCTGAGGTGCCAAGCCAGCAGTACCTCATTTAATTAGCAGATTTTAAAGAAAAAGTCCAAATACAAACAGAATTTAGCATGTGCCATTGCGGCCAATTAATTTGTGGCTTCTGCTAGCCCTGTCTCTTCTGCTATTTTGGGGGCATATAATGGACATCCTTGGCTTGGTCGTCGGCTTTAATAGGCCATGTATACTGCCCCTTGGTAGCGGGGATAGGCCCTCTCTCCTGGCAACTGATTGGAGCTGTGGAGGAAACAGGCAATACTGTTAGTGACAGTGCCACCTGTCACCTTGAGATGGTACTTGTAGACTTGAAGAGCATCCCAGGCTATCCAGGTCCACGTGTCTGACAATAGGGTGACTATTACTACTTCTACTACTACTAAAGGTATATAATATATCCAAGCAGAACATTCCTTGTTCATTGTTTTCCTGGCTGGAATTTTAAGCAACCATTGTGCTTTTAAGTGGTCGTGGAGTTGATGAGAGTCTGACTGAAATTGTCCACAGTGTAAAATGATGTATCTCAACTGTGACTCTCTACTTTGCTTAGTTCTTTTCTATTACGCTGATAAATACAAGTACAAATTGAATTTATAACTGTATTTCAGATGTATTGCTGTTTTATATATGTAAGACAATAGTACATAATTAATTTATATGAAAATATGTATTAAAAATAAATAAACATATCAGTTTTTATATTCAACAAAGTATGAATTGGAAATCAATGAAGTCAATGTACTGTACTTTTCTTTACTTATCTTCAAAATCTCTATTACAAGGGTACACAACTCCAGTCCTGGGGCCCCCAGCAGCTACAGGTTTTTGCTTTAACCAAATTTTTAAATTAAACCCACTTATTTACTACTAAAGCAATATTCTTTTGTTGGGGGACTTAATTTTAATGAACTTGTTTGTTATGATTCAGAACCCTTAATTAACCCTATTTTATTTTTAAGCAGCTGCATTTAGGTTTTAATTACTATAATGTTTAAATGATAGAGAATGGAAGGACCAATAAGTTCAGATTGTTCTGGACCACAAAACATATGAATAATGTTCTCAGAAAATGAAAAATCCACAATGTGATAATGATTTGTCTTGGAAGAATGAAAGCACTAACAAGTGATATAATTATATAACAATTCTTATTATCTGCTAGGCCAGACCTCTAGTTATGAAACTTGTTGGAATGTAGACGACGAAGACTGGAATTGAGTGCCCCTGCCCTATCCTGTTTGATGTACTTTTGCCATTGTTCTACAACTAATTATATTCCCTGGCAGTGCTGATAGTAGAACACAGCACTGCACCCTGGACAAATTTCCCTGATTGTCACACATTGATTATTTCTAAGTAATTTGCTGTTCTTAATAGAGGACTGGTCAAAAATGTATGCATCACTGTCTTTCCTGAATATCTGGCTCAGCCAGCACCCATGCAGGTATCTTCATATGAATGTTGTGAATGTTACCTTCTGGAGTTTATTCCTTTAAAAGCAATTTAATAACTCCATATCAGTGAAATAATCTTGTCATCTTTGAACAATTAATACTACTTTTGATCATAACGTTATTTTTCATTCAGTGAATTTTTGTTAAGATGGAACTACTTGATATTAATTTGTGTTTCAGTATTCTCAGAAACTTCTTGGGAATAATTCATTATACTTATTAATTTTATTATAATGCTTGTGTGTGTGTATATATACCTGTATGTATAATGGATCATGGGGAAACTCTTCAGCCATTTCCTCATCCAAAAAATGGGAAGAATGCAGAAGTACACAATAAAATATGTGATAACAAAGAAATGATGAATATGAAATGTAACAAATGAATAAAGGTAGATGTTTAAAGAATATAGATGGAAGACAACAAACCTACAAGGGCACACTGGATCTTCCTCTAAAGGGTTTTGTGCTTTGTTTGTCGAGTAGGGAGGCAGACCCACTTGAATACCAAAGTATCATAAATAGGTCTCATGTGGAAGAAGTCAGTAACTATTCCAGAGCTAGCCTCTGAAGCTGTTGATTTGTCCACACACACACATAGACACACACACATATACCACCATTAGAACACTCTAGACGAGAACAGGCCATTCAGCCCAACAAAGCTCGCCAATCCTATCCACTTGTTTCCTCCAAGAAAACATCAAGTCGAGTTTTGAAAGTCCCTAACGTCTTACTGTCTACCACACTACTTGATAGCTTATTCCAAGTGTCTATCGTTCTTTGTGTAAAGAAAAACTTCCTAATGTTTGTGTGAAATTTACCCTTAACAAGTTTCCAACTGTGTCCCCGTGTTCTTGATGAACTAATTTTAAAATACAAGTCTCGATCCACTGTACTAATTCCCTTCATAATTTTAAACACTTCAATCATGTCACCTCATGTCACCATGGCTGCTTGGGGCTTGACTAATGTCCTGCACTACTGAAAACTGCCTGGAGCTCTGGTCCTAGTCATTCATGTGTTGCTTCACTGTATTAATTAATATTAATCTTAACCATTTATGACTTTTAGTAATTGTTGTAGCCCAGTCTAGTTTCCTAAATAATTGCTAAATGCTAAATAAATTGAAAAACATTCTTCTAATAATTTTTATTAGTTTGCTCTTTTTATAGTAGTATTAACACAACCTTCTCAGGTCCAGTCATTCCAATTTAGGATTACAGGTTGGCTCCAAAAATATGAACTTGCGTTAATCAGCCAAACTGCAGAGCAAGTAACAATTGACTTCTGAGTTAAAAGAATGTTGCTGTAGCCTAGGATGCAGCAACCATATTTCTTTAGTGTGTGGCAACAGTGCCATTACCCTTGTCAATTCAATTGGTGCACTCCTTAATTCTGCTACATGGTATATTTACCTTATGTAGCCATTGATCCATTCATTCTCTTAATTCCCTTATCCCATTGGTTGGGGGGATTAAAGCCTATATAACCAAGGTCAAGAGCAAGAAAGAAAAAAGCCTTGGTTAGAATATCTGTCTCAAGGCAAATTCACATAAACACAATCTGTCAGACTGAAACAATTTAGAGTTGCCAACTGGCTGAACTTTCACATTTTTAGGATGAGAGAGAAAACTAAAAAACTTATGGGAAGAACATTTGAACTCTGCACAGACAGGAAGATCACCAGGAATTAAACACATGCCCCTAGAGAAGTGAGATGGCACCGTGTGAGATATATATATATATTTATATATATATAGTGAACGGAACCCGGGCACAGACATGTTATTTTTCACCCACCACACGTTTATTTACACTATATACAAAGTTATGAAAGTGCACCACAAACCCCACAAGTCCCCTAAAGTCCAGGCCTCTCTCACACACTGTCTTTCTTTGGGCCACCTCCACTCTCGCTTCTCCTGCTTCATCCTACTTCCACCCGACTCCAACCTCGATTGAAGGGAGGAGGCCCCTTTTATTCACACCCGGATGTGCTCCAGGTGCTTCCCGGCAATCTCCCACCGACACACCCCCATGTGGCAGAAGTGCCGGCTTTATCCCCGGAAGCACTCCGGGTGTCCCTACTCCTCTTCTCCCTAGCACTTCCTGGTGTCGCGGAAGTGCTGAGGTCCAGGGTTCCCAAGGCATCGGGGCGCCCCCTGGCGGTGACCACGGGCCCCTACAGGGTTGTGCTTCCAAGCCCTCTACCCGTGGCCCCCAAAGCAACCAGGGTGGCAGCCCCCACGTGGTCCAAGGCGGGCGCACGCCCTCTTCTGGCCCTTCATGGCGTCCCGGCCGGATCGTCGCCCCGGCATCCCTGACAATATATATATATCAAATCACTCACAGTATTTCAGTTCAGCACAGACCACTGTATTAAGCACATATGTTCTGTTGGTTTTATGCTACATATTCCTGTGCTTTTGAATCTTTTTGTATGTTTTTTACGTTACTGTCATACCTCAACCATGTAACTGTTTAATGGTGTATACTGGTTCCTAATGTAGGCCATGCAGGGTCTCACAGCACACATTCACATTCTATTTTTTAGCTAAAGTGTTTTCTAAAAAAATGCCTGTTGTTACATGAATTTTCTCCGCAGCCTGTGACACTGTTGTTATACTATATTTGTAGCTGTTGCTCCTTGCAATTTAATCTTCAAGGACAGTATATAATATGATGGATTATGGCATCTAGACCAGGTTTCCTGAAGCTTTAAAGAGGGGCAGAACAGCCACTTGGCCCAATATGGGTTGGACACAAATCAGTTCTGTGTTTAAAGTGTTTATAAAACATTTCCTACAGTCTAATTACATCTGTGATGCCTAGGCCATGAACCCAAAATTTGGGTGTCTTCATATTAAGGGAATGATCTTTGGAGAAGTCCAGCAGTCCTGCTTCACAGGAAACAGTAAAGAATTTCAGTAAGAGTAAGATGAAAAGTTGACATCTTGGAAGTTCATTTGTTTAAGCAGTCACTTTATTCATCCAAATGGGAAATTGAGGTGGTACTGCAGCCTACATGTAAAGAGAGTGCAGTCATATCTAAACCATACAATACATGTGTCCATAATCTGTTTAAAATGTTTAAATGACAGAAAAAATGCTCTAACCAGAGTCTTACATCTAATGGCAGGTGATAAAAAAGCCTACAGGTAGAGAATAGTTCTGCTGAAACTGCTCCAAAAATTGTTATTTAGAGGTTGTTGTTCATGGTAACCAACCACATAGCTAAATCCCTGCTCTCTTCTGGCCAATTTCCCAGTTAACGTTTTAAGTATGTTAGCATCTCTTTTTCTCATGCTACTACCCCAACATGTCATGCCTAAACTGACTATACTTGTATCCCTGGACAATCTCAAAGTCAGGAAAATAAAGAAATAGTCTGTTTGAGTTTAACACCCATGATGGCCAGGAAGTGGTAATGGACAGTTTTCAAACCCATTTTATTTTTTACAGTGTTACGGCCAAAGAAGAGCTTAATGTGAAACATGCATTTTGCAAGTGTTGCAATTTTAAAGTCAAGTACTCCAGTACACTTCAGACTAGAACTGTCTCAATCACCCTAGCTGCCCTAGATGCTTGACGGTTGATTTTTACTGAATTTATAATTCCCCACATGCATAAATTGTTATCAAACAGAAAACAAAGAAGTAAGAAATCTCAAATGAATGCTTGTAATATTTAGCTGTTTGGCAAATTCCTACACCCACTTTAAATGCCCCAAACTGATTCTACCAATTTTCACATCTGTGTAAGATGCAATGAAGCTCTGTGAGTAGCAGAAAAAAGCTAATGTCTTTAAAAATAAAAAAGAAGGTAAGAGAAAGTGGTGCTTTGCGGGGTTTTCTTCCATCATTAATGGAACTTATTGTGCAAAAATACAGTCAATCCTCAACATTCTTGTCTTTAATTTTTGCTACATCATGCATTTGCATGATTTTAGTAGACACTTCATTTTTACTTTTGTGTTGGTGGCCACACATGTTCATGGGCTTCACGGCTAAGCGAAGAGAGAAAAAAATAAGAGCTGCAGCGTGTGTAAGTTTGGGGAACAGCTCATATCCTTCTAGGCTCTTCACTGTTCTTGTTCACCAAACAACTATAGAGTAAAGAGTTCCCTGTGCATTTGTTACATATTTTCCTTGCTTTGTTTAAATAATCTAGTTTTGTGTTTCAATTATGTTCCCTGAAGCATAGTGCAAGTCCTTTGGGCTGTAAGCTCATCTATTCAAAGTAATTGATGCAGTATACTGCAGTGGGCTGGCGCCCTGCCCAGGGTTTGTTTCCTGACTTGCGCCCTTTTTTGGCTGGGATTGGCTCCAGCAGACCCCCATGACCCTGTAGTTAGGTTATAGCGGGTTGGATAATGAATGGATGGATGGATGATACAGTATAGTGAGAAAGTAAAGGTATTAGATAAACTTTGTGCCAGAATGTTGGCAGCTGCAACCAGCCGACTAAGGACCCTGAGGGTTCCGATTCCAACATTGATTGCAGCCTCAAGGTTAAGTGTCAACTTGCCTCTGCTATACTCCCATACTCCAAAACCCTTAAGGATCTAAAGTGGTGCACAAATGCAGATGTCACTGACAGATTACTACAACCTGCTGCGCCCTTCGCAGTCTCCAATGTAATTTAAGGACAGAATGTTGGAAGATACATTGAGACCTTGTCAGTCTTGGTGTCTTCAGACAGCAGTGACTAAAGTGTGATAAAGGCCACAAAATTCTGGAAAATGAAAAGCGAGAAACAATGTTTTGTATGTTACCAATGTAAGAGCCAATCTTAGAAAGTGAGTGTTAATGTTAAATTCACATAAGTGTCTATTTAATTTCAATAAAGTATCAGTATTGACTGAAATGTCCTTTTGAAGCAAGCTCAAAACTGCAGAACTTAGGTAATTTTGAACAAATGCAGTTACAAATCTTGTAAGAAAACTGTCATCAGAGGACTTTTAATTGGAAATTACCATCTGAGGACTTGTACTGACAGACTTGTCAACGAAAGAAAAAGAACTGTGTATACAGGTACTGTGCTCTTCTTTTTTATTTATACATGATTGGGACTGAAAGCCAAAGATGCTGTATCCAAAATTAAAGAGAATGTGATATAACAGAAAAGCATCGTGGATGCTTGTTTCTGTTATTGGCCTAGGATAAAAATATTTGACTTACCTTTGCCAAATGAACGTCTCGATTGTGTTGTAGCTGCTCTTCAGAAGGTGTTGCCTGGAAATGCTGTTCTGTTACTTGCACAGTTTGAAAGATGTCTAAATGGAAGCCATGTGAACTCACAGTGAGTGATATGAGTATGACACTATTATCAGATTCATATGAGACTCAAATATGGATCAATTAAATATACTTAATGATCACATAAAGAAAAGGCACAATCAGCTTTTTGATCTTATGACCAAAACTGAAAGCCTTAAACACAATCCTGCAAATATTTCCTTCAATATCAAAGCTGTATGAAACAGACATTCATGATATACAGGGTAAACTTGAAGAGCTGAATGGAAAGATGTTACACTTGTCAACTAAATGTAACACAAAGAAAAAACAGCATACTTCCAAATCCAAGATTTTCAAATAATTTGATGTAAGAACAATGATATAGCTTTATGAAACTAGCAAAGTTTGGGTCCAGTTATTGAACAATTAGTAAATCATCTTTGCAAATTACAACTGCAAGATCAGGATTGCATAGAAACCAGTATCCCTCAAGCTTCACACATATTTGAAAGTAAGGAACACCTTTTGCCATTAGACACAAACTCTGTTGATAGTCATGTTTAAGCGCTCAGAACTCGATGGAATTTTCCAAACGTTTCAAGAGCTCGAACTTAAAGCAGGCAGGCAGGAGCAACCAAAGTCTAACTCAGGATCTGAGTGATATTCGTCAGTTCATGCAGAAGCAAACCAAAAATCTAAAAATCTTAAACCAGCAAAATGAAATCTCAAACCAACAATGTGAAAAGCGGGATATATCTCCTGTACAGTGTGCTGAAGTACCACACAGACAAGTCCCTTTATTTTTAGGTGACTCGCTGGCTTATGCACTCTTTATCAGGGCATTTGACCACACTATAGGAAATGTGTCAGAGACCCCTCAAATAAGCAAGATTATTTAATACAGTAAACTAGAGGCTCTCCACAAGACATGGTTAAAGGTTATACACGGATGTCACCAAGACGAGGCTACCCAGAAGCCAGTGTTGTTAACTGGACAAAGCATTGAAATGGCCTCAAATAAATCAGAATGATGGAACAGCTCTGAGAGATTATGCAACCTTTCTGCTTAGTACTATGAACGGTATGTTCAATGTAGAGAATAATTAAGAATTTAAGAGTAATTCAAATATTAGTACTATACTCTCAAAATTTCCTTATCTTTTACAAGAAAAATGGGGAATGTTTTGCTTACAGTTTTCAAGAAAATCAAGGCAGAAGGGCAGGCACCATTCTATATCGGCAGGCTAAGATATTGTTGCATCCTGTGTTTGGAAGTACGTGTCAAAGCCATGTATATAAGAAGGAAAAAGAAAAGAAAAAGAAAAGACCAAAAAGGTAAAAGCTTCAAAGAGGGGCCAAAGAGGAAGTACTTTTGCTACAAGTATTACCAAAGCTACTGATAAGAGGACTCAAGACACCTCAGTCAAAAAGACTCTAGCAGCTGTTTATGCATTTAAATAACTTTGTGTTTTTGCAGTGACAAGCACATTCTTGCAGAATGTTGTAAAATTAAAGAATTGCCACACAAAGATAGAACTGACTTTTTAAAATCTGAAGGTTTATGGTTTCAATGTCTCAAACGGGAGCACCTTGATAAGAACTGTAAGAACAAAATGAAATGTCAGATATGTTCTTCGCAGCGCCTAGCCATCCTGCATTTCAAAAGGGAAGATGGAGCAACATCCACTAAAGCTGCATCCACTAATGAGGAAACCAAAAAGGTAATCTGTGCTCTTACTGAGCCAGGAGAAGACTATTCACTATGTGCAGTCCCAGTTAAGGTAAAATATAAGAAGAGTAAAAGTTATGAAAAAACAAACTCCTTTTTAGATCCTGGTAGTATAGTAATAATTTGTACTGAAAATCTTCAAAGACAATTAAACCTTCATGGAAGAAGAATTCAAGTGTTATGATACTGATTCAAGAATGCTATAAGTACTATTTTAGCAGTTTTGCAAGTCTATGGACTTAATGATAATGCATATATTGATTTGCCAAAAGTCTGTATGCAGCTACAACCAATTTTATTTTGAACACTGCATTTTATTGGTTACATCATGGTTACTGTGTTATGAAAATTGCAAAATATCATAAACTAGCAAAATACCCGCGCTTCGCAGCGGAGAAGTAGTGTGTTAAAGAAGCAATGAAAAGAAAAGGAAACATTTTGAAAATAACCTGATTGTCAATGTAATTGTTTTATCACTGTTGTGAGTGATGAGTGTTGTTGTCATATATATATATATATATTTATATATATATATATATATATATATATATACTGTATATATATATATATATATATATATATTTACACACACACATAAACATATATATATATACATATCTATACATATACACATATATACATACATATATATCTACATATATACACACATATACATACATACACACACATATATACACACAAATACATATATATATATACATACATACACACACACATATATAAACATATATATATACATATACATACATATCTACATATATACACACACAGCTATTTCGTATCAGTGCAATACGCTGTTTGTTAAAACGGTTGACTCCCGCTCTTACGTGCAATAACAAATCAAATCATTCAGTTGTCTTTGCTCATATGTCATTTTAGAGCTGGACGCCTGGCATCTTTTTGGCCACAAGTTCGTTTCTGTTTGGTGTGAGGTTCTGTGTTGTGGAGATTCTCAGGATGGATTGCAGGTGCTCATCAGTGAGGCGACTCCTGTGTGCTGTTTTGTTAGTCTTTATCACTGAGAAGAGCTTCTCACACAGATATGTGCTACCAAACATGCACAAGGTTCGAGCCGCATGTAGACGGACTTTTTTTGTTCTTCAAAGTCACCAAAGCGCCGTGCAAACTCAGTGCGCAATAACTTGCAGCATCTTAAGGTAGACTTGATTAACGCGGTAAGTGTTCGGCAAGGCAGCTGAAGCGCTGCATTATGGGATCTGTAGTTTATTGTGTTACCAGCGCTTCATATACCCGGGCTTTAATAACAATAATACAGTATATAAAATGATCTCGGGCCTGATATAATTACACGCGGGCCAGATGTGGCCCATGCCCTTGAGTTTGACACATATGGACTAAATAGAACTTGAAAAGATATATTTTTTCAAATGTGATCGCGCAATTCAGATAGAGTTGACGCGCACTACAGCCTGCATGCCTCAATTATTCATCCTCCCTCGCCCTTACTTTTTTACTGTTCATCTAATGAATACACTGAGTATGGCTTTACCAAAACAATCATTGATGGCGAATAAAGTATCCATTATTCGAGTATGTAGAGCGGGATATATATATATACATATATATATACCAGCGTATCGCAGGAGAAGTAGTGTGTTAAAAAGGTAGAAAAGAAAAGGGAACATTTTAAAAATAATGTAACATGACTGTCAATATACAGTATTTGTTTTGTGAGTGTTACTGAGTGTTGCTGTCATCAAGGATTTGATTATCATTATTTCTTTCAATCAGGTTCGTATTTGTAGGATGTGTTGTGTTCAAGTTACATTCCGTGTTTGTCAATCGTTGTAAAGATGACAGGTTTCATTCATCGATTCGTTTCTTACTGCATCAATAAACAGCTCGTCTTCTTCTTTATCTGAGACCTGACACACTGCATGCACGGGTTTTTACACTGTCTTCCTTTAGCGGGACATTGACTTTTTCCACCGTGTGCTTTGTTTTCGCAGTAGTTGGATTTATGAATATGCTTGTATGTATGAGGCGCTTCATATTTTTGCTGCCTTTTCAATTGTGTAATTCGGTTTTGTTCAGCTCTTTGAACTGTTGCCTTTTATCTGTGCACTGCGTCAGTTCACGTGAGCCACTCGGTGTACATGCATCGAAGGTTCCCAGCTGTGCTGGTGCCATCTGTGCTATGTCCATGGCTGTATTAATGTTACCTTAGTCCTGGCACTTAAAACTTTCTCTCGCAGTTTCGCTGAGTTTGTGTCAAACACCACCCTGACCATCTCATCTTCCTCTCCATAAGCACAGTCCTTCACCCGTGAATATTTATCCGTGGCAGTTTGCTATTGGATTGCCGCTGACGGACGGCCTTATATGGGCAGGCACTAAATTACAAATGCCAGCGGCAGCCTGTCTATGAACTTAATTTAAAGTGTAGGTTTACATCGTGCTTTGTTTCCGAAGTAGCAGAACTCATGAATATGGTAGTATATGCCACTCGCTCGCTTCTTATTGTTTCGCTGCCTTCTCAATTATATAATACATGTTTTCTTGAGCGCTTTTTTGAGGTCTTCCTGGTTTTCTATGTACTGCGTGATTACGTGGGAGGCGTGATGATGTCACACGAAACTCCGCCCCCACGGCGTTGAAGCTCATCTCCATTACAGTAAATGGAGAAAAACTGCTTCCAGTTATGACCATTACGCGTAGAATTTCGATATAAAACCTGCCCAACTTTTGTAAAGAAAGCTGTAAGGAATCAACCTGCCAAATTTCAGCCTTCCACCCACACGGGAAGTTGGAGAATTAGTGATGAGTCAGTGAGTGAGTCAGTGAGTGAGTGAGGGCTTTGCCTTTTATTAGTATAGATAATGCATTTTATAAAGAATTCTATGCAGAAAAGTGTATTTTGAGTAAATTATTATAGTTTTTAGTGATTGTGTCTTTGACTTTGGCACCATTTTCTAGCAACAATTACCCCGTGAAAGTTGAGAATCAGCCATATTAAATATTCTTTTGACAAAATAGCTAATTAATGGCCCTCATTGTTATGTATTAATGTATATTTATGTTTTTAATTTTGTTGTTGTTGTTTTGGAGTAATTATGCTTTTTTTGTATTGTCTATTATGTTCATTCTTGTGTACTGTCTTTTAAAATGTGCCTTGTTCTTTGTGTGTGGTTCTCCAAGAGGCAGGATTGCCCTGTCATCACATCTGCTGGGTTCTCCTTCTGGCTTTATATTCCTTACAGAAGCTGGATTCAGCAATTGAGCACTTAGTTTGTCCGGAGTATTAGTGAGTATTGTATTTTCTGTGTTATATTTTTTGGCTTTCATTTTATTTTTTGGACTATTATAGCTGTTTTTGCCAGCTCCACATTGTTAAGCCAGTGGGTAGTATTTGTGGCATGGCTGAGTTTAAATGAGCTCCTTCTGGGCAGGTCAGTGAAGTTCCTAGTTATCTTTATGGGTCTTTTGGAGCCCTCACACACTCTTTCACCATGTTTGGAGCTTCAAATCACAACATTCATGTGTGTCATGGCAATCTGGATTAAATGTATGTAGCCCCAAGAATTTTAAACACAAATTTGTATATACAGTTTTTAAACTATTACTCTAAATATCAAACATATTAATGTCAATTATTGGCAAACTGCCCAGCTCCAAACATAGGGGCTCATTTTGCTAGTACTCACCCAGAGCTAAATTCAGCCCACACAGAATGTAAAGATTGCCAAGATACTTGAAGGCCATATCCATAATAAAAAATATTTAAGTGTTGTGACCATGAGGGGTCATTCAAAAAAGAAAGTCTCTCTTTAAATGTAGACTCCATCCCCAAGTCCTGAAATGTGTTTATTAAGAAGATGCAGATCTAATGAAAATGGCCTTTTCCAGGCAAATCTATAGCCAGTTAATACAGACAAACTTCGTTCAATCCAGGACCTCAAGTGATCCTTTAAATACTAACTTGAACAGTTTGAAATAAAAAAGAGTATTCTTCTTTGGCATCACACCCCTTTTATAGTGTTCTAGAGACATGCAACAGGCAATGGCATCCCTTAAGTCTTGCATTCAGGTGCATGGCAGACTGTCTTAAAGACATGTCTGCAATTGTTCTTTTTGGGTATGCTCATCTCTTGAGACAACCACAATAACTGCCACTTCTTATAAATAAAACATCTACTCCCAAATACTATAAAGTTTATACCAAAGAGAGAAGATGAGTTTAATGCTTAATTTTAAAGCAAAACACAGATAAATTAAAATAAAGAACATGGAGCTATTTGTACATTGAACTATATGACTGCTAGTTTAATTGTTAGTCTTTGTAATTGTAGATAGAATTATTGCACTGTTTTGCATTTTTTTGTTTTGTTTTAATATTAAGTACTAAGCTCACCTTCTGCCTTTGGTGTAATTTTCAGTTGAGGCAGACAGTCCTCTTCAAAAATAAAGAGAGATGGATATGCTCTGAGGCATCCAGAGTTCCTCATCCTGTTTCCTGGGGGTTTCCCTCATGTTTTTCACTTGAATCTCAAACCGGAATAGTGAAATGAACTAAGTCATGGCTTTAACTTCTAAAGTGTAATAGGTTGACACATTTTCACCTTTAAGGATATAATTTCAAATATAGCTCAAGTCAAAAAAAGATTGTTAGTGTTAACATTAGTAAAAAAATGAGTAATACTGTTTAAGAGACAGCCCTAAAATGTAAGGACGGGAGAAGGCAGCTTTTCTGGGACGCTGCCTCCCCCAAGACGCTAAATGACAGCTCCCCTGGACTGCAGTGGTACCCCATATTCCCACAGGGCACTATGGGACATGGAGTTCGCACACACAGTCCTGCTGGGTGCCGTGGATGCCTCCAGGAGGAGCTGTCAAAGGACCTGGGGATGTATGCTTTCCTTATGGCCCGGTAGTCACAAGGATGGAAGCCCCGAGGTACTTACAGGCTGAAGAAAATCCCAGTTCTTTATTATACCCGGGATTGCCAGCCAGTCACGTGGTCGAAAGAACAGAAGCACTTCCGGGTCAAAGACTTTTTAAAGGACTGATGGGAACCCAGCAAGCCGAGCCAAGTCAGGAGGAGGTGAACAACGCTTGCTGGGAGGTTTGGAGGAGAGAGAATATTGTATTTATTGCTGAATTGTGTGTTTATTGTGGCTGTGGTGCTTTGGAGGCACTGGAAAGGAAGAAAATAATTTAAAAATATCTTCTTGGTGCTTTTACCCTGTGTCTTGCATGTCTATCTGTTCGTTTTAAGGGGCAACAGTTTCCCCTAACGTTCACAACTGCAATATTTAGGGAGGTAAGAAAATCACAGTGTTTCTTGTTTATTTACGTAAGAATCAGAATAACATTCACTCCCTGCTACTTTCCAGTGCTTTAAATCTAAGGAGCTTTAATTTTTTAAGGTGTGGAAAGGGCAGCAGACTGCCTCAAAATATACCAATAATATGAAAAATTCTATATAAACATATATATGTATGTAGACATAATGTATATGTATACAGAACATAAGTATACAGTAAATACATATTTTTTTCTTCCTCCATATGGTTCAACCATCAGTTATGTTAAGCCATGTAATCTGATTAAACACTAAATTATTACATAAATGTAGCTTTGAAGACATGGAGTTGGCTGCTCTACAGCTATTCCATGTATCTTTTTTTTTCTGTTTGTCCTTGTTTCTTTTTCTCAGGCTTTTCCATTCTCACCATCTCATCATAACTAGGCAGATACACGGCAATGATGATATCTGGAAAATCCATTTAAATTGCAGGATGTGAACACTGAATTCTGCGAGGTTAGACTTTCATGTTCTGAATGGCAGCAATAATTTCAATCTATTATTTCATTTCTGCCCATATATAATACTGCTTTTTAATGCAGCTTTTTGTCAAGCTCTCCTGCAAGTCTCATCTCTCTCCCATTTCTCAACATCAAGAACAGTTTATGATCAGCTACATTGATGGGCTAGTATAAATTAAATGGCAATTCTTTCATTGCAAAGAGCTGAAAAGTAGGCTTTATTTATTTGTTTATATACTAATTCATCATATGAAGCATTAGCACCAAGGTAAGTAGCAGTCAATTACAATGCGTACACTAATGCAAATCTTATATGCAGCACCTACGTTGAAAGCAACAATTTACAACTTATCCTAGAATTTCCAACACCAATATATATTGTGTGAATTAGTTAAAGCTTTTTCCTAAATATAAATGATAGCCAAAGCAAATTATCACATAGACTTAAACTGTTCAAAAGAAATTTGCACAGAACATACTGTATATTGTGCAAGTAAAAAATATTTTTATGGCTAGCTTTGAATAAAGATCTTTTAAACCATATAATTTTTATGTATATTATGAAAATTTGCCCAACTGGCATGTGTATAGCATAGGCCTACTAAGGACTGATGTGATAAAAACAGGAAAATCACAGAGATACCAATATATGCCAGTCAGGGCAAAACTGGGATACAAATAGGATTTGTCTGTGTTTAGAGTGCCCCAGAAGGGGATATTCCAGAAAGAGAATGTGGCAATCAGATAGGAAATCAAACAGTCTTCCTCAAGATGTGAGAAAGCTTTAAGTCCAAACTTTGTCAAACAAGTGCTGCCAGGGTCACTTAGCACTTTAAAGAAAATGCATGGATGTGCAGGAGACCTACATCAACTATATGAAGCTGTAATGTGGGACCAGGACATCATACCTCCAGGTTAGGGTTCAGGGGTGAAATTGTTTAATAATCTTGCTAGAGAATTGTGTGATTTGGCTGTCCAAAGATATTATAGCTCACACTTAAACACAGATGGTATTCTGAGGCATTATCCATTTGGGAATTTCAAAAGAAGATCCTTGAATAGACTATTTTAGAGTAGATTTAAGAGGTGAACATAGTTGAATGCTAAAAAGCATGATGACAGAAAGTCTTTTGCACCTCTGGAATTCCATTCCCGTGTTCTCACTCTTTCTAGCCATATGGCTGGGAATCCCTGGTGACTGTCGGCTTGCTTACACTGTTGCATCCTGGGGCAATGTCTCCATTTTGCAAAGATTTTGAACAGTGATGAGTCTTGCTCAGAGTGACTGCCTTGCCAAAATCAGTGCAAGAGCAAAGGGAATATTCATGCATGAAGTTGTAAAGAACCCCAGAACAACATCTAAGAATTTACAGGCCTTCTTTCACCTTGACAGTTTCAAAAACTATAGAAATGGGATTCATGTGAAAGTAGCCAGGCAGAATCCATTTCGCACCTGAATGACTTTTCATCATTGAAGGAAACAAGAATTATCCTTTTGATCAGAGAATTTTACAGGAGTATCTCAAGGCATCTGTTCATCAGCTAAAGCTGAAGCACATTTAGGTCATGCTGCAAGAAAACTTTCCATAACAAACAAGCAGGTCAAAATAGTGACAAAAAAGGTTGATGTTCAGTAAAATGCTGATCAACAATTAATATTTATGTATAAATTAAGACCTGATAGCATGTACTCCCTAAAATATACTGTTCATTTATACACATTCATTTATTTAATAGTGAGTTGCTTCCCAATTTGTAGTCATAACAGTTTGAATTAGTTGGGACAATAAAGTCAAAAATGAGGAACTGGTATGATGGGCCATGTCAACTTCTGTGTCCCATAACTGTTATAAATAAACTGGTGTTGGATTTCTTTTCTGTGTAGCTCATTCCATTTCCTCTTTAATGGGATTAAGATCTGGTTACGCTGATGTCCACTCTATTATATTTAATCCATTCTAAAGTTCCAGGACTTTCTTAAAACTTGTTGCATTGACGACTATCTTGTTTAACAGACCATTTTCTGAACAGCACACTGTTGCCATGTGGAAATTAACCTGATGAACAATGATAGTCGGATATTCTGTGCCAGTGAATCATTGATCTATTCATATGAAAAAAGTCAGTGTGTGGTCTAAAAACATGCCCCAAGCTATTACACCACCACTCTCAGCCCACACTGTTCACTCCTGGGCTAGACTTTTTCAACATAATGTAAACATTTTGTTTTAAAGTATTTGTTTTATAATTTATGACACCATTATGTTGTGCTTTTTGCCATTCACACCACCTGCTTAATTTTCTTGGTCATGGACATGTTGTTTATAACAATGTTGCTGGTTGCAAGTCACAATAATTCAAGACTTGTAACATGTGACTAAATGGCATAAGATGGTAGACTGGATAGAATCAAGGCAGTTACCATGTTTTAGGTGAACAGCAGTTTGAACAAAACAGAATACAGCCATTGCTTTGCTGGATGGCCAACTTATGCAGTTGGCAGACAGGACAGCTGCTGCTCAGATAGGCAAGTTGGGTTTTATAGACAAAACATCCACCACTCATCAGACAAACATTTTAGGACAAGAAAGCTATATCTCAACATGACATAGCTGGATAGAAAAAGAGCACAGAGAACATGGCTAACTTCTCAAGTTAGAACATCTGCCACTCTGAAAAATTCCATCCATCCATCCTGCTATATCCTAAGTACAGGGTCACGGGGGTCTGCTGTAGCAAATCCCAGGCAACACAGGGCAGGAAATAAACCCTGGGCAGGGCGCCAGCCCACTGCAGGGCACACACACACCAAGGACACTTTAGAATTGCCAATCCACCTAACCTGCACGTGTTTGGACTGGGGGAGGAAACTGGAGCACCCAGAGGAAACCCACGCAGACACAGAGAGAACATGCAGACTCTACACGCCCCCGTGAAAAATTAGTCATCTTAAAAGAAAAGGACAGTTTTCTTTGAGCATGACACAGAATAAAGGGACAGAGCTGCTGCTACTCAATGCTGTACATCCAGTTTGGTCTGAATTATGTTTTGTTTCCTGCCAATCTGAGTCCATTTCCTTTCCTTAAATAGAATAAAAAATAAATAACCAAAAACAACTAATATATATATATATATATATATATATATATATATATATATATATATATATATATATATATATATATACACTCACCTAAAGGATTATTAGGAACACCTGTTCAATTTCTCATTAATGCAATTATCTAATCAACCAATCACATGGCAGTTGCTTCAATGCATTTAGGGGTGTGGTCCTGGTCAAGACAATCTCCTGAACTCCAAACTGAATGTCAGAATGGGAAAGAAAGGTGATTCAAGCAATTTTGAGCGTGGCATGGTTGTTGGTGCCAGACGGGCCGGTCTGAGTATTTCAGAATCTGCTCAGTTACTGGGATTTTCACACACAACCATTTCTAGGGTTTACAAAGAATGGTGTGAAAAGGGAAAAACATCCAGTATGCGGCAGTCCTGTGGGCGAAAATGCCTTGTTGATGCTAGAGGTCAGAGGAGAATGGGCCGACTGATTCAAGCTGATAGAAGAGCAACTTTGACTGAAATAACCACTCGTTACAACCGAGGTATGCAGCAAAGCATTTGTGAAGCCACAACACGCACAACATTGAGGCGGATGGGCTACAACAGCAGAAGATCCCACCGGGTACCACTCATCTCCACTACAAATAGAAAAAAAAGAGGGTACAATTTGCACGAGCTCACCAAAATTGGACAGTTGAAGACTGGAAAAATGTTGCCTGGTCTGATGAGTCTCGATTTCTGTTGAGACATTCAAATTCAGAATTCAGAATTTGGCGTAAACAGAATGAGAACATGGATCCATCATGCCTTTTTACCACTGTGCAGGCTGGTGGTGGTGTAATGGTGTGGGGGATGTTTTCTTGGCACACTTTAGGCCCCTTAGTGCCAATTGGGCATCGTTTAAATGCCACGGGCTACCTGAGCATTGTTTCTGACCATGTCCATCCCTTCATGACCAGCATGTACCCATCCTCTGATGGCTACTTCCAGCAGGATAATGCACCATGTCACAAAGCTTGAATCATTTCAAATTGGTTTCTTGAACATGACAATGAGTTCACTGTACTAAAATGACCATCACAGTCACCAGATTGGGATGTGGTGGAAGGGAGCTTCGTGCCCTGGATGTGCATCCCACAAATCTCCATCAACTGCAAGATGCTATCCTATCAATATGGGCCAACATTTCTAAAGAATGCTTTCAGCACCTTGTTGAATCAATGCCACATAGAATTAAGGCAGTTCCGAAGGCGAAAGGGGTCAAACACCGTATTAGTATGGTGTTCCTAATAATCCTTTAGGCGAGTGTATATACATATATATACAGATATATATATATATATATATATATATATATATATATATATATATATACAGATATATATATATATATATATATATATACAGTATAAATATATATTTTGTGTTCCTTTCTGGAGGAGCCACTTTTCCTCCTTATTTATTCAAATAAAGCATTAGCGGACAATAATATTTAATATTGGAGATTCATAAGACATAACAGCCAATCACAAGGCACAAACAGCCAAATAATAATCTTGAACAGTATAGCATTAAATACCAGCAGACAGTTACCATTTTACCATTCCTTGCAGTTTGTGTATGCATATCTGATATGTCATTCCAGTTGTGGATGCTAGGGGTCACTATTGCCCCTTTAAACCCAACAGACAGATACTTAGGACACCAGGTAAAAGCACCAAGAAGTATTTTAATTGTTTTTCTTTTTGTATAGTGCCCCTAAGCACCACAGCCACAAATAACAGGCAAAAATAATAATAATACACACAATTCTCTTTCTCTATCTCCTCCACACCTCCCAGCAAGCCTCGCCCACCTCCAACTGACTCTGGCTCACTCGTTGGGTTTTCAGCAGTCCTTTATATATTGTCCGACCCGAGAGTGCTTCTGCTCTTCCATCCACGTGACTTGCCAGAACTTCTGGGTCAGATGGAGAAATCAAGTTTTCCGTCAGCCCGGAAGTACTACTGGATTTCCATCTCTATGACTCAATAGTACTTTCAGGCTATGTAGAAAGTTGAAGTCCCCAAGTCCTCCTGCAGCATTTCCAGGTGGCACCCATGGTACCCAGCAGGGCTGTGAAGGCAAACTCTAGATCCCATGGTGCCCTGCAGGAATCCGGGGTACCGCTATGCTGCAGGGGAATCACCATGTAGTGTCTTGGAGGAGGCAGTCTCCCAAAGTAGGTGCCTTCTCCCATCCTTCCACTCTTTGGGCGTCCCGGCCATCCATCACACAGTCTTCAAACACACAAGTGAATCTGTTCTCAACTAGATTACCAAAAATGCTAAAATCACATCTTTTGATATCCTGTAGTCCATCCACACACTGTTATCAGTTTTATCAGTGAGATGCAAAACTGAGGTAGAACAGAAGTTGGAAACTTTATACATGTGGAGATGGTGGCTTGTGGATATCTGATAAATCCTTTGTCTTTTGGCAGCTGGGTGGATGAAGATTTTCCAGTCCACTCAATAACAAAGTTGGTAGCAAACCCATTACTAAAATGAACACCACTAGCAGCGGGTTTCCTCTTGCCATTGGGACATCACTGAAATTTTCAGTGCCACTACCTGACTCTGGCACTTCTGTTTGTTTCTTTTTGCTAATAAGACATTAAATGGCTGTTTGTTGAGACATTTTTCACATTTCCCTACAACAAGACATAGCCCAAAGCAGATGTATGCCGAAAATCAGCATCCATAAACGGTAATGCATAGGCTAAGAGCACAGGAAGTAAATGAGGAACTCTTGATGTTTCAGAGTGTTATCTTTTTTCTTTTCTTTACCCATGTGGAGTTTGGAATCCAGTCAAAGAAGTACACACCCAAGAAGAACACCAGAAACTCAAGGCTCAAGTATCACTCTGTGAGGGCAACATTGACAACTACTTCCCTAGTCACTTCCAATCACATGTCCCAGCAGCTGAAGATTAAAAAGGTGACTGAAAGTAATAGAGGCATTTTGCCTTAAGATGGCGAGAGAAACTGAGCGACACTCTGTTAAAAGTGTAGATATTGCATTGAAAAGCTGATTTAATTTGTGCATCAACTGGACTGGTGGGACTCCTTAAAGAATTATATAAATTAAGATTTTGAAAACTTAAAAACTATCTAAAGGGGATGTTGCTCCTTAATACATCCTTTTAATTTATTTTGGGACAATTTTGGGATAATTTTGTTTTTTATTTATGGAGTGGCTAAAGTGTAAGATCTTGCCTGGGTAGATGAGTGTCCCTCAGTGGTCATACATCCTATGCATAACTAAAAGGTTAAACTAAGTGATTTAATGTCTATGTTCTACAGCATATCTTGTACTGAGCTCTGTTACCAAGATATCACAAAAAGTAAGTTAAGTTAATGATATGTCCACAGCTGAAAAAAAAAATAGAAATATTAACTGCATAGTGGATAGTAAAATGTCTTTTTTACTTAGTGGTTAATGTTGTATATAGTCATTTTTTAGCAGTCGTCAGAGATGGGACAATTTGCCTTTACTTTCCCTAAATTTCATGACATAGGAAATTATAATGCTATTAAAACATCCTTTTTCTTTCATGGTGGTCTCAGTTTAAACAGATTTTTGTGGGGTGTGGCCCACTGTTGTACATCGTTCCACCTGACTGCAGCACTGGCAGCTTTGTAGTGCTATTAGAGATCTGTTTAGTGTACAGTTACACCCAACCAATCACCAGTACAAATGCCATTGCTATTGAATTTGTTAAGACCTGCTAATCACAAGTAATATAAAAATAATAGCTTTTGTAAGCACCTTCCACAGATCTATTTGCCTGGATACTGCTCTTTAGTTTACCATATACATAATCAAGGCTCTCAGTTGTCAGTAGTACATTCAGACCATCTTCTACAGCTTCAGACTTTCATATATTGATGACTGTACTTTGCATCTTTGTCTGTTTATGTTAGACTCCCTGTGATATGGCTCCCTTCTAAATGCTGGAGTATCAGCTTAAAGTGATATACATCCATTATCCTACCCACTTACTGTATCCTTTGAGGCCAACACAGATCAGTTGACATAAGGAGAGATTAAGGGGTCCATTGCAGGCCACACTCATGTGTAGACACTATTCCATGTTGGCAAAAGTCATACTGACATTTATAGATCACTACATCCATTTCCACATTCACATTCATGGGGGAACAATGTCTATCCTGGCAGCACTGAGAAGAAGGAAGGAACCAATCCTTCACTTTGGCACTCTTACTCTCACAAAATAATCTAGCATGCACAAATGTGGGGAAAAAAGCTGACATACAGTAGTCAAGCAGGTAATGTAAAACCTACATGATGACTGAAAATCGGAATTTAAACCAAGTTTACTAGAGATGAGGCTTCAGTACCAACCACCATGCAACACTGTGAATGCAAACACTTCAACCTCAGAAAAGAAGGCAACTAATCGGTCTAAAGTACACAAAAAGGCAGATGAGACACACAAGGGTGTTCAAGAGCTCAGCTTCTGGTAGTGAGAGTTGTTTTTATTGAAAGTAACTTACTAATCAAGAGCAAAGTGAAATTATTTGTATATTTCTACAAATCGAATACTGGCAACGTACAAATAATTGACTTTCTCGAGCTCATAATGAGTCAGTTGGTCTTTCGATTCAGTACTATTAGTGTGTGTTTTCTTCCTATAGGAATGACCTGCAGATCATGTTGGCCTCTGAGTGTGATCCATCACTTTCTGAAATTTTATTGAAGAAAAGATAAAAAAAATTAAATGCAGAAAGACAGATGCAAAGGTATACCACAGTAAACATCGAGATTATGTTTAAGTTTACCAAAACAAAGACATTGATGCCTCCTCAAATATTTTTGACAATCAGATTTCAGAAATGACATGATGGGCAGCTGTTGCCTAGCAAATAAACACATCAGAATTCAAAACTTGAGTGACAGAGTTCTGAATTGGCATTCTTGTGTTATACAATCCAGGGTTTTAACCTCTGACTCCACCTATTATAGCATTAAAAAGTTAACTTTTATGTGAAATAGTAAAAAATAAGCATGTACAATGCATTGCACAAACAGTATGTAATACAACAACTGCTAATTGCCAGTGTAATGACATTACAAATTTTGAAGATTCTTTGTTCTTTAAATACATTTTTTATCCACGTTCTGGTGTACTTTTTTCTGAGTTATGTAAAATTCAGAACTTATTCTTATTTGGCGACCTTTAGCTGTTCTGATTTATTTTAAAATTTATTAATGTCACAAATTGCTTAATTTATGGCATCCTTTCATTTTTGGCCTTCTCCAGAGTTTGTGACCTGTGATGTCACACATGCAAACCTTTCTAACCCAGAAGCTCAGCAGTCACTACATCCATGTTAGTGGATAAAAGTTCAAAAGTCTGTCTTGCTATTGTTCTTACTTCTGCTGGCCTCATGAATTTACTGCTTGAGCGTTCCGACCATGATTCTTGTTTAACAATTGGTTTGACATCTCAGTTTCTTTATCTCCCAGTTTTAATCATGGCCTATTTTTAGTTTTTGGTTTCATCTCCCAATCCTTTTATCAAAATATGTACAATTTGTATAGACAAAGTTAGGACTCTTTTTATATTGAAGACATATGGGTTAAACGTAAAGTGTGAAGGTCTACCTTGTTCCTTGGTCAGTTTATGTCATGACCTGCATATTTTTGTCAGAACTGTCCAACAGGTCAGGAATATTTCAGCCAAGTTTTACTTTACCATGCCCGCTATCCTAGAAGCCATATGAGATAGATAGATAGATAGATAGATAGATAGATAGATAGATAGATAGATAGATAGATAGATAGATAGATAGATAGATAGATAGATAGATAGATAGATAGATCTTTATTGTCATTGTCACTTTTACAAAGGAACAACAAAATTGAAAGTGCAGTCGACTCAGTGTGAGGCATAAGAGTTAAAAAGACAAGAAGAGAGAAAATAATAACAACCTGAATAGTAATAAAAGTACTTTACAAAATATACAAATTGCACTTGAGACACTATATCTAGTTTTTATATGGTGTGAGTGCTTATACATATGGCATAACATGTTTTTTCCAACATAAAAAGGCAATTTGCAGCAGTGTTTGAGTCTCCTAATGTAATCAGAGCAATTTACTGCACTTGTACTGCAATAAGGGCATCTAGCAAGAATGAAGATGCTTTTGTTAACTGTGAACAGTTACATTCCATTAATGTACAAGTCATCTGTGATGCCAAGATGTGGCAGACTAATGTCGTGTCTCAGTGGCCTGGGTCAACCTGTGATTCATTTAGTAGATTTGGCAGACATGACGGTGCTGCATGTGGTGAATGGCTTGTTAATAAGGTGACTGGCTGAACCCTCAGTTTTTCATATGGTCTCCATCCATCCATTATCCAACCCGCTATATCCTAACTACAGGGTCATGGGGGTCTGCTGGAGCCAATTCATATGGCCTGTTCTTTTTATTTTAATATCAATCACATGATTCTCTAAGATGCTTGTGCCTTACGCCTTTCCTGGACCCCCAGAACACAGAGAAGAGCGCTACAATGATTGTGCGCTCTCGGTTGCAGAACACAGCCAGATACTCTTAAATGGAGTTGGTGGAATCTTGCATCAGGCTTTAGCAGCCAAAGATGTTCCACAGTATCGTGATTGAATATGTATGAGGCTAATTAGCATGCTCTACATACGGATGTTTCAGGGTAGTGACTGAGGTGTGTTCACATACACATTTTCCCAATTTTTAAAGGGTTGATTGTGTAGAAATGTGCAGATGGCAAAGTTTTCTTTAGGAGTATGAATTTTCCTTTTTTTTTGGTGTGTGCACTTTTTACACTCAGCTTCATGCAAAAGTTTTATAAATGAGACCACTGGTGATTAGCCAGTGCCTGATGTATAAGCAACAGTGCTTATCATATATGTTAGAAATAAAAATTATAAATACAGTACCTGCAAAATGTCAGATTGCTGGCATTATAAACATTGACTAAAAGAGTATTATATTTGCAGCTTGCACATGACTGGTGACACTGTGATGTCATTGAAACTAACACTACTTACAGTATAAATGCCATGCTGTATTGTCATTCATAGTTATTGTTAGGGTGTCTTGTTTGTTATTTTGACTTTGATTTTTGGAATTCAGTTTGTCTTTCTCATTAGGTCTGTTGATTTTCAAGTTCAGACACTGCCTCATCCTGTAAATACTATTTTGTTTATCTCTTGCAGATCTTCATTTCCTGGTTGATGTTGAATTCCCTCGGTTAGATCATAATTGTGGAGGACCGCTCCATCTCCTCTTATAGTCCTTTTGTCCCACATCCATCTCGCAGAAGGTTATGTAGCATCCAAACCAGTTCTGTCAGGTTTGGCAAAAGCTTCGACCCCCTGCGCTGTCTGGACTCTGAACTCTGTGTATTATTTCAAAATGTTTCATTCATGTTACTTAGCCTTCATAAAATTAATTTAGATATATATGTTGACCAAGGATCAGTTAGCGATCTTTATAAGGTAGATTTTTACTTCAAATTATTCAGAAAATGTAAAGTTATAATAATACTGGGCTGACTGCTTTAAGATAATAAACAAACCCACTTAATTCAGGGTCACGTAGGGTGGAACCTTTAATTTTAACACTGGAGTCTAGGCAGAAACCAATCTCTGGGCAGGACACTTCATTTCCAGGGCCCACTAATACAAACACCCACACGGAGACAGTTTAGATATATCAATTAATCTAATAATTGTGTATTTGGGATGCAGCAAATGTATAGGTAGAATGAGCAGATGGTAAACAGAGAGTAGGGAAAAGAATTCTAACTCAGGACGCTTGAATTGTTACATGGCACCACTAACCATTGTGCTGCCATGCCGTCCTGAGTTAATGTTAATGCAAAATATGTGAACTGCAAATGGACTTTTGTTTATTAAAAATAAATGCAAAATAAGGATTCAAATTAAAAATAAAAAATAGTTAATCTGTAACACTACAAATGTCATTTCACAACCTTTAGTCTTGTGACAGCATTTTTAACCATCATTTCATTGGGAATGACTTTGAACTTGAAAGGCAAAGGTTAAACATTATCCAGCTACTCTGCATTCTTGACCTCCATGCCTTGCTTGGTCTACATTTTAGTGTTTTAATCATATAATCCCTTATCATTTGTCATGTCAGAGCGCTGACTGCACCAGCCATCTTCTGCAGGCAGACAATGAAGGAGAAACTGAATGGATTTTGATGGAGTTTGTCTCCCTCAAGTGGGTAAAATAAGTCATACTAGAGAAACACACTGCAGTGCAGTAAAGCCTGAAACCCAATACTTAAAATGTTCAGATACGTTCTATTAGTAGTTAAGAATTACTCTTTAATTGCAATTTAGATAAATAAATGAAGGAAACTGGATTTGTAACATGGTGAGAAAAAAATTGGACTTGGCCACCACTGAGATGGCCACATCCTAATGGCAATCCTTGCACAAATTCAGGGGTGGCTGTAGGTTTTTGTTTCAACTCAATTTCTTAATGAAAAGTCAATTATTGCTGTTGAAGCACTTATTGTTTAAGCAGCATTCTTATGCTTCATTTTAGCTGTCAAGATTCCCCATCTGTAATTGCTTATTTTAGTCTTAAACAGCTGAATTCACTATTTTTATTGTTCCACATTAGCAATAAGATGCAGATAACAAAGGAATCATCACTTTTCCATCTTTCCATCATCCAACCTGCTATATCCTAACTACAGGTCACAGGGGTCTGCTGGAGACAATCCCAGCCAACACAGAGCACAAGGCAGGAAACAAACCCCGGGCAGGGTGCCAGCCCACCGCAGGGCACACACACCAAGCACACACTAGGGACAATTTAAAATCACTGAATCTGCATGTCTTTGGACTGTGGGAGGAAACTCACGCAGATACAGGGAGAATATGCAAACTCCATGCAGGGAGGACCTGGGAAGCGAACCCAGGTCTCCCAACTGCAAGGCAGCAGCGCTACCAACTGCACCACCGTGCCACCTGTGTGTATTCCAGTTAAATAAAATATTAAATGAGAATTACTAAATCACTTCAGGCCACAAATCATTTTGATGAAGACCTGACATGGCAGAATAAAAATCCCAAAAAGCCATAAAATGAAATAAGATCTGTTATTAGCAAGGGGGTGGCACGGTAGCACTGCTGCCTCGCAGTTTGGAGACCTGAGTTCGCTTCCCGGGTCCTTCCTGCGTGGAGTTTGCCTGTTCTCCCCGTGTCTGCGTGGGTTTCCTCTGGGCGCTCCGGTTTCCTCCCACAATCCGAAGACATGCAGGTTAGGTGGATTGGTGATTCTACATTGGCACTAGTGTGTGGATATGTTTGTGTGTGTCCTGTGGTGGGTTGGCACCCTGCCCAGGATTGGTTCCTGCCTTGTGCCCTGTATTGGCTGGGATTGGCTCCAGCAGACCCCCGTGACCCTGTGTTCAGATTCAGCAGGTGAGAAAATGGATTGATGGATTAGCAAGGATTGGTTTTTAATCAAGCTGGACCAACTTTGCAGACCCATTGAACTAATCCACCTATGAAATATGGTACGTTAAAGGATGAAGATAATACAACTGCATTAACAGTAAATGGCCAGTTTAGAGTCACCAACAAACCAAAATGCATGCCTTTCAGATGTTGGAGAAAACACAATATACCTGAGGAAAACCCCACACATAATTACACATGGAGAGAATGCAAAATTCACCCAGAAAGTGTCAGGGCTGAGATTCAAATGTTCAGTTCTGGGCCACTGTTTAATTATACTGGTCTCATTAACATTAAACAATGTTCATTTTATATAGAGCTAATAATGCTTTAAAATTGTAAATATAAATTTAGAAAAAAAAAAAACGAATACAGTATAAAGAAACCGAAGAACTACACATAAACATCTCTATTAATAAAAAATACATGTTTCAATGAAAAGTGAAAACATTAAAAAGAGATATTTAGAAGTTTATTACAACCAAGAAACTGATGCTGTATTTAATTCCCAATGTTATACTTATTATTTGTTTGTTGGTATTATACTACTGTCACTAGTTTGTGCAAGTGTACTGTGCACATGATATTAAACCTGAACCTGAACTTATTATGGAATGCCACAAATTATGGATACAATGATGTTCAGTTTATTTTAATCTAAAGAACAAATTATAATGTTATACAACATCACTGCTCGGAAGTGTATTTATTATGTCCATGTGAGTCTTCTCCAGGTACTCCAGTTTCCTCTCATATCCCAATGATATCCAGGCAACTTTAGGTTGATTCACCTTCTTGGCGTTAACCCAGAGTGATTCTTAGGCTTGGAATTCTATGGAAATACGGTTATTCCCGAATCCTACTTATATTAATCTGTTTTGATGAGATATGGAGCATTAAGCCGAATAACTGTTGGGATGATATTCTTTTACCATGATGAGGATGAAACAACTTTATACTGCAAAAAAAAAATCATTAATGTTTTTGTGCATTCTGCCACTCTATGCTAACTTATTAATGTTGATAAGTTAAAAAAATACGATGGCATATAAATAAAAAGCTGCAAAGCCAGTTTTAGAACAAACAGAAACTGAATGATTAGTTGAATCAAGTGAATCAGTCATTAGATGTTCACATGGATAGTGAAATTGATATATACAGCACTGTATGACCGAATCGCCATGAATTCGCCCCGGTGCAAGTAGCTTCAAGGCAAAAAGGCAAAATGATTGCGATCAACTAGATGGATAAGAAAGACATTAGCCCCTCGAGCACTATTCACGATGCAGCAACTATCAATATTTGTGAAATGTAGAAGTTACTAAGCCCTGCAATGTGGAAGCCTACAATAATACAATGGGCAGCATCAAATGTGAAGATCAAGCACTGACTCAGTGCAAGCAAGAGAAAAAAATATAAGAAAGGTGTGCAAAGAAACACACTTCTACTGTGCCAACTGCAACATCGTGCTGTTTGTTGGTGACTCTTATCACATGAATGACATGTACTAAATCTGCACCAATACAGGAGCAGGCACTAGACGTATCTTTCCCACTGTATTTATGCTGACGGTTTGGTAATGGCATGTATTTGCCACATATAATAACATTTTTTTTTTGTTGAAAAAAATTTGTTTGGTTCATTTTTACAAGGTAAACATAGTGCTAGGGAGGTTAAAGTGGCCAGTCTGACTATGGGTCCTGCTTAGTGCTCAGTGATACCAGATTAAACTGTGGCTCACTCAACCCTGAACTGAAATAGGTGGGCTCAGAAAGGTCATGATTTGAATCATTGTATGGATGCATGTAGGGCGTATGGGTGTGCTATATAAGATGCTACTAGCACTGACTCTTTACTCAAAAAATGGGTTCAGAAAAAGAGGAACAGGATTTAAATCATAAAAGGTATGGGTGTTCTTGCCAGTGTGTTTAACATGAGTTCAGAGGATTTCAGCCACCACTCAGGTTTGTGCCAAGCAATCATTATAGCTATGCAATTTGAAGCGTTTAAAATCAGAATAATTTAAAATCTTCTTCAAAAAAAGATTCACAAAATGGTTGGCAGTTTTTTGTGTGGTAATATTTTATTAGGAGCCTGCTTGTATGTTCATTGCTTGTAAATATACTATAATGTGCAGTTCCAAAGTGAAAATGTGTTTCTGATGTTATATTTTACCTATTGATCTAGAATAAAGAGATACACATTTCATTGTAATGTAAGGTTGCATTTTTATTCTATATAATACAACTATTTTTGTAATCATATGGGTTTGCAAATGGCCAATTATGAGTGATTGTTACTGTAGGTAATGTAATTTTCCAATTCTTCTACACATAGCTTTCTGCAAATTCAAAAAGTGCTGTCGGTATTGGAGGGGGAAATCAATTTCTGGCATCATTTATTTTCTAGCTGTTTCAAAAGGGTTTGATTTTGCATTTAAAATAATGTTTTGTATCATAGGGAAAACTGAGTTCAAAAGCTGATTGGGTTGGCTCGGCTTGGGTGTACAAACATGTAATTTAGCAATAGAAGAGGAATGATTTAGTTGTCGGGCTTGGTGGTTTGAAATGAAAGTTTAGGACACATATCCATATGCATCATTTCTGAAAAGCTGTCTTATTTTGGTTCCCCATGTCAGGCTTAGAGTTGTATTTGCTGGATTTAGATCTGGTCTAGAGGGGGCTATGGAAAATTATCAAATTGAGATTTTACATTATTTAATCAATAAAACATTTTGACATGAAAGGTGACTTTTGGTAGGTAGGAAAAAGAATTGGATGGCATAAAAATGATCTGCAGGTTATACATCTACTATACACATCTCAGCATTCACCTTCACATACAGTATGTGGACAAAAGATTATCATCATGTTGTTAGAGCCACTGTTTGTCAAAATGAAAAGTGTTCTTGAAAAGGCAAACGTGATTTATGCAAACATTGAGTGGTCATTTCATTATGTAAACCTTAACATCTCAATTAATAACAATGAAATAATAATTAAATGTCTGAATCTGTAATTTGACCATTTTAGGAAGTGCAATCACACACAACAGTGTTTTTGGTGGAATGAGAATGGACACAGCATTCAGCCTAGGGCAGTTCTGAACTCATATTAAACCAGTGCAATAAAAAACTCTCTCACTCTGAAAGTAAAAAGACCAAAAAAATGATATTTGATTTTAAGAGACAGAAATCTGTATGTTCACCCATTGTAGTTCTGGGGGAGGAGGTAGAAATAGTGACTGAATATAAATACTTAGGAAATAACCTATATAACAATCTTAACTGGAATACTAATACCAAAAAATTCTCTAAATGCAAACAGCACTTATTTCTCCTCCATAAACTCAAACTATCTAAAGTAGACAAGGACCTCATGTTGTCCTTTTATCGCAGTCTGATCCAGTCTGTGATCACTTTCATTTTCATTGCCTGGTTTAATAGTCTGACAAACCAAAACTCAAAAAAACTCCAGCAGATTACGAAGTATGCGGCTAAAGTTATTGGGGCTGATGTAGATGATTTGACTAGTGTGTGTCAGAGGGCAATGTTAAAGAAACTGGAAATCATCTCAACTGATGACAGACATCAATTACATGTAGAACTATACTTCGGTAAATCAGGAAGGATAGTCACTTTGAAAAACCCACACAAATCGCTCCACAAACTCCTTTCTTCCTAGTGCCATACGATTTTCAATAAGAAATATCAGAGATAATGATTAAAGTTTTGATATACAGTATATTCTGTAACCTTTTTTTTAAATATGCATTATCTAACTGCCTTCCCTTAACTTGTCTTGTTCTATTTGTTTGTTTTATTTCATTCTGTCTGTTATTAGATGCAACTGAGAAGGCAAATTCCATGTTTTCTTGTGTAAACATGACTAAATAAAGAAACCTTAAACCTTATATTAACTCGCTGTTGTTGACAGCATCCAATGGAGGTTGCCTTGAATTTTGCAGAGTAACTTTGGGGGACTACCATTAGTTAGCTATTAACTTTTGCTCACCATTGGTTGAACCTCAGCCAGAACACAGATACTCAATCCCAAGGGGACAGTAATATTGTAGCTAGCTGTTCCACTTAGCCCCTTTGTGCTTATCCTACAGCAGCCACAGAAATCTGTTGTCTGGGCTCACCACTCAAAAAGAGGGTTGGTAGTCAGGTGCAATACCAGTCATGTGATAGGCATGGGTCGGGTAGAACTGAATAAACCTTCCCAGTGCAAACTTGCCTTGAGAATATGAAACAAAGCTGTTCTGGTGGGGAAGGAGGCGGAACTTCTTAAACAGCCTTTGAAGAGTGGTCTCTCTTCTGCTCTGGAGTGTCTACACAAAAGAAGTTCTGCCTCAGCATGATGATACTCTAAAAAACCCAAATATTGTACAGCGAGGATTTTACCATTGAACAAGATGTCACATCCACGTAAATATGAATTGTTAAACCACAAACCTTTGACTGTTATGTACATGATCATAACAACTGTTCAGATTATTGTACCTTTGTAGAGTTTGTGGATTCAATGCTTGAAAGACTGCCATCTACTGTTTCATTATTCTTACTAAGAGACTTGGATACTCATGTGAGGAATAATGGAGTTTCCCGGGTACTATAAGAGTATGGAGCTGCAGGATTGCCGCTGTTTGTAATTCAGCAAGAGCTGTGTTATAATATTTGCCAGAGTATAGAACTCCGCCTGAAGTGTGTCATGCCTCCTCTACTATTTTTGATTTTCATGGGCAGGATACCTAGATGCAGCCAAAGTTTGGACAGTATCTCATTAGAAGGCCTGAGGCTTGTGCCTCTGCTTTTTTCCAGATAATGTTGTCTCTTGACTTCATCAGATTCCAGGGTAAAATGGATTAGTTCAAGTATGAACCATTTGGAATGAGAATCAGCACCTAAAAATCGAATGTCATGATCCTTTCTTGGAATAAACTGACTTGTAATTTGCAAGGAAATGGGAAACATGTGCCCCAAGTAGAGGAGGTCACTTGCTCATTAATGGGGAAGGAGGGATAAGTAGGATTGACCAACAGACATTGCAGGATGTAGTGTTATTTCAGGTTGTATTTGTTTTTGAAAGGTAAATAAAAGGTCATAGATTATTAAATTCAGATATCCAGATACTTCTAGAATGTTTGTTTTTGTAGTTCAGTTGTTAATTTTGTAAACTGAATCTACTGCAGCTCAACACTTCGGAAGGTTACCGTTTCAATCCCTGTCAAGCCCTCCAATTACCTAATTGATGCAATTATTCCGATAATGTTGCACATGCCAAAATATTTTACCATTAAGTACTAAGAATCTGTACATGACAGGTGGAAAATGTTAAATATGCCCAGCTGAACAAATAATTAGTGCGATTAATTTAATTGAAAGGGTACATTGAAATGAAAACTAACAATCCAGGTAACCCTGGAGGTGTGTTGCTTGACAGTTATGGTTGCTACAGTATTATGTCTGGATTAAATGCCAGCTTGATGGCAGAAAGCTTTTTGATAAAAAAAAAAAGTGTCATTTCTCTAGGAATGAAATTGAAATTGTTTGACAACTTTTTTTTTCTCATCTGTGACCTTTAAAGGTGGAACAGGGATTACTCCTGCCTCCTGGTACATGGACTTAAAAGATCAATGAGAGTCCACAGGATGATTGACGCTATTGCTTTCATTTTGAAGGACAAATCTGCTGCTTATGTTGTATATGGAACACACTAGCTGCAATACTATTGCTATCGCACCTTTTTTACAATTAAGTTGTTATCCTCAAGAACCTTTTTGCAAGTAAGTCTACAGACACTTGATATTAAAAAAAAATTAATGAATGTATCTTTTTTCACCTTATTCTAATTTTTACAGATGTCCTTGAATGTAGCTTAAAGTAATCAACAAACAGTTTACCTACTGAATGTTACAGCAGGAATCATCATCAGCAAGGCAGGGCTTGCTAAAACCTTTGGACACTTAGTTGCTGGCACTCTAGTGTAAGACCATAGTTTTAGATTCTGTCCCAGAGGTGTGAGGTATGCAAACAGATTTTTAATATTTGCATGTTATTTTGACATGGAATTCATGTATTATTTTTAAACTTACAAGAACTACATCCAAAAATAAAAAATAAGGCTGAAGTATACCGTAAGTATATTTGTGATGGGTCAGGGATTGTTCCTGCCTTGTGCCAAATGCTTGCTGTTATAAGTTCAAGTTTACCCCTGACACTGGAATGGATAACAAGTTTAAAAAATAGACGGATGGTTGGGTGAATATCACTCTAGTACAATACATGTGTTGGTGAGAATATTCACCTGTTATAGATACGGATAGGGATATTCAGCTGTAAGTTACTAATATTTTACATTAAGAATGCATATATCCCAGGTTGCATGATAATGTGATGGCTAGCACTACACCCTAGGTTCGAATCCCTTGCTTGTTCAACTTCTGTATGGAGTTTGTGCCATTTTCCTATATCTGCATTTGATTTCCTCAGGGTTCTCAGATTTTTCTTCCACTTCACAAAGATATGTGTGGCAAATCAGTGCTGGGCCCCATGATGGAATGCAGCCCTGTTCAAGGTTTCTTCTTAAATAAAGACTAATGCTGCCACCATATATTTCAGCTGCCCATGAAACTAGCTTTGAAAATCTTATATTATATTAGTGATTAACAATCAATATTAGTTCCAGCTCAATAAAAAGCACTGTCATTGTCATAACTAAACAATTCTCATTTTAAGTAAAATTCAGATTTACACACTGTATGTATGTAAATCTTGATTAGCCACTGTTCGGATTCAGCTGGCATAGAAGAAATATTGCTGATTCATCTATTTGTTTGTATTGAAAAAGACAGCAAAACACCATATGGGGGTTTCCTAGCAAGCTGTGGCTTTAAATCTTACAAAAGCAAAGTGACAAACGTGTTTGCTCTGCCCAATGATGCTGAAGCAGGCATTACCCTACCTTGTTCCAAATAATAGACAAACACCACATACAAATAGTAAGCCAAACATGTAATGGCAGACTTTAAAGAAAAACACTGAGAACCCAGAAATGAAAAGATAAACAGAAGGTCCAAGAACGAACAAAATTTACCTTTAGAATTTCATAGTCAATGGACAATTACATGTTACGATCTAGAAAAAGCTGACACCTCACCCGTAAATCGCCAACATCAAAAGCGGATTAATTCTCATACGACACTACTGTGGTGATCATAGGAGGTGAAAATAGGAGGTAGTAGGTAACACTGTTTCACAAGAAAAAAGTGATTAAATCAATAAAAAGTAAAAAAAGCACTCAGTTAACACCACCAAATGAGAAAACTCAAAAGTCCTTGGATAAACACTGCAACTTCTTACATTTACCACACAAACTTCCTAATTCCTCTCTCCACATGAAACACTCGCTCTTTATTCACATCTTAACAGAGAAGGTGCTGTGAGCAGATGGAAAAGCTTGTCTTGAACATAAAAACAGCAGCAAAGGCTTGGAAATAATGGCACCAAAAGGACAAAAGAAAGGGGAGTTGAGTGAAACCAGGAAGTCAAAGAACTGATTTGTCCAAACATTATGTGAAAAACCAAAGTCATTGGATCAAACAAAAAATTCGAAATATCTTTGAATCATTTCCTAAAATAGCTGATGCTGTTCATCACGAATTTTGGAAATATTCAGAAACTCAGATGATGGCATTAATGTGACAGAATTTTAAATAATATCTGCAATCGAGATGTTGCACCTTAAAGTGCTATAATAAACAGTAAAGCTCATTTAAAATTAGGAGCCAGTCGAACAGATGCCTTTATTCCAAATGCTATTGTTCAGTACAAGTAACACCCATTATTGCCATGCCATCTACTGAGACCTCTGAGTATCAACATGTACAGTACACTAACATCTTTAACATAAATGGGCAACCACCATCAATCATGTGAATGATACAGAAAGTACCATTATTACCAAGAAAAGAAAACTTTGGAAGAGAAGCAAACTCAAACTGGTATTGAAATGATGTGACTACTGAAACAATAAAAAGTAATAGTAACTTAATTTGTTTATTTTAAATGTAAAACAGCCACCAGAATTTTACTTAACGACTCAGAACTGACAAGTACAGCATAAAGTTTATACGACTTACACAAGAAACAGTTGTTCGACCTAAAGTGCTTGCAACAAACCCCAACCAATCTAGTCTACACTCATTACAACAGCATCTCCTCTTTATGGCATTATTCTTTTTTATTACTAGCCAATATAAGAAAAAATGTACATCACCATACATACTAAAATGATGCGGCACATTTATATAGCTCTGGTTTTCTGGTCTACGGTGCGCTGGCGCCCTGCCCGGGGTTTGTTTCCTGCCTAGCGCCCTGTGTTGGCTGGGATTGGCTCCAGCAGACACCCTGTAACCCTGTAGTTAGGATATAGCAGGTTGAATAATGGATGGATAGATGGATGGATGGTTTTCTGGTGTGTTTGTGACCATTGCTACTACTATTTTTGACTTTTTTTTTTGCTTGATTCATTTGTTTAGAGTGTTTGCCTGTCATGTTTTTTAACACTTTGTCTACTTTATGAGGATAGATACTTACCTTTGTTATTCTAGTTTCATCATAGGCCAGTGTCCACCAGTGATTTGATTCCAGTTGACTGCCTACTGAAGTGTGTACACATGGCCTCAAAAAAATAGGGATGCCACTATACATGACTGTCCTCTGTGATGGAAGAGTATAATGCACCCTAATTTTTACAAAGAAAACTGCAAAAGCCCGTTTTGCCCTGTGTACGACGTGCATTGTGATTGTATAGGAAGCGGGTGAGGTTGGAGTAAGACACCGACGTGAATAACTGTAATGGAGAATAATTATGTTTTGTTTAATTCTTTCCGCACATGATACAGTATATTGTATTGGAGTGCTAACTGTAAGCAGTACTCCTACTGCAGAATGTTCAGTGTTTGTCGCACCATGCTGTGAAAGGTGGGAATGACAAATAGCCCTGTGAATCAAGAAAAGAAAGAACTGTATAGAGACAATTGGTAAAGGACTATAACAGCAAGTGGAAAATTATTGTGCTCATCAGACTATTCCAGTTTAATCATCATCTTCCAATTCGCTGCTGAATTTGGATTCGCCACTGCTACTGACGTCGTTGTTGTCATTTTCCCATAAGGTGTCGTCTTTGCTTCCATCGATGCTGCTGGATATGCTGCACTTTTTGTAGCTTTTCACAACCAAATCCTCTGGAATAAGCTTCTAAGCAGCGATGATCCAGGCACACATCCGCACCAATGTTGGGGCTTTCATTTTGCCAGTTGGCATTGTGTCGTGTACCGTTGTTGCAGCCCATTCGGTATACATTCTTTATACATGAGCCTTAAATGGCCTATTGATGCAGACATCTTGAGGTTGGAGGAGCAAAGTCATGCCTCCAGGAATTATCACTTGATTTTTTTTTCCCATCTTTCAGTCTTTTTTTAACACCTTCAGTTAAATGGCCGCGAAAGCTGTCCATGACCAACATGTTTGTCATTTTCAGGAGACTGCCCGGCCGACATTGCCACACACATTTCAACCAATCAACTACGAGATCATTGTCCATCCCACCCTTTTGTTGATCTCTGATGATGATCCCAGGAGGAAATGTCTCATTTTTCGGCAAGGTCATCCTTTTAAATATTATGTACGGTGGTAGTTTCTTTCCATCCGCAAGAATTGTCAACATCACAGTACACCGCTGCTTCTCTCTGCCTCCCGTGTGTACCAGGACACTCTTGTCTCTGACTGCATTAACAGCTGTGTTTAAGAGATTCTAAAAATAAGCTGGCGTTTGTTCAGCATTACCAATTTGCCCCATTAAATTAATTTTCTGCTGCCTCAACTGAATAACATATTTTTGGAAAGCTAGTAACTTTTCTTCATATGCGTCTGGTAGACACTGCGAAATGGTCGTGCGGCATCTTATTGATAAGCCATTCCTTCTCATGAAGCATGTAACCCATCCGTGTCTTGCTTTGAACTGAGTAATGGGCATTCCACATTCTTTCGCTAAACAACGAGCTTTCATCTGAATCATTTCCATGGACACTGCATATCCCAGCTGACGCCTGTCTTGAATGTAATCAGCGAGTGCAACTTCAACTTGTGGGAACTGAACAAGTTTTCCACGAAATGCCCTTCTGTTTTTGTTGCATAATGAAAGTTTTTCTTTCTTCCGTCACCAATCTCAAACACATGACTCTGGAACACCATACTTGCGACCTGCTGCCCGATTTCCTGCTTCCAAAATCATTTTTAGTTTCTCTCCCACCATAAAGGATCATAAACTAGTAGAATCCTAACTAGGAAAAGAAAATCAGAACACATCACACCAGTCTTAGCGTCACTACACTGGTTACCTGTGTCATTCAGAATTGACTTTAAAATTCTGCTTATGGTTTATAAAGCCTTAAATAATCTCGCCCCATCTTATATATCGGAATGTCTGACACCTTATATTCCAAATCATAACCTCAGATCCTCAAATGAGTGTCTCCTTAGAATTCCAAGAACAAAACTTAAAAGAAGTGGTGAGGCGGCCTTCTGCTGTTATGCACCGAAAATCTGGAATAGCCTGCCAATAGGAATTCGCCAGGCTGATACAGTAGAGCACTTTAAAACACTGCTGAAAACACATTACTTTAACATGGCCTTTTTATAACTTCATTTTAATCGTAATTTAACTTAATCCTGATACTCTGTATGTTCAATTCATCATAATAACTATTCAGGGTGGCTCTAAAATCCGTACTGACCCCTACTCTCTTTTCTGTTTCTTTTTCCGGTTTCTTTGTGGTGGTGGCCTGCGCCACCTCCACCTACTCAAAGCTTCATGATGCTCCAACAATGATGGACGGATTAAAAGGAAGAAGTCTACGTGACCATCATCATCATCAAGCCCTTCCGTGAGAATCCTAAATCCAAAGAGGACTGTTTCATTTATGTTAGGTAGAATGCCCAGAGGGGACTGGGCGGTATCATGGTCTGGAATCCCTACAGATTTTATTTTTCTCCAGCCGCCTGGAGTTTTTTTTTTTCTGTCCCCTGGCCATTGAACCTTACTCTTATTCGATGTTAATGTTGATTTATTTTTTATAATTATGTCTTTCATTTTTCTATTCTTTAATATGTAAAGCACTTTGAGCTACTGTTTGTATGAAAATGTGCTATATAAATAAATGTTGTTGTTGTAAACGCGTGCTACTATTGATGCTGAATGATGACGTCAAACTGATTTTACCATATACCTCATGTATGACACGCACCTGATTTTGTAATGCTAATTTTTGGGAAAAAATGTGCATGTGGTACATGCGTAAATATGGTAATCAAATATCAGTGTCTCAGAAATGTAAGAAGTCAGAATACGAAAGAATAAGTAAAGAACATACAAGATGTATGTATGTTGTTTTAAAGTTCACAATCATGGACAAAGACTGGAATGCACTGCCTGCTGAAATTTTGTGACACTGACATCACATGACTCAGCTAGTCAGATCGCGCTGCTCTTGGATGAATAAGTATAATAAAACGTGTTCAAACAAAATAAAACAACTAAACTTAAGGTAAAACTAGAAAATGTTTAATAAACCAAAAAAAAAATTGAACAAAGGTACTAGAATTCATAACAAAATCAAAGTCTAAATTATAGCATCACAGGCAGTCATCTCAAATTAAAGTGGCATGAGAATTGAACTCCCTGAAGCAGCTGCTCACCGTGAACTATGAGTATACGTTAAGGTGCTGAAACTGTCTGTCTACTGCATTGGGTTACATTATGTTTTAGCGTATTCTGAACTCAATTTAAATCTAACTTTAAAACTAAATAATAACATAAACAGAACAAAATGAAGAAAAGAAAATAAACAAACTAACCGTAAATAATGGCAAGAAGGGGCTACATACTGTATAAAATAGATGCTACATGGACTACTCAAAAATGGATCCTAAAAATACCCGAATAATGACCAAGATTTTGTGAGGATTGACCACTATAATGAAATATAGTAACACTTTGATCACTAAGTATAAATTTAGCTTGTGCTAAGCCACTGTATATACATTAACCCTTTACACTAACTGTCACTTATTACAAGACTCGTATACCATAACTATTCAGTAGTTATTGGACAAGGGGAACTACAGGTGTAAGTATTATTACCATGTACTAGCTGCGTAACATTTGTCAGTCTTATTCCATACCTCATTCCATATTTCACAGTGCGTAAACAAGTAATAACAGTTACACTGTAAGTACACTGTAATAAGAGGGACAATGTTAAAGGTTTGCTCAAAATAGCAATTGTCATTAAGTTGCAAAAGGAAAAGAGCAAGCGCCTGAAGGCATGATGGAATAAAAAGGTGGGAAGTGGATGTACTAAAACTTTCACCTAAAAACATTCACATCCCAACCCACCGCTGTTACTTCAGGTGTGCCGCAAGGCTCTGTCCTGGGGCTTCTTATTTTTATTATTTACCTTCTTCCTCTTGGCAATATCTTTTGTAAATATAACATTAATTTTCACTGTTATGCCGATGACAACCAGCTCTGCCTTGCTAGTAAACCCATCTCTTCTTTTCCACCATCTTCACTTATTGACTGAATTGCTGAAATTAAATCCTGGTTTTCTTCAAATTTTCAACTGAGATTCTCCTCATTGGTACAAAATCAGCATTATCTGAAGCCAATAAGCTTTCACTTGTTAATGATAATTCCTTTGTTTCCCCTTCACCTCAGGTCAAGAGTCTGGGTGTCATCCTCGACAGTACTCCATCTTTCCAATCTCACATTAATAACATCACCCGGTCTGCTTACTTCTACCTATGTAATATTAATTGCAACTGCCCCTCCCTCTTTCCCCATACCACTGCCGTTCTTGTTCATAGTCATTTTACTTCTCGTCTGGACTATTGCAATTCAATCTTCTTTGGTCTGTCCAATAAATCTCTCCTAAGCTTCAGCTGGCCCAGAATTCTGCTGCTCGCATCATTACTGGAACCCCATCTATTCACCACATTACTCCGATTTTAAAATTCTTCCATTAACATTTAAGGTCGTTCATAACCTCATCCCTCCATATCTGTCTGACCTTCTTCATGTTGTCATTCCCTCCCGTAAGCTTAGATCCTCTTCCTCCATCCATCTGACCTTCCCTCTAGCCCGTCTAACCACCACTGGGAGCAGAGTATTCAGCCGTTCTGCTCCCAAGCTCTGGAACTCATTACCTACTGAGCTTAGAAATACTGAATCATTCTCAACTTTCAAATGTAAACTTAAAACCCATCCATCCATTGTCCAACCTGCTATATCCTAACTACAGGGTCACAGGGGTCTGCTGGAGCCAATCCCAGCCAACACAGGGTGCAAGGCAGGAAACAAACCCTGGGCAGGGCACCAGTCAGGAAACAAACAAACCATGGGCAAGGCACCAGTCCACCGAAGAAACTTAAAACCCATTTGTTCAAAATTACTTTTTCTCAATGATCACAACGGCTTTGTTTGGTTTTAACTTTTTATATTTTCTTTGTTTATAATGTGCTTTTTATTTATTGTTTGCTCAGTGTCCTTGAGTGTTTAGAAAGGTGTCTTTGTATAAATAAAATGTATTATTATTATTAAAAGAGCGTAATCATTAAATAGGCATGGGTCTGAAAAGCTCATGGAAACAAAGAAGAAAAGAATTATCTAAACAAAAAAATCAAATTACAAAGTTCAATGCAAAAATCCTGAAACTAACTTGCTTTGTTTGCCCTAACAATTGCTACAGTTTTTTAATGAAAGGAATTCAAAGTGAGTAATGTGCATTGCCATCTTTTAAAGGCAGAGCATGATGACGTAATGGGTCAAGTGACTTCCTTGTCACATGACCATCAGCAGGCATAGCAATAGCAAGCCAAATGAATGCATCAATGTGTATAAAATAAAGCAGGAATCTGTAGTGTTGTCAACTCCTCATGCATATGTTACATTGTATGTTGCCCTGCTTTAATCCAGTTATGTTTTACCCAATCTGTTCCCCTGGTTATGTGATGTCATCCATGGGAACTCCTCACAGTATTTGATGAGAGGAGGTAAGTATGCAGTACTTTCTTTGTATTGTAAACAATTAAAACAAAGCTTTTTATGTGACAGTAATTATAATATGATCTCTTTTGAGAATTTGCAGTTGCTGTTTTGAAGTGTTCAGTCATTGTTATATATTAATGCGAGCATTAAATGGCCTTTTTATAGGAAATGAACAAAGAGACCATGCCATTTACTTGTGCTTTTGTTTGTTAATATGTCAGCCTATGTGTTAATATTCATTAACAGACAATAAAGCTGACAGTTAGTGCCTTAACACTTCTTTTTGATGGCTACACAACATAGTGCAACATGAATTGCAGTGCAGAAGCTCAGGGGCCTCATGTATAACACCGTGCGTAGAATTCTCACTATAACATGACATAAGCACAAAAACTGAAATGTGCTTACGCACAGAAAAATTCAGATGCAGGAATCTGTGCGTACTCCAACTTCCACGTTCTTCCGCTACATAAATCCCGGTCAGCGTGAAAAGTAACGCTCGTGCACGCGCTTCATGTAACGCCCCAAATCCTCCCAGAATTACGTCTCTTTGAATATGCAAATCAATATAAATTGCCCTTAAGCTCAGCCTTCTATGAAAAGACAATGGGAAAAGCACGGGGGAAAATATAAGAATTTCAGTGAATACCAAGTGGAGGCAAAGGAAAAACATACTATATGTTTAATTAAACCGTGGTATAATCAACAAAAGGAAGTTGATCAAGTGACATAGCATGTTGAAGAAACTTGAAAGCTCACGTTCACAAAGTGGCACAGTGCCGGAAATAAAAAAGAAATCGCATATCAAAGTCGCTGTGAAAAGACGAGTTGTAGCCCATTGTCTGAGTGTCATATGAAAGCTTATTAGGGTACAGAGAAAAAAAAGGCACACAGTGGGGAAAAAGCACAAAATTTCCACTTTAATCACGTAGTTTATAATTTCATTAAAGTAGAACATCATAAACTTCATCTTACAATCGTTTAATTAACCAGTTTCTCAAATCACATCGTAAATAAAGTATAGCACAGTAAATGCTTTGTTTTGTATGTGATCTTCTATGTGCTCTATTTGGGTGTGAATCATAACTTGCTTCTTAAACCGGCTCTTTTCCTCCAACAGGATACAGAATCCATGACATTCATGATATTACAGCTCTCTGAATAACTAAAATACTGAGATGTATATGTAATATCATTTTGATGATGATAGGAGTTAAAGCACGTTATTAAACATGGGTTTCACGGCGCAGTGATTGTGCGTGACCTTCGATGAAATTATTTATTGCAGCAGTAATCAGGGGCGGCTCTAGGCTTGTGGCGGCCCTGGGCAGAGAAAGAATCGGTGGCCCCTTCACCCGCCAATGTCAATATGGTATCTTATGCACGGTGGATGACCACATCCATTGCAGACACAGCATAGCCGCCTCGTGCTCATGACACAAGCGTTTAACTTTTGTTGAAATTTGCCGCTGCGTTTTTAGTTGTGTTCTTATTTTCTCTTTCTGTTTTATGTTCAATATATATTGGCGTGGCTGCCCCTGCAGTCCTTGCTTTTCTTTCTCCAAGTAACCGATCGGCACACAATCAGCTCTGTAATAGACGTTAAGCCATCTGTAAGCTTAGAGCGCCGATTCTTCAAAAATTGAAATATCTTCGTAGTACATGTTTAATTTTTCTATCCTTCACGCCAGTCCCAGTGAAGAATACAGATTATTTAAATGAAGTTAAAGTTTTATCTGTATAATATAATAAACATATTTTGCTGCATTTCATCTTAAAAATGATGTCATCATATGTAAATATGCACTTTATAAAGTGGCGCAGGTTGTGTAATATTATAACTGTAGTGCAAGTTTACAGTGAGGTAATTGTACTTATAAATACAAACAGTTCTACAAGGAGCACTTGATTGAGTGCATTTAAAGTTCTTGGGATGAAGCTTTGAAACGTTTTGCCTTGGCTGAGGTAGCGTGTGCTTGAAACTGTATACCGATAATTCTCTTTCCGATCAGCTGCTGCTGTGATTCACACTCAGATACAGTGATATAAATACTCCGAGTGGTGCAGTGAGAGTAATATGGAAAAAGATGATCCGCTGTGGCAACTCCTAACGGGAGCAGCTGAAAGAAGAAAAAGAAAGTGCAGTGAGAGTAACAACGCTAAAGCAGTTATTGCATTTGGAATACTATGGCTATTCCCTGGACCATTATATTGTTACAAGTTAATTACAATCAGATGCATTATACTAATAAACAATATGTGGTTAGTTTCAGTGTATTTATAAAGCCATGTCAGGAAAATAAGGAGTTACCACACAGGAACAGTAGCATTGCTTTGATGCTGGGTGCCACCAGTCTGCAAAACCGAGCGGAGAACTTGCGTACGACAAGGTATGAGGCACCGTGGAAATGTGTGTGGCTTTACGCCAAGTGTAGGTTTTATACAGTACATCGCGATTTGAACGTGGAAAAGTTCTTATGCAACATTTCTGTGCGTACGCACCATTTATACATGAAGCCCCTGGACATTACCCGGACTGAAAGTCAGAGTGCTGCAGGAGAGAGTGTGCAGTAAACACCAGTTATACATGCAAGGATCAACCCATAAAGGCTGTGACAAAAAAGAAGCAAGACTAGAAAATGGTGGCATGATGATATCCAAATGATAACAATAAAAATAAACAGTCACATAAAAAATAAATCCAAAAAAAAAAAAAAAATGCAAACAAATGATGAAGTGGAAATATGTAGGTTCTGACAAAAATAAACAGGTCATAGCAGTAATAAAAATGAAGGGCAGAAAACTAAAATTTGAATAAAAAATAATTTTTGCATTTTTGGTTTACTCTTGTTGCATGCACTCTGGTGCATTAGATTAGGTACTTAGAATATATTTGTTATTTACCACTAAAGCACTGGGAAATTTAAAATGATCTTTTTTCTTTCCCGCTCATGATTTATACAACAGGTACCTTGATTACTATGTGGAAGCTAATTGAAAAATAAATTGCTCTGCGTAACAGTTAGTTTGTGATTCTGAATGTAATGAATCAGAAACTTCATGAAAATGCCTGCAGGGGCAGTGACCTCCGTTAATCCTACAGAAGCTTCCATTTTCAGGAATAACAGAAAATGAAAAATCACTCAGAAGAGAATAATCTGTTTCAATAGTCTTGCAAACACCTGAATACGCTTATACTTATTTCTTGGTACTGAGATTCCAAACATCTCTGCCTTAATACTGTTCTAGCTCTTGACTTCCAAAATGGACAGGGGACTATTCAGTTACATTCACCTTAATAAAAGGTGTCTGTGTGTCTATCCTATTGCTATGTCATTCCAATAGATGGTGCAACACAAGCATTTCTAGTATTAAAATGCATTGCATTAGTCATTCGAACAGATGGCACATCACAAACAATAATACTACTTTTACAAATTCCATACCAAATGGCATCTAATAGAGACTTATGCATTGTATCTGTCATTTCATGTAGTAATACATTTTATTACTGCAAATGTTTGTGCTGCACCATCTGTTGGAATGAGAAATACATTTTATTATTACATGCATTACAAAATACATTCCAATAGCTTGTGCACTGCAAATGTTAACATTGGGGACTACTTTGATTACTTAGATTTCAAACCGTCTTAGATGGGAAGCACTGCTAGTTTTCTTTGAAATAATATGAGCATCATCATTAACAGTATTGTACTCCAGTTGCATTATCCTTCTCAAAATAAAAGAATCAAAATCTAAGCTTTCTGCAGCTGCAGCTACTTTCACCTAACAATGCGCACCTTGGACTGAAACAGATGAAAATGCATCCATTGGGTATCACTAAGGATTTCTAACAATTGCAATAGTGCTTTATGGTACTAAGAATGGGCTGAACAAGGTGTTCAACAAGTGCCAAACTAAACTAACACATCTAAATGTTAGTGGAATCTAAATAAATATGCCCAGTTGTCACCGTGCCAAAAAACGTTTTTTCAAATGATATTGTCAACTGGGACATTAGCTTCATTAGGCCTTTTAATGATAAGGATCGAGAGAAGAGACACAGTAAGCAGATGTGCCAAGTTCATATACCTGGGAAGTCAAAACATTCTTTCAGCAAAACCTATACCCTGAGCCGAAAATCAAGGTCCTTTTAACAAAGCTAGGTCTTTTAACATCATACCAATACAATAATGCACTAAATGTTCTCAATATTCAGATCTCAGATAATTAAAGGAGATGTCCACTAACTTTGATATGATCACTCTGGTGACGCCACAAGTGGCTCACATTCTAATGCCTCATGAAAACTGCCACTATAAACAACAGAAAATAATGGCACCCAAATGGGTGTCATGAAATAACAATAAAAAAAATAATAACTTTTCTAACAAAAACTAAAATCAGAAACAAATTCCATGAGATAAAAAAGCAAAAAAAGACATATACTTTATTCAAACAATACGCAGAAAAGTAAAAAAAAAAATGAGAAAATGCCCTTCATAAATGATCTACACTGTTTGCAAGTCTATTACTGGCCAAGGAACAGTCAACTTTAATACCACACACACTTAGAAAAACTCAATGTATTCTCAGTAAGTGTACTCATTAAGTGAGAATTCAGTACACTAAAGCAACAGTTATCAATACTGTATAATGAAAAAAGTATAAGATAAACGTAATGTTAAAACATAAACAATGAAAAAACAATCAATATACATAAGTATGCTGAATGTTTTAAGTCTGTATTCTAGATAGCCTAGTTCAGACATGTTATTAATTTGCTCACTCCACATATACAGTAAATGTTACAATTGCAGAAGGGTCTTACCCTTGTCTTTGCTCTTGGTTATTTTTGTAATTTTTGCCCTGTTCCTTTGTTTGTCCTATTTCTTTTAGTTTGATGCCTGTGGTCTTACCTTGCAAGTTTATTCTTGATTGTGTCTGTCTGCAGGGCCAAGGACTGATTTTCACTTAGGACTCTTAGGTATTGCAGTCCTTAGGGTCTCAATAACCAATGAAGACCAGACATCTCTCATTGGTTCAGCTAGATCACTCTGGTATTAGTTAGCTTTGGCTCCTTTATATCTTTGGCCTCCATTCTTTCTGTGTAAGTTGATGTACGATTGAAAAATATTCCCTAATTTTGTTTGGTTACTTGGTTTCACAGCTACCTTTGGTATAAATAATTAACAGATGTGATTATGGTGTTTTGAATTTTTATAGGTAGTCTTGAGGATTCTTATTGTGAATCTTAAATTATAAATAATAATAAACTATGGAATATTTAGTAAATTTAGTCTTCAGTTTTTTTATATCAGTTAATGTTTTCTTTTATCCTTTCTTTTATAGTACTATAGTACTTCTGCATTAATGTTTGCAGTAGTTCTCAAGTTCAGTCCTAGGGAGCCTCCCTATGGCTGTAGGTTTTCATCCCTAGCAAGTTATTATTTTAATTATTGTAATTTTATTCAATTTCTACATTTGTTTATGTTTAACAAATAGAATTAAGTTTGTTGGTGAAAACACTGAAGATCTTTTGCCTGTTAAGTAAAGGTTTGAGTGATTTACCAAATTCCAGATTTTAGTTTTTATTGCAATTTTAGAAAGCGTCTCAATTTTTTTGGAAATGGGCCTTGTAGTTGTGGTCTGATATTGTGGCACAGGATAGTAGGGGCAACCAAGAAATATTTTAAACAGAATGGGAGTGATATTTCTTTCTTTAGAATCAAACAAAAGAGAATCATCAGGCACTATAGGAAATTATTACAATCAGTACAATAAGCAACCAAAAAAATGTAGGATTGTTTTTGATATCTGATATTCATTTTTGAATATTTTTATGCAATTTTATGGCTATTGTTTATCCGAGACCATGGTCCTCAGCCGGAAAAGGGTGGAGTGCCCTCTTAGGGTTGGGGGAGAGATCCTGCCCCATGTGGAGAAATTCAAGTATCTCGGGGTCTTGTTCACAAGTGAGGGAAGAATGGAGCGTGAGATCGACAGGCGGATCGGTGCGGCATCCGCAGTGATGCGGGCTCTGCATCGGTCTGTCGTGTTGAAAAAGGAGCTGAGCCGTAAGGCAAAGCTCTCAATTTACCAGTCGATCTACGCTCCTACCCTCACCAATGGTCATGAGCTATGGGTAGTGACCGAAAGAACGAGATCGCGAATACAATCGGCTGAAATGAGTTTCCTTTGCAGGGTGTCTGGGCTTTCCCTTAAAGATAGGGTGAGAAGCTCAGTCATCCGGGAGGGGCTCAGAGTAGAGCCGCTGCTCCTCCGCATTAAGAAGAGTCAGATGAGGTGGCTCGGGCATCTGATCAGGATGCCTCCTGGACGCCTCACTGGTGAGATGTTCCGGGCACGTCCAACCGAGAGGAGGCCCCGGGGAAGACCCAGGACACGCTGGAGGGACTATGTCTCCCGGCTGGCCTGGGAACGCCTTGGGATTCTCCCGGAAGAGCTGGAAGAAGTGGCGGGAGAGGGAAGTCTGGGCCTCTCTGCTTAAGCTGCTGCCCCCGACCCGACCTCGGATAAGCGGAAGAGGATGGATGGATGGATGGATGGATGTTTATATTTGCATTTGTGTCAAAGATGTCACCATGCTGCATTTGACATGTGGTTTTCATTGCGTATGGCAATGGTCCCTGTTTTCGCCTGTGGGATCATCAACATTGCAACACAAGACATTATCATGGGATTGCTATAAAAGGTGGTGGTGCAGTAACACAAGTATCAAAGCTTATACATAGATATTGAAAAACAATTTTCAAGCTATAGTTTCTGAGACTTTTGCCTAGAGCTTAAAGATTCTATGGCTATTTTTGAGCTATCCTTTCATTCCTTTTGAGTAAATGTTTTTGGGTTCAAGTTTTGGATTTTGGTGTTAGTAAGTTTGACTTTCCATATTTTTGACTCTTCCCAGCCCCGCCTGAACACAAGTTGGCCTTCTCCCTTTTATTTTACCATCTTGTTAAAAAAAAATCTCCTTAAAACAATCTACTCAACACCTTTACCTTTTACTTTGTGAAGATGATCTTCTTCATTGAAAACAAAGTTTGAACGCTGAGGTGCACTCTGCTGGGCTTTTATTAAAGATAACCACAATGACATCACAAGCATGTAGTCACACCACCACTCTGCATGCAATCTTACCTCAGCACCTTCTATTGACGTAATGCAATTATAACAATAAATAAAACTGCAAGTCTACCACAAAATCCCAAAGTTAAATTAAACCAGGAGGTTAATTATTAGGTTAAAGGGCAACCAAGTCCTTGAATGAGTCACCTATAGATAATTTTAGCATTTAGCATTAAATCAAGAACATTACTAGAATGTTACTGTTTCTTCCTGTTCTCAGTGTCTGTAGTATCACCGGGTCTATCTTGAAGTATGTGCGTTGTTACAAATTAAGGACCTATTTTGTATTTATTCATAATGCCTATATTTGCTCTTATGGTTTTCCTTAGAACAGAAGGCCAAAACATAAAAAAAATGCACAAAACCTCCCAACTCAAAAAAGGCAGACTATTTAATTAAAAATAATAATAATATTAGTATTAATAATAATAATAATAATAATGTAATAATTCAATAGTTCTGAAATTCAGCTCTGGGGACCCCCTTTGGCTGCAGGTATTTGTTGTATAGTAATACTGTTTACAGTCACTGAGCAATTTTACCATTAATTGATCTCCGTTTAGTTAGCTTCCTTTTTCTCCTTCTCATATTTTGCATTCAGAAAAGTCTGGTAGTGTGAGGTTTGCGTTTATAAGAAATATTTGGAATATTTAGTATATATTCCAATTTTTAAACACTTTTTTGTCACTGCCTTTTAAATTTGCTTTTTCTGTATAGTCCACTCTCTTAATTGTATTCAACTGATGACAATTCATGACAAACATACTGTAGCAGACACCAGTCCAAAAAAAGGATACAACTAGGATAAAAAGATATGCCCCGAAGTATAGCTATTAGTGCCATAAGGAGTTTGGCTAAACCATGTTTGGCATCATTGTGATAAGGAGTGAAGCTATGAACTAAGGTTCTGTTCATGCTGTTTCGTTTGATTACAAGTGTTAACTGTTGAGAACTAAGTGAATATTATGAACAGCCTCACCATAAAGCACCACAATACTTAATTTAGTATTAAACTTGCTTTGAAAGGTCCAACAACAAAAGAAACTGAATTAATATCACAATATTTCTAAGCTGAAGAAAAATAGATTTTAGACAGTGTAGAATGATGATGAATTAAAGTTAAATGTGTGTAAGAGATGACACTCTAAAAAGACAAAGTAAAATTCAAGAATTCTGAGTTAAAAGTATTTAGCATTGCTCTACTATGCACATGATTGTGAACCACTAATGGGAGTTCTTTATTCTGAGTTTAAAAACAAAATAATTTTTATTGTTTAAATTCAATAGAGCAGTGAATTGGTGATATAATTGTGAAAATATTGGTTAATTTAAATGACAACTACAGCCAAGTGTCATCAGTGTATAAATTGTATTTGTAATTGGTCATATCTCCTGGGACAATTTTAGTAACTCCGACTGTGTAATATGTCTTACAATAGAATGGCTCCAGGGAATTAAATATTGGGTAAGGAGTGCAGATGACAGAGGCAGATGGCCTAGGTATACAGACATAATGCAAAATGTCCAATAATTTAATTAATTATAGTTTTGTGTTTGAGCAAGATTTTGCATGGCACTACCTAATTTTATACTAGGTTGCAAATATTCATGTTCTGAGCCCTTCTGGAGAAGTAGGAAGGAATTAAACCGTGAGTGCAAGTCAACGAATCTAATAAGCAAAGCCCAGAATATGAATCAATAATTGTGTCACGAAACATAGTGAGAGGAACAGAAAACAAAAGTTCACATAACCAGAGCCAGGACGTAAGGCAAAAATTAAAGTCAGAACACAGAAAAAGTGTTTGTAACAAGAGAGACTCTTTTATTTTTAATTGTATTGATTTTATTGTAATCACACAACATTCCATACAAATAGATCAATTTTTACAAAAATAGGATTGAAAACAAATCAACCCTATGAGAAAGAGAGAAAGAGAGCATGGCCAGCAGAGTAAAACTTAAAGCTAGTAAAAATAAGTAAATAGATTAATTAATAAGTGAATAAAGATAAATGGAAAAGAAAATTAAATTAGGAATCTGCTTCCTCAGTGCTTTACAAGCTTATCCTAAAATGTTATTGATTAGATCTTGCCAGGTTTTTAAAAAGTTCTGCACACATCCTCTTAGGTGAGAATTGAATTTTTTTCCAATTTCAAATAGTATATAACATCAGTTACCCACTGACTTAGAATAGTAGAGTTAGGATTCTCCCAGTTGAACAAGATAAGTCTACATGCCAATAGTGTAGCAAAGGTGATCACAGTTTGTTTGCCCTTCTCCACTTTAAGCCCAAGAAGAACACCAAACACATCTGTTAATGGGTTAGGAGGGACTGTGACACCAAGGCTGTCTGAAAGGCATTTAAAGATTTTTGTCCAGAATGATGTTAATTCGGCCCAAAACATGTGACCCAGTGAGGCTGGAACTTGATTGCAACATTTGCAGGTTGCATCTTGCCCTGGAAACATTTTGGAAAATTTTAAACAAGGCAGATGTGCTCGATATATAATTTTGAGTTGAATAATTGCATGCTTTGCACATATGGAGCTCGAGTGAATGCTCTGTAGTGCTACCTTACACTCCTTTTCCAATATGTTGAGTGAGAGAAACTTTTCCCACTGTCCTCTTGGATCTTTGAAAGGGAGGGACTGTAAACTGGTTTTATATATTACAGAAATGCTGTCTGAGTCCGCAAAACTGAGCAATATTTTTACAGCATAGAGGGAGGTGGGAGGTGAAGAAAATTGGGAAGGTTCTCTTTAACAAAGTTTCTAATTTGAAGGTATTGAAAGAAAGGTGTTGCTGGAAAGTTACATTTGGAATGTAATTGTTCATAAGATGCAAAGACGTTGTCTATGTACAGATCTCTAAGTGATTTAATCCCAAATGGTTTCCAGATATTAAAAACTGCATATGTTTGCGAGGGTAGAAAAAAGTGGTTTTCGTGCAGAGGTGCCACAGATAAAAGCTTCTCTATCTTAAAATACTTTCTACATTGGTTCCATATTCTCAGTGAGTGAAGCACAATTAGGTTGTTAGTATATTGCCGATAACTTGCATTTATTGGGGCACAAAGCAAAGAATATAAAGAAGTACTGCGGGATTTTATTTCTATTGCAGACCAAGCCTGAGTATGTTCATCTACTGTATTTGTGTCCATGTCCAGGTTTTTATAGTTTGTGTTGTAAGAGAGCCTTTTAACAAACAATAATAATGTCAGGTTTTTTAGGTTGAATCCACAAAACTTGACAACCGGGAACTGCATGATACTCACCTTTATACCTTTTACCCGGTGATGTAATGTGCTGCACACTTCCAGTTGAACTTACCTAGCAATGGCATAGGAACCATCAACAAAAAAAAAAACAAAACTGCAGTGTAAAGAGTTAGTAACATAAGTAAAAATGCTTTGACACATAAAAATTAATGTGACCAATGGATTTCTGGGTCTCACACACCCTTGAAATGACATACAAATTATTTTTAGAACCCCTAGGATGTTTCAATGACAATTTCAGATAAAAAATGTAACTTAACCATTGAAAAGATTCTCTCTTCATGAATCGTGTCAACCGATGGTGTAATTTAACTAAAAATCGATCAACGCACACATGTACCTCAACTTAAGTTATCAATAATGTACTCAGGCGAGTAGGTCTCGTCCGATGCGAGAGATGGACGTCTGAAGTGGAGCTCCGCTAGCAGTGGTGCTATTTTTCATATTATTTGCTTATTATTCTGAGTTATCCTGTATTTATCCAACCCGAGAGGGACCGCTACAGTATATGTAAACACATATAAACATGGCCAACAAGAAGGGGGGTCCGAAAGAATCGAAGACTAAAGCTACATCCAAGCTGCGATCAGCAAGCCCTAGTTCGAGATACGGCCTCTCAGAGACAGACCTGGATCAGATGGGCGAAAGTACAGACTCCTCGGGACCACGGTCCGCTACATCGTCGCCTGCTGAGAGCGAAAAGGGGAGCAAAGGTGCGATCGTGAGTGCAGATGTGGATAGCTCGCCGATTGGAGAGGATTACCTGAAACTGGAAAAGGCCGGGAGGTCCGCGGCTTCAGTTACGCAATCACGCGGGACTGGAGCAGCGGGGACACCGCTTCAGCAGAGTCTGCTGCTTCATCTACGGTACAAGAAGGCACATTTGAGCTATCTGAACTGAAAGTGTTGCTCGCTGACCTCAGGCAAGATATAAAGAAAAGCGAGAAGGCTAATGAGAAAGCAACGGCAAAGGCACATGAGAGACTGAAACAGGAGATGAAACAGGCCAATGAATGTCTGCGACAGGAAATCCAACAGGCAAATGAAAGGCTTCGTCAAGAGGTACAGCTTGAACTTCGACAGGTGCTGGGTAAAATTGAAGAGCGCATTGAGAAAAACTCGCTAAACTGAGCACGCTTGCTGATCGATTGGAGCATCTTAGTGAGACATTCACGAATCGGATCGAAATAGCCGAACATCTAGCTGCCAGTGCCGAGGAAAGAGCAGTAAATGTCAGTTGAATGTAAAAACTCGGAGAAAAACTTGGAGACAGACTGGCTGCTTTAGAAGATGGGAATAGAAGGTATAATGTCAGAATTGAAGGCTTGCCGGAGAATCGAGAAAGTTTAAACCCGGTGAAATTCGCAACTGAACTTTTTTCTAAAATAATCGGGGGCGACTTTAAAGCAGAATCTGAGATAGCAGCGGCTTACAGCGTCGCGGATCAAACACCGTCAGACCCGACCAAGATCTTTTATAGTCCGTTTTGAACGATTATCATTTAAGTTAGAGGTGATGGAACTCCTCAGGAAAAAAAGGAAGATATTATATATGAAGATTGCCAAATTCGCGTCTTCCCTGACTTCTCTCCAGCAACAGCTATCAAACGCCGCCTTCTATAATATTAAACAGCTGCTACGGCAAGCCAATGTCAAATACGGCCTCCTGTATCCGCAAAACTGAAAGTGGAATGGCAGGGCATTTCTATGTTTTCGCTAGCAAGGAGGAGGCAGAAAATGAGTTAAGAAAGCTGATCCGGACTATTCTGATACATAATTGTGAGTCATGGCGGTAAATGATAAAGCTAGGATTAATAATCTACTGTCTGATCTATTTGTTTTTAAAATACGGGTTTTTTATCAGCATATATTCTCATATTCTTATATTATTATTACTTACTTATTACTTATCATTACTTAGTATTACTAGGGCGCTAAATGTTTGTGTTTTATTGTGCTTAATTACGTTTTCCTCCTCTTTTTTCTTTTTTCTTTTCTAATTATTTCATGTGTACCCTAAATGAGACTGTTCAATATCATACCCTTGGTTTGCTGTTATTGCTATTACTGCATTAAGACTTGTTATGCTTGTTTTGGACACATCTTTAACACCATCACCTGGGTTTATTATCTGGGGATATCATCTTAATGCACTAAAATTGATGAAGATTATATGTATGTATGTATATATATATATATGTATATGTGTATATGTATATATATATATATATTAAGTGCAAAATTCTTTTCTTTCTTTTTCCTCTTTTAAAGACTATATTGGTAACAGATATCTCTATCTTTTAACCTTAAAGCGCCACTGCATGGGGGCTTGATGTGCTTTGGACGTGCTCTGTCTCTGGGTATGTCAGAGGACTGGGACTGCATGAAGTGGGTTTTAGCCTCACCTGGGGAGGCAAAAAGGGAGGGTGGGGGTTAAGGGGGGAAGAGAAAGAGAGCAGGCTTGATCTATATCTAATCTATCATCTCAATCTTTATAATTATAACTATCAACGTAATAATAAGCTGCATGGCAACAACTCTTGGGGGAATAGGAAATTAAGACCTAAACTATTTCACTTCCAGTTAAGACTATAATATGACACCAAAAACTCAGAATCAGTGTCTCCATGATGGGACAGTTAACTCGTAAGCTGGAATGTTAAAGGCCTGAATCACGAATTAAAGAGAAAGAAAGTACTTTCTCACCTAACAGGTCTAAATGCTAAAATAGTATTTTTACAGGAAACCCACTTACTAAGTAAGGATCAGTTCCGGCTGCAAAAGACTGGTCTGGCCAAATGTTCCATTCTAGTTTTACAAAGAAAACTAGAGGGGTGGGAATTCTCATACATAGAACAGTACCATTTGTAGCATCAGATGTAGTATTGGATCCTGAAGGGAGATATGTGATGGTCATGGGAGACTTATCTAACTGTAAAATGATTTTGATAAATGTTTATGCACCTAATGTTGATGATAAGGAATTTATACAAAATTTATTTGCATCCATTCCCAATCTGAACACTCATAAACTTATAATGGCTGGGGACTTTAATTGTGTTCTAAATCCACTTTTAGATAAGACTTCCTCCACAGGGGAACGCAACTAACACCGCAAAGATAATTACAAAGTTTATAACTGATCACAACTTATCAGATCCCTGGAGGTTTTAAACCCAAATTCAAGAACATATTCTTTCTACTCACCAGTACATCATTGCTACTCAAGGATTGATTACTTCTTTATAGATAATAACTTCTTGCCTAAGATTAAATCTTGTAAATACGATGCTATTGTTATTTCAGACCATGCTCCGATGATCTTGGAGCTGAAATTACTAAGCCCCATACACTCACCCGCAGATGGCGTCTCAATCCGCTTCTATTAGCTGACGAGAATTGTACTGAATTTATATCCAAACAAATTGAATTCTTTCTAGAGACAAATACATCCCCTGAGATCTCTGCAGGAACACTCTGGGAAACTCTTAAGGCCTTCTTAAGAGGACAGATTATCTCATATCTTTCCCACAGAAATAAATCCGAAGCGAAGAAAGTAGCAGAGATAAAAGCGAAATTACTAAAATAGATGAAGAACATGCCAGACTACCAAGCGAGACTCTACATAAGAGGAGGCAGGCTCTACATTCAGAATTAAACCTCTTGACAACTAAAGAAACCGAACAACTAATTTACAAATCCAGACATCATTATTATGAACATGGAGAGAAAGCTAATAAGCTTTTAGCGCAACAAATTCACAAGCAAGAAGTGCGCAACGCAATCTCGTAATTACTAACACGAATGGAGATAAAATCATCGAACACAAAAATATAATGTGCACTTTTAGAGACTACTATAAATCCCTATATACTACTGAGTTTAAAGAAGACAATATACAATCTAATGCATTTCTGGATAAATTACAGATACCACAAATTGACGCTATTAGTGTGGAGGAGCTCGATAAACCTCTGTCATTATCAGAATTACTGGATGCTATAAAGTCACTCCAAGGTGGAAAAGCAGCAGGCCCTGATGGCTAACCCGCAGAGTTTTACAAGAAATTCTCCGCTCAGCTAGCTCCCTCCTATTAGCAACATTTACAGAAGCCAGAGATAACCAATCTCTTCCACAAACCTTTCGCCAAGCACTAATCACTGTCTTTCCAAAACAAAATAAGGACTTATTACAATGTGCATCATACAGACCAATTTCACTTCTGAATAACGACGTTAAAATACTCTCTAAAATCATAGCTAGAAGGATGGAGAAAGTGCTCCCTCAATAATATCACAAGACCAAACTGGATTTATTAGGGGCCGACACTTATCTTCAAATCTTGACGCCTGTTTAATGTAATATACTCACCAACTAAATCAAACACCCCAGAAATATTATTATCATTGGATGCAGAAAAGCATTCGACATGATTGAATGGAAATACCTTTTACTATTTTGGAGAAGTTTGGGTTTGGCCCAACATTTGTGCATGGATTAAATTACTGTATACTAACCCAGAAGCTTCAGTTTGCATCAATAACATTTGCTCAGACTACTTTAAACTAGAACGTGGCACAAGACAAGGATGCCCTTTGTCACCACTGCTGTTTGCAATTGCCATTGAACCACTGGCAATACATTGTCGAAATACTGATCAGATAAAGGGGATTAGCAGAGAAGGACTGGAACAGAAAATCTCATTATATGCAGATGACATGGTACTGTATATATCGGACCCAGAAAATTCTGTGCCTGCAGTCTTAGCAGCACTCACAGAATTTCAAAAGCTCTCTGGTCTCAGAATTAATCTGAATAAAAGTGTACTCTTTCCGTGAATTCGCAAGCATATAATATTAGATTAGACACCCTTCCTTTTATCATTGCAGAACAGTTTAAATACCTCGGGGTAAACATCACAAGTAAACATAAAGCTCTTTATCAAAAAATTTCGTCGTCTGTATGGAAAAAATTAAACAAGACTTGCATAGATGGTCAACCCTTCATCTCACACTAGCTGGAAGAATTAACACTGTTAAGATGAATATTCTTCCTAAGCTCCTTTTTTTATTTCAAAACATACCAATATACATTAATAAATCGTTCTTTAAGCAATTAGATTCAACAATAACCTCATTTATTTGGAATTCTAAACATCCACGCATCAAAAGAGCGACCCTACAAAGACAAAAGGCAGAAGGCGGCATGGCTCTACCTAACTTCCAGTTTTATTACTGGGCAAATATACAGTCGATAAGAACCTGGACACAAATAGAAGAACATACACAGGCATGGACCGCAATAGAAGTAAAATCCTGCAGTACTTCTTTGTATTCCTTGCTTTGTGCTCCAATAAACACACGTTATCGGCAATACACTAATAACCCAATTGTGCTCCACTCACTTAGAATCTGGAACCAATGTAGAAAGCATTTTAAGACGGAGAAGCTTCTTTCTGTGGCACCCTGCAAAAGAACCACCTCTTTCAACCCTCACAAACATATGCAGTTTTAATATCTGGAAAAATTTGGAATTAACTTGCTTAGAGACCTTTATATAGACAACGTCTTTGCATCCTATGAACAATTACGTTCCAAATTTAACATTCCAGCTACAAATTTCTTTCACTATCTTCAAATCAGGAACTTTGTTAAACAGAACCTTCCAGATTTTCCTCATCTTGCACCCTCATCCACGCTGGAAAAATTATTGCTCAATTTCAAGGAGTTAGACTCCATCTCTACAATATATAAAATCCTTTTACAATCCCTTCCTTTCAAAGATCCAAGAGGACACTGGGAAAATGACCTCTCAATTAATATATCAGAAAAGGAGTGGAAAGTAGCAATGCAGAGAATTCACTCAAGCTCCATATGCAAAGCATACAATTATACAACTCAAAATTATATATCGAGCACATCTGTCTCGACTAAAACTCTCCAAAATGTTTCCAGGGCATGATCCAACCTGCGAACGTTGCAACCAAGCCCCAGCCTCACTAGGTCACATGTTCTGGGCCTGCTCCAAATTAACATTATTCTGGACAAAAATTTTTAATTACCTCTCAGACAGTCTTGGACTCACAATCCCTCCTAACCCATTAACAGCTGTGTTTGGGGTTCTTCCAGAGGGTCTTAAAGTGGAGAAAGACAAACAAACTGTGATTGCATTCACTACACTGTTGGCACGCAGACTTATTCTGATAAACTGGAAGAACCCAAACTCTCCTCTTTTAAGTCAGTGGGAAACTGATGTGTTATATTATTTAAAATTGGAAAAAATCAAATACTCAGTTAGAGGATCTGTGCAGACTTTTTCAAAACATGGCAAGATCTAATCAGTAATATTTTGAAATGATTTTATAAAGCACAGAGAATTTGTTGATTTAGGTATTTTTAAAAGCCTTAAATTTTACACCGTTTGGCTTGCTCTCTCTCTCAAGGGTGGGGATCGATCTGTTCTTAGCATAATTCTTTTTTTTTTTGTAAAACTTGATTGCTATGTATTGATTGTAATAAAATTAATAAATAAATTAAAAAAAAAAAAAAAAAAAATAATGTACTCAGGCTAAGACACTAATTTTGAGTGATGTCATCAAGCGTCTTACTTGGTCGTTTGTTTTGGAATTGTCACATATCAAACCATATTAAACAATTCATTATTAATCATTCATAAAGTATGGGAATTATTCCTAATCCTTTTATAGCAGTATTGAGAGTTTTATTGCACCTAATCTTATCATGAAATGGAAAAACATTAGAAAAAAATAAATTTTACATCCAAGAAACTGTCCATAGCATTATTAATTTATATAAAGAATTTATTATTATTTTCTTTAAAGGATAAGTTCAGTGTTTTTCAAGTAAAAGTTACTTCTGCACAAACATGCTAAAAAAGCATTTGCCATGTAAAATTGCATTCTAAAGTTACCCACTTTTTACATTATTGGCTATTGGGCATGGACCTTAAAAACTTGCCAAATACATTAAGTTTTTCAACCCAACTCATAAATATTAATATATAATTACATGGTTTTACTTATTCTCAGTTAATTTCAGAAATATTTGCACATTATGTTTTTCTCAACACTATAATTAAGTACCCACTTTCATCACCAAATTCACGTTATTGCCACATGTTATTTTCAATGCTACAAATTATGTCACACTTCCCAGGAGTTTTTTCTACATTTGTTCAATTTCTGCCGAGTTTGTGTTGTGGGAACAGTCTTATCGTGAGTGAAAGACATGCAGAAGAATTTGCATTGCTTCCATGGAAACCTACTTGTCCAACTTATGTAAACTGACAAAACAATGCTTGTATTTCCAACCGGGAAACAATGTGGTCATTGCTACTTACTGCCCTACTGTTTCAGCAAGTGCTACAGTATATCATCTATGAGATGCAGGCCACTCTGCCCTATTCATAGCTCAATCTACTGACCAGTCATTGTATAAGGAAGTCTCAAGTACTGTCACTACTTTCAAAGAAAGACTTTGAAAAGACCTACAAAAAAGACATACAAAGTAGCCTCTTTTCCAGTGATATCAGAATATATACTGGAACGTCATGTCAGCACATTTCAGTCCAGTTTGAGAACAAATGAATATTTAATATGCTATTCTAAAAACAAAAATACAATAAATAGAACTGTGTAACTACATTTTTTATGAGATACTCTTAGGTTAATCTTCATCCTTAACCATGTCACAACTCCTAGGTTAATGGAAACTGGAATGCTGAAAAATTCATAGCCCTGGTAATGGAATAATCTAATAAAAATGTAGTTGTTTGGAGTTTATTAGAAAAATTAATAAACTTGGTCCCTTCTGGAAAGAGAGAGTTTGACCAAAGGGCGCTAAGTAAGCTAAGGCTGCCACAAGACAGAATATTTTAATATTTTAATATTAGTAATGTCTGTGATTTATGTGATCTTGCAGATAAAGCGTTTGAACTTAGTTCAAAAAGTCTGCTCACTTGCTAGTTCTCCAACAGTGAACATTTTGGAAAAAAAATAATATTGCATATTGTTACAGATTAAAACAGGTACATAAATAAATGTGCATGAATGTTTGTGTTAAATATTAACCATTGAGCTGGTTGAGTTCATAGAGGATACTAAACTGGTTAGAATGGCAGATAGATAGAATAAGCCAAATCATTACAAATGGACCAGGACATAATTTAAACTTTGGAACAGTTGTGGCAAATTTATCTCATGTAAATAAATTTCATAGGAAGTAAAAATGTTACTTTTAAATATACAATGAAAGGTTTCGAACCTGAAAGTACACCTTACGAAAAGAACCCTGCAGTCATACTGGACATGTCACTGTCTACTTCCATCCAGTGTACAGATGCTGCGAGGTAAAGTCAAGGGATGTTATGTATGAACTAAATAATGCACCAGTGAAACCTTGTCTGGGAGTTTTGGTCTTCCTGCTACAACAATGACATAACAGCACTAGAGAAAGTCCAGAGAGGAGTGACTAAGTAAGTTGATTCTAGGACTGAGAGATATGAGCTACTAGATGTGAAGTTTTATAAGACAATGGGAATCATTTAGAGTGCTGTAAGTTAATCGGTTATATCAGTATCAGAAGTACTATGTAACTAAGTTCTTTGCTATATACAACATTTGTCGGTTTTTACCAATAACCAATATTATTGGCAGGCCATGTGGCATAGTGGTTAAGGCTTTGGGCCTAGGATTCAAACCCTGAGGTTATGGTTTTAAATCTTGCTACTAACACTGTGAGGCTATGAGAAAGTCACTACACCTGCCTTTGCTCCAGTTGGAAAAACAAAAGAAATGTAACCAAATGTTATCTCAAATGTTCTAAGTCACCTTGGGTAAAGGTGTCAGTCAAATAATAAAAAATAACACTATACACTATTTTCCATTAGTAAAACATTCCTGCATTTTCGAGTAACTGGACTTTTGTCTATGGTAATTGTAAAACATAATTTTACTGGAAAGTGTATACTTTTGAAATGAAATGGCCAACCATTAGGACTAATGTGAAACTTAAGAATACTTTGTTGTCACTGTTAGATGTTACAATTTTCATTTTTTTATATCATTCACTCAGTTATTTATTTTTGTGAATTTTCGTTAGTGTATTTTTGAGATTTGGGGGTATTTAGTTTTTATATTGTATATTGAAATATCCTATCTTAATGGGTACCTACTGCCCTAGATGTACTATTCTGCCAAATGCCAGCTTGTTAACTAAATGGGAACTAGCGTTTTTGTTGATGAGTTACTGAGTGAATGCGTGAGTGAGCCAGTCAGTCAGTCAACTTTATGCCTGCCTTATATATACAGTAATCTGTTAGTTAACAAAGTAGATACATTTCGAGAAACTACTTTGTTATGAGAAACTTTGTTTTCAGAGGTAAAATTAAAATGGGCTGAATAGGGATGTGTTTTTACACTATGAAATGAAAATGCCTCATGGGCTGGACGGACATCCCGGCCAGGAAGGAAACAAGAAGACCCGGAAGGAAGCATATGAGAAGATGGATGGACAGCCCACATAAAAGAAAAGATATTGCTGGGGCTGCCCGGGGTTTGTCTCCTGCCTTGCGCCCTATGTTGGCTGGGATTGGCTCCAGCAGACAACCGTGACCCTGTAGTTAGGATATAGTGGGTTGGATAATGGATGGATAGATGGATATTGCTGGGGAGTTTTTATTCCCCTAGTACGCTAGATGACAGCAGTCCCAGATATCCATGCCCAGTGGGTAGCCAGCAGGGCATGCCGGGAAATGTAGTCCAGCAGGGCAGCCCCTGTTAGACAAGTTCCCTGTTATAATGGACTTCTGTGTGACCTGGAAGTGCTTCCATCAGGCAATCGCCCTGCCACTGGAAGTACTCCTGGGTCTATAATAAAAGGGACCGCACTCCCTTATCCAGGCAAGTCAGAGCTGGGAAGCAGAGAGGCAACACTTGATTGGAGGAGGGCAGTGCGGTGGTAAGAGAATTATAGTAGCGAGACAGAGACCTGTATTTTATGCTTATTGTTATATATTTGAGGAAATTTGGTTAATAAACAACCTTTATTTGAACCCGGGACTATGCTTCTGTGTTCGTGTCAAGGCTTAGGCTTGTTGACGCCCAGATTTCCATCACAGAAAATAATACTTGTATATAATGAACACAAACTGAAATTTCTTCTGAATGAGGCAAAAAACATAAATTTTTGAAAAATTGATCTATTGTTGTTTGGATTTACTTGTTAATTTAACACAGAATTCTAGCACTTTGTAATTTTCTTTTTTTAATATTTCAAAACAACCATGAGACAACACGAAGCTTTCTGTTATTTCTTCACTTTCTTGTGATTTCAAATGACTAAACAAATGTAATGCTTTCTGTTGAATTATTGCACGAGAATGAGTTATATGCCATTGCGACATATCATCAGTCCAAAGACTTTACCATTTCCTCCATTTTATTCTGTTGTGGAACTGTGTGTGTGAGTTAATTTTGATACGGTGACATTAATGAAGTTTTGTATGGACTTTTGAATTTTATCTGAGTTGAGTTATAGATGCTGCTACATTGCACTTTTTTTCTCAGGCTTCTCCAGTATTACTTTAGGGACCATCAAAATGCAATGCTATTTTGGAGAAAGTCAGGAAATAGGATTGATGAACTTTGTTGGGCTAAATGGCCTGTTCCCATCAAAAGTCCTCCAATGTTTTAATGATTCTAGAGTTGAGTATGTAGTTTAAAGATTATAGTAATTTCACAGAAGAGAGAGAAAGAGAGATGGATAGTTTAGAGGGAGTGAAGATAAAGGAATGGGAAACGTTTTATATTCAAATTTGTTATTCAAAGTAGCATGAAGCCACCATAGTAGGTATTGCTTGATTCTCTTCAATTTTGATGCTTCCAGCCAAAAGGGTGAATATGTGCAACACTGTCACGCACACGCGCATAGGGAGTCGTGGAAAGACCCAACGCACAGCGTAATATATGGTGCCGGGGACAAAGGCGGGGTACTAACCTCTCTTTCTTTATTTCTGCAGAAAGAAAGAAGCAATGCCACCATGAATACGCCAGGACTCCCTAACCATGCACTGCAACTTCCGCATTCTTTCTTCCTTTCAGTTCCATCTCTGATGACACCATGACTCCCATACATTACATCAGTTCCTTCCCAGCATTCCATCTGTGTCTTTCTAGTCCCACATCATAAAATGTTCCCATTAATCATTACAAGGTGTCTGTTGTACATGTATATATAAACACTGACCGAATTTCAAAAGCTTTACAGTATACGGGGCCGGAAAACCTCAAACCTTTATGCTGTGTGTGTTTATTTCTTTCAATCACATGCACTTTAAAAAACAGAGGTTGACTGTGGCTCAGTAGCTTTGTAAAGGTGTGCCTCTAATGTTTATGGCCGACTTTGTCTTAATACTGTAGACAGTGGTGTAGCAATGGATTGTGCAGATTGTACAAAGCACAGGGGCCTACGAGCTTAGGGGGCCAACTCGGGCCATATAGATATAGATTTTTTTTTTTAATTATTAATAACTTAAATCACTTGCACAGTTCATTGCGTTATTAATTCACAGTTTCAGGGATATGTTTGCACCATCAACAGGCAAGTCCAATCCAATCCAAGATGATATTACATATTTGGCAGGCCTACAATTTACATGAATTTAGACATTGGGATTTTGGAGGCTCGTAACCTAATTGGAGGCACAGCACATCGTAGTCCGCCTTACAGAGAAGTGCACATTCCCAAATTTGGCGACCTTTGGCATGCTATAGCGGATGTGAACAGAAGAAGTTTTGAAGGACCTCACATGAATAGTGTAAATATACATTATTACTGTAAATAATTGTTACATTTGTACTTTGATTGGATGTCAACAGTTCTCAAAATTTTAACTCGTAAATGGTAAATCATAGCAATTCTGTTGTTAAGTTGTGGTCCCTATTAGTTGGAATATTTGAACAATTGGACAGTTTTTATACACTTGCCATACGATGCCATGTTGGCCAGTAGCAGCAGAATCCGTCAAACATTATAAGAATTGTGCTGCTAAACATAAGGTACACCTGCAACAAGAATTGTAAAACGCTAAGCTTACCAAGATTTCGACACCTCAAAACTGAGCAAGGGCCAGTGGTAGTAACTGTGAATGCGGATCCTGGTGAATCGTCAAAATCGTCACAAGCAGATTATGCAGTGAGTGAAATGGTTGCAACTACCGGGTCTGGAAGTAGCAATACAACGGCTTCAGATGAGGTGCTATATGCTGAAACTGTTCAAAATGGAGAAACTACTAAAGACAAACAATCTATATATATGACCAAGCAATTTCCTACCGACAATGGCAAATTTCTAGGAACCATTGACACCTCACTTTATGTTGTCAATTTTCTCAGAACTTGTGTAAAACAGGTCGACTGTGAAGTAGTATCCTGTCAGTCGGTGTTGTCATTTTAATTTGTTACAAACTGAAATTGCTTCATTTTATTACACAGAACAGTGTCTACATTCTAGCTTACATTACATTTTTATCCTCTTCTTTCACAAAGTTGTCTTGGAAAAATAAGCGGGTCCACATTTTACATATACTACATGTATGTACAAGTACTGCTTCCCACGCCTCCCACATTCCATTCCCACAATTTATTTTATTTTTGCTAACTTACAGTTGCTGTAAAAAAGCGATTTAAAAAGTTGTTACAAATTCCATTTAGAGACCCGGTTTGTTTGTCACCAACGTGTGATGTGATATTATTGCAGACACCACTGCCCATTCGACCTCTAGTTGCAAATGAATTACCAACAGTTATGCTGGACAGGAGGGGCCCACCTCAGGGCTCTGCACAGGGGCCTACAGCAAGATAGCTATGCCCCTGACTGTAGATGTTTCTTTATTACAAATGTTTACAATTATTTAATTAATATGGAATAGTCTTTTCAAGCTACTGTAAAGAGTTACGACTTCCTTTGAAGCTGGCATGTACATTTTGTCAAGATTTTTATTATTATTTTTAGATCAATTAAAAATATTTTTATACGGTATTTACAATTCAAACATCTGTTCATTTATTGTTGTGGCAATTCTGTATCACAAATATTAAACCAATACATGAATTTATTGTTTTATTATTTTGTTTGTTTATTATGTTGCAGTAGCATGAAGTTTCTCAGATGGCTTCTTGCTTTGTTGTTAGTGGAAGGGTCCTGGAAGATCTTTGCTCAAAAACATCTTTTCTTGTTGTTGTTGATGGAAGAGTCATCTCAATAGAGGCTGAAAGTATGCAAATGACAATTTTTAGTTTGTAAATGATATCTTAAAGCCATATTTCTATAGTACGACAGTAAACATCAATTAAACATTCAATACATAGCAAAGAAAGCTGAGCCATCCTTATTGTTGTCCATGAAAAAACAGTGGAACATATTAACTCACACCATATTAGTCTTAGGAAATGTTAAAAGTGTTTCTTGGGAGTATTTACAGAATAAAATGCAGACACACCCTAATTTAAACACTGTACCGGGGCAAGAAGAAAACCATTAAGATGTGAAAGATAACCTCATGATCACACAGAAAATGTGTAAGTTTCACACAGTACTCAAGCTTGTGAGGCAGCAGCACTATACACTCCACTACCACAGTACACCCCAGCAGCATAGTCATGTAAATAAAAGACACAGTCTGTGTGTGCATAATTCAAAAACTTTTTAATATAAGCATGGCAATATGCATGCATAGTGTCACATATGTGCACCTTGGAGACACCTTAAAAGTCCTGGTGGTGGTAATTCCTTGCTAATCCACAGGGTGGTGCTGTATTCAAACGCTTCTTCTCTTCCTCCTCCTGTAGATCAGACAATTGAGAAATTCACCACCTCTGACATCACCTTCAGTGTTCCTGCCTGGCCTGCATTTAACTGGAAGCGTCGTCATCTTGGATAGTCTAATCTGAGACTCGTGTTCTTAGAGAAGTTATTTTTTTGCTGAAAAGCTTCAATATATTTTGCCTTTACAATATACAGGGGTCCAGGTGTCACCCCATATCTTTGTCTTGTCTTCTTGTACAATAGATAGGTGAAGCTCAATGTTCTCCAGATCTGTTATTTAGAAAATGACGAGTTCACATATGCCTATACAAATATATAGAGCTGAATTTGTTATATTTTGAAATATATATGATTAATAAAGAGTATTTCTAAAATAATTAATGAAGGAAATAATGAAGATATTAAACCTTAATCCTTCAGAGTTGTTAAATACAGTAAGTATTTACTTAGGCTCAACTGTCACTCTTTATTTGGAAATTAAATTTTTTCCTTATCAAGACATGTGCCCTAATGCCAGATGAGAATCCTGAATATTAATTGCATTACATAAATTTATTAATCCCAACTTTTTTATTGCGTCACATTTAATAAAAATCTCTTATATATGAACACACTCTGTGTGTCTCATATAGTAAATAAAAGGAACAAAAATTATTGATAAGCAATACAAACTGAACTGAAACTCAGGAGTCAATATGAAAATGTTGACAGAGAGAAGATTTACTCACCTACAGAATATTTCAAGTTTTTGGAATTTTAGAATTTCAACAGGCGTCTGGCCGTTAAATTGTAATATGTAAATGTGTCTGGAAAATTTACATGAGCCATACTTTGCCATGAAACAGGATAATTAAAATCTCCATTACTTTGTTACTGTGCTGACTGTAATAACTGAAAAAGCTTCTTGATTACATATTTTTATTCCTTGTATTTCTATTTAATTTTAAAGAGCTACTAAAATGCTGAAATTAAGGTGTTCAATGAGCATAAATGACTGTCAAAATCAAATTTTAAATACAGAAGGAAATAGCTTGTGGAATCCATACTTTCCTTATGGACAATTATATGTGGATTATTCCAGAGTGAGAAATAAAAATGATTTATGCATTTTGTGTCTGAATGGATGCAAAAAATATATTGTTTCCAAAGAAAATGTGTAGTTTTTAGTGTTATTATATTTCCCCATGGCTAACATAAATGTGACATTATCAGATCAAGCCCATTAATGATGAGCATTTCTGCTTGTGTAATTATAAACTTTGCAGTGTAATAATGTAATTTTTTCATGCAAACATATAATAAATCATTGTAATCATTGTCAATGACAAAAAGACAACATAAACCGTGCATGAGCATTCATAGGTACATACATTGTGAAAAGGTTACTTTATCATCAGAGTCTTTCCCAGTAAAAAAGTAAATAAAATGTATTGCTCCAAAAACTGTAAATATGCTGGTAGGTCCACAGAGAACTTGCACAGTGGGGCAGATAAACAACTACATTATATGTACTACATTCTCCATTTTTAGTTTCTTGATTATATATTGATTGACTTGTCATATTGCAAGAAAAACCAAGTTATATTTAACAAAAACATAAAGTCACAATAGATACACATAATACATAAAATACTCAGTGTAGTGACAAAACAGAATACAACTTAAGCAACTGCATTCAGTAATGCCTAAAATGTGTGTTATTAAACAGCCCTTAAGCATGATCTTGAATGTGGCTGTCAAGGAAGGATTCAGAGCAGAGCCTTGGCTTATATGTCATATATACAATTTTCTATCACCCATGTGAAAAATTAATTGCCCCCTAAATGTAATACTTGCTTATGCCACCTTCAGAAGAAACAACTGCAATCAGTCATTTCCGGTAACAGGAGACAAGTCTTTGGTATCACTGTGGAGAAATTCTGGCCCACTCTTCACTAGTGAATTGTTTCAATTTACTCACATTGGAGAGTTTTTTGACAATGAACTGCCCATTTATGGTCTAGCCATAATATCTCACTGTAACTATTCAAATGAGGACATTGACTAGACCACTCATAAACCTTAATTTTTTTCAGGCTATTCTGAGGTGGACTTGATCTTATGCTTTGGGTCATTGTCCTACTGCACAACCCAATTGCACTTGAGCTTCAGATCATAGGCTGATGACATCCTCCTTCAGTACTTTCTGGTAAAGAACAGAATTCATACTCCCCTCAATTATGGCAAGTCACTCAGGCCCTGAAGCAGCAAAGCATCCCACTATTACCTCCTTGTTTGGCTGTAGGCATGATGTTTGTATTATGAAAAGTTGCTTTAGCTTTACACCAGATGTAACCGGACTCATGTCTCCCAAAATGTTGCACTTTTGACTCATCAGTCCACAGAACATTATTCTAAAAGTGTTGGGATTAATCAAGGTGCTTTTTGGTAAATGATAGTCAAGCCATTGTTTCTCATAAGCATGCGGTTTTTTGCCTTGCAACTCTGCCATGGATACCATTTTTGCCCCATGTCTTTCTAATGGTGAAATCATGCTGACATATAACTGAGCTGAGAGAGGCATGCAGTCCCTTAGATGTTCATCTGGGTTCTTCTATGACTTCTTGGATTAGTTTTCTATGCAGTCTAAGCTTGGTATAGACTGGCCACTCTTGAGAAGAATTACCAGTGTTCCAAGTTTTCTCCATTTGAAGAGAATGGTTCTCCCGGTGGTTCACTAGAGCCCCATGGTTTTGGAGATTGCTTTGTAATCATTTTCTGGCTGATATATTCCAGTAACTTTCTTTTTTAGGTCTTCTCGACTTTCTTTTGATTGAGGCATGGTGTTCCACTTGTTGAGACCTTTTGACCAACTTCACATTGCTGGAAAGGTTCTATTTAAGTGATGCTTAGATTCAATAAGGCTGGCAGCAATCAAGTTTAGTTAGTGCCTAGTCTAATTTAGCCTGCTGTCATTTAAAATTGGTTCATTGGGTGACAGAGTGACGACAGGGGCAATTACTTTTTCACATGGGTGATATTGGTGTTGGTGAACATTTTTCTCTTAAATAAATCAAATGATCACTTAAAAAACAGTATTGTGTTTACACAGGCTGTCTTTTTGTATTATTGTATTGTATGTGTTTGGAGAAACAATTGTTAATGAATAAGCAAAAACAGAGGAAATCAATAAGGGGGAAAATACCTTTTTACTGCATTGTATAATATAACAAGTAATGTCACGTATCATAATGAGGGACTTTAGTCTCCATGCTGTCTGCACAATATGGAGTCTAGCATCCCTTTGAAGTGAAATAACTACACTGACATGACTCCTCAAGTGGTTCTTGTCAGGGTGGTCTTTACTATGTATTTTATACAGAACTCTCATTCGGAACCATTTGAAAAGCTGGGTAATTACACTCTCAACTGCGTCCCCTCCACTTATGTTAATATAATTATACATAAAGGTATAGAAAGATGCTCACCAGAAAGTATTAGAGGTGGTCTGGTTTATTCAGAATTCACGTAAATACTACCTTATTTCTTATTGCATAATTTCTGATAAACTATAAAATCTTGGACAGGTGGTCAGAGAATGGATCACTCTGCCTCATTTTTCCATTGAAGTCTCATCTTTGTTAATGCTTTAATCATATCTGAAGCTCACCTTTTCCTCTGCACCCACAATACTAATACAATATGTGATCCATGGCCAGCCATTCATCCCAGCCAATACCCCAAGGCCACCAGAGAGAGCCCTCCATGCGACATGGAAATGCCCCAAATTCCAGCAGGGCATCATGGACTGTGGACTTTTCCTGTACAGCCCTGCTGGATAACCAGGGGTCACTGCAGGGAGACCCAGGGACTACTACTTGCCCTACGCCCCGGAAGTACATACGAGTCACATGGACAAGAGGAATGACGTACTTCCGGTGTGAAGAAAAGGACTTTTTATCTTACCCGGAAGTGATAAGGAATCATGAACTGAAGGATGGGAAACACTTCTGGGTCACGAACTATAAAAGGACTGTGGGAACTCCCAGACTACGAGCTGAGCTGGGTCGAAGGGTGGCAACGCGTCTGGGAGTGGAGGATTGGTTTATTGTAGTATATTGTATAAGTTATGAGTATAATGGAGAGGAGGGTGCTTTGTTCACTGTGAATTATTAATAAAGTCAACATTTGGACTTTTACTTTGTGTTTTACGTCTTGGTCAAGGGTTCCAGGGAGCGATAGTGCCCCCTATCTGTCACAGTGGCATAGTCGGCAGGATTCTTTGGCCATCGTTTTGGCAGAGGACCTATACACAAAATTTCTGTGGACAGAGAACCCCGAGAAGACAATATTCGGACACACAGTAACAGCGCCGGAACCTACCTTCACCAAGTCTGATATGGGGAAGAAGAAGGGCAAACAGAACAACACCAGCGGAAGAGCCACGCTCATAATGGCTGACGCTCGGGAGGAGTTACAGAGTGGCTTCCGTCCGGAGAAACATCTGGGGACAGACGATCGCTCTGGGGTACGTGCCGGGAATTCCATCAATAATCCATTTAAAATAACACACTTTGGCCCGTGCATGTACCTTGGAGATGATCACCTGGAGGCTCCGCGGGAGGAAGGATACTTTCCCGAAGACAGTGGCACGCTCCTGTTCGAGCTGACGAGCATTAAAGAGGACTTCCGCATGTTGGCGGCCGACGAGGGACACGTGATCGACCCCGGTGTGTTCTGGGAAGGAGGAGTACCGTGTCCCGCTGTTTGCGCCTTCGTTTGCGAAGAAACGGACTTGGACTGTCCGAAGGGGAATGGGGAGGCGAGCGAAGCACCGCTCACCCCGCAAAAAGGTAAGGAAGGCCGGAAAATGGCTGTTCGATTCACTGACAAATTGACACAGGTGGATCGCAGTCAGTCAAAGATGGCGGCCCGGTCCTCCCAAAAGATCTCCAATTCCCAGAAGCCTCCATGAAGCCCATCAGAGCACGTGCCGACAGCGGACGTGCTCATTGGTTCCCGGCTGGCTATTAAGGCAAACAAGGAAGTAAGCCTACCTCCGGCCGAAATAATTAACTCTTTTAATGTGCAGGAACTCGAGAAACTAATCGAGCCCGTGCAAGATATTTTGCAGATACTGACGCCGATAAAGAAGATCGTCGGAGAACTGGGAGAGACGGTCAAAGTGCCAATACGGAAGGTAGATAAGTACCTGCGGCGATTAGGCCAGGAGCCTCCTGTATTATTTGATTTGGCGGTACAGGTGAGTAATACCGGTACTGTATATAATGAAATAGGGACGCAGTGTGATCCGGGCCCGCGTTTAATAAGTAGCGGGTGTCAAGTCACTGCGATGCCTACAAAAGACAGTGGGACAATGACAGAGTGGTCGGGGGAAGAGCCAATCGAGCAGCTGGATGGTGCTGTCTCTCAGAGTGATTCGGTCCTGAAGACCTCGACCCGTGTTGCAAATAAATTAAAGGGCATACAGACAGTAAAAGGGCTTTCTCTCTCCCATAGAGAGACTCAAACTGTAGACTAGCCCCAGAGTAAAAAGGAGATCCCAATTGAGACAAAGGGGTCTCCTGATAAGATAAAACAGGGAACTGAAAGCTCAAGGGCAGCTGGTGAACACTCTTCAGTGAGGAAAAGGGCGGAGCCAGAAGTTCCAAAGTGTTTTCAGTCCCGCCGAGGGATACGAACAAGGGGAAGGCGGCTGTGTTATGAATGCCGCAGGCCAGGCCACATATGGCGAAATTGTCCTCAGAGGACACGGGATAGGATGACTCATTTATTTAATGTTCCCCCTAGGTTCTCCCGGGAATATTCAGAACGTTGCAGACGCCCGACTAATGAAACCTCTTGGAGGAAGATGTCCCTCGAGGGCTGGCCGCTTCAAACCATGGTTCTTTGCTGGGTTGGGGTTCAGTACTGTGGTCCATGGCCAGCCATTCATCCCGGCCATTACCCCAAGGCCACCAGAGGGAGCCCTCCCTGAGACATGGAGATGCCCCAAATTCCAGCAGGGCATCATGGACTTTGGAGTTTTCCTGTACAGCCCTGCTCAATAACGTCAGGACCACCAGGGGTCACTGCAGGGAAACCCAGGGACTACTATTTGCCCTACGCCCCGGAAGTACGTACGAGTCACATGGACAAGAGGAATGACGTACTTCCGGGGTAAAGAAAAGGACTTTTTATCTGACCCGGAAGTGATAAGGAATCATGGACTGAAGGATGAGAAACACTTCCGGGTCACAAACTATAAAAGGACTGTGGGAACTCCCAGACGACAAGCTGAGCTGGGTGGAAGGGTGACAACGCGTCTGGGAGTGGAGGATTGGTTTATTGTAGCTTATTGTATAATTTATGAGTATTGTGAAAAGGAGGATGCTTTGTGCACTGTGTATTATTAATAAAGACAACATTTGAACTTTTACTTCGTGTTTGACGTCTTGGTCAAGGGTTCAAGGCAGCGATAGCACTCCCTATCTGTCACAAATGCTAATACCAATTCAGCCTCTTATTGACATTAATTTTCTTGTTTTTTATTATGTTTTTAAATGATCTTATTTTAGGCTTTATTATGCTTTGATTCTTTTATTTTTCATATTATTCTTTAGGACAATACGAACAATTAAAAGCATTACATTAAACAATTATTGTTTATTTATTTATAGATCAACTGATTGATTAGATTTTGTCTCCATTTTTGCAGGTGCCAGGCCATACAATTTGATGGATGTCAGCTCTATGAAAAGTCAAATAAATGTATGTGAAATGAATATAATTAATCTAAAGTAGGTTCATTCTCAGTGAAAAGGATCAAAACACGAAAACAATCAAAATGATTTGACTGAACCTTCTTACGCACTCTGCAGAGCTAAAGGCAGGCAGTTTTGTGCCGTGCAAAAAAGGCTTAAGCTATCAAAGAATTCTTTTCTTATTATGATAATTGTATGCAATTATTGTTAAAGAGCTGTCTGTGTAGAAATTTGCATTTATGTAAGAGTCTTTTTACTGCGTAACTTTCATCTAGGTGCACAGAAGAAAGTGGATGTAATTTAAAGTGGCAGATCAGAATTTGAATAGCACCAGTCAGGTGGCAGCATAAGAGTGTAATAGGACATATGGTGTGTCAAATGAAGCAGGTACACATTTAAGAAACACAATGAATAAACAAGCCTGTAGACACATTTCGTTTTAAGGATATTTAACAGTATATGTTCAGCTCATTAAGAGACACAGTGGTTAGTGCTGCTGCCTGGTCCAACATATGCGTTCGATTCTGACTTTGGGTCACTGTCTATATTCAGTTTTTTATTCTGCTTATATCTGTGTGTTTTTTTCTCTGTTTTCTGATTTTGTGCATGTTAGGTTAATAGGTGATTAGAGATCGATCTAGTGCGAATGTAGGTGTGTGTTTTGTAAGTTAGTGGACCCTGTGAATGGACTGAAGTTTTGTCTGGGACTGGTTCCTGCCAGTCTCCTGTGTCTCTGCTATGGAAAAGGCAAATGTACTGATGTTTATGTGTCTTTTCTGTAGAATCTGTAAGGGACACAGGAACATTCCAAGGAACTCTGGCATCACTATACCCTGGCTCCCAGTAATTGATCCTTTCGAATTGTGCATTTGTTACCTTTCAAAGACACTGCTGAATGTATACAATTTTAGGCACATTGCCACTGCTTTCAGCAATGAATGCCTCATGTTTAACAATAATTAAATAGAAGAAACATCATAAAAAGACAATGACAGTTGCTTTCACACCCAAACTGCAATGTTTACCTGGGGTAAAACAGAACACCATGCTCAAGCATCTGAAGTGAGAGTTCAGCATTTCTCTGTAGTTGAATGCTTTTGTTTTATCTAGAAAAGGAATATGTAAAAGCACCCTGGAAGACAATTTCTCAACGTCTTGATATAAGCTGCTTGAAAAGTGTGAGTGGGAGACTCAAAGTTACTAAAGAGCAACAAAGTTCATGAAGTCAACATTAAACAAAGCCATTCTTGCCTTCTGATACCTTATGACTTTTGCTGTTCTGTTACCGTCATATTTTATATATATATATATACAGTATACAGTATATATATATATATATACAGTATATATATATACAGTATATATATATATATATATATATATATATTGTAGCGTCGCGGCTGGGGGGGCCAGTGGCCACCGCCAGGCGGTGCCCCGGTGCCTGAAGAACCCTGGACCTCAGCACTTTCACCACACCAGGGGGTGTGTCTGCGGGAGATTGCCAGGAAGCAGCTGGAGCCCATCCGGGCTCGTATATAAGGGGGCCACCTCCCTGCATTCGAGAGCAAGAGTCAGGTGGAAGAGGACGGAGCTGAGGGAGAGTGGAGTGGAGCTGGCCAGGACAAAGGCACCAGAGACTGTGAGGCCTGGATTTTGGGGGATCGGGATTTTGGGTTGTGCACTGAACTTTATTGTAAATAATAAACGTGTGTTGGGTGAGAAAACGATATCTGTGTCCGGGTCCCATTCCACTATATATATATATATATATATATATATATATATATATATATATATATATATATATATATATATATATATATATATTGTGATGGACAGCCAGGGGCAGCTACCCTGGAGCATAGCGGTGCCCTGGGTTTCCGCAGGGCATCTTGGGACTTGGAGTTTGGTTGCTCAGCCCTGTTGAGTGTCGTGGGTGCCACCAGGGGTAGCTGTCAAAGGACCTGGGGAGTCATTCTTTCCCTATAGCCAGGAGGTACTAATAGATTATGTGGATGGGAGCCCCGAAGTACTTCTGGGCTGACTAAAGAACTTGGATTCTCCAGCTGAACTGGAAGTGCTGGCGAGTCATGTCGGAATAAGAACATAAGCACTTCTGGGCAGGGGCGGTCCTAGCCTGTTTGGTGCCCTGGGCGAACACCCCCTCTGGTGCACCAAACCCCTCACCCGGCGCCCACCCCAGCGTTCTAATAAACACTGAACAAAATCAATGCAATAAAACAAACTATTGGAAATGTAATGTCTAACAGAGACAAAATCAAATTTTACATTTATACAGCACCAAAATATTTCGTTATAGTGTAAAGAATTTTCACTATAGTGCCATCTCCAGTCATCAGTTCACCAGGTCACTAACAACTACATAAACCTTTTCTCTCAGAGCTGCAGTCAGTTTATTATTTCGGGTTAACTTTCCCTGCCTACCACTCTCCACTACGCAAGTAATTTGCATTAATAAGTTAGCATGCAAACATATACCTGTATATCCATACAAAAAAACTCTTACTAACTCAAATCATTTTATCAACATGTTCAAAATCTTATTGACAATATTTTACCATTTTAAAGTCTGTAATGTGCACTCCAATTATGGCGAATTTACTAACCAATGTCCTCATAGGTGGCGCAGTGATAGTGCTGCTGATTTGCAGTAAGGAGACTGTGGAAGATTGTGGGTTTGCTTCCCGGATCCTCCCTGTGTGGATAGCGCTTTGAGTACCGAGAAAAGCGCTATACAAATGTAATGAATTATTATTCTTATTATTATAAAGAATAGAGAGAGCACAGGCATTGAGCTGGAGTCAGCTTCACACAGGAGGATTTATTCTTCCTGTTTGCTGTACTCTGCCCTATGCTGCTCCCGCAAGGAGCACCCATCTAACGATTTCTGAGATTTCGCACAACCCAGGAAAAATTATTTGTGACATAATGGGCTTGGATTGACAATACCGTATTATGAATGAAATGTGCTTTATTTGGAAGCACTCCTCCCCTTTCGACAGGTTGTGTGTGAGACTTCAGCACAGCAGCAGCTGCAAGCAGGCACACCGAGGGCCCTCACGCTCACTTTCCACATATATGGGTGTGATAGAATTTAGAAAGCACATCGGTGCAAATTATAAGTCTATATCATAATGTCTGGTGCTTTTGTGTTTGTTTGTTTGTTTGTTTTTATTTTGTTTTATTTTGCGAGCTGGTTATTAGATGCCGCGCCAGTCATCTGGAGAGTCCCCTGCCCCTCTACTCCCTATGCGTCAAGCAGCAAGCAGCAGGCGCACCTCACAAATGGAGGGCGCCCTTACTCCCCGCAAATGGGCAATAGAAAAACGATTGGTGCCCATGCAATCCCAAAAATGCGCTGGCATAATGTTGGGGCCACATGGACACACGCAAAAATGCCCAAGATGCCGCCCCCACCACGATGCCGCCCTGGGCAACAGCCCATGTCACCCATATCAAAAACTGCCACTGCTTCTGGGTGAAGGACTATTTAAAGGACTGCTGGGAACACAGCAAGCGAGACAGAGGTGGAAGGTGTAGGACAGAGCTTGCTGGGAGGTGTGGTGGAAAAAGAGAGAATTTATTATTTTATTTGGTGTTTCTCTTGCCTATTTATTTGTGGCTGTGGTGCTTGTGGGCACTTTATAGAAGAAAAAGAAAAAAATTAACAAATGCTTTGTGTTTTTAACCTGTGTTCATCTTCTGTCTGTTGAGGTAAAAGGGGCAACAGTGACCCTTAGCATCCACACATTTACAATGTGTATATATATATCTATACTAATAAAAGGCAAAGCCCTCACTCACTCACTCACTGACTCACTCACTCACTCACTGACTCATCACTAATTCTCCAACTTCCCGTGTGGGTGGAAGGCTGAAATTTGGCAGGTTCATTCCTTACAGCTTCCTTACAAAAGTTGGGCAGGTTTTATATCGAAATTCTACGCGTAATGGTCATAACTGGAAGCAGTTTTTCTCCATTTACTGTAATGGAGATGAGCTTCAACGCCATGGGGGCGGAGTTTCGTGTGACATCATCACGCCTCCCCGTAATCCGCAGCACATAGAAAATCAGGAAGACCTCAAAAAAGCGCTGAAGAAAACATGCATTATATAATTGAGAAGGCAGCGAAACAATAAGAAGCGAGCGAGTGACATATACAACCATATTGATGAGTTCTGCTACTTCGGAAACAAAGCACGATGTAAACCTACACTTTAAATTAAGTTTATAGACAGGCTGCCGCTGGCGTTTGTAATTTAGTGCCTGCCCATATAAGGCCGTCCGTCAGCGGCAATCCAATAGCAAACTCCCACTAAATATTCACGGGTTAAGGACTGTGCTTATGCAGAGGAAGATGAGATGGTCAGCGTGGTGTTTGGCACAAACTCAGCGAAACTGCGAGAGAAAGTTTTAAGTGCCAGGACTAAGGTAACATTAAATAAAGCTATGGACATAGCGAGATGGCACCAGCACAGCTGGGAACCTTCGATGCAAGTACACGAGTGGCTCACGTGAACTGGCGAGTGCACAGATAAAAGCAACAGTTCCAAGAGCTGAACAAAACCGAATTACACAATTGAAAAGGCAGCAAAAATATGAAGCGTCTGATAAGCATATTCATAAATGCAGCTACTGTGGAAACAAAGCACCGCGGTGGAAAAAGTCAATGTCCGCTAAAGGAAGACAGTGTAAAAAACCCGTGCATGCAGTGTGTCAGGTCTCAGATAAAGAAGAAGACGAGCTGTTTATTGATGCAGTAAGAAGCGAATCGATGAATGAAACCTGTCATCTTTACAGCGATTGACAAACACGGAATGTAACTTGAACACAACACATCCTACAAATACGAACCTGATTGAAAGAAATAATGATAATCAAATCCTTGATGACAGCAACACTCAGTAACACTCACAAAACAAATACTGTATATTGACAGTCATGTTACGTTATTTTTAAAATGTTCCCTTTTCTTTTTCTACCTTTTTAACACACTACTTCTCCGCTGCGATACGCGGGGTATATATATATATCCGCTCTACATACTCGAATAATGGATACTTTATTAGCCATCAATGATTGTTTTGGTAAAGCCATACTCAGTGTATTCATTAGATGAGCGGTAAAAAGTAAGCGAGGGGAGGATGACTCATTGAGGCATGCAGGCTGTAGTCGCGTCAACTCTATCTGAATTAGCGATCACATTTGAAAAAATATATCTTTTCAAGTTCTATTTAGTCCATATGTGTCAAACTCAAGGGCGCGGGCCACATCCGCCCGGTGTGTAATTATATCCGGCCCGAGATCATTTTATATACTGTATTATTGTTATTAAAGCCGGGTATATGAAGCGCTGGTAACACAATAAACTACAGATCCCATAATGCAGCGCTTCAGCTGCCTTGCGAACACTTACCACGTTAATCAAGTCTACCTTATGATGCTGCAAGTTATTGCGAAGCTAGAGTTATTAGCACTGAGTTTGCACAGCGCTTTGGTGACTTTGAAGAACAAAAAAAGTCCGTCTACATGCGGCTCGAACCTTGTGCATGTTTGGTAGCGCATATCTGTGTGAGAAGCTCTTCTCAGTGATAAAGACTAACAAAACAGCACACAGGAGTCGCCTCACTGATGAGCACCTGCAATCCATCCTGAGAATCTCCACAACACAGAACCTCACACCAAACAGAAACAAACTTGTGGCCAAAAAAAGATGCCAGGCGTCCAGCTCTAAAATGACATATGAGCAAAGACAACTGAATGATTTGATTTGTTATTGCACGTAAGAGCGGGAGTCAACCGTTTTAACAAACAGTGTATTGCACTGATACGAAATAGCTGTGTGTGTATATATGTAGATATGTATGTATATGTATATATATGCTTATATATGTGTGTGTGTATGTATATATATATATGTATATATATATATATATATATATATATATATATATATATATATATATATATATGACAACAACACTCAACACTCACAACAGTGACAAAACAATTACATTGACAATCAGGTTACGTTATTTTCAAAATGTTTCCTTTTCTTTTCATTGCTTCTTTAACACACTACTTCTCCTGCGCTTGGTATTTTCTTATACTATATAAAAGAAAAGGCAACTTTCCTTTCTTTACACCTTTTTCCTTTTATCCCAAACCAAAGCCTTTCTCTCTTAACACTGCAGAGGACACAAAACTAATTTTCTTTAAATGCCGGTAAGGCACATTACCAGAGACACAAATTTGAATGTTCACATAGAAAATGTAATTTCAATGTACCTGTACTTCTTAAAACGTTAATGTTTTACTGTTTAATAACATATAGACTATAATTTATTATTTTTCCCTTGCACTCAGTGACCAAACCTATACACACACATATAGACACATACAAACATACACACAAGTATATGTATGTGTATACATATACACACACACACACACACACACACACACACACACACACATACATACATACATACATACATACATACATACATACACACATGTATATAATTTGTGTGTGTGTATGTATGTATGTGTGTGTATATATGATGTAATAAGTATGTATGTGCGAGTGTGTGTATATGTAGATATGAAGATATATATATATATATGTGTATATATATATGTATATATATATGTGTGTATATATATATATATATATGTATATATATATATATATATGTATGTATGTATGTATGTATGTATGTATGTGTGTGTGTATATATATGACAGCAGCAATCCAAGCTGTGAGAAAACAGTAAAAAGGAGGCGTGTCAGGCGGCGTGGTACATTTTCTGATGCAGCTACGAAAACAACTTGGCGCTGCCGCCAAATACACAAAACAATTACTTTGACAATCATGTTACATTATTTTTAAAATGTTTCCTTTTCTTTCTCTTTCCTTCTTTAACACACTACTTCTCCGCTGCCAAGCGCGGTATATATATATATAGATAGATAGATAGATAGAAATATATATATAGATAGATATGAGAACAACACTCATATCAATGACAAAACAATTACATTAACAACCATGTTACGTTAGTTTTAAAATTTTCCTTTTCTTTTTCGTACCTTCTTTAACACACTACTTCTCCGCTGCGAAGCGCGGGTATTCTGCTATATATATATAGATAGATAGAGATATATATAGATAGAGATATATATATAGATAGATAGATAGATAGATAGAGGTATATATATATAGATAGATATATATATATATAGATAGATAGATATGAGAACAACATAGATAGATAGATATATAGATAGATATGAGAACAACACTCATATCAATGACAAAACAATTACATTAACAATCATGTTACGTTATTTTTAAAATTTTTCCTTTCTTTTTCGTACCTTCTTTAAAACACTACTTCTCCGCTGCGAAGCGCGGGTATTCTGCTAGTATATATATATACAGTAGAACCTCGGTTCACGACCATAATTCATTCCAAAACTCTGGTCGTAAACAGATTTGGTTGTGAACCGAAGCAATTTCCCGCCATAGGATTGTATGTAAATACAATTAATCCGTTCCAGACCATACGAACTGTATGTAAATATATATATTTTTTTAAGTTTTTAAGCACAAATATATTAGTTAATTATTAATATATTAATAATAGTTAATTAAACCATAGAACGCACAGTGTAATAGTAAACTAAATGTAAAAACGTTGAATAATACTGAGAAAACCTTGAACAACAGAGAAAACTAACACTGCAATAGTTTGCGCTATAGCGCTACCAACCACTGGCTAAAAGCACTTTTTAATGAGTTTTAAGCACAGGGAAAAAATTAACATTTGAAAAAATCCGTAATTTAATAAACCACCAAGAAAAATAACATTGCAACAATGCACGCTACGAACCAATCGCTGGAAACAGAAATGAAAACAAAATCAAGCCCAGTGCATTCTTTAACTGCCTTTCTACCTTAATGCGTCCAGCTCTCTCTCACGCTGCCAGTGTGTCGTGCTTTCTCTCGCACTGCCTGTGTGTGCGCGTCTGTCTCTCTCGCGCTGCTTGTGTGTGTGTGTGTCGCGCTCTCTCGCTCTCTCTCTCTTGCTTGCTGCACAGGAAATGCACAGGGAGAGACTGAACATGTACAAACCGAAAGGGAAACTGGCTTGTTCGTATACCGAGTGTGTGGTCGTGAACCGAGGCAAAAGTTTGGCGAACTTTTTGGTCATAAAGTTGTAGAGAGTTGTACGTGTACCGAGACGTTCGTGAACCGAGGTTCCACTGTATATACATATATTTATATATATATATATATACTGTATATATACATATAAAGGAGAGTTGGGATCCGAGAGACTGTGTTTGTGTGTTTGTGGAAGGGTGGACAGTTAAGGCGGGTGGGGGAGTTACGTGATCATCTCCCGTCCCATTCACCTCATTTCATTCACTTCATTTCGCTCCAAGCTGAGCTCCGCAGCTGACGCAGTCTTGCTGTTCTTTCTCCTTAGTGTTTAGTCCTCTCTCCTTTACTGATTTATATAAAGGAGAGTTGGGATCCGAGAGACTGTGTTTGTGGAGGGATGGACAGTTAAGGCAGGTGGGGGAGTCACGTGATCATCTCCCCTCCCATTCACCTCATTTCATTCACTTCATTTCACTCCGAGCTGAGCTCCGCAGCTGACGCTGTCTTGCTGTTCTTTTTCCTTAGTGTTTAGTCCTCTCTCCTTTACTGATTTACTGTTTACTAGACGCAGTACTTACTGAATAGTATTTTTTTCTTTAGTGTTTCTACTTAGTGTTTCTTAGTGTTTAGTAGATGCGGTGTGCCGGTGTACCCGGCGGTGTTGCCGTTTTTCCCGTTTCTATTTTTTATGTAGCATGTTCACGAATTAGTCATAGACAAAATTTATATATTTTGGCTCCAGGAGGACAAACCAAAAATGATGTATACAAAGAAGCTCTATAAGTCGCATGTAGATTCATAATTATTCCAACTACAGTGGCTGTAGCGACGCACACAAGGTCTACTAGTATATATATATATATATATATATATATATATATATGTTGTAAAGGGCGCTTTATAGCGCCCGACCCGGCACAGACTACGCAGAGGCATGTGTACAAAACACACAGGCTTTTATTTTTTCTTCACCCGTGGGCACACGCCTTCCCCGTGACCCACAGGCAATACACAGTCCCAAAGCACCACCACTCCTCCCAAGCAACCTCGTCCCCTTCCTCCTGATTCTGGCTAAGAATGAAGGGAGGTTGGCCCACTTTATAGCTCACCTGGAAGTGCTCCAGGTGCCTGACCAGCTGGTCTTAATTGCACCTCCGGGTGGGGCTGGTAAGTCGTCCAATGTGGCGGCTGGCTCTCCGCAGCACCCCTAGCGGCCACCCCATCTCCCAACTGGGCTGTGGTGACTCCATGTCCCATGGAGCCACGGGGGAGACTGAAGAAGGACCCATAGCCAGGGAGGCTGCCCCCAGGCACCCCGGGGGAGGCATTGCACTGTCCATGGTGGCTCCCCCGGGACGTATGCAGCTGGGCTGGGCATGGGACCCGGCTGTCTGTCACAATATATAATAGAAAACCCTCAAATAAAGCTGAATTACAACAATTCTGCAAAGATGAGTGGGCCAAAATTCCTCCAGAGTGCTGTAAAAGACTCATTGCAAGTTATCACAAAAGCTTGATTGCAGTTATTGCTGCTAAGGGTGGCCCAACCAGTTATTAGGTTCAGGGGAAATTACTTTTCACACAGGGCCATGTAGGTTTGGATTTTTTCTCCCTAAATAATAAAAACCATCATTTAAAAACTGCATTTTGTGTTTACTTGTGTTATATTTGACTAATGGTTAAATGTGTTTGATGATCTGAAACATTTTGTGTGACAAACATGCAAAAGAATAAGAAATCAGGAAGGGGGCAAATAGTTTTTCACACCACTGTATATATATATATATATATATATATATATATATATATATACACATACACACACATACGTATGTTTATATCTTTAATAATGAATTATTGCTTTTGCTTTCTGCTGGAAAAATAATCTGATGAAAAATAATCTGTTATAACCGTACACAGTCTTAACAATGTTTCTGCTATTGTACCCAATTTTAGTTTCTTTGAAATGATTTTTAGTACATTTAAATTTAGAATTTTATAGTTCATAGCTGAGGATTTTTGTGGCATTGTTAAAATGTATTTTGGCAAACCTCAAACATACACCTCATTTCTAAGCAAAACTACATCTTCATTCACATTGTTCAAAGACAGCTCATTCATATTGACCTTTGGTGCCATGTTGTTGCTCTGCTACTTGCTCATACAAGTTTGGTTTTTTCTTAACAAATCACATCTTCACTTGAAATGTATGTAATATATGTATAGTTGACTTCATATATTTCAAATTTTACTTTACATACAATATTTGTACTTTGAAACTATGTATGACAAATTTGGATTCTATATTCCATTTAACAATGCATAGTTATGTTGTGTATACAGTGTATATATAAAATGTGTGAGTGTATGTATTTAAATGTATGGTTCTGTTATTAATAGAGGAAACACAAAGTGTACTTCTATAAAACTATATATCTTACAGTTTGGTACAGCAGCTGTGCTATTAGGGAAGATGGCCGTTTCTCTTAGAGAATCCTGTGCTAGTGGAAGAATTCCTGGCTGGGAAAATTGCAAGATGTCACTGTTATTTCCTGTGGAGAATGAGGAAAACAGAGATTATCAGACACTGCTTAAACTTAAGCAACTTATTACATCTCTTTTTTTAAATGTTTGAAATATAATATTTTGAATAAATATGCTTAAACTGATATTTTATTAAAGATATAATATTAATGTTGTATTGCCATCCTGACGATATTCATTAAAATGACAGGTTTGTTATAATGATGGTGCCACAAATTAATATTTTAGGATGAAGCAATAGAATGTTGTAATATGATACCCCAAAAAAGATTGTCATTAAAGATGTAATTTTTTTTTTGTTGTATCTGATATAACCCTACCACAGCATACCTGCTCTCACTCCAAGTAGCATTTCCTGCAGAAGGCTGTCAACATGTGCCATACCCACAAGCCGTGCAAGTTGCAGCTGCTCTACCATCTGCCATGCTACACTCTGCAAAGTGGGCAACAGGAGCAGCAGCTCGCCAAAACGACCCCGCTGCTCACTTGCTATATCTTCTAGGAGAATCTGGACTTGGAGCCGAAGTTGTTTTACTTTGCTGCAGTGCTCCACACCGGGACAATCTGCACAAAACAGAAAAACGTTAGACTGAATAATGTTTATATTTACCATTTAGAATCTTTTTTTTAATTTTGGCTAGAAAGAGGAAAATACACATCCAATAGTATTATGATAACCAACAAAATTTCTAATCCGGAACCCAAACAGTACTACACTGAGAGCTGGAAAAGACTGTAGCATCCACACATGCATATTTATTGAATCAACCAGTGAAGTCGTGCTGTAAGGATGAAGAGTTGAGTTGGCTGGCAGCATGTGTGATTTTGTTGTTGCAGAAAATGACAAGCTGAAACATGCAAAAGGCAGAATCAAGATGATAAAAAATTAATTTTTTCCTTTTAATTTGTAATCCATAGCCATCATGAAATAAAGAGGCCACATCTGTATATTTCTGCTTCAGAAAGCAATGTCTGATTTCCTTTAGTATGTGTGTATTATCTTATTCCAATTGTGGAATTACCAATGAGCTAAAGCAGGGAAGACCCAGTCTCTTCTATTGGCCTAGCAGCCTTTTCAATGTGGCACCCTATTTGATTGTTTGGAAATGAGTACACACTTCATATATCACTGTCAAAATAGGTTTACTCCATCCTTTATCTGCTGAAAAGAATTATTTTTTACAACTGCCTATTTTGCCTATACCACAAGTTGGGGGTGGACAAAAAGGTACTGTTAAGTGTTGATTTTCAGGTATATTCCATGTGCCTGGGGATCACCCTCCTGGCACTGTTGAGGTGTGATTCCACTCCAGGACAAGAATGGACACAGTCATTAACTGTTTCATCTGTTTCACCTGCATTTCCGAGAAGATGCTGTCTCTTTAGTTGTGCCATTGTGTACCATTTTAGTTTGCACTTGCTAGACACAGTATCGTCCAAAATTTTAGAATAAAATAACGGATATTTATTCCACAAAAGCACCTCTTTGCAATCTTCATTCCTGTTATTTGCCACAATTATAAACAATCACAAAAATACTCTCTTGTTCTTCGTTGTGTGTTGCCCACTGCCTCTGGACTCTTGACTCATTGATGTAAGGCAAAAGAGTCCCTTTTAAGCCAGACCTGGGAATGCTTCCAGGTTCCATGCCATGTCTACCTGGAGCACTTCCAGGCCATAGAAAAAGTACAGAGGTCCTCCTTTGATAGCGCCCTCTATCAGTTTCCAGTTCGAAGTGTTGCAATTCCGGACTCCAAGTCGCAAGCACCCTTGTGGGCGTCCCAACTGTGTTACCATATGAGGACCACTGCCACCTAGCATACGGGGAAGCAACAACTCCCAATCCTTTGCTCTCATCAGTCCATCCATTAGACCATTCCAGTCAGGTACAAATTTATTTTCTCATCCTGCTGGCCAATTTGTTTGTGCCATCCCACTTGCCTACCATTTGGGTATTGAAACATTCTCTGTCCTAGCTGGGATGCCCATTCTCCTCCTATAAGAGTATGTCATATCAGTTTAAGATCAAAGTATTGCGGGTGTTTGGATGAGGAGGCTTTTAATGGCATTCCAGCCAAAGAAACTGATTCTTTGGAGACTGGACAAATCTGTAAAACCTTCACTTGTTTAGGTCCTAGTACACTAAATTAAATGATACTTTTGAAGCTGGGGCATGATAGATTACATGAAAGAATTATGGGTTCCATTTCTGTGGAGCAATCTACAGGACAAAGTAGCTCATTAGGGTACCTGAAGTGTCATAAACTTCATTAATTTCAACTGAATTAACTCAAAAATGGTGTTTGCTTCCTTCAGCAGTTGTTTTCCAAGTGTCTTCTAACACAATGCTCTATATTTTTAGAGTGCATTGTTACTCACCTTCTTCTCTAATTCAAGGACAAATGGTCTGGATTATTTTCCTGCTCACACACAAGAGTACTTTAGAAATCAGGAATAATGAACTGGGAAGACTAACAAACAATATTTGTCTACATTTAACAGATGAATTGCACTTTTGTTTGTTCAATGTGTCAGTATAAATTTGAACTAATTGTAGCAATGACTTTATAATAGTTGTGAAATGTCTCGAGAGCCCAGTTGTGCTGCATCACCAGAAGTGTCAAAGTCTGACTTGTTCTGTATACGTGCCAACATTAACCTTTGCCCAGCAATGCTTATTTGACTCATGGGTCTCATGATTGGAGAATGATAGTCACTGTCATTTCATAAGTGCCTCCTATGCAAATGTGTTGAAACAGAAGCTGGCTTCTATTGGTTTATTTGAGGATACTCCCACACCACCTTTCAAAAGGTTCAAATGGCTTTTAGAGCTTTAAGGCTTCAAGTGAACTGTGACACTAAACATAGGGAATTCATCTGTGAGGATTAATATGAGCTATAATGTTAAATTTACTCAACAATGTTGCACACTTCCTTGAGGTCATGTGCTTCTTTTCCATGTCAGGCTTTAAAACATCCAGATGCCTGAGTAAGAAAACAAGTAGCAGCATCTATACAAACGTAATGCCACATGGCCTAGATTTCAACCGAAGGATAGAGGGGTTTTCTGATTCCCATTTCTTGGCCTCCATTATTAACGCATTGGCTAAAAACTTATAAAACTAAAGAGAGGAAAGAATAGTTTAAATATACCTTGTTACAGCCTCATAAATACTGAAAACAACAGCTGTTTCTTGTTAACACAATATGGCCTGAACTCTAAGAGATGCAGGGGAAGAGCTCTGTGACTTGAAAAGTCTAAACATATTTACCTGATCCTATTATTATTTTGTAAATAGTTATATTTCACTCTTAGGACAAATAAAGCACCACATATCTATCTATTAAACTGATTTTCATGTATATTGTGACTATACCTACCAATATTAATAGATCTCATTGACTCGGACTTGCTATGTATGGATTGTAATAAAATTAATAAAAAAAAAAGAAAAAAAAAAAAGAAAATACAATAACTCCAGATATCTTAGAAAATCTATATATATAATTCACAATTCACAAGACAACCATGGAAAGCACGCCGGAAGGGGCGTGGATTCACTAAGCCGCCGACAAGTGAGATACCTATGGTGCACGCAGGAAGGAGCCACGCCCACCAACTCCAAGACCATTGGATACGACGACAACTCACAGAGCCACGCCCACCAACTCGGACGCAACGACACAGAAAAACCGGCGTCATTTATATTCGTCTGTTGTAGAGGTCACATGCAGCTCCGACCCACGTTGACTGTTAATAGAGCCATGTTTCTCGCGGAGGTGAATCGCCATATGTGGCGTGTAAAACTGTTTGCGAGGGGTATCCCATGGGATCCTTAAAACGTTCCTTTACAACTGAGGTTAAAACACAATGAAGTGAGCAGTCTTTAAAAAACGAGTTTTTGGTTACGACGCACGACCGCGTGCACTATAGTAAACTGTTTTACACGCTACATACAGCAATTCGCATCCGCGACAAACATGCGTCTTCTTAGATACTCCTGCACTTTGTACACACCCCCCTCCCACCGTGGTCGGGTGTCTTGGTGGATTATATATAGAAAGGCAGCCAAAACCGCACAGAGCAATGAAAAGTCTACGTGAGTCACAGGTGCATCTGGACTGTACAAAGACGACAACAACTCGAGTGACGAGTTGGAGGTGGGCACATGAGCAGGCAGTGTATACTGAACGAGAAATCAGCAGACTAGCATGACGGAGGGAGAGGAGTGGATGTCCTTCTCCTCTCCTCCTGTTCCACCCTGAGCGCCGCACGGACGATTGTGTGTTGGTTCGTTCCGTGCATTGGTTAAAACCCAATTAAGGAAGCAGTCTTTAAAAACCAATAAGCCCTGTGCCTCTGTTTCATTATCGTCTCACCTGCTTCACCAATGCAGGCCCCGCAACAGGCAGCCAACCGGGTAACCAAAGTCTTTGGGTTCAGGGGGGAGTATGGTTACAAAGCTGAAACTTAAAGGAATTGACGGAAGGGCACCACCAGGTGTGGAGCCTTTCGCTTCATTTGACTCAACACAGGAAACCTCACCCGGCCCGGACACGGACAGGAATGACAGATTGATAGCTCTTTCTCGATTCTGTGGGTGGTGGTGCATGGCAGTTCTTAGTTGGTGGAGCGATTTGGCTGCTTATTTCCGAAAACAAACGAGACTCCCGCCTGCTAAATAGTTACACGACCCAACAGCGGTCGGCGTCCAAATTCTTAGAGGGACAAGTGGCTTTCAGCCACGTGAGATTGAGCATTAACAGGTCTGTGATGCACTTGTATGTCTGGTACTGCACACGCGCTACACTGAATGGATCAGCGTGTGTCTACCCGGTGCGGGGAGGTGTGAGTAAGCCGTTGAACCCCATTCGTGATGGAAACCGTGGCTTCCAATTGTTCCCCATGAACGAGAAATTCCCAGTACATGCGGGTCATGCACTCGCACTGATTACGTCCCCGCCCTTTGTAAAGTCCCCCATGGTCGGGTGACTTGGTGGATTATATATAAAAAACAGCCGGAACCGCAAAGAACAATGAAAAATCAGCGTGGAAACCGACTGAGGCGGTGTTTGGAAAATTAACAGTCAGCGTGACTCACAGGTGCGTGTAGACTGTACACAGGCAGCGACTCAGGTAGGGAGTTGGGGCGGGCACATAAGCGGGCAGTGCGTACTGAACGAGCGCCGTTCAACCCCGTCCTTTGCTTTGGAAGGAGAAAGCGCAACAGCGCTCCTCCGGTTTTCAGTCACGGATAATTGTATGTTGGTTCGTAGCGTGCATTGTTGCAATGTTATTTTTCTTGGTGGTTTATTAAATTACGGATTTTTCAAATGTTTATTTTTTCCTCTGTCCTTAAAAATCATTTAAAAAGCGGCCTGATTATGCGGCATATGCTACGCCGTGGGTTGGCTAGTCTATCATAATAATCTATTATAATAAAAGAAAGGTTAACTTACTCAAAATGCAGTAGATGCCTCTGTATTTCTACCCTACATATCCCTTAAGGATACTGAAAATATCCACTAACTAAGAAGATGAAAAAAACAATCTTCAGTATCACTAGTGGCCACTGTTAAGGCTACATTCTACTCTAAAGTACTTATGATTTATTAAAATCTGGTGAATATACTGCATTTTCAATGTAGAAATACACAGTTGTGTGACTTTTTATGCAACATTGTCATTTGAAGCAATAGTAGAAGCAGTAGTGTAATGTCCGGGTTGCCAACAGCTGGCATCTTCTTGAACCTGGGTCGTTGGCAGTCATGAAAAGAGGATGAGCCAGTGCAATGAGGACTCGGACCAACCTAGGTTGGTGTAAAAGTGCATAGTGCTTTAATTAAAACAATCCAAACAATATTCAAAGCAAAATAAGTTGTGGTGCAGTTCATCTTCAATAAATACTGTAAGTAATACGGAAAAACATTAGGTTAAAAATCCAACAAATAAACAATAGCAAAAAGTAGTTAAAGCCTTCAGTGTAAAACACAGTCAGGATACATCCGTCTTCATTAAAAACATACCTCACATCATCCTTCCAATTCTGCACCTCTACAGCTTGCCTTTTTGATGTCTTCTTAGCTACAGAAGATGCCCTCTGTCAAGCATAGTCTTCCCTTTAACTTTCTAATGCCCCGTTGAGATCTTTCAGGATCCGTACACAGCTCATCTACCCTACTCCCTTCTAACACCACTGTCCTTCAGTGTCCATGGGACCTATCAGAGTGGTTGTGCGCCCCAGTTCACCTTTATAGTTCACCAGGGTGACTTCCTCAACTTTCATTCTTCCTCTCTATTACACTGGCTCTTCTATGATCCTGACTGCTCTCTCCATCATCATCATCATCATCATTGTCCTTGTCCTCATCCTGTGGATCGTTCTTGATTCTATTTGCTTCCTCCTTGCTTATTGCCTGGTGGGTACAGGTGGTCCACTTAATGATCCACAGAATGTCAATGGAGAACAGCTGAGGCAATCACACTCGCACGTAACAAGCAATCAGTTCACCTCCCCAGTGAGCAGCCTAAAACCGTGCAGCTTCATGGCAGAGCGCCACACACCCACATGCCCGAGCTGAGTCAGTTCATTTTTAATAAAAATTGCACATCACTACAGTCTCATAATGCGTTACATCACAAGTATTACTCGTAGTAGTAGTAGTATTGCCATGTGTACAGAGTATAATAAAATTGTTACTTGTATTTCTTGTATAGGTTGTCATCCTACTCCCTCTAATGAATAACCTTTCAAATCAAGACACATCAGATTACTGGTCTGGCATTCTGTTCCTCACAATGTAGTTAGTAATGGAAATGTAAAATCAACAGGTTAAACCCATACTGACAAAGAAAGTTTTGACTCTTTCATGCTAGTGAGTATCAGAAAGCTTACTGACAATGTAAAATAAAGATGTTCACTCCACATCACTAAAAATGAAAAATACTTTCCAAAAAATAAGCCTATGAAATGTGAGAAAGTATACAAAAGTAAGAAAATTGGAGAATACAGTGCAATATACTATTTTTACAAAATGCTGAATATTTTATCCACCTACCAGGGTCAAAAAATATAATGGTCTTCAAGCAAGCAAATTCACTCTCTGTAATATCCAACTCTCTCAATGGTCGGACAAGCTCATCTAAGATCCTGGCTGCAACACGTGCCACCTCTGGATCAGGTCCATTCACTGGGATAATGAAGTCATTTCCTGCAAAGGAGAGGAAAAATGTGATTCAAATAAAATAACATCATGAACAGCAGTGTGTGAAAATGTATATTTTGTTATGTCACAGCTCGCTTAATGTATGTGACTAATTGTGCAAGCTTTAACAATTTATTTTGATTCATATACATTTTTTCTTAGCAGTTAGTTTTTATGAAGTTTGGATCCTTAAAGAATCTGATACTTTGCTTTTTATTCCTTCTGTGATTCTTTTTTACAGTAGTGGGATTGTCTTATCATTAACTTTGTTGTTACCACATCGCTGATTGGTTTATTGTGTGGCACTACAAATTTCACAATTTTGTTGCCATAATGCATATGCATATTTATGGGAGACCATTCAGTCGATCAAGCTTGTTTAGTTGAATAATAGCTAACTTTTCCCAATATCCCATCCAGATCATTTTTTAAAAGCTGTCTTTGTTTCCATTTCTACTACATGACCTTGAAGTTTGTTCCAGAATCACACAACTCTCTGAAGTAGTGCTTCCTGGCATCAATTTTAAATGTTCATTAAGTATGCAAATTATTATGTAACCAAATATATATATATATATATATAATATAACCAAAATAATTCTGCCAGATCAGTTTTATCAATGTCTTTTAAAATTTTGAAGACTTTTGAAGCTGCTCAGAGTAGCCCTGGGAGGTCCATGGTTACTCTCTCTCTCCAAAGCTTCTTGTGTTACATTCACAAGTATGGACTCACCTTTACATTATATAGTCTGAGCAAACTACATCTTGATTATGTGCACCCATTTTTAGAAAACAGCATAATATTTTATTTTCCTTTTCTGCGTAGTGACAATGTAAATCAGTAAATGCTTCTCAGAAGTCACTTCCTATGAAACAATATTTTCCAACCTTCATTTATACTTCAACTCCATCCATCGAGATGACAGGATACATTATAATTATCAACAAGGCCAATATTATTTTCAAAAGTAAAATCCTTTTTTGCATGTAAAATGTACTAGCTCTTCTTCTCTGGATCAGAAAATGGTACTGCACGTCATCCTAGTGCACAATCAGCTCATACAAGATTGAGAGGCTTTTTAAATATACCTCTAAGGCAACAAACCTCAACAGGAAGGTGGACAAAACAGAACATGCTGTATGTGCTATCCATTTGTCAATCCAAACCTTGGTATTACTTTTTCTAATTTAGAGCCTGCTATGTTAGCATTGGGTGTAAGGGAGGCACCAATATAAGACTCCCTTAAACACACTGTTTCCAGTGATCCCAACAAAAGCATTTTTAGCATGTGACAGAAGCTCTGAGTTACCTCTGTGAAGAAGCCTGAAATCAACCAATGTTCCTGGAGCCATTAAAAAAATCACACCTCCCACTGTACCACAGTGCCACGTGACATGCAGTCACAGTGAATACTAATATTTGAACTTTACTCACATAGTAGATTGAACAGCTTGTAGTTTTATTCCATTTGAATCCTGGAAACCTCACTTGGAACTCAAAATCTTAATGATGTTGTCTTATTGGTGATAATATCACTTATACATATTCTGCATGTCACACTCTCTTACCCAGTAGTAGTATGTCCTTGTAAGGCAAGGAACGCCTTGCCACTCCAAGAATCAGGTGTTCCCCACCATGAGCACGAAGCAAGGCTACCTGCAGATGGGATTAAAGAGTTAGTCTAATCTTTTGGAATGATACACTAAACTGTTACAGAAGAACACCATGTAATGGAGACAGTTTGGTAAATTAATCAGTGGTAGCGCCAATCCAAAATTTACAAAACTCAACTTGACAGAGACAATATATGAAATGAGCACAAACAGAAGCAAGGCATGAAGATGAATTAAAAGTAAAAAAAACAAAACACAAACAAAAACAGGTGCATAACTTTTATTGGTAGTCGTGATGAGCAATCCTCAGCCTAGATGGCTGCAGTGGATTTCCCATACTTGTTATAAATGAAGGAGACAGATGTGGGAAAGAAAACAAACTAACTAACAACAGTCAGCTGAACACAATGCAAAAAAGGATGTTTGCATCATGTTACTTCTTAATTATTACCCATCTCTCCTTCTAACCATCCATCTACTTATTCCTACTTCAGGCTGTTGAGGGAGGTTCAAATGACCTACTAGCTCCATTTGGAGTTTACATTATTCGCTGGTTGGATAGGATTTTCAGTGATTAAGGGCAGAATTAAGTTAACAGCTGTAAATATAGTTTATCCCAAAGCTGTAGCTACTTTATGAAAAGAGAAGATTATTGCAACATCAACATTTAAAAATGAATTTTCAAATGCATAATAATTGACAGTACCTTTACTATTTATTCTTTTCTGAATTTAAAAACCAAGATTGCATAGGCTTTACAGATAGATTGATCACTGTGATATTACAATGATCAATCTACATTGCATTTACTGGTTAAGATGCTCTCCACAGAAATTCTAATAATGTTACACTTTTTAAAAAATTAAAATAATAATTATGAAGTGACATTTTGTGCTCATATAACTGTATAATGTAAATGTCAATTGATAAAAACAAGTATACTGTATATACAATGTGGACTATGGCCAGCAGCTTATCCCGGCCAATACCCCCAAGCCACCAGGTGGAGCCCTCCCGGCAACATGGAGGTGCCCCGAATTCCACCAAGGCATTATGAACGTTGAAGTCCAGCCCTGCTGGATACCGTGGGTGCTGCCAGGGGACGCTGCAGGTAGGCCTAGGGACTTGTACTATCAATATAGCCCGGAAGCAATTCACAATAAAGGAAACGGAAGAGATGATATACTTCCGGGCTGAGGAGAAGAGGAGTTTTGATCTGACCCAGAAGTGCTAAGAATCACATGGACTGGGAGGATCAGAAGCACTTCCGGGTTGAGGACTATAAAGGATTGTGGGAAACCCCAGAGCATTGAGCTGAGTTGGGAGGAAGGGTGACAACGCATTTGGGAGTGGAGGATTTTGATTATTGATTTATTATTGTGTATCGCTTATGAGCATTGTGGAGTGGAGGGTGCTTTGTGCACTTATTTATAATAAAAAGGCATTATTTTGGACTTTTATCTGGTGTCTGGCGTCTGGTCCGAGGGTTCAAGGGAACGACAGCGTCCCCTGTCACAACAAATATATATATATTTATATATATATATATATATATATATATATATATATATATATATATATATATATATATATAATATATGTGTGTGTATGCTGTATAAGCACATGTGTGCTTGGCAGACAGGTTAAGAGCTGTTGTGATGTTTGTTACCCACCAAACCAGGAGCTGACGCTGTTTGCTAATGCCTTTTCTCTTCCTCCCTTTGTAGACTGACAGCCATTCTACCTCTGATGTCACTTCCCTTGTCCACCCTCCAAGACCCGCCCTTTCTTGCCTGGAAGCCACATGACCAGCGGTTCAGCTATCTTTGATTTAGTTCTGTTTTAAATTCGGGTCTGAAATCTCTGCAATTTGTTTTGTGCTTATTTGTTTTCTACAAACTTTCAATTATATGGGGTCATCAGGAAGGTGCCCCATTCCTTTCACAATGTTGTATCCCCATTTATAATATACAGTGGGATGCAAAAGTTTGGGCAACCTTGTTAATAGTCATTATTTTTCTGTATAAATCGTTGGTTGTTACGATAAAAAATGTCAGTTAAATATATCATATAGGAGACACACACAGTGATATATGAGAAGTGAAATGAAGTTTATTGGATTTACAGAAAGTGTGCAATAATTGTTCAAACAAAATCAGGCAGGAGCATAAATTTGGGCACCACAAAAAAGAAATGAAATCAATATTTAGTAGGTCCACCTTTTGCAGAAATTACAGCCTCTAAACGCTTCCTGTAGGTTCCAATGAGAGTCTGGATTGTGGTTGAAGGTATTTTGGACCATTCCTCTTTACAAAACATCTCTAGTTCATTCAGGGTTGATGGCTTCCGAGCATGGACAGCTCTCTTTAACTCACACCACAGATTTTCAATTATATTCAGGTCTGGGGACTGGGGCCATTCCAGAACGTTGTACTTGTTCCTCTGCATGAATGCCTTAGTGGATTTTGAGCAGTGTTTCGTCATTGTCTTGTTGAAAGATCCAGCCCCGGCGCAGCTTCAGCTTTGTCACTGATTCCTGGACATTGGTCTCCAGAATCTGCTGATACTGAGTGGAATCCATGCGTCCCTCAACTTTGACAAGATTCCCAGTCCCTGCACTGGCCACACAGCCCACAGCATGATGGAACCACCACCATATTTTACTGTAGGTAGCAGGTGTTTTCTTGGAATGCTGTGTTCTTTTTCCTCCATGCATAACGCCCTTGTTATGCCCAAATAACTCAATTTTAGTTTCATCAGTCCACAGCACCTTATTCCAAAATGAAGCTGGCTTGTCCAAATGTGCTTGAGCATACCTCAAGCGGCTCTGTTTGTGCTGTGGGCGGAGAAAAGGCTTCCTCTGCATCACTCTCGCATACAGCATCTCCTTGTGTAAAGTCGCGAATGGTTGAGCGATGCACATCTGACTCCATCTGCTGCAAGATGATGTTGTAGGTCTTTGGTGCTGGTCTGTGGGTTGACTCTGACTGTTCTCACCATTCGTAAGCTTCTGTCTATCCGAAATCTTTCTTGGTCTGCCACTTGAGCCTTAACTTGAACTGAGCCTGTGGTCTTCCATTTCCTCAATATGTTCCTAACTGTGGAAACAGACAGCTTAAATCTCTGGGACAGCTTTCTGTATCCTTCCCTAAACCATGATGGTGAACAATCTTTGTCTTCAGGTCATTTGAGAGTTGTTTTGTGACCCCCATGTTGCTACTCTTCAGAGAAAATTAAAGGAGGAGGGAAACTTATAATTGACCCCCTTAAATACTCTTTCTCATTATAGGATTCACCTGTGTATGTAGGTCAGGGGTCACTGAGCTTACCAAGCCAATTTGAGTTCCAATAATTAGTTCTAAAAGTTTTGGAATCAATAAAATGACAACGGTGCCCAAATTTATGCACCTGCCTGATTTTGTTTGAACAATTATTGCACACTTTCTGTAAATCCAATAAACTTCATTTCACTTCTCAAATATCACTGTGTGTGTCTCCTATATGATATATTTAACTGACATTTTTTATCGTAACAACCAACAATTTATACAGGAAAATAATGACTATTAACAAGGTTGCCCAAACTTTTGCATCCCACTGTATATATATATATAACCTACTGTACTAATGAAATTTATGGTTGTGGGACGGTGACAACTGCCATATTATAATATTCTAATGTCTGTTTTTCCAAATGCAGGGTAGATGCTGTGGCAGCTGGAGCCAATCCCCCTGCCAGCATTAGGTGAGACCCTGGAAGGGTGCTTGTCCTTCATAGACCCCAATAATGCAAACCCCCACAATCATACAATATGGAATGTATGACTTTTATTTGTTTAGCATTCTTGTGTACAAATGTCAGCTTTTCTACTGCACTGGGAGTTGTGCTTTTTATGCTCTTTTAAAATGAGGTACTTGTCACTTTCTGGCTACCCTGAGTATGTTAATTGGGTTAGAAAATGGATGAATACATTTTGTTCTTTAATCTGCAAATTATTATAACATGTACCAAAATGTAAATCTGTCTTGAACTTCCTTTAATTCATACTTCAATTATAAACATCTTCTGAAGTATTGTAATCTGAGGTAGTCTTCTTATGTTTACCATCCATTAATCAATTTCTTGAACTTAGTTATTTTGGTTAAGGGGATGGAAGGTTGACACAAGTTATTAATCTGACCTGAACTTAATTCCTGTCAATTTTTGGGTGAATTTAAATTCATCACAGAGTCTAATGAATGTTTGGGGTACTTAAGAAAACTAAGTAATGATCTGTAATATAACAGGAGTAATACAGCTCAGACAGAATAACAAGTCCATGATAAAGCAAACTCATGTAAGTCCGTCACATCAGGCCAATTTAGAGTCACAAACTGACACACACTGGAGACCCCAGTGTAAACCCAGAGAATTGGGAAGAGCATGTCAACTCAGTATTGCCCACTGCTATAACAATCTGTAATAAATGCAAAAATATACAAGACTGGGTTCAAATGCTACTGTAGCCCATTGGAACATTTTTTGTCAACTACAGATTCTAGATAGTGTTTTATTAGAAATGGTGTCAACTGTAATTATAAATTAGGTTGCAGTCTTCTGACAGAATGTTAACTTTAACATGGCAGAGATGCCAACTTACTAAATAATTGAATGGTCCCCAGATGTAACTATTCCAGGAAAAATTTAATATTGGAAGGGCACAGAGGTGTAACATATTTTGGTTATGGCATCAAGGAGCACTAACATATGCATCATTTCATGCCACTTAATGTTTTTAGGCCTCTACAGGGTTTCCTGGCCACTGAATGGTTGATGGGAGATGAGTGACTGCGGTAAGCAAATCTGACATACCCCAAGACTAGAGGTTGCATAATGTTACATTAGCTTTAGATTTGTTTATTTTGTTATTGGGAATTATCTGTTACTCCTTCATTGCTTATTTATGTTAATAAATAACCCTTTTAATTTTTAACTGGGCCTGCTTGGTGTTTTCCTGGGTTCAAGGTCACCTTCATAAGCCATTATGCAAGGAAACATATTTGTGTTACTGGCCTGAATGAAATACAATAAATATGTGTTAAACCTTTACCTATGGGGACTGAAGCTCAGATTCTGACCTGGTTACTGTCTTTGAGGAACAAATTCTGTTCATGTCCATGTCCACATAGGTTTTTCTTCTCCTGATACTCCAGGTTTCCATGTACAACTCAAAGATGTTAACTGTTGACATTAATTTGGCCTTGAATGAGTGAATGTGGATGTGTGTTTTGGGATAATCATTGATAGGTCCATTTCTTAAAATACATAACACTTTCTAAAACCTCCTTTAACCAGCTTAAGGAATTAAGACTGTTTCTAAATATGGAGGATGCTAAGAATGTTTTTCATGCATTTTTGTGTAATAAAATTCATTACTGTAATTTGTTATTCACAAGTTGTTCAAATCATTCTGTTTGCAGCTTTCAGTTAACTAAAAATATTGCCATAAGAATTATTTCTAGAAGTAGGAAGGTTGACCATATAACTCCTGTTCCTAGATCTTTATAATAGCTTTCAGTTAAGTTTAGGACCTTTTTCAAGACCCTTCTTCTTACAGATTTAACTTTAAATGGCCTAATCTGTACTTGCTTATCTGAACTTATCAATACATTCATAACAGAGCTAACAATACAATTTCAAGATGCTGGTCTAGAATTTCAAAGATTATCAAACCAATAGTGGGAGTTCAGACTTCAAGAAAGTCCCATATGTGTGCCTACTTTTGCACAATGTGCCTTACCACTTATAATTAATCACTTTAAATCTGTGCTGAAGACCCAGTACTTTAGTCTATCATACCCTGATTAGTATGACAGATTACATTACATGTATGTTTGTTAGTAATTTCTACAAAAATATAAGCATAACAACAATTATGAGCTATTACTGACCATTCTATATTCTTCTCTCTTCTAAGTATTAAATAAGCTAAACTTCTTCTTTGGAACAAAAATGTATTACCCATCTATCTATCTGTCTACCTATGTGTTGTCAAGCACGAGAGCATCTGGCATGTTGCACATTTTTAGGTATGTTAGAATTACTTACAAGGAAGGATTTGGGTATGACCTAACTTGTAATGCACTTTCTGTTTGCCCCAGAATGGAGAACTCTCCGGAAGACTACTGATATCACTTCCTCTCCCAGCTCCTCAACCCCGCCTCTTCTCTGCCTCCACTACAAAGACAATTTTCATTGGAACTCTGATGTCAAACTGAGCCAGACTTCTGATCGAGAAGGTTCTCCTCCTGGAAGGAAGTCAGCCTTAAAGGTTTATTAAGTGTCTAACTGCAGCTAACAATGCCTATTAGCAATCATTTTTTTCATCATATTGTCCTCTGGGCATTAAACAGGGTTAACTGTTGTGCCCCAAGCCTTTTCTCAACTTTTCTCAATTTTTTTCTTTATTTTACACTATCTATCTATCTATCTATCTATCTATCTATCTATCTATTTGCTGCTAATCCTACACATGGGAAAGACACCAGATGTGTTGAGAGCCTTCGATTCTAAAGTTGAAAATAATACATTTTCTTAAAAAATTGCCCAGCACAAACTTACGTACTATAATATTATAGAATACTGAGAATGGGGGGTGGGGGTAACTACTTGGCCCAGGTAACCTAAACTATTTCTGACTTTGTTTGCTATGATAACCTAATATGTATACATCATGTGATTGGTTTTAAAGCTGTCAGTTTGTTATAGCACTCTGAAACTATACTCAGTGAAGAGCTCTTTACAAAAATAAATTTGATGACTATGCCCTGCAATGGCCTGGCACCTAATCCACAACTGGATTAAGTGGGCAAAGAAAACTAACTATATATATATATATTACAAATGTCACCATTTAGGTAAATAAAATAGCCCATTCTGGTAGATAACAGAGTTTGCACAAAGCAGTCTGCATAGTGTATACTATTAGGGACACATTGTGTTAATGGTAACTTGCATTTTTGGTATGCAATCATTTTTGTATGGAATTATACAATTTATGTGAAAAAAACATACAATGTGCAGAAGCAGTTAGTTATAAGCAACTTACCCTGTCATCCAGCAGAAGCTCACAAAATGCTGGAATGTGTTTTGCCCACTCAACTAGCAAAAGCAGCTGCTGTTTCATGGATTCACAAACATCTTCTACGCTAGCAATCTTCTTAGTTGTGATGTCAATACCAAGTGCAGGATTCATACCTAGGAACTGTAAGACATGGTAGAAATCAAGCAATGAAATCAGTCCCTGCTTATTTTCCACAGTGCATTTTATCGTAAACCTTATTCCAAATGAATCAACTAATTTAATAAATCACTGAGTTAGTTAAATTGTACAGTTTTTGACAAGTCCTTTTTCTAAGATGTTATGCTGTTGATGATGTGCTTTTTATTTCTATATTTGAATTATAATTTATAAAGTACTTGTTTTCCACCAAAACAACAAGTACAGGTAAGGAAGCATCCATACTGTCTTTCCTATTATGATCTGATTTCCATTATCAGGTGCCAGAAACCATTTCTGGACTGAATGACAGTCCATCGTAGTATGCACTCACACACCCACCAGGATTTGTGCATACCAAGCCAATTTTTTCATTATCAGTTTATCTGCCTTGAATAGCTTTAACATGGGCAATGAAACTGGAGAAATTTAAAGGACAAATGGGATCATTGCTTAAAATCAATTTTTGTGACTTCTGTTATGTTACAGCCGGGATTTCATCCATGACTTAAGTGTGTTTTCTTTTTATTTTTTGTTATTTTCTATGAAACATCTTGTTATTATTAATTTAGTTTTTGTTTTCTGTCATATGTTACTATGTAGAAATAAATATGTGGTTTATTAAGTATTTTGTGTTTATGTATAAAGTTAGATTTGTTTCTTGGGTTCTTTATATGAAGCCTAGGGGGACAGGGCCATGAGATGCTGCAGCTAGAAAACCTTTTGTCATTTGTCATCTGATTTACCTGCTGTTCTTTGGCTTTCAGTTTTGCATTATGTTACTGAATTTTCTAGTTTTCAACTTATGGATTTTGTCATAAGGTGCTAGTTTTAAATTCTGTTCTGAATTTGCTTGTTACCAGGCTTTTTGTTAACTTTTTCCATTTATTTTATATTATGATATTCTGATTTGTGCAAGTAAAGAATTCACAATAATCTTTAAAAAATGAATGTTTTGTGGCCTAGAGGTTTATTTTTATGGTTTTCCCCTCTCCCTTTGGGAATATTTTCGATTTTAAAGCCTTCGTTCAGCTATCATCTGCATCTTCAGCTTGTGTTTTTTTGGTTTAGAGAGGTGAGACATACACTTTCAGTATTCAGTTTGGTTTGTGTGAAGTAGAGGTCTGGCTTTAATTTTTCAGGCCTCCACCTTTCCAAGTTTTGTGAATAGGCCGAATCAAAACCAACTGGAACTGCAAAATCACTAACTGATGTAACCTACAGTAGTGTACAACTGCATATTTCCCAAATGTAATGATATCTACTAGGTGGCAGCATGAAGCCCCAGAAACAGAACACAGGGTCCCCAGTTATTACTGGAATGGTCAGGAAGGCAAGTGGCTGTCTTAGATAACTTTACATATATAATTGTAGTGTTTCCTGACACACTTCTGCTGAATAATTTGTTGGCTGAAAGTCCTCAGTGTTAGTGTGTCAGAGAGAGGATGTGTAGAATTGTTCATAATGGCACTCAGTTTTATTTTAATTCTCTCCTTTGCTACCTCCAGAGGGTCCATAAATTAGCCTGCCCTTTTAATTAGCTTGTTGATTCAGTAGGTCACTGCTGAAATGTTGTTACAAGCCCAGCACAGTGTAGAAAGTTGCATTGGCTATTACAGAGTTGTAGAATATGTGAATGATGTCACTTCTCACATGAAATAAGCATAGTCTCCTAAGAAAGAAGAGACTGCTCTTTTCTTTCTTATATTGTTCCTCTGTATTACAAGACTTGTCCATCCTATCATTGATGTGGACCCCCAGTTATTGTAGGAGTGTACCACCTCTACATCTACTCCCTGAATAGTGACTGGACTTAGAGGTTCTTTGGTGTGATGAAAGTGAATAACCAGTTCCTTGGTTTTGCTGATGTTCACTTACAAACAATTCTTTCTGCACCAGGAAACAAAGGTCCCCACCTGACCCTATACTCTGTCTCATCACCCTTGGCAATCGACCCCATTAGTGCAGAATCTTCAGAAAATTTCTGCAAATGACATGACCTGCTGTTATATAGTCTGAGGTGTACAGTATAAATAGAGACAGAACTGTTCCTTCTGGTGTTCCAGTCTTCCTCAAATCCATATCATAAACAAAGTCCTTGAGTCTCACAAACGGTGGTCTGTATGACAGACAGTCAATTATCTAGGACACCATAGGCTCATCCACATGCATATCTCTGAGCTAACCCCTTAACATATATGGCTGGATTATACTGTAGGCACTGGAGAAATCAAAAAACATAATCCTCATAGTGCTACCTGTTTTGTCCATGTGACAATTAGACTTGTGCAACAGACAGATAATTGCTTCCTACACTCCAATCTTTGTCAGATATGTAAACTGCAGTAGGTCTAGATGGTCTACCACAAGAGGACTCATAGAGTCCTACATTAGCCTCTTTAAGGTCTTCATGATGTGAGACGTACTGTAAGTGCCATTGGGCTGTAGTCATTATTTTAAAAGGCGCCTGCCTTCTTTGGAACAGGAACAATGCCTGATGGGGACAGATGGAACAAGTGACAAAGGATACCACAAACATGGTCATCACAGCCCTTAAAAAAAATCAAGGACAGACTTTGTTTGGTCAGGCAGCTTTTCCTGTATGTATAATACATTTAATGTGTCATATAATACATTTTTAAAGATATGTAACTTATAACAGTATGAAGGATCATGGATGCAGGGATGCCAAGTGACAGTGAACTGTATCCTGATAGCTGCAAATGGGCCTCACCCACCTCTGAATTTAGGGGACTCTGGGATAGTCCAGTAAATATAAGTTCAATATGAATTTAAAAGACACTCCAAATTAGGGCACATTAAACATTAAGCAATTGGTAGAGTCTGAGATGAAGTGGAGTGAAGGAGGCCATGTAAGGGAAAGAGACTTAAGAGGTAGAAATATGAATACAGGGTAACCAAACAAAATGTCCGAATTCTTCTTCTATAAAGGTAACCCAGTGAAGACATTTGGTATTTATTTTTTTGCATTATTTCTTTCTTTCCTCACTGTTAACCCACCATTTTTATTTTCATCTTCCTGTTTTTGTACAGTAGCCTGGCCTTACATTTGTATATTTTTCTGGCCTGGGTTCAGTTTGCCCTGATTAATGATAGCAGAGTTTTGAAGGAAGTGGAAATTGAGAAAAGGTGCTGTAATAATACATATGTGTTTGTCACACTCTTCAATAATTATGAAAAGAAGTGCACTATTTAATTAACAGTGAGGTTTAGTTTTGAGGTTATTGTTATTGTCTGGAAACTCCAAGCTCTGGCCTTGTTACCATTTATATGGGCTTTGTACATTTTCCTCATAGGCTTATGAGAATTATGTTCGGTCCCATCCCAAAGATGTACAATTTAGGTGAAAATGACTTTTCTAAACTGCCACTATACCAGTAAGTGTATCTTATCCAGGAGTTGTGCCCAGTCCCAAACTGATTCCTAACTTGTAAAAAAATGCTACTAAGAAAGGGTCCACACCCCATTGTCCTTTAACTTGATTAAGATGACTTGAGAATGGATGAATACTTGTGTTAACAATATTAAAACTAATGCTTATACATTCTAAACTACTTGCAAGTGACATATTACTCTACATGATTTCCATCTGTTATCAACTTCATTTGCGTGTAATTGTTATTTAATATAATGCTACAGAGAAAGAGTGCTAATACATAAACAGGCACATATTTTCATAGAATGAATCCAAAATTAGGCAATAAAGAAAATAAATAGATTTACACTTTTTTATTTCACCAACCTGATGAGTCTTTATTTCAGCCTGCATTAAAATGCTAACGGACAATAAGCCTGCATCTTCATAGTTAGGCTTACGACAACTGATCCGGTCACGCTCATTCTGAACTGCTGCAAACAGATAGAGAAAGGGAGAGACTGATGTCCTCAAAACAGTAGCAGATCATTGCAGTTTTGTACACTGTAGACAAAATGACAACAGGTAAACCCAAAATCAAACCCTGATATTTGTCTGCATCTCAGTGTAGGAAACATGCTTGTTTGCATTTACTGTTTACATTTTTAACCTGGCTGCAGTTACAGTGACATCTTGTCAGTTGCAGAGACAGGCTTGAACTGCCTGCTTCCTTCTGTCTTGTGTGTTGTTTTTCTGATTAGGGAAAAGTCATCTCAAATAAAGGATCCCTAAAATCATCGGGTAGAAGGGTCCTTTCATTAGATTGGCTAGCCCAGCACTGACTCGGCAGGAGAATGACCAATATTAGGGAGGTGGCTTGTTGGCTGGGACTGTGATTGAATCCTGGCCCAATCAATGTCTGCATGAAGTTCACAGGTTCTCCTCTCTCTCATGTCAGCTGGTGGTTTTCTTTGTGTCATACATTATCTGCATTGAAGCTACTGGTACTGGAATAAGCTCCAGACCATGTCATTTTAAAAATGAATTAAGTGAATCTCAAAACGATGGAATCTTGACGGAAAATTATGAATGGAATAAAGCATTGCTATTTATTTAGATATATAGATATATCTATAGATATATAGATTTACAAGTATATAGTTACCCTCATTTGCATTGTAGATTTTAAGAACTTAATTCAAAACACAAAATTTGACAAGCTCATCTGGGTGAAATTATCTTTTTGGGTTCTTAATTTGAGGTTATCACGGCTAACTTCTTTTAAAATAATTAAGACACAATTTTACCAAACAAAAATTCCATTGATTAATGATTAATGGGTTATAAATGTTTACAACTGTAAGGTTAATAGCATATTTCTCACCCATATAGCACATGCAATATACTGTTTATATTCTATACTTGCTGTGCCAGTCCATTATAAATTGTGGACTAACAGTCTAACACCTAAATCGAACTGCACAAGTCTCATCTAATTGAAATGAGCAAAGTGTAACTGCAGTTTACAACACCTACAAAATCACTCATATTGTTGCTCCAGGGCATCATTCTCAACACACATATTCCAAGGAATTTGTCATATGTACTAATAAAATGTATTTAATTTCAAATCATTTTCATTCCATCAGATGGTGTATACAACTGACATTGTCAGTGCAGGATTTACGTATAAGCTACACAAGCTATAGCTTAGGGCCCCCGCCTTCTTGGGGGCCCCCAAAACAAATCATATTTGGCACTTACATAGAATATCTGGACTTATAAAGGGCCCTATGTCTCAAATAGCTTAGGGCCTTATCAAGTCTAAATCCGGCCCTGGACATTGTACCCTAATAAAGGAAATCTTAAAAGACAAAAATGACAGGAAATTAAAAAGACTGACAATAGAAGTACAAATTCAATTGGAGTCTATTTATTGTCACACAGAGGAAAGTAGCTGATCAGTAGTCTGACCACGACGGTCGCAAACTCAGGTCCTGAGGGGCCAGTGTACCCTCTTTATAGTTGTTAATGGAACTTGTTATTTATTTACAAATAAATTCCTCCACTCATTTTGCTACATTAATGGGAGAAGATTACGATAATGTGCAACTTGATTGAGATTAGTAATTATTCTTTTTTGTTTCCTATTTTTTCTATTTGAATTATCCTGTATAAAGTTAGTGTTAGTTTGTCTGTTGCTGCATTTAAGCAACATTCACTGTAGAATTCTCAACATAGAGAGATAGATAGAAAAGGCACTATGTAATAGATAGATAGATAGATAGATAGATAGATAGATCCTACTGTTTAATAATTATTCCTGTAACTTGATCATTTATAGGACAGTTAAAAAATGCAGTACTTTTACCCAGTCACCTTTTGCCAATATTCTAGACACACTTCTTGAAGTTTAATTTCTCTTGTGTGTGTGTACTTACTGCACAGCAGCAGCAGTTTAAAGTAAGATATAATCATAAGGGAAATTGTAATTGTAATAAAAAAGTTGTAACCAGAAGGGCAAGAAAAAAATAAACACACAACAAAATGTGAGGACTAATCATAGATTCAGAAATGTAAAAAGGGAGTCAATAACATTAATATTTCATATAGCCTTAGCCAAAAACAAGATGTAAATCAAAGTCAAAGAACTGATAAAAACTGGTATCCACCGGTATCTTTATCAATAATAATGCACAAGTATTTTGACCTTTCCACACACTAGAACAGATAGAAAGTGACATTGACATTTATTCAGTCATGGTAAAGATGTGATGCACACACAACTCCAGTCTTTTTACCTAGCAACAGCCTGGGAACCCTAAACAGCTAAAAATGGTGGCGACCATAATAAAAATAAAATGGCCTCTTGAGAATTTCAAAAATAACATCTTCAAAAACATTCTCAACGATTTAACCATTTTATTCCTTGACCTCTAAAACCCCTCAAATGATATCTCCATTATTTTGGAAACCAGGGTAAAGGCTGAAAAAATATAAAACATAGTCCAGATCATTACAGTGAGGGGGCCACATTTTATATTGCTGTGGTCAGAAGATTAGCTATAGTTACTGCATGTTAACTGCATATTTTAAGTTATGTGCTTGCCCTGAGGTGCTTTTTCTTGGAAGCCAAACACTAAAATCTCTTCTGAGATACTGTATCAAGGTCTATCCATCAAATTTTGATATCTGGCTATTCCAAACCTGTTCGGAGCATCATTTCCTCATTATTCTCACAAAACCATTAGGTAATTTTAGAATTACGAATTAGCCAAAAAGTCTTTGGGGTTTTGGTAGAAAAGAGGAGTACTCCCAAAAAAAGTCATAAACTGGCCTGAAGTGAAAGATTTCATACAGACAATTGGGCTGGGATTCAAACCTAATCCCCCAGAGTTATCAGGCCAAACACAGCCAGTACCTCAAATGAAGGCATTGTAGGGAAAATGTTGGGCATAATTGTCTTGTTTTGGAAAGCCTTTCTATAATAAATGACGTACTGCCCTCCTAAAGCTTAATTTTAGGTGGTAGATTCTAGAACTTTTATCTAAGTTATTTTGTGGAGATGGATCTGTGGAGTTGCAAAAAAGGGCAGAATAAGAACTGAGACAATCAAAGGTACAACAAAAATGTGGGAGAGATATCTAAGAATTAATACAAAAATAAACTAAAGTTGTATGGACCTATGAAGAGGAGAGACAATGAATGTATGGGCAAAGGAGTTTTTGGAATGAAAGTACAGGGGAGGAGAAAATGAAGGAGGCCAAAGTGGAGGTGGATGGATAAAGTAAAAGAAGATATGAAGGAAAAAGACTTGACTGGTGAGGAGGTGCAGGACTGAGCTGTATAGAGAAGGTTGATCAAACATACCGACACCACATAAAGGTGGGAAGAGATGAAGAAAAAAAAGAAAAACTTCTCAGTTGAAAATTGCTGCTCTAAAATAGGTTATGTTACCTGTAAACATTAATCAAATTAGACAAAAAAAATCACTTTTCTGCATATTGCACATTAACCCCCCACATTCCCATTATAAACTACGCTTATGGTAATTTTTCCAACAGACATTTTAGCAATAATCACACTAAAGTGATTTCTTCAACATCTGATCAGTATAATGCAAAATGTTAAATTTAATAAAATGTTAAATGTTCATTTATAAATAATTTACACATTTATACACAATTTGTGGTGTAACCAAACCCAAAAAACATTAAGCCTCTCACACCGAGTAGTATAGCTTTTCTGGTAATTAGGATATTCCTTGTTCCCTCAACACTTCATATACACACATACATATCAAGTTTACCAATTACTGAAAGCCAGGTTCATAGTGTGGGAGACAAAATCTGAAGACTGAACAGTAGGTAGTCTGAAAAACAAATCTGCGAGCCTTATAGGAGAACCAATCTAGCATGTAGATTATTGAATGATGTTAAAATAAGGGCCACCCAACTGGGCTTTGAATTGAGATCTACAGAGGATTATTTAGAACCATTTATTCTACATTTAAAGTCTGGAAATGTAAGATTAGCCTAAATGAAGACACATGCTGTTAAGAGAATAAGACAAGTCTTATGCAATGATTAGCATACAAAATTGATCTCATATAGGAACCAGAAGATAGGAATAAACTATGCATTGATTAAATACTGCTTTGGGTTTTAGACAGAATAGAAAGAAACAAAATTTTTCATAAGTAAAAAAATATAAAGTTAATATATTTAAATCTTAAAAGTCCTAAGGAATTGCATATGTGAAGTGTTACAGGAGAATGACACAGTATGGTCCAGAACAGGAGATAAACAAATTAGTAGGGAAAGCTTTCTTTTATTTTTTTATTAGGTGTGCACCGTAACCCAGGTAATGAAGTGTAAGACAGGGCACTGTTTGCTTTAGAACGAAGATTTCAATAAAATGTAAAAATCTAGTACCTCTGATTTGTATTTGCCAATTATACTGGTCATTAAAATATTATATGATTTAATTAATTTTGTTAAAACTAAATTATATTTTGTTAATATAGTTTTGTTTTGTAAACAAATATGACTATTTGCTAAACTAATTTGCTGTATGTCATTTTTAAAGTAGCTGTTCTGTTATATGTCTTTTCTCTTATCCATCACGTCCTCGGTCCTGGCACCTGACGGATAATCAAGGTTTTACTGTACTTAGTCTATTGCAGACATGGAATACCAGTAAAAAGCATTGACAACAACAATAAATAAATAAATAACACACTGAACCTTTGTAAGGCAACTGCAAAAGAAGGCAGGACAAGATTGGTGAATTACAGCACAAAAACCCTAATGTAGTGCACAAAATGTAAGCTTCATCTGTTTCTTGTGGTAAATTAAACTGCTTGAAGGGTGAAAAAAAAATCTTCTGGATATAATTATTAGGCTGAGTACATAGTTTACTTGTTGCTTCAGAGTGATATAGTGTTTGTGTGTATATTTCTTTCTAAAAAATAAAAAATATAACTGCAACTGCAATACTTCCTTTGAGAAATTGTTTTGCATTTTCCAAAAAGGAACACTATGTGCCAAACAGTATATCTTTGCAATGCTCTAGGATATGACATCTAAATTTGGTACAATGATAGCTGATGGATTGAAGCACAAAAGAAACTTGATTCCAGGTTCTACATAGTCTTGCATATGTACTATAAAATCCAATAAGGGCATAAGGGCTTAAAGCAATATATTCTTTGTACAGATGAGACAAAGTATGATTTTGATTTGAGTTTTGTCTTGCACTGTGTCACACACGTGCGTATGGGAGGTAGGTAAAGGTCTTGAGTAAGGGCAGTTCCAAAGCATGCCGGGATGTGGCAGAGTGCACTGACTCTTTTTCTCCCTTTCTTGTAGACCATTCACGGGAGATCCCACCTGGCTCTTTTGACGTCACTTCCGGGACCGAGCCTATAGGAGAAGACCTTGCCGGCCCCTGTGATGTCATGTCTTGACTCGAACCAATGGCTGAACACCATGAGCCCGATCCATATGATCTCACTTCCTGTCTCCCCCTTTAAAAACCTACACCTTTTCCCTAGTCCCTCAGTTCTGTTTTGGACTCGGTTTTGTGCACATCAGTGCTGTATTTGCTGATCATTACTTTTGCAGCCAGGATACCAGATTATACGGGTGGCTGCCCCAACCCTTTATATGCCTCTGTCTCGTATTTGTGACAACTGATAAAATTCTATTGTACAGTACACAGAAGAAGCAATATGTAAACTAAATATTAGAAGTAACAGATTGCACCTGTGGTAAAGTGAGGTCAGCGGCTGTTTGGCATTTTAAATAATGCAATACGGGAGTGGCCCTATACCTAGTGTGACAAGTGTAGGATCATCTGTGACCCTAATTGACGCTAGGAGCTGCTAATTGCCCAGCTGTGCCATGTCCACATTTTAAAAGAGAAGCGCGAGTGCAACAGGGGAGAATCAAGAATCAAGAAAAGATGGAGGTTAAATGGAGAAAGAAAGAGAGAAGGCAGAAGGAGCAGACTCGAGAGAGAGAGGGCAGGCAGCTGGGAAGGAGAGCCCCTTGAGCAGTGTGAGAGGCTGACGCCCAGGAGGCTGAAGGAGTGATTGCTCTGGCTGAGCAATTTGGGGAGCCAGAGTGATGTGCACTAAGAGGAGCAACTCGCCCTGGAAGACCAGGAAGGCAGTGGGGGTGGAGGAGGCTTGGGAGGAGAGCTCCAACATGGCCGTTGGCGTCCCAAGACTAGGTCCAGTGAGGGAGCCAGGCCATAGCCATGGGACAGCAGGGACCGGGACCTGTGGAAAGTTAGCTGTGTGTGTCAGTAGGGAAACTCCCCTGCTGTAAAGCCCATATGGGATAAGCAAAGGAGCCACAAATGAGTTTTCAATAAAGACAGCTTCCTGCCAGCTGATTTTAATCTTGTTTTTAATGGATTCATTTATATTGATTTTATCCTACACCTCACCTTTCATTTTATTGGATTATTTATTATTAATGTGGCACTGCACTTTCTGAACAGTCGTTTTTATTTTTTTTTTAGAAAAGCACTGATCACTTTACACCATCCATTTGCTTCATGTGTGTTTTGTCCTCATCAGCCATGCTCATCCAGTTAAGTCATCAACGGTGTCAGGTTCAAGAGGCTCCCATTATAGAAGAGGGAGCAAGGTGCTGACCCACACCGTCACAGCACCTTGTAGTCCGATGAGGAATCTGCATGAATGCCTATACCTGCTCTTTATAGGCTAAGTCTCTTATGGCAGACTGTTTACCAAAAATATCAAGTGGATATTACATAAATTATCTAATTTAAATTATAGAGAAAAGAGATACAAATGGTGTTAGCATGCCAAACATGTATGTGGAAGGGTACAAATTCTATTAAAGAAGTTAATATCTCTGACATACTGTATAAAAATTATTAAAGATATCTTTAAGACATTTAAGCTTATCAAGCATTAAACGCAACAGAACTGAGGTATAATCATGCAGTAACAAAACAGTATCCTTAACTGACACTTCAGGTATAAGAAACAGATATAGAAATATCAAACACTAATGTTCTCTGAATTTGGCATTGTAATACTATATATATGCAGAGTGGTAAATGCTTCATGAGTATGAAATGTTTATCCCTAACCCACCTGCAAACACGGAAGCTTTAGCCAAATGAACTGCATCCCAAGAAGCTGTACTTCCAAAACTCATTTAACACTGCAACCAAATCTACCTGCACTACAAAATATTGAATCTATTGCAACCATATACTTGCACACTTCATTTTCCCTACAATTTTCATTTACCTCTTTATGATAAGTAAATATGTTTATATTTGGAATCATTTGTTTACTGAACTTGTTTTACATCTGCGTTGGAAGGGGCTGTAATTTATCCCAGTAGCCTCAGGCACAATGCGAAAGCAAACCGTGAATGGAATGCCATTCCATTACAGGGCATAGTCCCACACATAACTGGTGGCCCAAATTATGCTTCCCCTTTCCTAGACTATCCTTTTGTATTTTACAGAAAACACCTGAGAAAAAGCAGATATTCAGCTTTGTTCCAGTTTTTGGTAGTTCATTGTATTATTGGAATGGCTAATCAGCCTATTTTGCTTGTCTCATGAACCTGTTTAATCTAAATGCCAGGTCACAAAGAACAGCTGTAACTATCATAGAAGTCCTGAGCACAAGCCCATAGATGGGTTATAGTCCCACAAAGCTTACTTTTGCACATACCCACAGGCATTATATTAGGAATCTAGTGGTCTGAGGAATCCTGCGGTGGGCTGGCACCCTGCCCAGGATTGGTTCCTGCCTTGTGCCCTGTGTTGGCTGGGATTGGCTCCAGCAGACCCCCGTGACCCTATTCGGATTCAGCGGGTTAGAAAATGGATGGATGGATGGTCTGAGGAAGCAGTGCTAAACACTATGGTATTGAGCTATTTTATTCTATTAACTTCACATGATGCTGACTATTCATACATCTGTTAATCTACTTCTATTTTATGGTTGTGGGGAGCAGGAATGTATCTCAAGAGCATGGATAAGAATCAGCTGTGGGCAGGATATATAGTAAGTCCTGCAAAGTGCTCACTCACATGTACACCCAGAGGACAAATTTTGAGTTTCCAGCCAAATCTACATGTTTTGGGATATTAGTCAAAAAAGGGTGCTCTGAAGAAAAAAAAAAGCAAAACATAGAAACCAATTTAAAGTGTAAAACCCACACAGCCAGTAATTAGGCTGGGAGTTCAACTCAGGTTTTTAGAGCTGTGATTAGGCAACAATAACTTTGGTGCTCCTATACCACTGCATAATATTGAATCTATACTAATAAAAGGCAAAGCGCTCACTCACTCACTCACTCACTCACTCACTCATCACTAATTCTCCACCTTCCCGTGTAGGTAGAAGGCTGAAATTTGGCAGGATTATTCCTTACAGCTTACTTACAAAAGTTAAGCAAGTTTCATTTCGAAATTCTACACGTAACGGTCATAACGGTCGATAACAGTCGACAACGTTCGCCATGTTGAACTTTCTTATTTATAGCCCCATCTTCACGAAATTTGGTAGGCGGCTTCCCTGCGCTAACCGAAACCGATGTACATACTTATTTCGATGGTATGACGCCACTGTCAGCCGCCATATTGAACTTTCCAACATTACTAATTCTCCAACTTCTCGTGTTGGTAGAAGGCTGAAATTTGGCAGGCTCATTCCTTACAGCTTACTTACAAAAGTTAAGCAGGTTTCATTTCGAAATTCTACGAGTAACGGTCAACAACATCCAACATGTTGAACTTTCTTATTCATGGCCCCATCTTCAAGAAATTTGGTAGGCGGCTTCCCTGTGCTAACCAAAACAAATGTACGTACTTATTTCGGTGGTATGACGCCACTGTCAGCCGCCATATTAAACTTTCCAATGTCACTAATTATCCAACTTCCCGTGTAGGTAAAAGGCTGAAATTTGGTACTTATTTCGGTGGTATGATGCAACTGTCGGCCGCCATATTGAACTTTTCAACGGTCTTTGTTACTTATGGGTCCATCTTCAAGAAATTTGGTATGCGGGTTGCCAACGCTAACTGAATCCTACTTACGTACATATATACGTTCATAGCCTGCAGCTCGGTCACCGTGTGAGGCGGCATTGGGTCCCCCATCCCAACGCCTCCCACATTGTTGGCTGCCTGCCTATATAAGGCCGTCCGTCGCTCCAGTCTCTACATTCCCTTCCTTGCTTCACCATGGGATTCACGTCTCCCTGCTGATAACTACAGCCTTTTTATTTAATCCACAGCTTCTCTGCTGTTTTATTGTTCATTTATTACGATTATAGTTATTGTGTAGGTATTTTAGACTTACTTTACATTGTTCAGGTACCCATTTCCTTTATCATTCCAACCGTATCTCCATTAACATATCTATCAAGGTGATCACCATCGATCAAAGAACTGTCACTTACCGAGTGGTTTCCATGCCCGGAGAGGGCACCTACCTTTTCCATTCTCTTTGTTACATATTGCACGGCCATATCAGGCTCACTCTTGATATCCGGAGGAACATTGTGTCTTATGTATTGAATGACTGGGACAGGTTCAAGGTGTGGACTGATGACGGTACAGGAGATAATTATACTACACAGGAGCACTAGAAGAGTGAAATGCTTAAGCCCTTCACCTATGGTTCTGCATGTGAGTTGATGACTGCCGCTGAATTGTTCGGTTGTCGCTTTCAAGTGTACCGAAATGGCCAAATATTTTACACCTTTTGACAACCGCCAATTCCTCTTAAACATCTTAGATTGACAGGTGATGATTTCAGTAGTGGACACTTTGATGTTTATGAATGTATAAACTCTCAAAAGCTGGATGTGAAGTTATCGATGAAACCGGTTGTATACTTACAACGCTTGACAGATGCCGAATGTCTCTTCAACACAAGTCCTACAAATACTGTCATAATTGAAACAAACCATGAAACTCAAACCAATTACGACAGCAGCAATCCAAGCTGTGAGATTTGAAACAAGATTACTGTTCACATGGCCAACTTTACGTTGCATGCTCAAGAGTAAGCTCAGTGCACAGCTTGGTCATATTACAACCGGAGGGCTGAACTCACAATGTGGTATACAAAGAGATCCTTAACAAATAATTATTGGTATATTTTCCCTCAGTTTAAAAAGGTTTAATTTTCTTCTTAATAAAAATTTTAAGGCAGTACTTCGCCGCTGCGAAGCGCAGTTATTTTGCTAGTAGTAAATATTATTCATTTTATGATATTCTGTCCATCAAGTTACAACAAGAAATTAATTTACTGCTTACAGATCAGACTAATTAGATACACACCTGAGAATTTAGTAGTTTCATCTTGTTTAGCATTTTGAAATATGTTATTAGGAACTGTAGTATTATTTTTGCAGTACAAACTCCAGGATATAGTAAACAAAGTGTTAAATGTACCCATACATCAAATTTTTAGATTAATAATATAAGTAGAAAATAGAAACAAAACAAAATAATTAAATATAACATGTATATCTATTCACCTGGGATCTGTTGCTACAGGAAGCACAGAAGTACAATAGTGACTCACTCCTGTTTTAGACTGGATATCAGTATTTCAGTGGGATGATCACTGAGCCATTTCTAAGCCAGGCCCACCAGATTAAATATTGTTGATGAAGAAATTATTGCTTTGGTTAATAGATTTATAAGGTGTCACATATGTGTGCATTGGAGACAATTTACAGGCTCAAATAAATGTGTTTCCACACCCGATCAGGAGTTGGAGCTGCCTTCTAACTCTTTCTCCCTTTCTCAGGCAGATCAGCAGAAGATCCAGAGCACTAACCACTATTCTGATCCTCAGGAGTTTGACATCACTTCCTCTTCCAGTCATTGAGAAACCACCTTTTGATGACATCACTTCCTCTTCCAGTCTTCAGGATTCCATCCTTCAAACATCATTACTTCCTTAATCCTGCTTCTTCCTGTCAGTTGTATATATTTGCCAGCCATTTTGTAAAGATGCACAGATCTGTTGTGAACTCAGGAAGGGATTTAAAAAGATCTAACAATTGAAAACCAACCATTATGCTGTTTGGAAGATCACCTACAAGTGGAGAAGATTTTAAACAATTGCCAAATTGTCCAGGCCAGGCCACCCTAGCAGGTTTATCCTGGCAGCAGGATGCTAAAAACCAGTCTTTAATAAACCCACAATTTCATTATGGGGCCTACATGTAGCTCTTGCAGATTGTTGATGTCAAAGTGAATGAGTCTGCCATTAGAAAGAGGCTGCACGTGGATCTACATGGAAGGTATACCAGGAGAAAATATTTGCTGTCCAGAAAGAACATCAGAGCAAGACTAAACTGTACATGTGAGCACATAGGCAAAGAAAAGGGCTTCTGGAGCAATGTACTCTGGGATAGATCAGGCAAAGTACCAGAAACCATGCTTGGTGAAAATTAAACAGCATTTGACCAAAAGAACCTGATACTATCTTCAAAGCAAGGTGGCGGACATATGATGATTTGGGGCTACTATGCTGCAATAGGGCCTGGGAAGCTCTGTGAATTCTTTATTGTACAAGAGGGTACTTGAGGATACAGTCTGTCAGGAGACTGAAGCTCAGCTGCAACTGGATCTTGAAACATGACATTGAACCTAAAGATACCAGTAAAATCACCAAGAAATGTCTGAAAAGAAAGAAAGAAATGGAAGGTTCTGGAATGGAAAAATCAAAATGCTGTAGGCAAGATATGAAACCGGCTGTGCGTGCAAGACACCTTTGAAACATCACACACGGGAAATAATTCTATGTGGAGGAGTGGAAAAAACATTCTTTCAGTCGATGTCATAGACTGCTAGACAGTAATAGGAAACACTGACTTGAGATTTTTTCTGCCAAAGTGGCAAAACCAGCTATCAGAGCCAAATGTGAACTTACTTTTTCCACAGACAGAAAAGGAATATCTGTTGGTTTTTCCTTGAATATAGTGTTGCAAATTAAATTTGTATTTACTTTTGTTTCCATTGCATTGCCTTTATCTAAAGATACTGTTTAAATGAAGCTCAAATGTTTATATATCCATATATGTTCAAAAAGAATAATCATTACATGGGGTGTATTTACTTTTTCACATTACTGTAAATGTGACACAAATTACTTCTTCTGATTTTAGAGTGGTTATTATGTTTACAAAGTGAGTGAGGTGCCATCAAGTCATTATCAGAAAATCCTCATATTGGGTTTTTAGACTCTTTGCAGTATCTCAAAATTTCCATTTGGGCTTAGTGGTGCGTTTTGAATTCCTAACAAATTCATTCATCACCTTTGTAAAATTATTGAATGCTTTGTTGTCATATTTTATCATACCTGAGTAGTTTTATTCAGTTACTTAATCCAAATGACTTCTGCTATTTCTAGAGATTTGTCGCCTGTTTTGCATCATTATGCTCTATGCTAGGCCTAGTGATACTACGGTAAATTGTCTGTACTACAGAAAATGATGTTAAATATCTTCACTTCCAGATTGAAGTCTGTACAGATTACAAATTTAAGAGTGTTTAGTATGTTTCACTGTGCGGCTCTAGGGGGCATAATTGAGCCCCAATACCTTGACACGACTGCACACACAACAGTCTCAGATTCAAATCAGCCCTTTTATTTACAATAATATCTCAGCAGATTCACAGTCACCATCTCAGTTACGTTTTCTCCTCTCGACTCCAACCCCTGGTTAAGGTGTCGAGCTCCATTTTAAACCTGACCCAGGAGTCTTCCATTGGCCAAACCATTGTCTCCAGTAAGGACTTCTGGGTCAGGCAGACCCACCCAGGAACAGAAAATGCATCCCCCAACATCTCCCCCTAGCAGCACATGTGAAACAGGACAGTCCAATGGAACTACACCTAACCTATACCTAACAAATCATGAAGTGCTTTGAGAAACTGGTGCGGAGTCATATCATCGGCTGTCTGCCAGCAGACCTGGACCCATTTCAATTTGCTTACAAAGCAAAGAGATCCACGTAGGACGCTGTGGCCACGGCCATTCATGCTGCCCTGACCCACCTGGAGCAGCAGGGGAGTTATGCCAGACTGCTCTTTGTAGACTTTAGCTCGGCGGTTAACACCATCCTTCCACAATGACAGGTGTTTAAACTGGCAGATCTGGAACTTCCATCACTCACTTGCAGTTGGATACTGGACTTCCTGTTTGGTCGCTCCTAGAGGGTCAGACTGGGTCTCCACACATCCACTGTTCTCAGCCTCAACACCGGGACGCCGCAGGGTTGTGTGCTCAGCCCGCTCCCCTACACTCTCTACACATATGACTGTGTCCCCACTCACCATAGCAACAAGATCATAAAGTTTGCGGATGACACGACGGTGGTCGGACTCATCTCAGGCAAGGAGGGTGAGCTGGCATACAGGGACAAGGTGGAGTGGCTGTCAGAGTGGTGCACAGTCAATAACCTGGTCCTCAACACCACAAAAATGAAGGAACTTGTTATTGACTTTAGAAAAAACAAAACTGACATCCAGCCACTTACCATTGGCAGGGTCTGTTTGGAGAGGGTCCCGGTGTTCAGGTTTCTGTGCATTGAGATGGAGGATAACCTGACCTGGAACGCCAACACCAAGGAGCTGCTGAAGAAGGCGCAGCAGAGACTGTATTTTCTGAGAATCCTCAGAAAGAACCATCTCCGCAAAAATCTGCTCTGCCTTTTATCACTGTTCCATCGAGAGTGTGCTTGCATACAGACTGTGTGTGTGGTATGGCAGCTGCACTTCCTCAGATAGGATAGTGCTCTACAGGGTTGTCAGGACAGCGGAGAGAACAATTGGCTGTACACTCACCACTCTGGAACAAATCTACACCTCCTGATGCTGCAAAAAGGCAATAGACATTTCACAGGATTCATAACATCCCAGACATTGCCTCTTCCAGCTTTTGCCATCAGGTAAGAGATACAGAACAATGAAAACCAGGACAAACCACCTTAAAAACAGCTTCCAAATCCAAAAGCAATTATGGCCCTGAACTCAGAATAAAACTGCTCCATATCATTCTCCCAATGTGCAATATATACCTTAAGTCAACAAGTGCAATTTGTATATTTTGTAAAGTACTTTTATTACTTTTCGGTCTGTTATTATTTGCTCTCTTCTTGTCTTTATAACTCTTATGCCTCACACTGAGTCTACTGCATCTCCAATTTCGTTGTTCCTTCGTAAAAGTGACAATGACAATAAAAGATCTATCTGTCTATCTATCTATGGAAAACAGGGGCTTGCCACAAAAGATGCTGCCACCCAGTGTATGGGGGGACAACCTGAGCATAGAAGGCAGTATCTCACTGACCCACATTTCTGCTGGTCTTCTGTTAGGGAAAGTGACTGCTGATCATATTGGTTGGGATACTTCTACATCCAGGTTGTCCACCACTATGCTGGCCATCCATCTGGGAAACGGACAGGAAATGTCACACCTCCCTTCCTAACAATCTGTTACACTGGCATCCTGGTAAAGTAATGGAGGTCCATTACAGCTGGGACACTGTTCAATCCATCACAACAGTTTATATGTAAATGTCTGCTAATGGTGCTGATCTTAAAAAGTCCAAAATATCCATTAAACTATATTTATTATATTGCTAAACCAAATAATCCAAGTGTTATTTTTAGCACCCTGCATTTGACAAGCTAATTATAAGATGAGTTATTGCCTATGCTGTTCAGGTGGCCTCCATATCCTGAACGGCACAATAAAGGTACGGAATATTCAGTCATGGATTAGTAGCTAAAGTGCTAGAACCTAAATCACAATACAGTTAGGCGAACCTTCACCCCTTACTCGTGTGTGACATTTATTTTTATTTTTATTCATTTTCTTAGCTAATGCTAATGACAAAAACAATTGGTATGATAAATCACAGCTGTGTGAATACACTGAAATGCTTGTACTCTGTGAAGTTATTCAATATTCTAGTAAGGAACAGGTTAAAATAGGAATGAGGTGAAAACATTGTAATGTTATTTTATGTTTAAGTTACTAGTATGCTGGTACTTGCATCCCTTTTTTCATTATTAGAGGTTGTTTTGGCCTACATTTTACTGGAATAAAGGTGCCCTCAGCATATCTAGAACAGCATCATTATGTGTTTAGTTCAGTGGAAAGTGAATAGAACATTTCACCTGAGTGGGTAGTCTAGAAAGTGATATGCTGTGTAAGATATGGCTGGCCATGTACCCCGGCCAATACCCCCAAGCCGCCAGGTGGAGCCCTCCTTGCAGCATGGAGGTCCCCAGAAGACCAGCAGGGCATCATGGACAATGTAGTTTTTATGCACCGCCCTGCTGGATGCCATGGGGGCCACGAGAAGGAGCTGCAGGGAGGACCAAAGAGTTCTTCGTGCCCTATGACCCGGAAGTTCGTCATAGGAAGAGCAACGGGCTTCCGGGGTGAGAAAAAGCATTGTTTACCCTAACCCGGAAGGAATACGGACTTGTGGACTTTTGGATTGGGAACACTTCCGGTGTCAGGGGATATAAAAGGACTGTGGGAGCTCCCAGACAGACGAGCTGAGTTGGGAGGCAGGGTGTCTAAGCGTCTGGGAGATTGGAGGATTTGGTTATTGGTTATTTGAGTATTGTTTGTTTATTGGGAATTGTGGAGAGGAGCGTGCTTTGTGCACATTATTATAATAATAAATAATAATTGGACTTTTATCTGGTGTCTGACGTGGTGTCTGAGGGTACAAGGGTGCGAGAAAACCCTAAATCTGTCACAGCTGTTTTATTAGAGACTTTTATAGATGGCTTTTAGTTTTATTAAATGTAATGATCACAAGGTAATGTAACAAAAGAGCAAAATATAAGAAGCATGGCACATTTAGAAACTGTAAAGTAACATTGGGTGAGTGTAAAAATAACTGCATTACCACATTCAAGATTTATGTTTTTTTTTAGTACATACCCATTTAATAAACTATTTTCTAATTATTGGGGAAAATTTCTTAAAAAATGTTTTTTTGTTTGTTTTATGGAGAATCTCTTAAAACATGTTCTAAAAGCTTAGAAGATATACATTATAGCATCGTCTTCTGTGAATGATTTTTTTTTACCACATTCCATGTAAATAACTTATAAAGTAAACACCATCCCAAGAAGCTTCATACATAGAGAGCTATGCTTCAGGTATTTATATTTATTTTATGTTGCACTAATGACAGATCCAAAAGCAATTTTGATGCCAGAGTGCTACAATGACATCATGTTTTTGTTGCAACCAGTTTCTTACTTTTAGTTGGACTCATAACATAACACATAACATAACATTTAAGCCTGCTAAAGCCAATTGCAGGACATGTGGAGCCATCGGTACTGTGGGGGTCAGTGATGGAAGCAAGATGGTAAACAGCCTAAGTCACTCCAGCATCCATACACAAATTGACACAGGACCAATTTGGGACCTCCAATTTTCCTAACTGGAGTCAAACCCTAGATTAGTCTCTCTTCTTTAGCAAAGTTTCTTTCCCCATTATAAAAATCCACCTAAATGAACTAATTTATGACATTTTTAATTAAACTTATTGTTGTCATTCTAGCACTGTAGAGAAAAGGCTGCCTTGGCTTCTTTTAAAATTGATACAGTAGCTTTTTATGGAGTCTGCTGTTCATTGTGGAGACCACTAGATGGCTGTATTGCCCCTCAAAATCTTTTAGAAATTCTATTTTGATGCATTGAGGAAAAAGGAACATTCATGTTTCCTATGACCTTAAGTGCATTTGTGCAACCATAATTGCTTTTCATCTGGAACTATAAGTGAAATGGCATAAAACCTGTGTCACTGACTGAAACTGATCATTATATGTGGTAAGCACTAAATCCAGTCAGTAACATAATCAATCCTTAAACTGCCCTGTGCTACCGGAACAAGTTCTGTGACTCAGAGAGCCTGGATTGGTTTAGAACGTCCATGCAGTATGTGTCTATATACATTATGGAAGTATGCATTCTGGGCATTAGATGACAATGGGTAAGAATGTATCAAGGTAAAAACAATAAAATATTCACTCTAAACTCATTTAAGGACTGAAAGTGCAAGTTGCACAGGATATGAGTGAAACTTGAGAAGGACTATGGCTGCGCCTAGTCAGAGGTCATGACTACAATGATATTCAGTCAAGGTCAGTGAAATTATTGTATGTTGGATCTGGGTAATGACTAATTCTCTGGGTTTTGACAACCTCCACTTCTACAAGTATGTTTCCAGTTTAGTCTAAAAACATGAGTGGAACAGAAAGTGAACAGAACAGAAGATGAACAGGGGCTACTGCTTTAATTTGTACCCCATGTGTTTTTCTTTTCCAATCCGATTGATCCACCTCATCGTCCTACACTTTGGATATAGACAAGCAGCAATAGATTAAATGTTTTTGGAAGGTTAATAATAATAATAATAATAAATATTTTGAGCCAGTTATAATAAATCTCTATATGTAAAGTAAGAAAACAGAAGTGAAAAGATAGGCAACCCTAATAATAATAATTCTTTGCAATTATATAGCGCTTTTCTCACTATTCAAAGCGCTCAGCAATTGCAGGTTAAGGGCCTTGCTCAAGGGCCCAACAGAGAAGAGTCCCTGTTGGCATTTACGGGATTCAAACCGGCAACCTTCCGATTGCCAGTGCAGCCTATTTAGAACCTATTGCTTGTTAGTTTGTAGACCATATAGCAAATACGGGTTGACCTCAAGTCATGTATGTGTCAGTTTGTATCTCACATCTTCCTGATACCATGTCTTGGCACCTAGGTGTTATAGGGCCAAACATCATCAAGTTTGTTTTTGCGGCCTATTTTTTATTTTTTGATCTCGTTCAGTACAAATGAACATGTCTGGTGAAAACCTCTTTGTTTTTTCCTTCATTCACAGCAGCACTCTGAGATTGCCTGAGACAACCAGGATTCTTTATGTCAGTATTATCAATCAGATACACATAAGGGATAGCGCTCGGAAGAGGCAGCACCCACCACTTTCCTTCTGACCATAAAAAGTTCCTGTTTCCTTTTGCAGTGAGAAGGCAAGCAAAATGACACCTTTTATTGGCTAACTAAAAAGACTACAATATGCAAGTTTTCAAGGCAACTCAGGCCCCTTCTTCAGGCAAGAAAGAAAAGAAATTTTGCGTGACTTCTCACTACATTCATAATGGCTAACACGGTACAACACCCTAGTACTACTGCTTCATTTTGCAAAATTATTGGATTAAAAGCAGTTGTTACTTTTATTGGGTTATCCATTACGATGGTTAAAAGAGTCCAATAAACTGGTTTCTGTTTAAAATTATGTTGCGCATTATATTCTGTTTTATGACAAATTTATTATTGTATCTCTGGCCTACAGTACACAAAGGAAAATATTCCATCATATAGCCCTTTTGAATTCACATTTGTATTTTTTGAGTCACAAGGGATTAGAAAGTATAATGTGATTGCATCTATTTATATAAAGAACATACATTTAGAAGATTTCAATGAAATTAGAGTGAAATGTGATTATTTATTTTTTGTCATCTTTAAGAACTTAAGCCAGTTTGCAACCCAAAGCACAATAGGTTTAAATACAGTTAAAAGTTCTAGTGCTGCCCCCATTCTTCCCAAAAACTGACCTTCCTTCTTCATTCCAGCTCTGAAACATTTACGGAGACGGCAGTAGCGACACTGATTCCTCTTGTCCTTGTCCACTACACACTGCCGACTGAACCTGTATGGACAGCACAAACATAGCAGTTAACATCTGGACTGTATCTCATGGAAAATGCTAGGAATGAAGAGATTGTGAGATAGACTCAAACTGCTATAATTCATTCCTCTGTCTATTATCTTTGACCCACATTTTCCATTGCAGGGTTACATGGAGTCAGAGGCTATCATAGTTGTATAAGGCAAAAGGCAGGAACCATATGATCATTAGGACTTGGTAGAAAATATAGATGCAGTCAGAGCCTGTAAAATTCATGCAGACTAACCATGATGGCATTTCAACCCAGAATTCCAGAAGGCAAAGTTGGCCCTACTCAGTGATCCCTTTAAAAAGTCAGAAAGCTTTGCACCTTAGTGCTTTGATTCTTCATGCATTTTTAAATTCCTCTGTTAGAATAATAACTCTGTGGCTAATCATGCTGATATCTTCAAAAATGCCAAGACTTAAACAACAATTAATGAAAATTAACAAATAAAAGGTTTCATATTTTAAACCCTTGATTATCAGAAGATTATTGCTTTTTATTTTCTTTAATAAAAGTTTCATTGCCTCCTAGCTTGGTTTATTATTATCACTCGTATGTGTCTTTAATACTCTAAAGCTTTTTATTTTTACATATTTTTATGATTAATACCCCCTAGCAAATACAGTTGTATTAATTATGCCAATAGTATTATTAAATAAATCTATTTTCATGAAGTAGGATGCTGCTGGATAGGCTACTGTTCCTCCATGATTAACATAATTTATTTAAATGAGGAAAGTCCTGTAGAAGCCTTCATCTCAGCTTTCTTAGCTTTGCAGTATTTTATGCCCATCATTCTAAAAGGATGTCACAGCACAGCTCTAGATTTTGACAAATGAGTGGAAGCCATTCAGACTTCCATGTCTCATGGTTACCTAAAAGCCAAACTTATTTTAGCTCAGTTATCCAACCCATTATATCCTAACTACAGGGTCACGGGGGTCTGCTGGAGCCAATCCCAGCCAACACAGGGCGCAAGGCAGGAAACAAACTCTGGGCAGGGTGCCAGCCCACCACAGGGCGCACGCACACACACACCTAGCACATACTAGGGACGATTTAGAATTGCCAATGCACCTAACCTGCATGTTTTTGGACTGTGAGTGGAAACTGGAGTACCCAGAGGAAACCCCCACACACACAGGGAGAACATGCAAACTCCACGCAAGGAGGACTCAGGATGCGAACCCGGGTCTCCTAACTGCGAGGCAGCAGCGCTACCCACCATGCCACCGTGCCGCCCTATTTTAGTTCATATTTTCTATTTTCAGTTTTTTTTTTCTTTTTAAAAACTTTCGACTATTTCTATTTCAGTCATTGTTATTGACAAACTAATCTCAAAATTCTCAGTTAGGATTTGTTTTGCAAGAATAACTTGAACTTTAGCTTGAAAAATGGTCATTTGAAAAAGAAGTGCATGATGTTCACTGGGTGTGTAGCAATATGCAGATATGCTTATAAATGATCAAATGCTTTGAAAAATATGCCTCAATTGTGTTGTAGTAGAGTCCTTCAGTTCAAGGAGCAGGTTGTTTACTTTGGCATTCCTAGGAATTATTCATTTCGGATCAAGCATTTCAGAGAACCCAATGAAGATAGATAATCCACACACCCTGACAGATGCTCCTGATTTAATAAATAGTTATACCTGCACTCTTTCTTCCTCTCCCTCTATCTTTGTGTTTGATCGACTGAGGTTACCAGTACATGATGTTTAGTCTGACGGCCAAAAAATAAATCCGTCTTCCAGCAGACTTCAGAGTCTCCCATGTGGCATCTGCCAAGATGTCATATGTTTTTTTTAACAGTGGTATTCTCTTTGACACTCTTCCATAGACCTGTGACTGGAGAAGCACCCGAGCAACAGTTTTCTATACAGTCCCACCAATCTGATCGACTGTAGCTTGTAACTCCCTCACAGTTATCATAGGTCTTTTGATGGCCTCCCTCGCTTTTCCATTGTCCAATTACTCACCTTTTGTGGACAGCCATTTCTAAGCAGATTCAAAGCTGTGCCATACATACTATTTGCCTTAATGACTGATTCAACTGGACTCCAAACGCTATCCAGCAATTATGGATATTCTCTTGTATCATCCCTTGCTTTTTAATTAGCTTTTCAAAGAGTTACATGGAGTGTTCTTTTTGTCTTCATTGTGTAGGTTAGGCCATGATACTAACTCATCACAGGTTGGACATTCCAGATGAGGTACATTTATAGAATAAATTGAAATTAAAGACCGGTGATCTCCATTGAGCCAATTCTGTGACTTCTAAAGTCAAATGACTGTACCAGTGATGATTTAGATATGTCATATTAAAGAGGTGAGCACTTGTGCAATCAATTATGTTGTGTTTTAGATTTGTAATTAATGGAGAATATGTTGCTGAGATCTGCTTTCACAATGACATTAAAGAGATTTTTTCTGTTGATCAGTGTCTAAAAAGCCAAACTAAATCCTCTGTGATTAAATGTTATGACAAGAAAATATAAAGTAATCTTTATAAACATTGTATTTTGTGGCAGGAGGCTGGGGTCCAGACCTAGCCGGGAAGCCTGGAAGGACCGGAAAGCAGTCTATACTCCCCCGATTCACGAGGGGGAAACTGCCCTGGATGATAAGGAGACCACGGGGATGGAGCAAAGAGGCTCAAACCCATTATGGACCTGTGGCCCCCGCCAGGGGGCACCCCAAGCGTCATGGAGCCCGGGAGACCTGCACTTCCGCCATACCTGGGCAGGTGGAGGAAGAACCTTCCAGGGACACCCAGAGTGCTTCCGGGTGCTCTTGCAGCACTTCCGCTACACCAGGAAGTGCCGCTGGAAGGTCATCAGCGAGCCCCTGGTGGACATAAAAGGGGCCGCCTTCCTACAGTCGGAGAGCTAGAATAGGGAACTGGAGCAGGACGCAGCTCCAGGGACAGGAGGAAGAAAGGTGGCCCACAGACATTGAGAGAAAGGCCCGTGTTGAGGGTGATTGGTGCTGGGAGCACTGTGTGCTGTGCAAACTTTATTGTAAATAAACATGTGTTTTATAACGTGGTGGTGTTTTGTCTGATGGTGTTCAGACAATATGTTGCCATTGTTTATCATTGCAATGCTTGAAAAAAAATGGCAGTATTATGTAGATAACATTCAATTTTGTTTTTGATTATATTTTTGACCCTTATTTTAATGACATGACATTACTGCCATTTTGTGTCGAGGTTTTACATATGCACTTCCTTTGTGTGTTATTGTTTGCATGGGCACCGCTATTTTGAATCTCTGGTTTTCATGGCTACTGTCATTTTATGTATCATGTCACTTTGATAATTATATGCTTGTGTTAAACATGACATATGCATCATATGACTCACGACATCATGACAGCCATGTTATTTAAGATGGCTGTGTAGTTAGAATAGCTTCAGAACTTTGTTGAAAAAAAAGGAAAGAGTTTAAAATATAGTTTTTATGCAATTTTCTAATGTAGAATGCTCTCGTATAATTTTTTTTAATTGACCAGTACTTTAGGAAATTTTCATTAACCTGAATACTGATCTCTTGACTTTTTGTGTTTTACCAAGTCAACTTCTGCAATATCCCTAAAATCTTTTCCACTCAATTTACAGTAAATAATAGTGGTCCAATAGGATTTCATGGAAAAATCCAATAAAGTAAAAAGAAAAACAAAATCATTCTTGTTTCCTGACTTTTTTTTTAGTGTTCAGGAGCTGGGCACTTTAGACTATTTAGCAATTCCCAGAATCACATGAAGACCAATCTGTTTCTGTAGTCAGATTATTTATACTTTTTTTGACTTTATATTGCTTGACTGGAAGAGATACAAGTTAAAATATTAAGTAATGTGTTTGGCTTGTCGAATGAGAGGTCCCTGATGACCAGTGTTATAACAAATAGCAGAGATTTTATGACTTATTTTATAACTTTTTATGAGTTTGCACACGGAAATTATTACTAATCTAAATATTACTAAGCAATAGTGAAAACCAGTAATTGTTTCCCCAATTTCTTTTGACTTGTATTTGTTGTTTGAGCAGTTAGTCTGTCATGAAGGCCATACGCTTTGTTGTGAGTACCATCATCTGTTAAAGTATAGCTTATATTTTCAGTTTCAGTTACAATATATTAAAAACGGGTGGGGAGCAATGATACAATATCTACTTTTTGGTGAGACATTATTTATAGTCACAATAGGGGACTCGATTTAGTTTCAACAATGATAATTTTACATTTAACATTTCCAGATTAAATAGAACACCACCATACTGTCAGAAGCAATCTACATTAAGCAATGCAGGAATGAGTATATGTAAAATATTTATATAAATACCAATAAAAAGAGCCAAATGTTATCTTTTAAAATCAACTCAAAAGAGTAATACTAAATAAAAATGGCAGGTTTGGTTTCCCAGCACAATGCAGAAACTAAATTTTATGATGAGTTTCTATTGATACCACATGCAAAATGCTCTTGATACATACAGTAGATGTGGGGAAACAGACTGAAAGGCAGGAGAACATTGCTTCAAAATCTTAGTTAGATTGCAATTTTGTTTTCTTACTGACATCTTCAGGTAAGTATCAGTCAGTCAGTCATTCTCCAACCCATCATATCCTAACTACAGGGTCATGGGGGTCTGCTGGAGCCAATCCCAGCCAACACAAGACAGGAACAAACCCCAGGCAGGGTGCCAGCCCACTGCAGGGCACACCCACACACTAGGGACAATTTAGGATCGCCAATGCACCTAACCTGCATGTCTTTGGACTGTGGGAGGAAACCAGAGCACCCTGAGGAAACCCACACAGGGAGAACATGCAAACTCCACGCAGGGAGGACCCAGGAAGTGAATCCGGGTCTCCTAACTGCAAGACAGCAGCACTACCTACTGCGCCACCATACTGCCTCTTCAGGTATCTATGACTTACCGTATTTATTTAAAGCTAAAACATTAAATACTTGTATGAACTTCCATAATTGCCAAATTGAGGGGTTTTAAATAGAGTTGGGCTATTTTTAGAATCTGTTGCGTGTGAAAAAAAATGGCTTGGGTGTGACTCCTCATTTTGGGCTATTTTTCTTGAAATTTTGTGTGATTATGTAAAGTTATATGTTTATATTTCCATGCATCTGTAGCCTGTGAAATCGCCTCTTTTTCTTTCCAAACCAAATGACAGTAAAAGAACACACAGCCTTCTTCACTTAAAATTTAAAAGCTATCAGTATGACAGATAGTTAAAATTTATTTAACCAGTAACCTGTCATTCACGGTTACTGATATGCAACTATTGATAAAATCAGATAATGCAGTGAGAATCAACCAATTACAGCTGACTAAACAGCCTGTCTGAAAAAGTAAAGCATAAACGAGTGCTGAGAACAGGAATGCAAAGGTGGAATAACTGCCGTAAAGAAAGTATTTTTGTGATAATTTACCTACAGTTGGATACGTTATATTTTTAATAATAGAAAAAAAAAGTATTAGAAAGTAAGGGAAGACACTCTTGATTTAACAGAACTGATCACTTATATTCTTTGAGAAAATTCAAAGGTTAAACTCTGAAGCATAGTTAGTTAGTCATTCTTACTAGGCTGAAACATTCATAATAAACATTTACGTTGCTGTATTAATCAGGGGTCCTCAATCACAGTCCTGGAGGGCCGCAGTGGCTGCAGGTTTTTGTTCCAACCCAGTTGCTTAATTAGAAAGCAATTCTTGCCAATAATTTAATTTCATGACTTGTTAGTGCTTTAACTCTACTACATCAGGAAATTGTCATATCCTAGATTTTCTTCCCCTTTATAAGAATATCATCCAAATGATTTGAAGGCTAAAATGGATGAGTAATTCTCAGTCCTTCACTTTTTTCTCTTCACTTTCCTTCCAAGTATTTAATTAAACCCAATAGTGCATGATAAATACACACAGGTGTAAATGGTAACAAGCTAAATGGAGAAATGCTGGTGTCTTTTGTCATTTGCATGTTATTACTACTTAAGAGCAATTAAAAACCAAAAATACAGCTGTTTAAGACTAAAATAAGCAATAAGGGTTAAAATCTTAACGAGCGAGGCAACTAAAGTGAAGAAGAAGTGTTACTAGAGCAATAAGTGCTTCTTATTAAGCAACTGAGTTGAAGCAAAAACCTGAAGCCACTGCGACCCTCCAGGACCATGATTGAAGACACTTGCTGTATTTGGTAGCATATTTTTTTAAAAAGACAGACCCCGTCTGAACAAAATGTGATGTATTTTATCAGGATATTTGTAATTGCATTGCTTGGATGTATCTGCATTATATTTTTCTAGAAAGGAAAACAAAAATTAATAGGTTGTTTCTACGCCGAACAAGAAAGAAGGCAAGAGACACAACATCTCGGTGACACACCTGACAGGCTATACAGACAAAATGTTGTGTCTCTTACTTTCTTTCTTGTTCAATACAGAAATAACTTTTTAACTTTTTTTTCCTTTGCAGGTGCACGCGGACCCAACCTCTTTACCTGTTATGTTATGTTGTTTCACCTGAAAAGATGAAAAATTTCCAAATGGGCTCCATTATGTGGAGTAACAGAAAAAAAATGATATTGCACCCTCAGACATTAGACATTTGGAAAAATTATTCTCAAAATCTCACTGTGCATACGCGCCCACTTATGCAATGGAAATGGTAGGAAATGTCAGCATCATATACTTTTACACTGCACATAAAAATTTGACAGTGAATATGCATTATTGATATTATAGTTTTCACAGCCAAACCAGCCTTCCACAGTAACTTTGAATATACTTTTACACTAACACACCCACCTGCACGTGTAGACATGATTTTTGCGGACACTCCTTCTAAAGAACCCTTTGCAGCCATCACAGCTTGAGGCTCCATAGTGTTTTCCAGTGGCTCGGTCCCCACATATTGAGCACAGTAAGTGGATGCCATTTCCAGCAGGAGGCAGCGTCACAGAGTCAGACACAAGGACTTCTGCAGGTCATGATAGGTACATAAATATCAGTCAGTCAGTCAGTTATTGTCCAACCCACTACTGTATATCCTAACACCGGGTCACAGGGGTCTGCTGGAGTCAATCCCAGCCAGTGCAGGGCACAAGGCAGGAACAAATCCCAGGCAGGGCGCCAGCCAACTGCAGGGCACACACACACACCCGGGAAAATTTAGGATCGCCAATGCACCTAACTTGCGTGTCTTTCGACTGTGGGAGGAAACCAGAGCACCCGGAGGAAACACACACAGACACGGGAAGAACATGCAAACTCCACACAGGGAGGACCCGGGAAGCAAACTCAGGTCACCTTACTGCGAGGCAGCAGCTCTACCACTGTGCCACCATGCCGCCCGGCGGTACATTAATGTATACTTATATATTTATTTGCACAATTTTTATATATATATACATAATACATTACTAAACCAGCTTATTCCAAGTAAGTGCTAACTGGTTCTAGAAGATATGTTGGCTGCACTGCATCAGTCCATCACAGGGCCCACATACACACACTTACATTCACATGGGGCCTTCTGAAGTTAGAATAGTCATTAAACCTAAAACACTATTGTTTAGGGATGTGGGAGGAAAATCAGAGTCCAGCAGAAAAAGAACCTTTGCAGACACAGAGTGAAAATGCAAATTCAACACCAATAGTTACCAAGAGATTCAAACCCAGGATACTGTAACCTAGAAGTACCAGTGTTAACCAAATCGTTTGAAGATATTTTAGCTATATGATGTATTGTTGAAAGGTGGTAAAGTGGCAGGAGCTGCTGCTGCCTTACATATCCAGTTTTTTGTTCAAATTCTTTAACCAGTCAATCAGTGTGTTTAAATGCACAAGAATAATTGGAAAAGGTGAGTGACCTAATTAAGGTAGAAATCTGGTTTCTTAAAAATCACATGCATAAGTAATCATTTGTCTTGCTTTGGCAAAAAACTCCAGTGTCAATTAGACTGTGCAAAAAATTGTTTAACGTCATCATCGGCCATTGTGCCTCCAAAAACAAGCACGAAGCCTGTGATAATTTTTTTTGTTTAATAAATGTGTTTATTCAAACTGATACTTTAATAATATGTTTCTGTTACCGGACTGCATGCAGCACCGTCTTCTCTGCTTAGATGTGCAATTGAGCCCTGCAGAGGAGTGGTGCACCAGTACATGTGCATCCTGCATTTCGCTCAGTACTGTAGGGCATAATAATAGAGCAGGTATTTTTATTTTAATGTAAGAAGTATTGGTTTAGGTTATTTGTTACTTCAAAAAGTAATCAGACTGCTTAACGCATGTTACATTTAACATGCTATCATACTAAACCAGGGGTCCTCAATCCCAGTCCTGGAGAGCCGCAGTGGCTGCAGGTTTTTGTTCTGACCTGGTTGCTTAATTAGAAAGCAATTCTTGCCAATAAAGCACTAACAAGCTATGGAATTAAATTAACTTCTGCTATGTCAGGTAATTCTCATATCCTAGATTTTCTTTCCCTTTCTATCATGCAAATGATTTGAAGGCTAAAATGGACGAGTAATTCTCAGTCCTTCACTTTTTTCTCTTCATTTTTCTTCCAAGTATTTAATTAAACCCAATAGTGCAGATAAATACACACAGGTGTAAATGTAAATAAGCTAAATGGAGAAATGCTGCTCTCTCTTGTCATTTGCATGTTATTGATAATAAGGAGCAATTAAAATAGCTGTTTAAGACAAAATTAAGCAATAAGGGCTCAAAATCACTAAAGTGAAGCAGAAGTGTTACTTTAGCAATAAGTGCTTTTTATTAAGCAACTGGGTTGGAGCAAAAACCTGCAGCCACTGCGGCTCTCCAGGACCGTGATTGAGGACCCCTGTACTAAACTGATAAACTTGATCGACACCCATTGCATGCCCAACCTACCTGGAAAGAGGTCTCTCTCTGTTTTGCCATTTGGAGTTTTTTCTTGGATTTTTAGGGAGTCAAGGCTGGGGACTATCAAAAAACAGGGGCTGTTAAAGCCCTTTGTGGCCTCCTTGTGTGATTTTGGGCTAAATAAAAAATTAAACCATTGTTGTTATCAAGATTGTGCTGTTGAGTTTGGCACTGTATGTTCAGCTTATCAATATAAATTGAGTGATCTCTGAAATACTGAGAATGATTATTTCACTCAGCTTAAGGAAAAATGAGATCATCTAAAAATATATGTTGTGGACATATCCACCATCTTATATCTTTTGCTGCTGGAAGTGTGTGTGAAGAAAATGCATGCACAGGCTGAGAGTGTCACTGTAGACAGACCGTAACCCAGTTAAGGGTTTACATGGCCAAATAATCGGGTTACTCTTGGAGAACTCTATGTTTGTTAACCTGGTTTCACTGAGACCAATAACACAGTTTATCAAACCTGAATAAGGGTTTACATGTCATTTTATACACTGGGTTTCTGTGAATAACTGGGCTATTTATATGGATGTAAACTTATTGACTCTCTGTGTGAGGTTTTCATGAACACTTTGCGTCTGTTTATGTTTCCTCCTACAGGTTAGGTTAATGGATGATTCCTCATGGGCCATCACTGTTTGCATAAGTGGATCCTGCAATGGCCTGGTTCTCTATCCAGAGCTGTTTCCTGTCATGTGCCCAGTGTTTGATGATTGGTTGATTAAGTGTGTTTCAGAATGGTATGTTAGTTACACTGGGATGCAAAAAGACAATGGATTGATCCCTGTGATTAAAATATATACATTCTTATTCTTTAGATATTTACAGTATTTGGAATAGCCTCTTAAACATGAACAGTAAAACATGTAATATGTCTCCCTGGAAAGAACACAAGGGAAGTTAGTAATTTATGATTTACTCTACATAAATACATTTTAAACATTGTATCTATTATTTAAGTACAAATATGAAACTGAATAATTTAAAACTCATCTGATTTGCCTTAGCATCTTGATTCTCAGAGTTAAACTACTAGAAATCAAAATGCAAAAGATATGAAACATTTTCAAAAATAGTGAACAGCTTATTCACTTTAAAAATTTGTCTTGATGCAATGATAGGGAAAATCACTCAATAAATATCCAATTGACCCTCACTCTTCTTTTGGCCTTATGTGCACCTCATAGGTTAGAGCAGATCATCAAGATTAGGTTTTTGCTTGGTATCCTTTTTTACAAATTTGAGAGAAAAATAGTATGATTTTTCAACTTGGAGAAATTTTCATTTCAACATACTGTATAACATGCTGTGTTTACTCTTCATAAAGCTATTTTATACTACATACGTAACTATTCATTGGGCTGATTGTAAAACTATATAAAGCAATTTATATCTGCCGCAATGATTTGTGTAGCTATAGTCTTGTTACAGATTTGAAAACCTGTCATTGTGCTGCCCACTGACCTGTCTTTCTCCAGCTATATGTAAAAAGCAGAGTTTTACAATTATCTGTTAATTATCAGTCAGTGAGTAAACAACCTAATCATCTGCTCAGACTGGCATTAACCCTTTCAGTTCTCAGTCTTCAATTTTCACCAGTCTTTTTAAGCTGAATGCATTCTATCTGATGCGATTTTTAAATTATTGCTTATGCAACTGCGATATTATTAAAAGTGTCCATGCCTAACCTAGCAACATTTTTAACAGCTTGTGAAAACATCAGATCTGGATATTTAGGACAAAAAAAGTCAAACAGACTATTCTTCACTTGGTAAAGAGTGTTCTTTAGCAGTATGTTCAGTGTGCTATTTTTGGTGAAGTTGTATCCTGCAATGTAGCAAGAAATCTTTCCTGTAGGCCACTAATTTTCCAAAACATATTCTTTGGCCAGACTTATGTCATCTTGTGTGTCAGAATGTGGCATAAGCTACCAATGTACTAGTTTACCAGCCATACAAATTCCAACTTACCTTCTCCAGCAGGCATCCCACGCAGGGCTTCAAACTCCAACATGTTGTAGGAGGGACTGATGGCCAAAGAGTAGTCTGACATTCCCAGCTCCATAGCTGCTTCACACAACTTCATACTTCTCAAAGCTTAGACTGTCTCTCTTCAAATCCTGCCTCACTCCAGCAAATAATCCTACATGTCAGCAGCCCCTACAGAGAGCAGCCAGGCGTCTGTTTAGTACCCTAGCCAGGTTACTTCTCTTTCTCTCACTTGCTCCCTCTGTTTATTGCATGATGCCTCACCCCTTTTACTGCAATAATCTGACTAGTTTCAGTTCAGATGAGCACTTTTCACTCAATCATTAAACATTCATTGTTACAACATTAGGTTGCGTTCCAGAGTAATAATTAATCAGGAGTCTGCACTCACTCCGCACATTCACTTACTAGTTCTCTCTCTCTCTTTCTCTGTTGTCTCCTCTTCTTAATAGTTTCTGCTCCTTATCTACTCAGCATTTCTCTAGTTTCTCTCATTTTTATCCTTATGTCCATAAAAGATTATTTCTGAGGCCTTAGACTTTTCCCTTGTATGTGAGTGAGATACTCTGAAGACCTTATTTCAGTAGAGTACATCCAAAATTTGTGGGTCACACCACTCTGCAACAGAGCAGAGCTTAAGCTTCCTTCTGGATCCCTCAGTCTATGCACCTCACTTGCTAGTATCAATAAAAGGAGACATGCGGATACTCTTTTGTCCATACTAGGGTTCTTTAAACACATTGCAAGCTGTCCCTAGTCATAATATTTGAAAAGTTTTTTTATGTATTTACCAGAAGGTGTGCTGATGGTGGTGGTGGCATTTGTTTCTGTAACACCTTGGGCATACTCACTATACTTGACAGTTAACTGTAGCTTCAACTGTCTGACGTTACCTGAGTATAAAGCATCACTTTAGTTCAGGGAATTTGGTTCTTGGAATAGCTCATACTCAATTGGCAAATTAATCCTCCACAACATTCATTCTTTTATTACAGGAACATTGTTCCAAACAGCAAATGAGCAGTTCCAAACCTAGTATATAATACCTCCAAATCAGTTTTGTTCCCACCATAATAGCTCCATATGCTTGTCATAACTGTGTCACTTGAGGTTTGTTGGTGCAATTAAATATTGAAAAAGTTGCTTATAGATGGCCTGGCATTTAAGACAGCTTGGGACCACAGCCAGTGTAAAGAAATGCAGCATTTGGTTGACTTTTAGCAAGCAATGTATGAAGTCGTACACCAAGAATGTTACAACACTCATATGACAAAAGTAAGGACTAAATATTTAAAAGAAATGTTTTCTGAAGTTGCTTGATGACAACATGAACTTGATTCCAGTCATTCATATGGCACAATTATCAGAATCGTCTACTCCCTCACAAAAGCAATAAACTTACAAAGCTAAAAATGGTACATAAAAATAAGCATTTTTAATTTAAAGAGTTCATAGATTCAGAAAACCTGTTACAAGTTACAACTGTTAAAAAAAATTATTTAATACAGAAATGGACTTCAGTAAGTATTCTGTGACTGTACTGTCTACAATATCTTGGGTTCTTGTCTTGTCCATCTTGGAGGCTCAGTTGGGTTATTACAGTATAAATTTTTAGATTAGCAATTTGCCCCTGGACAAATACAAATTACCTGCTTCATTTGTATCTGTCTATGTGTGGGGCTGCTATTGTGGGTACATTGGGATCTAACTTGATTTATAATCAGCAATTTAATGAGTTACAATGCACATGCAGAATAACATCCAGAGCTTTGCCATGATGCATATCATCTGAAGTTCAATACTGAATGTGAATTTTTAAAAAGTGACAGGAGTTGATGTTTCAATTTTAATGTTCTGCCTTTTAAAATTATTGATCATCAGTCTAGGAGCAATATTCAAATCTAAACTGCTGTCATGTATTTTTGTAAATGCTAGATAAATCTTATTGTTATCAATCATCATACACTTACTATACTGAATAATACTACTTAATGTATGAAAACACAGCCTTCAAATCATAGAGTGTAAGCAGTCATGACCTGTGTCAGACACTCACCTGTTGTGATAATCATTGTGTCAGACATACAGTATTTCCACATGAATGCTGGCAACAACCTTTGGGGATACAGATGGAAAGGTTTCTTGGTTTCAGTGCACTGCTCAAAGAAAAAGTAGCATGCCAGGAGTATGACACTTTTCACCATTAGCTGAATTGTGCATCTGGGAGGAGTACCCGTAATGGGATATTGTTCCTTGAATCCCTCACATGCCTTCTTAAAGGAGCCAAACCGCTCAACAAAATATATTGTTCCAATAAATATGGTGCATCTTTTCTTCAGCATGCACTCAAATAATGGACTTTGCACTAGCTTCACTTGATTATGTTTGCTAATTCAAAAATCAGGGTAGAAATTCTGCTGGGCTCAGGGATACTTTCTCATGTGGCACCCTTTATTTGATAAATACCTTTTTTCCCATTCCAGTTAGATTAATACAAATTTTGAATCCTATTCATAGCAAAAATTACAATCCCATCACAGATCTTTAGTTATTGACACTCAAATCATTGGACTGTTTACTTATTTTTCTATGTGCATCTATGCTTAAGAGGCAGCCCAGAAGCCAACACATCACTCATCTTTTTAACTACCACCTCTCTGATATATTCCATCCATTTATCGCCAGGTACCTCATCTCTGCAAATCCTAAAGACATGTGTGCTACTTTTATTGATGACTCTAAATTGTGTCTGTTGTGGTCAGAGTTATTGTGTGTGTAAAAGTATTCAACAATGTATAAGCATCCAACAATAAGTTGGTTCTTACTTTAAGCCTAATGATGCTATGATAAGCTCCAGGTCACTTTATCATAAGAGTGAGCTTAAAAAACAAAAATAGTTACACATTAAATACAGTTAGATCCAAACATTTCAACGCCAAGAGACTCACACTTATAGTATGGATCAAACTTTTTACATTTTCACACAACAACCAGCTCCCACTTGCGACATGGACAGTAAGTAGCTACACAAGAAAAATGACCATAAGTGGTCACAATTAATACATAACTTACTATACTTGGAACAAAGTTTCATTTATGTTTGTAATTCATATAGCAGTTTCAATCATGTATACTTATGCCCGAGTGAAGAAGTCAACTAAATTTCTGGTGATTATGAATAGTGGTGTGGTATCTTCTCCTAGCTACTTCAGGGCTCTTTTTTGCAACATCAACAAACATCTCTCTTTCACTTCCATGTCATGAGTTATTTTAAGTGTTTCTGTAGTTGACAAGATTGAAATTAACTTCATCTAGCATAAAAGAGGAATTAACAGAAAGAATTTTAGAAATACTGCACAAAATATAAAGAATGCATTTACTATTATCCCAGATCTTAGTATCCACATTTTGTCTTGTAGTACCCATATATTCCTAGTAATAAACAAATACGGTACTTCTGGTGGTCTGTAAAAAGTAGTATAAGACATGAAAAGGATGGATAAAAGCCAAAAGGAAATAAAACAAAGTTTTAAAAAACCATAAAACAGTAAGTGTACTGTAAGTGAAAAGGCACAATGGTCAGAGGTTAATTTACAAAATGAAAGAAATATCTTCACACTGTAACTCTTGCTTTGTGAAGTGGGCTCCAACCAATAGTCACAATATACTTTGTTTTATATACATTGTATGCAAGACTCAACAGAGTTTTCCCTTTTACAAACTTCCAAATTCATGCTGTCTCTTGAGATTTACTAGCCTATCACACTGCAAACGTTTTCTCTAATCTAATTTTCTTTTCTAAGCGTGCATTCAATGTCAGTGTTCCATGTATGCAAAGTGTTTACATTACATGCTTACATTTTATTATTTATGTTTGGTCTTGAATGTCACTGATACATAGTACATTACTTTATAAAATTATGCCCAGTTTTTTGACATAACATAATGGGGATTTTGTGTGGTGGTTTAATCTCCATTACAAGATGGACAGAACTGCAAAACTATTTAGAAAAAATTATCCTGCAAACCAGCCTTGACATTGCCAATGTAATACATTGTCTATGTATTTTTATGCATTGTGACCAGTTGGGGATGTGGCAGCACCCCAAACCGCAGACACAACAACAATGACACAGTATAAATAAAATGGTTTATTAACAACAATAACTTACAAAATGTTTTTGTATATGATGTTCAGCCACAAATGCTATGTTCTCTCTCTTTGTCTCTTTTATTTCCTTTACTCCTTCCAGGAGAGTGTTGTCCAGCTCCTGTCTTGTCTCTGACTAGCCTAGACAAGGCAGTGCACTTCTTTTTATTGAAGACTCTGGACTACTTTCAGGGCCAGGACATTTTCCATCAGAAGCACTTCCAGGTCATACGGAAGTCCCATAAAATAGGGAGTGTAATTCCCTGCAGCACTCCCCCCCTCCCCCCTTAGAGGCACCCATGGACCCCAGCGGGGCTGCCCCACTGGACTACAGTTCCCAGCATCCCCAGTGGTTGATTGAATGGATACCGAAGCCCATCTAGTAGGTCAGGGACTTCATAGCATAGTTATATAATCTCTTTGTTCTATTGGCCAACAGGGATGCCAACTCATGTGTGCTTTCCTTTACACCATGTTTTTTCATTGAAGAAGAGCTCAAACATCTGCCTGGAGAAACTGGCCTATCACAACTCACACTCCATGCTCTCTACATCAACACATTGGAGTAATTTTACCTACCAGTTTATCAACGAGTTTATTTGTTGGATGAAATCTACATGACAACATGGGATATCAAGTGGAGCCAATGCTACAGTAACTCCATTGGCTCTCCAACATGGAAATTAACTAAGGCCCAAATGCTGCGGGGAGGGGAGTGGGCAATGTAACCCACTCTGCCACCCTGCTTTAAAAACAATAATTAATTAAAGGAGAAAAGTCTGAATATTCTTTGAGGAGCATATGATGAAGAAAGAATACAGACTATGGAAAACAGAACTACAGTCCAGGTGGTAAAGCAGCACCACCTTGCTGCAGAGTAAGTTTTCAGTTTTTAATTAGTAAACAAATATACCAATTCAGTATTGTCGGAGATGGCTGGGGGGTACCGGAGGAGAGCTTACGCCTTCCCCAGACCATGTGGGGGCAACCGCCCTGGTATCTTTGGGGGCCACCGCCAGGGGGCGCTCCTATGCCTTTGGAGCCCTGGACCTCATCACTTCCACCACACCCAGAAGTGCTGGGGGGAAGAGGCGCAGGGACACCGGAGTGCTTCCTGGGATGCAGCTGGCACTACCGACACACTTGGGTGTGTCGGTGGAAGATTGCCGGGACACACCGGGAGCACATCCGGGGGAGTATAAAAGGGGCCACCTCTCTTCATACAATGACTTGAGTCGGGTGGAAGAGGACGAGGTCTCTGGAGGAGGCAAGGAGGCGGCCTGAAGAAAAAATGAGGCATTTTTGTGTTGGCCAGGACTTTGGGGGACTTTTGGGGTTTGTGCACTTATTGTAATTATAATTATGTATAATAAATGTGTTGTGGGTGAACCTATGATGTCCGCCTGTCTGTGTCTGGGCCAGTGTTACAGTATATAAACTGCATTAATGGCATACTTGTAAGTGGTGAACAAACACTTGTTTGTGAATACATTTCATTCAAAAACAGACCCTGAGAATTTTACAAACTTCAAAAACCATTCTGTTTTTTTTTTCCAACAAAATCATTAGAACAATTTTGATGAGAACAGGCCTTTCAGCTCAACAAAGCTTGTCAATGATATTCACTTGTTTTCCAGAAAATCATATCAAGTGAATTTTTGAAAGTTCCTAAAGTCCTACTGTCTAACACACTACTTGGTAACTTATTTCACATGTCTATAGTTTTTGGTGTGAAATTAGATTTGTGTGGCCAACGGCACACCTGGGAAAGGCAAACAGCAGTCCTTGGAATCCAGCAGAGCCACGCTGCAGAAGGGAAGCCAGAAACACAGCACATTCCTAGAAGAGACTTGGGGCATCTAACCTTTCTGTTTTCACTCCCTCAGAAGAATATAAAGTAAGGTTACATTAATAGGTGCTCAGGTCACTTATATCTTGTTTGTGAGTCTGCTCCAGGCACCCAAGAATGATCTTATTGTTTTTAATACCATCATGTGTACAGAAAATGATTCCATTCAGAAGAATATCAATAAAATCAGTAGTCAGTTTGCTTTAAGTCTATATATCTGGAGCATTGTCTCTTGTTTAATTAAAGGCCACCTCACATGTGAGTGCTAAAAGTAAAACAGTGTTGATTAGGACATTCAAACTGGTTAGATGTTGAAGTTATTTTTCTTAAATAAAACAGAAATAACCCTCAACTCTCTTGACTAATATACTACTGTTAGTCATGAAATAAGACACAATATTAGGCCATCTTATTATGTCACAGTGATTAGCCTGAGTGTGTGAAATATGATATTGTAGGATAACTGGAAGCAAGAATATGGGCAATACGCCTAGTTCAGCAAGGCTTTTCTTCTTGCAAAGCATCACGGCCCCCCGAGTTGTTTTTTTTTTGTTGTTATTGTTTTTGTTAAATTGCATTTTTTTGTATTTGTTTTCTTAAATGTCAACTAGCCAGAGATTCTGTAATTTATGTGTAGTCACTATTGTTTTAAATGGATACTAGGGGACCTTGCCCCCTGCTCGCTTTGCTCGTCAACAGCCTGTGCTACGCGCCAGCCTCTTCACGTCTCTGCCACTCGTGTATATAGATTTCACTTTCACCAAACAACAAAAATTTTAATTTGTGCGGATAGGTCTCTTCATTAGGAAGAAACACTACTTTTCCCTGATGGCAACATGAATTAGATGATCTACAAGTCAAAAAAAAACAAATAGATTGCACAGTATATTTAAAAATACTGTCCAGAAAAGCTTCTTTAAAGGATGAAACTGAGTATTTTTCATAAACGAATTTAAATGTGGAAAATGTAAAACTTTATAGGAGCTGAGAGCACATGAACTGTGTCTGACAATAGCTTCCACACGAATGAGAAATGATTGTAGCACGTGCCTTGTTCTAAGTGTTTGAGAGGAGGACAGGACTTTTCAAAATCTCTTTGCATAAAGTCTTGTCTCGCGGGACTTGAAATTATCTCAGAGAATGTCTCAGGATTTCCTTTTATAATAGAAAAATTTGTATTTGTGTATGTATTTTATCAACAGTTTGTATTTGTAAAGTTATGTAAATTACCTGAGCTGTCAGTGAAGAGCACAATATATAGTATAAATAAGATGAACTAAAATAAATTTCTTTTACTGAACCTTCCCATGTATTAATTAACAAAACCTTCCAGAAAAATATTTAAATAAAACACAAGGTAAAAAGCGACAGCTGATTTCAAAATAAGAAAGACATATTTGGACAAAAGGTTACAAATTGATCAATTGGTTAGCGCAATTTTAGAAAGAGCAAATGATATGAATTGAACAAACAACGTGAGATAAAAAGATTGAGATTTTGATAAATCAATAAACAAATAGAAGCTATGTAATGGTGCAAGCAGAGTGACACCCCCCTTGATGAACTCATTGCCTTGTTATGTTTGTCCTCCTGACTGTTCTTCCCAGAATAACACTTGTAGAATATCAAAAATGTCTCAGCTAAGACACTTTCCTTGTAGATATTTTTTAGCTGCCTGTTTTTTTCTTACGTAGTGCCTGCTGGCTCTGAAGAGTGTTTTTACCAGCTTCCCCCACCCTTCACTTCATTGATGTCATGCCTGAACTTTGACCTGCTTTTCACCACGTCACCAAAGCCAATTGGAACGATTCCATCAATGAAGCTTACTCAGAAAAACACAGGTAACTGCCTGGAAAAGAATCAATGACTATCAGGCTTTTCATGTTGTTTATGATGCAAGAAGCCATGTCTTTTGCTTAGATTCATGCAATAAAGTTTTGTATTGACATTCATGATTAATTTTTTAAAGGGGCGTACACTTAAAAAATTACATACATAGTTTATCCTGTAGGGAATAACCCTGGGAATTGTAAAAGAAAGTTATCTGGTTCTAGAAGCCAGCTGCCTATAACTTAAAACAAACATTTTTTCAGATTGATCACTGATCTTTTGCAATTTTATAGAAATTCCAGTAATAACAGATTAATAAAGAAAAATGAATATAAAGTATAGTTAAACATTGAATACTATCAGCTTAACTGTATCTCAGCATTTAAATGAATTTTCAGAAGACAATGAAACAGTCAGTCAGTCAGTCAGTCAGTTATTGTCCAACCCGCTACTTTCCAAAGCTGAGGAGAAATGTTTCAGATGGCATCAATATTGCATGCTCTTTGCCTTCCTTAATTTTCTTGTATACTGCGATATGTGGGCATTGAGGAGTAGTCTAGTAGAACTCCCTAGAAGTCTGTCTCATAAGATATGCTTTCAGTTTTTGACACCTCTATTGGAGAATTACATCTAACTTCCCATGTGAAGCATTAAGTTGAATTACATTCAACTTCATTTAGCACAAGTCTGCTCAAGTCTAAATTTGTTTGGAGTTCCCTGTTAATGATTTGGCTGACTTTATGATATCCACTCATTCACCCAATTTAACATCAACTTGTTGGAAAAACCAGTTAGTTAATTTAATTTTTATTGACATCATTGTGTACATAAGAGCAGTGGCCCCCCAACGAGTCCCTGAGATGCTCCACTTTAAATATAATCTAATATGGAAAAAGATTCTTGCATCATAGGGTGCTATTTTTGGTTCTTAAGCTATTTGCATTCCCATGTGCACACTGCACCTTGAACTGCTGCTTCTTTCAATTTGATCAATTGATTTTCATTAAGTAGCTCAAAGATCTTTGGAAAACAAGACAAAAAATATTATTAATATTAATGTGATTAAATGCTTTTGGTGTTTCACTTCATTTTCACTCTCTACAACAACATGACAGGCTGGATTAATCAAGCCACCCTATACTTACAAATTTTGCCAGCTCCTAATAAAGATTCTTCATGCAATCAGGCAAGCTGAGAAATATAATTCCTTAAGCATGCCCAGGGTCTGCATACCCAGTCATTTTTCCTTTGGGCAGTGCCCACCCCCATCCATACTGCTAACTCCCTAAATGTATTCAAGAAGCAAATTAAGACCCATCTGTTTTGTGAATATCTGTCTAATTGAAAAGAAAAAAACCAAAACCTTTGTTCTGTGATTCTTTATATTCTTGGCTACTTAAGTGTAATTGCTTTATTGATTGTAAATATATGAGTTATTACATCACCACTTGTGGCAATCATCTTCTGTTACCTGTCCTATTACACTAGGGCAGAGTGGTTGCAGCTATGAGGCTAGGGATCTGCGCTGGCAATCAGAAGGTCAAATCCCATAAACACCAGAAGCGACTCTGCTCTGTTGGGCCCTTCAGCAGGGTTTTTAATCTGAAATTGTTTTGTCCTGGGCATGATGTTAATCTGCATCCAACCCTACATGCAGGTCCTCCAACTTCCAGGAAAAACTTGGGATGTTGGTGGCAGGATTGGCACTCAAGCCACCGTAAAAAAAACTCTTTTAGTGTCTGCTAAGCAGATAAATGTAAATGTAAATGATATTTTACAAATCAATTGTGCCTGCGGGCCCACGGGGGCACTATAGCTACGAAAAAAAAAAGAAAAAAAAAAGAAGCTGCAAAGGAAAAAATGAGTTGTATAAGTTGTACAACATTAATAACTTCAGTGCTGATCGTAGGCCATATGAAAGTATAAGAGCAACAGTTAAAAAGATATTAGGGAAGCTAAAAGGGAGTAAGAGAGAATTGTTGCAGAAAAGCTGAAAGATGGCCCAAACAAATTCTTTTAGCATTTTAGTAGTAAAGAGACTGCCAAAAAGGAGGTGAACTACCGTATATACTTGCGTTTAAGTTTTTCCCGTGGATAAGTCGGGGCTTGATTTTACCGTATAATTTCTGGTATTTTGTAATGTCGGTCATATAAGTCGTATACGGAAAACTCACGCTATTGGTCCAAGAGATTATGATATGCTAACGCCCACCTGAGAGAGTAACCATGGAGCACACTGCCTTTTTTTTCTATGTATTATAACACTCAAACTATTCTGAAGCGATGTTTGCACTGTGTTGTGTTTTTTGTGTCTCATACCCTCATACACCTTTATCATAAGAGCATCCCTTATCTATAATGAAGTGTTCGATCAGAAGAAAATATGAAGTTAGTTTTAAATTAAAAGTCATTGAAGTGGCGAAAGAAATTGGTAACTGCACTGCTGCAACAAAATTCACTGTGTCTGAGAAATTGGTGCAAGATTGGAGGAAGCAAGAAGATGTAAAAAAAAAAAAAGATAATTATCAGATTTTTGAACAGCCATATAGGTTGGGGTCTGATTTTATGATCGATTTTTCGGGTTTCAATATCCAGCTTATACATGATGTCACACACAAGCGCATGGGGAGCAGTTTAAGAACCCGGGCCACATCATGACAACTCATGTCAAGGGACAGCGATGGCGCACTAACCTTTCTCTTCTTGTTTCATCAGCCAGAACGAGGACTCGCCGACGTAACAAAGCCGGGAAAAAACATAAAGCCACCATACTTCCGGGTTCCCTTCTACCCTCCAGTTTCCGAGATGATGACGTCACTCTCCCATACTGCATCACAGTTTTCCCAGCATTCCACTGTCTAATTTCTTGTCCCCCCAATATATATTTTCCCCCCTTCCCTTCCTATGACGTCCTATGTTGACCTTGAATTTGTATTGTGGAGACGTTACTCTTTTTGTGTTACAGTAAACGGGGTGGAATCCCACAAGTTTATGCTGTGTTTTTTGCTTTCTTCACAGTGAGTACATATGGTATATCAGGAACACTAAGGGTGAAATCAAATATACAGACTGTAAATACCAGGTATTGTAAACTTGCATTTTTATGAAGTTTTCACATCTGAGGAAGTGGATAACCTCCCAACAGTACCAGCAAATACTGGAGAGGTGTTTAATCATTTGGAAATTGTACAGGGAAAAATACTGCTTGGATTAAACGGGTGGAAATTATACAAATCACTACAACCAGATTACATATATCCTCGAGTGCTTAAGGAAGTTAGTGAGTGAATATACTGTACAGTATAAAGCCGTGACACATATTTTTCAAAAGTCACTGTACACTGTGGAAATTTATAAGGACTGAAAAATGGCAAGTATTATACTATTACATAAAAAGGTGATTGGGTAGATCTAGGTAATTATAGGGCAGTATTATTAGCATGTATTGTGAATAAGTTAATTAAAAGAATTCTTAAAGAATTGAAAGCATTGAGAAGGGGGCAAGGGTGTTGTGTTTTGCTAATATACTGGAATTCTATGGGAAAGCAACAAATGGATACAATCAGATAGCTGCATATGACATTACTTATCTTGATTTTTAGTCAGCATTTGATAAGGTCCTACGTGAAAAGTTGGGAATCAGACTAAAAGCAGTGGGAGTTCATATCATATACAGTAGATAGCATATAGCAAAGCATATACAGAGGTTCAAAAATGGCTGAAACGCAGGAAGCAAAGGGTTATGGTGGAAGGAACCCTTATCAGAATTAGATGATGTTAAAAGTGGTGAACCTTAGGGGTCAGTGCTAGGGCCACTGCCATTTGTTTTGATCTGAATAGCAATATAAATAACAAGTTATGTTAAGTTTGCAGATGACAGCAAGGTGGGTGTAAAGTCAAATAATCTAGAATCAGTTTAATCACTACAAAGAGACTTGGACAGAGCACAAGCTTTGGTTATATGTGGCAGATGAAATTTAACATAAGTAAATGTCAGGCACATGTGGAAAATAGAAATGTTAGATTTGAATACACAATGGGAGGTCTGACACTTGAAAGTACTCCTAATGAGAAGGACCTAGGAATTATAATGGGCTGGGCATAATCTACATTCAGCCATTTATCAGAAGCCATTAAGTATATCAGTATGTTAGGTTATATAGGCATGATGTGTATAGTACAAGTCAAAGGAGGTAATGCTTAAGCTTCATTCTGCACTGGCAAGTCTACAACTGGAGTACTATGTACGGTTTTAGTTTTTTTATAAACCTAACAGACATAAGTTGCAGGAACATCTTGGCTCTCTCAGCTAATCAGGCATTAAAGCAATTTACCTTTGTGAGAAAAAGTGTTTTCTTGCAACAATACCATCCTATAAAAGGGGAACCAGCACCTTCTCTGTCAAAGTATGTACTCATTGTGAACATGCAAAAATTTTTAACACAACACAGTTGTAGTAGCCTACATCGCTTATCACTACTTTTATCTCTGAGTTTTACAAAGAAGAGGAGTTGAGCACTTGTACTTGGAAGAGACAAATTAAGCAATTTTGGGAGATCCATACTAAATACTGAAACAGAATCATCAAGCAGTGAATAAATACAATTCTACCAACAAAAAAGGTAAATGTAGACCAATTAGGACAAAGAAGCAGGCAACCACTCTGCACACCCTACTCATATTAGAGTAATTGGATGTGTTGGTGTTTAACAGTTGAATGTTCTTTTACCATTAAAGTCCTTACTCAACCACTGAGGAGTCCTTTTAAATTTTGTAATGCTTAAAAGTTTTAAATGAACATGAACTGTAGTGTATGTATTGTATCACTTTAAATCTTTATTGTTGCTAAATTAGAAAACTTTTTCAGTATAAATCTGTTTTACTTCTACTCAAAAATTGCCTGCAGGCTGAAATCTGTATGGGTAAGTGAAAGCTTTTTTTGCTGATTCACTACTCTAGCGTCTAGCCTTGATGAATGGGTGGTGGAAACAACCTCTTTTCAATTGCTAAGTACTTGTGGTAGCTTGCTTCTTCTATCCCTGTAGAAAATTACATACTTTCCACTATCACCCATGTTCCCTCACCAATTACCTTATTCTCAGAGTTCAGTTTACCAGCTGAAAATTATATTTCAGAGCTTATGACAAAATCTCATTCTTCCACTTACAAGCCTTGTTAATATTTCCCCCATGACAACTGCTATAATTAACTATTCCCTTACTTCTGGCACAGTCACACTTTCATTAAAAATGATCTCAATTACTCCAATTCTGAAAAAAAGTATCTTAGACCCTGATATCTTTAATTATTGGCCTATTTCAAATGTTCCACTTATATCAAAAATTCAAGAAAGATAGTTGCCTCCCATTTTTCAAAAAATAACCTCAAACAGTTTCAGTCAGGCTTTTGTCCTTAACACTGCACAGAAACTGCAATGGTCAAAATTAAAAATAATCTTCTCCGGGCAGCTGACATGGGACTTTAATCGATTCTTGTACTTCTTGATCTCAGTTCCACATTTGACCCCATATCCCATCAGATATTTTTGAAACATCTAGCTAGTTTTGGAGACTTGTCCATCAATGGTTTTCTTCCTACCTCACTGACAGGAGGCAGTTTGTTCAAGCAAAGGTCTTTAAGTCAGAGAATGCAGATGTTACTCAGGGAATTGGGCAGGGCTTTGTTCTGTGGCTGCTTCTATTTCTCATGTACATCTTCCTAATAGGCAATATCTTTTGACACCATGGCATTTAATGTCACTTTTATGCTGGCGACACGCAGCTTTATCTATCCACTAAATCTACTTCCATTCTCACTCCATATTCTCATATGGCATGTCTCCAAGACATGAAGACATGGATGATTCACAATTTTCTCCAATTAAATAGCAATAAAACTGAAGTGTTTCTCATTGGCTCTAAATCTACATTCACTAAGGATAACAGTTCTTCCATTTTAGTTAACAACACTATCACAAACATTTCTTCCCAGGTTAAGAGCTTGGGCATCATTCTAGACTGTACCCTCTCTTTTTCATCTCATATTAGTAATGTTTCTCGGACTGCCTTCTTCCATTTGCAAAACATTTCTTGACTTAGTACTGAATTATTGGTTAATGCCTTAGTCACTTCACGCATAGATTACTGTAATGCTATTCCATCTGGCATCCCTAAAAAATATATCCATCACTTACAACTTATGCAAAAATTCTGCTGCTAGGATGATTACATGTTCTGTGTCCACTGAACCTGTCACACCTTTTCTGCCCCAACTTCACTGGTTCCCTGTCTATTACCGAATGCAATACTAAATACTGCTTTTAACATTTAAAGTTCTCCACAATCTTACTCCTTCCTATCTCACTGATCTCCTACAGACTTACACTCCCTTTTGCTCCCTCAGATCCTTATGTTCTGCACCACACATCAAACTCTGTTCAATGGGATATCAAGAATTCTCTCATAGTGCCCCTCAACTCTGGAATTCTCTTCCCTCTCCCATCCATCAGCTGGACACAATTTGAAATTGCTCTCAAAACATATCTTTTCAAATTGGCGTACTATGATTTTACCAATGTTACAGCCAGCTATCTTTGATAATTTAACTACTTTTGTACTTTTATTGCTATTTTATTTTATTGTTCTATTTCTTATTACTGTTGTTTAATTCTTTGTAAAGTGACCTTGAGTGCTAAGAAAGGCACCTATTAAATAAAATGTATTTTTATTATTATTCTTGTGATTTCACGTACCATGTTAAGAGTATTTACTGATCACATCTAAGAATGCCCATTATTGTACTCCAATATTTATTGGGCTTTACCAATTTATATTTAATTTTAAAAGATTAGTACAGGTATGCTTTTGAAAGAAGCACAAATGATGCAAATGGAGTTAAGTGATTGCAAGTGTTTTTAAAGAATAAACTAATCATATAATCCCTTTTAGCATCACTACATAAAACACATATGAAACTTGTATGATCAGTAGTAGGATGGTACCATAATACAGTTAAAACTACTTAGTCGCTAAACAAAACACTTACGTTTTTTGGCCTGGCCACTGTCTGTCTGAAGTTAAGTTTTCTCTGTGTTTCCACTAGACTTCTCTCACTTTCAAAAGATGCACACTCTATCTTTGTTGTGTTATTTGAACATGCGAATATAATATGAGAGAGGCAAACAAAGCATTACCATTTCTTTTATTGGTTTATATTAGATAGCAAAGCCTATATTTCACCTGTGCTAGGAGTGCTAAGTCAAATTTAAGTCTATCTTGTGTTGTACACAAATAAGACACATACAATCGCTACAGTCATGACTTCATTGGTTGGATTCTCTGTAAGGAATCTCCTACAGAGACAGATACAAACAAATATGCCACACTAAGAATTATTACGCCAAAGTCACACCAAGCAAACATTATTTTAATGTCTTTTGTATGACTGTAACTTCAACTGTGCTCTTGGTAGGCCTAAATCATTGGAGCTGAGTAATGAAGAAAGAGTTCATATGGAGATGCCATGAAGATAACAAAATGTTTCTTATCTAAATAAAACGATTCCAGATAGGCAACATTTGTAGATATTTCTGCTTCTGCAAAGGTCTTTCATGTGGATGTTTCCTTTAAATAACCCCATGTGTGGTAAAGCTTATTTCATGAGGGTGTTTTCTTTTAATATTGATTCATTAATGGGTGCTCTGAAAAAGACTGGCACCCTGTCCAAGATTGGTTCTTGTCTTTTTGTTTGTGATTCTGATCTTGACAAATGGATTAGAAAATAAAGACATTAATATAAACTAAGTGATTCTGCTGTATAGTTCTCATTCATGCAACCCTTCATTTTCTTTTCCACCTTTATTCACTACAGGGTTTTAAGTGTTTTTATAAGCCACCACAATGAGTGGGAAAGCTGTCTAAAACCCAGGCCACACTAATGTAACTTTTATTTATTTGTTTATTAAACTAAAAAATAAAGATAACAAAAGGAAACCAACTTTGAAGATACAAAAATTAAAAAATCTAAATTAAAACGTTTTAAACATAATTTAAAATAATACAAAAACAGCAAAATTAAGTAAATTAAGTTAATTCATACACAAAAAAAAGATAAAACCCAAAGACTTAATCAAAATCTTAAAACATACAAAAGTTCTTAAAATCAAACCTAGAAGGTCCAACAGATTAACAGGTCACAAAATTTCACAATGATACAGCAAAAAATTAACAAGCATGGGTTTATTATACACTGAAATGAGTTTATATACAATGGGCTGTTAGGGCTGAACAAGCCACCACTATCAAAAGTAACAAAAGAAAATTAATAAAAAATCAAAAAAGAAAAAGGTCATTTGAAACAAGACACCCTAAGAAAATGATACACAATTGCAAAACAATTACGAAAAGTTAAAATAAATCAAGACATTACCAGGAAAGCAGTGAAAATCAAATACAAACAGTACATAAAAGAAAACTGCAAAAACAACAACAACAAAAAAAAAAATACAGCAAACCTTACTAATAATAAAGAAACCCCTGTCCAAATATTCTTGAAGTGAAGACAAGAAGCAGTCTTGGATGAGAAGACTTTATTTAATGATAGGACTAAATAAGAGGTTTGCAATTCAAAATTCAAAATGTATAACTTTATGTATTACGATTTTAGGCATGTTAATTTCAATTCCTCAGATTACCTGTCATCATTACTTATATTTAACTATTTGCCTAGACTGCTGAAATCCTCTGGTATGGCTTTCTCACAATTCCAAAGACATGTAGTGAGTGCTAATTTATTCCTAAAGACTCACATCTTCTCTCTTGGATTCAAATCTTTTTGACTGCAACTGTATTCTTATTTCATTCTTCTGTAACTATGGTACTAATCCTGACTGCATCTGTCATCACAGGCTGTCGGTCTACACCCGTTGTACTAGTCAGTTGGTGTTCTTCTTGAATTATGTTCACTTTAGATTATAATTGTGTAATTCAGCTAAAAGGTCTTGTATTTACTATTTATTTAAAATCTATCATTGTTTGCTACTTGATTTATCTTATGATTATGTACACTATGGCTGGTAATGTACAAAAAATGATAGATTGCTTAAGACAAACATATTCACTTTAATTAATAATCTAGAAAATTAGAAACTATGCTTTTAGCTTATGGTGCAAAGTAATACTAACAAAAGGTCACATTCTTGACATAAATTTAAAAGGCCGCAATTTCAAAATTGATTATTATTATTATTATTATTATTTAAATAGCACCTTTCCCATTCTCAAGGTGCTTCACAGAATCTCAGAAAGAGCTGCAGGGTATATGTAACATTGGATGCAAATATTTTCAGCATAGAACACTAAAACAGATGAATACAGGATATATAAAGTCATTATATAGAATAAAAGAAATGGAATACATTTGTTAATATTTATTATTATTTTTTCATTCACATTCATTCATTCATACAGATTATACAAGATAATCATTATTAGTTCAGCTAAAGCAATATTTATAGATGTCCTCTCCATTTATAATAAGACTCTAAACTAAACTGTTAACTAAACTTATGTGGTCTTTATAAAGTAAAAGTCAAGAAGTGAACCAGCACAGTTTATCCTGTTCTGACAATTGCTCCCATGATACTCTCTTTCTAATATTTGCTTGCACCTTTCTAATTGAAATTTCATTCTTCTGTTCATTTTTCTTTATTCTTGCAGTACTCCTACTTTTTAAAACTGCCATTTAGCATACATTTCTCAATTATAGTTATAATTATAATTATAGCACACTATTAATTTTCTCATCTTGTAATGCACTAGGGCATAGGTATCAAACTCTGGTACTGGAGGACCGCAGTTGCTGCAGGTTTTCATTCTAACCATCTTCTTAATTAGGGACCAGTTTTTGCTGCTAATTAACTTCTTTTGCTTTAGTTTAAATAAATGGACTCAGGCCTCTTAGTTGTTTCTTTTTCCTTAATTAGCAAATTAGACAAACAATAATGAGAAACAAAACAAGTCACCATATGACCAGTTTATCTGTGCCCATCACACAATACAATGGAACCTCGGGTCACGACCGTAATTCGTTCCAAAACTCTGGTCACAACCCGATTTAGTCGTGACCCGAACTAATTTCACCCATAGGATTGTATGTAAATACAATTAATCTGTTCCAGACCGTACGAACTGTATGTAAATTCTTTTTTTTAAAGATTTTTAAGCACAAAAAGTTAATTATACCATAGAATGCACAGTGTAATAGTAAACTAAATGTAAAAACACTGAATAACACTTAGAAAACCTTGAACAGAGAAAACTAACATTGCAAGAGTTCACACTACAGCCTTACGAACCGCTCGCTGTAAACACTTTTTTTTTAATGAGTTTTAAGCACAGTCAATGAACATTTGAAAAATCCTTAATTTATACAAAAACTAACCATAAACAACCAAGAAAACTAACCTTGCAGCAAATCGCCATGAATCTTCCTGGCTTTCTCACATAACATTGCCTCACTTACACTATCCCCAGCAAGTTGCTTCTCGTTCAACCACACTAGCAACTTCTTGTACTCGGTGGCAAGATCAGTAACACGAACGCCACGCTCATACTTTTCAATAATTTCTTTCTTTAATTCGATTTCAGTTTTCTTTGAACCTTTCTTCTCACCAACACTACCACTCTTCACTTGCTTAGAGGCCATGGTTAATTGCAAAATTAATGCAAAAGCAAACGAAATAGAGCACAAAGAGTTCATGGTGAAGGTGAATGCATGCACGTCTGACCGAGAACAATGTACAGGGAGAGACTGCGGAAATCATCGGCGCATACAAACTGGAAGGGAAACTGACTTGTTCGTCACCTGAGTGTGTGGTCATGAACAGATGCAAAAGTTTGGCAAACTTTTTGGTCGTGACCCAATTTGTACATGTTCCGAGACGTTCATGACCCGAGGTTCCACTGTATCTGAAAATAATGAAAAGTGGTCTCAGTAATACTGATCTCTCAGCTCACCAAAACATTTTGATGGTGTTCTTAGAAAATGTCCTGGAAATGTGTGCTGGGGCAGAATGAGAGCAGCAAGATGCCACAAAATTAAATAACAGGCTTAATTAACAGCAAGAATTGACTTCTCATTAAGAAACTGGTTGGAGTAAAATTCCTTGGGTTTTAAAGACCCAATTTAGCTGGTCATCTGTTGGCTCATTTCACATATCATTTCTGTTTGGCTGACATTCAATGAAGAAAAGAATCGATTCAAAGGACTGAATCCTTAACAGTATCATCTCCAGACAGAGGCGCAGCTTCAGCGACAGACTGCTGTCACTGTCCTGCTCCACTGACAGATTGAGGAGATCGTTCCTCCCCCACACTATGCGACTCTTCAATTCAGTTTTTCAATGGGGGTAAACGTTAACATTATACAAAGTTATTGTCTGTTTTACCTGCATTTTTATCACTATTTAATTTAATATTGTTTTTTATCAGTATGCTGCTGCTGGAGTATGCGAATCTCCCCTTGGGATTAATAAAGTATCTATCTATCTATCTTAAAAACAAGGCTATTAAAATGAAGGGAAAAGTTAATTAGCAGTGAAAACTGGTCACTGATTAGGAAAAGGGTTAGAATGAAAACCTACAGCCACTGCAGCCCTTCAGACCTGGAGTTTGACACCCCTGCACTAGGGTTTGTGCATTTATTGTATGCTCTATTCATTTTTTGGCTGGAGAGTATAGAAGGTACAGCAGAAGTGGGTTAAGCTGGATTGCAAGTGGAGTGTTTCACGGAGCCACTAGAGGTCACTCAAAGCTTATAAATTGAATGTACATTGATAGGCAAACTGCTGATGTGCTTTGTGTGTAACACAATCAGGCCAGAATAATAAGCATTGTAAGCAAGCAATTTCTTATCATGATATTATCTGAATTACTCATCCTCAAATGTTTGTTTTTTTTCTCTCTTGTCTGTTCTGTCAGCTCTTTAAAGGTAAAATAGAGCCAGATTATTCAATGGCATTGAGTGGTTAGTTAATTGTTTAGCATTTCAACAATTTTATAGTTGTCATTGTACATTTTCATTATGGTGGTACAGTAAGCACTCTTGCCTTAGAGCTATCTGCAGGGACTTTTCATTTTGAAGCCATTGAGTTTTCAGAATGTTGTCATGTTTATGAAAGTTTTTTTCCATATTATTTCAGATACTTTGGTTTTCTTTCACATTTTCAGAAAAGATTATCATTAAGCCAGAGGTGACAATGTATTGCACATGCATATTGAAATGAGTGAGAGAAGTGCACTTATACTTTACTGAAACCAATGAAGTGTCCAACAGATTCTGATATTAAACAGAAGGACTGAGAAATGAGTGGAATACCCTAAAGAAGGAGACCAATTGACAGGAAGACACAGAAAGAGAGACAGTCAGACACAAAAATATGTCAGAGCCATTGAGCTTAAGGCTATAACAGGATGCAATGACAGTGTGGGTTTGTTGTTTTAGTGGTGTCTCCTATTCAGCATCATAGCCCTCACATATCCTCACACAGTAGTTTGTGCCAACACTTGATATTGATTAACCTTAGTCCAGTCCCCCAAAGCTCTTAGGAGATAATTCCTACCTAATGCTTTGGTTCACTGAGACAATATAAAAACTCTAGACCTAAAGGGGTCACAATGAAAACTAAAATTTAAAAGGGTTAAATGGAGTTAAACCAACTTTATTTTCATTTTCATGTGTTGGGTTCACCTTTAGAAAGAGTGGTTGACATTCTCCCTCAAAACAACTTTTTCTGTTGGGTTTGGTTATATCTTTGCTTTCCATTATCTACACAATATAAAAATGTAAAATATTATTTGAGGGCCAAGCATTCCTCACTAGCTCAATCAAACCTGCTAATTATATGATATTATATGAATGCTTGTATATGACTTATTATTACCTTGGCATGGCTGGCATTTACTTGTTTATACAGCTGCATCCGCCTTGAGCCACAACTAGATCATGAAGTCTACTGTATATTTATAATTTTTTTTGTACTTGATGCATAAAAGTTGAGCGATTTATAATGAAAAGTTTGTCTGTTATGGTCATCACAAGTGGACATACCACTCTAAAGCACTGTCCCCAGGCCTAACCCTACAAGAAATCCTTTGTCCCAAACATTATGGAGGGCACGGTAAATATCAAAGATATATTTTTCCTTGATTTACCTCTTGTCATTCATACATGGTGTGATTGAAATGTATACAAATACGCTTAAATTAAGGTCTGCATTATGCACTTTAATCACGCTTGAATTATTTGATTTGTCTTTTGATCTGATTTGTCAAACTGTGAAGCTGGGTAAATCAAGAAAAAATGTGTCTTTGTCCCAAACATTATGAGGGACACTGTAATTAAATTGATAACTAGATCTTGGTTTACAAAACGTGGGCAAAACAAACTTTATTCATTGTAGGCCTCACTACAAAATAAAATCCAAAAGATAGCATTGCTTTTCATTAATCTAGTGTCATGGGTTTGAATCCCATGCTCAGCTGTTGTTCATGTGGAGTTTGCATGTTCTTCACATATCTATGTTTGTTTTTTTTCTGGGAAGTCACCTCAGGGATTAACAAAATACAAAGTATATCAAATCAGAAATCAAAATCATAAGACCTGTTTTTCTCCCATGTTCTGAAGAATGTACATGTTAGAAATGATATTCAGTCCAAAAGTGGTTCCTGCCTTGTGCTCAATACTCCAGTCATCCATTACTTGCATTTAACAGATTTTCCAACATTAGGTTATTTTATGATATGGTGTTATAGTTTTGAAAACCAATGACTAAATAATGTAAAAAAAATTGTTAGAGGAGTTCTTTAATTATTTTTATTTTACTATAATTATTTCAAAGCATTTTTGCATAACAAGAGACACAGCAGCCTCACAGATGCAGAATCCCGGGTTCAGTTTCCTGAGCAGGTGCTTTGTTTGTCGAACTTGTTCTTCTTGTGTGTACATAGATTTCTCCTTTTGCTTCTTTGGTTTTCTTATCTCCCCCAAAAACATGTCTTACATTAATTATCAGCTTTTAATTGACCCACATGAGCGAATGTGGTTATATGAATAGGTATGCCCAGTGCTGCAGGGAGTGGGCTGTAGCTTAAGCAGATTCAAAAACTGATAGATGGATGTACTCAAAAGGCATTCTTATGTAAATTATATTCCTCCTAGATATTTAGTCTATAAATTTGCCATTCATACATTTTCAAACATGTTTACTAACCTAGTTTGCATTTCTTGTGGGTGCAGAATGAAGCTATAGCTTGCAGGCATGGGAAAAAAGTGCTGTGTAAGCCTTTAATTCTTTGTCATACAGAAAGAACCATAAAAGAGCAGCAAACATAAAGACTATACCAGTCAGTGCTTAATAGTCAGTAACTAAATCAGTATTAGTGAATCAGTGTGAAGAAAACAACTTACTGTATGTTGAATGTGATTGTTTAATAGATGTTGTATAAAGTAGACTGATGGATCTCTGTATAAGGGAGCAAAGTGTTACAACTTCTACATCATGGGGAAACTGGGATAGGGCATCAGGGCAGGGGGCATTTAATAAGAGAGTGGGACGCAAGTACTGCTGCACACTAAATGCTAGGGAAGGGATCTGATCCCACTACTTGGTAGATTTGAGGTAGTAGCAACTGTACTATGGTGCATCCTATTAACTAAACATCTGAAGCATTTAACAGCATGTCAAAGTTCAAACAAATATCATATATTATATAATATTATAATAGCTCTCATTGACTGGTGTCCATACCAGTATAGGTTCCAGTCCATTGACTGGCCAGGAGGTCAGGGGAAGAAAAAAGCAGAAAAATGTAAGGATGTTGCTTGACAACTGGTTATGCTGGCATCCCTGCTGGAACAATTTCAGGTTCCTGGCTGGGGGGACAATATAGATGTAGAATCAGAGGGAGTTATAATGCTAGGACTATTTACTCCACCCATATGGAAGATGGCAGCATTCCTGCATTAGAATTCCTTCACAGTCACCTGCAAGGGCATGCTGGTACCTGTAGTACCATGATGTAGCCATGTTGGGTTCTGTCAGCACCACTTTGGAAGCTACCGGAATTCCCACTTTTGGAGACTTCCATTTGACCTGGAAGTGCTTCTAGTAAATGTGCCAGCATAGTACTCCTATTTCTGAGATAAAAGGAGTTACTCCACCTCACTCAGGCAAATTGGACAGGAGTGGAGCATGATCAAAGCTCGCCTGGGAGAAGTAGAGGAGGAGAGAGACAGAGAAAATGAAACATAATTGTTTGGTGCTTTTGTACAATAATATAAAGAAACCTTTGTTGAGGCATTGGTGCTCAAGAAATCATTAACTAAAACTGATAGATAGATAGATAGATAGATAGATAGATAGATAGATAGATAGATAGATAGATAGATAGATAGATAGATAGATAGATAGATACTTTATTAATCCCCAAGGGGAAATTCATATACTCCAGCAGCAGCATACTGATAAAAACAATATTAATTAAAGAGTGATAAAAACACAACGCAAGTTCAAAAATGCAATGTGGAGAGTGTGAGGCAGGTGTAACAGTCTATAATCTTGTATAATGTTAATGTTAACGATCTCCTCAGTCTGTCAGTGGAGCAGGACAGTGACAGCAGTCTATCGCTGAAGCTGCTCTTCTGTCTGGAGGTGATACTGTTTAGTGGATGCACTGGATTATCCATGATTGACAGGAGCCTGCTCAGCACCCGTCACTCTGCCATGGATGTCAAACTGTCCAGCTCCATGCTTACAATAGAGTCTGCCTTCCTCACCAGTTTGTCCAGGTGTGAGGCGTCCTTCTTGTTTATGCTGCCTCCCCAGCACACCACCACGTGGAAGAGGGCAGTCGCCACAACCATCTGATAGAACTGTTGAAAATGTTGAAGGAGGCCAGCTTTCTAAGGAAGTATAGTTGGATAGTAACTGGATAATAACTGGAACGTATGTCTGTGGTTTGGTGTGCTGTAATACCCCCTAGTGGTCACAATATACATGTTTTCTGAGGTGTTTACAAGTGGATAACCTGCCAGAGGTAAACGTGACTACTAAGGAGGTACTGAGGGATTTGGAAATTGTAGAGGAGAAGTGCTGCTCAGATTAAATAAGATGAAATCAAACAAATCACCAGGACCAGATAATATTTATCCTTGTGTTCTTAAGGAGGCTAGTGAGTACATATATAAACCCATGACACATATTTTTAGGAAGTCACTGTGCACTGGAGAGATTCCAAAGGACTGGAAAATGGCAAATATCATCCCATTATATAAAAAGGGTGACAGGGCTGATCCAAGCAACTATAGGCCAGTAAGCTTAACAAGCATCACAGGAAAATTAATGGAAGGAATTATTAAGGATAAGATTGAGCAACACATGGCAAGGACAGGAGTTATTCTGAACAGTCAGCATGGGTTCAGAAGAGGGAGGTCGTGTTTTACTAACATGTTGGAATTCTATGAGGAGGCAACAAAAGGATACGATCAAAGTGGAGCTTATGATATTATTTATCTGGACTTTCAGAAAGCATTTGATAAGGTGCCACATGAGAGGTTGGGCATCAAGTTAAAAAAGTGGGAGTTCAGGGTGATGTTTTTAGATGGGTGCAGAATTGGCTGAAACACAGGAAGCAGAGGGTGATGGTGCGAGGAACCTCATCAGAACTGGCCGATGTTAAGAGTGGTGTTCCACAGGGGTCAGTGCTAGGGCTGCTGCTATTTTTAATATATATAAATGATTTGGATAGGAATATAAGTAACAAGCTGGTTAAGTTTGCAGATGATACCAAGATAGGTGGATTAGCAGATAATTTGGAATCCGTTATATCATTACAGAAGGACTTGGATAGCATACAGGCTTGGACAGATTTGTGGCAAATGAAATTTAAAGTCAGTAAATGTAAAGTATTACACATAGGAAGTAAAAATGTTAGGTTTGAATACACAATAGGCGGTTGGAAAATCGAGAGTACACCTTATGAGAAGGATTTAGGAGTCATAGTGGACTCAAAGCTATCAACTTCCCAACAGTGTTCAAAGCCATTAAGAAGGCTAACAGAATGTTAGGTTATATAGCACGATCTGTGGAGTACAAGTCCAAGGAGGTTATGCTCAACCTTTATAATGCACTGGTGAGGCCTCATCTTGAGTACTGTGTGCAGTTTTGGTCTCCAGGCTACAAAAAGGACATAGCAGCACTAGAAAAGGTCCAGAGAAGAGCGACTAGGCTGATTCCAGGTCTACAGGGGTTGAATTATGAAGAAAGATTAAAAGAGCTGAGCCTTTACAGTTTAAGCAAAAGAAGATTAAGAGGTGACATGATTGAAGTGTTTAAAATTATGAAGGGAATTAGTACAGTGGATCGAGACTTGTATTTTAAAATGAGTTCATCAAGAACATGGGGACACAGTTGGAAACTTGTTAAGGGTAAATTTCGCACAAACATTAGGAAGTTTTTCTTTACACAAAGAACGATGGACACTTGGAATAAGCTACCAAGTAGTGTGGTAGACAGTAAGACGTTAGGGACTTTCAAAACTCGACTTGATGTTTTCTTGGAGGAAACAAGTGGATAGGACTGGCGAGCTTTGTTGGGCTGAATGGCCTGTTCTCGTCTAGATTGTTCTAATGTTCTATTGTTTATTTTTCCTCCCACCCAAAGTTGGATCCTTCCTTACAAAAAGTGTTGTTGGAATAGATAATGGATAGGACAGGTTTAGAACATATATTTGATCAGTACTAAGGGCTGGCTCTACCATGTAGTGAAAGTAAGCATTTGCCTAGAGCAACAAAGGATTTGGTCCCACATATCAACCCCACAACTCTCCACAAACTCATTGCTCTGATGTCTGTAACATTGCATGTAGGTGTGACTATTTCACCTTCTCCTAGGGCAGGAAAACACCTAGAGCTGGCCCTGTCTGTGCTGTGTTATACTAAATAGTTTGTATTGAAAGTTACTTGCAAATTTTAACATTTTACCTGTGCTCTTATTTTAAAGCCCTAATTTAAAGCTTTTTCCGATTGTACCTGTAGTATTATCAGCTGTCTGGTGGCTCTGGTCTGATACATGATCTTATCTACAGCCCCTTGTTTCCTAAGCATTTCTAGAATATCCATTTGAAAACAAAAATAACAACAGCAAAAAACTGAAGTGTAGAATATCCATTAATCAATGTGGCAAGTTCAAGTACAATCTGTGTGACCAGCAAGTGCTTCTCACAGCTCTTGTGATGCCACTGAGTGGCTATTGTACTAATCAGAATATTCAGAATAGTATGTAAAAGAATGTTTATGTAATGTTGTCATAAGGCTTCCAGCTGCAGCACAATTTGTTCCCTCTTGATCATAATATCAAAATCATCAGCTGCAATAACAATCACATTAAGTGCATCTTGTTTAGATTTAAAAGTATGTGAAATAAAAAGATATTTCCACCATAATGTAGAATATACGGTATACTGTATACTATGCTTACACACAAATTTATACACACTTTGTATACACTGTTAGTCCTGTTCTTTGCAGTATTTATACAAAACGTTCAGTAGGATGTCATTAATCAAGAAGAAGAGAGGAGAGAAGCACCATCTGACGTTCTTATTAACCATAAATTGCCATGGCATCGGATGGCTGACCAGTCACATCAAGCATTCAGTACATACTTTTTAATGGCAGTTGCTTATTATGACACAAGTCTTAAGGACAGTCTTCACATGAGGCAGTGTTTCCTATGACTGAGCCGAGCACTTCTTTGAGTCATTCAGACGTCAGCTAAGCATAACAGAGCCAAGTAGGATGAGACACTTAACAGACTAAATAACAAAGCGTACGGCTGACCCTAAATATCACTATTGCTGGAATTCATGATTTGGTTAGCACATCCTCCTGGACTATAGTGATATTTCTAAAGATATATAAAAATCTGGCTAGTGATGATTAAGTAAACATAAATGTACAAACCATTTCTTCTGATTAAAGGTGTGCTAAATTGTCTTTTCTAGTAAAGGTATGGAGTTTACAGTGTATGTTGCATAATATTTAATTGGTTTGCGGCACATTTTAAGTGGAGATTATTTAACTACATATGTTCTTTATTTCTACAATCTTTCACAGATGTTTCCAGATGTGATTAAATATTTTATTGCTTTCTCTTAGTCACAAGGTGCTTGGCTGACAAAGAATCACCATGATATATGTGATTTTCTGGGACACTTACGAGCAGTCTCCTGAACTCAGAACACAAATAGTCAAGCCCAGATCTTCAATAAAAGAACATTTATTGGAAGGATAAATAAGCAGGACACAGGAAAGGTATAATGAAAGGATTAAGGCACAGAGTGAACACAAATAAAAATAAAATACAACACACACACTGGGCCTTCCTTACCTTTAGCCATACCCTTACTACCATTAAATTAAACATTCCCACAATGTCTCCTCAACTCCTTCCTATACTTTAAAAGCTCCTATACTGTGGCTTACTCTCTCCTTTCTCTTCCATTTCACCATTTGAGACCTTGTCCTCACTCCTCTCCCTCTTCTAGACAAGAATGGATTGAGGGCTAAAGGATTTCTCATAGTCAGGCTCTAAAGAAATTCTGGGGTGATGATGATGTCTTCAATATACACCTCCAGGTCAATCGGAGTCAGGAAATTACAGTAATCCTGGTAGCTCCCCAAAATGACCCTAGGTATTTCTTCCAGGGTTCCCCACAGATTTACAATTCCCAAGCAACCCCATGGGAGTCATAAACCTGTATGTATCGGACTGCTGTTGTCATATTTATCTGGAGGACTGGTGGTTGCAGGAGTCAACTCCTCCCAGTTTTATTTAGATACTGTAGACAGTTTTCAGTGTTTCATTCACAAAGTGCTCCAGAACACTGCAATCCTGGAAAGGATGACCATATCAGTTTAGTGGCATCTAAGCTACAAAATCTGTACTAACCCCTACTTTCTCTGCTGTTCTTTTTCTGGTTTTCTGTGGTGGTGGCCCCTGATCAAAGCCCTGTGCAGTCCCTATATTGATGGATTGAAGGCCAGAGGTCCACATGACCATCATCATCAACTTCTTTCATGTGAAGCCTGAAAACCATGAGGACTGATTGAGACCATTTATGCTTTGAGGGAGGTAGGCGGTCTCGTGGACTGGAACCCCTGCAGATTTTCTTTTTTTTTATCCAGCTGTCTGGAGTTTTTGTTTTGTTTTGTTTTGTTTTTTTTGTCCTCCCTGGCCATCGGACCTTACTTTTATTCTATGTTAATTAGTATTGCCCAATTTTATTTTTATATTTTGTCTTTTTTTTCTATTTCTTCATCCTGTAAAGCACGTTGAGCTACATCATTTGTATGAAAATGTGCTATATAAATAAATATTGTTGTTGTTGTTTTGCTTAAAGAAGTAGAGAAAAGTCAGTGGAGAAAGGCATAAGGCTAGAAGAGTTCATACAAACCACTGGATTGGTGTAATGGAGACCCTGCTGCACATTATGGCTCATGATTTTTTAAGAAAAGTCCTGTTTTTTAACCTTGTTTACTGGAAGTTATTAAATTTGACCTCCAATTTGACTTTCTGCACTAATTACACTTTGTGTTTTGGGATTAATGTTAATAAAAGCACAGACACATTTTGCACCAAACCCTTGCTGAATGTGTGTGTCCCCATTTGCCTGGCTCATCTTGGTACATGACTATCGACGGTTACAGGTTGAAGAGGCTTCTGGATGCAACAAGAGACCATGGAGCTAACCCAGACCATCACAATTAAGCACAGAGGCACATCTGTTCCATTCTCAAGGGCAATTATTTACTTTACCAAAGGGTCATCTTGTCTATTATATATCATTAATGGGAAGAAGCTAAACCTAAGCTAACATCTGAGCTTCTTCATGTAATCTATGTAACCTGGTTCCAAATTCACCAACAGCCAGCTGTAATATGACGCGTCAGATGCATAATTACATTGCATTTTACAAAAGCGGAATGATCCTATTACCACAGGATAAAGTACACCCTGAACATAATTATGCAAAATCATGTCCTTCCTAATTGCTTTAGTAAATTGCCAAATTGACCAAACACTCTCACAAAGGTTTTTGCCAAAATGTACAGGACAGGAAATTTTGCAATGCCTAAAGCAAGTAAACAAAGCAGTGAAGTATTTACTGTCAGCAATGCACTCATTTTCCGATTACCTTACTATTATGTTGTCTTAGCTGTAAATGCATACAATATAAGATTCAGCCTCAGAAAAACATCTATGTTAAAGCAGTTGCTAAATGTTTGTTAGCTTTATTTCTGTAATTCATACTGTGACTGTAGTCATTCCAACACTTTATTTTCTAGAAACATTTATTGTTACATTATAATTATGAAACAATGCAAATAGTATTGCTGAACCAAGTAATTTTTAATGAATTTCTTCATTTATCATAATTCTTGTGGACAAACAGACTTCTTGAGTTAGTTCTTGTTGCCAAGTGTATGACATTTGTTTCTTATGAAAACTGCCTGATACTGCATTTATGGTATTGCACTTATTTTTCGTATTTTAGTATTTATTGCTGTAAGTAGTCTGTAAGAGAAATGTCAGTAAGAAACAAATTATTGGCCAGCAATGCTAATCATTCAATTGGCTTGTAACATCAGTGAAGATAAAAGAGAAGAAATTTGTGATCTGATGTGGACTGTTGGTCAGTTTTGTTGTAGTTTACCCAGGGTTCCTCCCATGCTTGGGGTTGAAATGTCTCTTTTGTGTAAATTTTGTCTCTTGATTATGTTAACATTGTTGATTAGATTCTTCATGTCTGACATTCTTTTGCTATGTGTCATGTGTTTTCTGAGTAGCCAAGGGGCTGCCTTTAGCCCTATAAAGGCTGTGAAAACCAACAGTATATTGCTGTTCATTCCAAATACACATATTATGGTAGTGGTGAGTTTATCTAAGTTATTATTGTTATTTTGTTTTTGATGATTTTCTAGAATTTATTAACCTCTATTTTCTTTTTTTCAACTATTCCTTAGATTACAGTATGTATTGGGACTGTGTTTGCTTTTAGAATTGCCTTTTTTACAGACATTGTCTTCTGTGTGTTTGTGTATTTTGTATTTTGGGTATTTTTGAGTTTTTGAAAAATAAATCCTTTTATTATGAAGATACTACATTGCCCTTTGTGTAACTACCCGGGTTTTTGATGATATCATCCCTCTCTACTATGCATTTTTGGGATTTGGGCAGTTTTTCTATGTCTGCCTGGCATACCCTTTCAAGCTCCATTAGACGGGGTTAAAAGTACCTGTAAACTGCCATCTTCAGGTCTCTCCACAGATGTTCTATGGGGTTTAAGTCTACGATTAGGCTGAGCCTCTTTTGAAACTACTTCAGCATTATCTTGATTATACACTTCAGGTCATTATTGTGCTGAAAGTTGACCCATCACCCTAATCTGAGGTTGCTGCACCCTGCAGTAGTCTTCTTTAAGGCTACATTCATCCTTCCCTGAATTCGGACTAGTCTCCCTTCCCTGCTACTGAGGAGCACTCCACCATGCTTCCCCACTAGGCTAGCGATGAGCTGTGCCTGGTCTTCATCAGACATATTTCTTGGAATCATGCCCAAAGAGTTCATGGAGTTCAGCTTTTCTCTCAATAGACCAAAGAATCTTTTTCCTCATGCTGTCAGAGTCCTTTAAACTATCATATGCCTTGTATGCCTGATTGATGGAGTGCAGCTTAGAAGGCTGTCCTCGCGAAGGGTTAAGAGGACTTCTGAAGCTCTGTCAGAGAGACAAACTGTGGTCTCGGTCATCTCACTGGCCAAAACTCTTCTTCTCCATTACTCAGTTTGACAGGTTGGCCAACTCATGGAAGACCCCGATGTCCCAATATGAAGCATGAATTGTGTTACCTTATAGTTAATTCAGTTTGGCACAGGTAGACTCCAATCAAGTTCGAGAATCTCTCAAGAAGAATTAAAACAAACAAGATGCACTTGACCACAAATTAGAGTGCCACTGCAGACGGTCTGAATACTTATATAAATGAGGGATTTTAGTTTTTTATTTTTAATTTTTATTTGCATTGACTTTATGGATTATTGAGTATAGACTGATGGGCAAAAATGGCACATTTATCCATTTAAAATTAAATTTAGACACAATAAACTATGAAGGAATTGAAGGGATCTGAATACTTTCTATATCCACTGTTTACGTCTATAAACAGTGTTACATTACAGCTTATCTCCTATTTATATTTCGTTTCATAATGCCATTGTAAATGTGAATGATAATGTCATTTTTCTGCTGACATGTGAAAAATAATACTGATACCAAACTATAGCGTCTATCTTTAAAATATTTATGCATTTTTTCTTTTGCGGTCTCCAACATCTCTCATTAGCACCAGCTTTTGAGGTATCCTTGTTGTTGAATTGACTGCTATCACTTATAGACTTAAGACTGAGGTAATATCGAGGTGTGAGGTAATGTAAGGGTTTGTGCAGGATACTAAATCATTAGACACTAAAGAGTGAAAGTGGACAAATTCAGCAACCAATATAACCAACTGCATAAAATGCTTACAATGCCCAACAGCAGAGTAAGTCAGTTAAGTGAACTATTTCTTTACATGAGGGCAGGCTCCCAGAAAAGAAACCACAGAGTTTTCCTGCTTTCAGGATAGTATATCAGGGAATTGGCCTGGCTCCATTATAGTTGGGAGGCACGCTTGTGGTTACTCTGACCTAGGACATGGATAAAGCATCGAGGGGCCATGTGATTTGTAAGCCAGTGATAGCTTTTGTCAAAAACAGGAGCTTTTAGAAGCACTAATCAAAATACGATAGGTGATCAACGTGTCTGAAGATTGGCAGCCTGGGCAATTTGTTTCTTTCTTTAACTACAGTATGAACCAGGTCCAAATAACAGAAACCCATGGGAAGATACTGGGAAGTCTGAAATGGTTATGAAAAGCTGTGACTTCCAAAATCACATAGAGTGGTACTAGGAATAAAAAAACAGCATCCGACAGAGATTACTGGGACTAGAATTTGAAGGCTGTCGGAGAACTGAGGGTAATTTTTATTGCAGGCAAGGGAAAAAGTGAAATAATAGAAAGATTGATGCTTTGTAGTCTGTGGAAAGTACAGATTTGTTCTGTATTTACCAAATATATAAAGATAAAGATGTAACTGCCGTATAAGGTAAAAGCCTATGGCTGAAAGTTATACTATGGATGCAGCTTCTTCCAGTGTATTAAAACAACAGCATCAATCAGGCTTTAATAAAACTGAAAGTTTTTGCTGACCCAATCCCAATTCTTTTAATATATCATGTTATATTCCCTGTTTGTTAAGTGACAAAATAACACATGGAAATCTCATTTTGATTGGAATTAAGATGCACAGAATGCAGCCTGTTCAAGAAAATATTTGACTGTCCATGTGTCATACTGTAGCTGATTAATTTTATCGACCTACTGTATTTGTTTTTTTAAAGTTAAGTGGATAAAAGCATTTTACAATGCAATTGAGCTGAATTATAATAATATCCCCTATTTATTTTCATATTAGGGGATGTTTCTAATAAGGTACATGCACGTAGATTTTATATAAATAAAAGAATACTTGAGAAAGTACCTGCTGATATGACCAAAAAGCTACAAGTGAGCTTATCTGGACTGCAAACAAAAAACAAACAAAATCTAAGGGCTAAAGGTTCTTATCCTTTTGTCACTTTATTTGAAAAAAAAAAATCGAGACAAGACAAATGGTTGCTTGATCATATCTGCTATTTTAGAGTATTAGTTGACAAAACTGAGATACTGCATAAGGGGTCTCATGCAAATGTAAATACAAAAAGTTTGAGAGATGAAATCTAAAATGAAATCTCAAGTTGTGTTGTGGAAAGGTGGTCTGATGGAATTTATCCTTAAACAAGAGATACACTTTTCCAGGAACAGAGATGTGCTTGCCTCTTGAGTGTAATGTAAACAGTCCTAAAGAAGTACATTTCTGCTAAGTACGACTTGCAATACAGTTCATATTTAAGCTATTAATCCCATTCCTGGCTTATATTACATTTTATTAAACCTTTTCATCACATGAAAGATAAAAACGCTAACTGGTAATGTAGGTTAAAATGTCTCTTTTGAATCTTTTTCAATTTATTTTTCTCTTTGTTTATCTCTTACTCCACGTGTGCATCAGCAATGTGTTTAAAACACACAAACACTGGAATTTTACAGGTTGCCTAGTCGAATATGAAAGTGCTGCCAAGTGGGCCACCTGCCACTGTATGTCCTCTCTGTTGATTTCCCTTGAATAAAACTTCTTTATACACTTCTACTGATGGTTGAGGGTGACATCTGGCTGTACTGCATGTTATTCACTGTTATTTTGTGCTACTCAGGGCTTCAGGATTGATTTACCATTTAGGAAGAGTGCAGGCAAGGATGTAGTAAGCAATCAAAATTTGATAATCAGATCTCTTAGGAGAGAGTAAAGCCAAGAAGAGAAATAACAATACACAAATATACAGAATCCATCTACAGATGAAAGCAGTAGCACCCCAGGCAAGCAGCTTACAGGTTTTGATTATTTTTTCTGGCAACCATATATCAGCTTTACAAAAAGCTAACATCTTAAACTGAGCATTAAAAATAATATGAGTGTCACGTCCTTGACTTTCCACCACAGTCTCTAACGCAAATCTGGGCTTTGGTGTTAGCCAGATAGCAGATTGCTTTCACTGAAATGCTTTCTTTCAGTAAAATGGAGACAAAAAAAAACTTTTCCTTTAGTGAATCATGGCTTTCCACTTCTGTTGTGGCTACCATTTATTATAATCAACCTTAATGAGTTTTTAGTGTGCATTTTCAATCAAAATGTCTTGCAAAATGAGTACAGATCTGCACCATTGTCGATCTGGAGGGAGCTGGTAAGTTAATCTGCACAAAGTGTACATATCCAGTTTACAAAACATAAAAGGGTCAATGAGAAGTTATATTGTTAACACTTCATATGGGACTCCATGTTCTTTGCAGATTCCCTAGCAACTGTGTTATTACCAAGGAATTTAAGATACTATAAATGGTGTAAAATCTACGATCTGCAAGACAGGAGTAGTGTTTTCATTAGTTTCTCAACACAAATTTTGACAGTAATGAAAAAATCCAACTGGACTGAAAGTAATCTTCTGCATGTCTGCTTGAAGAGGTGTTCAGTCTGATGAACATTATTGTTATTCATTATCTCACAATGTGGAAGTCTCTGTTATTCTGCTCTGGTCATGTTCTATAGTCTTCTGGAGTAGGCTAGTCTATATGCAATCAATGTCTTACCGTCTGTGATGGACACCTCAACCCTGGAATGGAAGGATGGAAGGGAAGGCACCTACTTGCCAACACTGCTTCCCCCAAAACACTACGTAGATGGCAGCTCCCCTGCAGTGTGGTGGTACCCCGGATTCCCGCAGGGCATCCTGGGACTTGGAGTTGGGTTTCTCAGCCCTGTTGTGTGCTGTGGGTACCACCAGGGGGAGCTGTTGAGGAACCTGGGGGACTCATACCTTCCTTTTAGCCCGGAAGTACGAGGAAGTCATGAGTACGGAAGCCCCAAAGTACTTCCGGGCTGAACAAAATGTCAGTTCTTCATTAGACCTGGAAATACCAGTCAGTTACGTGGTCAGAAGGACAGAAGCATCGGGTCAAGGACTATTTCAAGGACTGATGGGAACCCAGCAAGCGAGCCAGAGTTGGGTGGTAGAGGACAGAGCTTGATGGGAGGTGTGGAGGAGAGGTTTAGATATTTAAATATTATTGTGTTTATTTGTTTATTGTGGTGGAGGTGCTTTGGGCACTATTTACTTGAAGAAAAGAAATTAAGCAGCTTGTTGATGTTTTAATAATGTGTTGCCAGTGTCTGTGTACCGGGTTAAGCTCTGGTATACTGCCATCTAGTTTAACATGTCACAAGTGCCAGTATGCACCAAGTCTCTGCAACCCACCTGTGATATTGAAAGAACCAAAGTAGCCAAACACGGACTGATTTTAACCTCACTGAAATGTTCCCAAAACTCCTTGTTCTTGCGAATCAATGCTCCATCAATAGTGAAATTAGAACTAAGGAAACCCAATATTCTGAACTCTTTTTGGCATTACTAAATTACATTTGTTGTTCCACTTGTTTTGTTTTTGCCATGTAACACTGTATAGTTACTGTATATTTATACATTTTAAATACCACAATGCCATCTGAAGAGGATAAGCTGCTCCACTCAAGCTTTGGTTCCTCTGAAGGTTTCTTCCTACTATCATTTAGGGTTCCCTTCTTAAGTTTCATTCCCAGAAATCTGGAGAGCTGCTCTGTGACAATGACTGTTGTAAAAAGTGCTATATAAATAAATGTTGTTGTACCTTCCAAAGGGGGCTCCAGATTGCAAAATGAAAAAGGTGGGAAATGGGGACAAGAAGCCATGCTGTTGAAACTTAACAACAGATAAACCTATTGAATTTATGTAAAATGACAGTAAGCCTTAAAGAGAGACAACACAGGGTAAAAGAAAGACTCTGCTTCTATGGTGGTGAATATGGGTTCATCATAAAAAGCTCACTCTACGTTAGGGTTGGGAGGATAGGTTCTTGTAGATAAACACTACGTAAGAGTTTACTTGTTATGACATTCACTGTGAATACAATTCCTGACTCTGCTCTCACAGATTGAGGGGCAAAATATAATTTTTCATTATTTTTTCTCCGGTACCTAAGGTCATTTTGTGTTCTACTTATCTTTAGAAACTAAATATTGATCACTGCAGTCCATTCTGTCAGGATCATTACCTTAAACATTTGCCTCTTAATATCCTGTGTTTTGCCATAACTGTTGTGGACACGACCCGGACACAGACAGGCGGACATGTTGTTTCTCAACCACCACACGTTTATTTACAATTATTTCAACGGTCACACAGACCCAAATAATGGTCATTAAGACCCAGTTCAGTGCACAATACACCCCAATACACAGTCCTGGCCACAAATGCCTCTCTTCGGGCCGCCTCCACACCTCCTCTGTGCTTCATCCTGCCTCCTCCCGACTCCAGCGATGAATGAATGGAGACGGCCGCTTTTATACAGTTCCCGGATGAGCACCAGGTGTTCCCGGCATTCCTCACTTGGCCATGCCCCAGCGTGGCGAAAGTGCCGGCTGTCCTACCAGGAGTTCTCCGGGTGTGACCCTAAATCTTCCCCCCAGCACTTCCTGGTGTGGCGGAAGTGCTGAGGTCCAGGGTCCCCAAGGCATTGGGGCGCCTCCTGACGGTGACCACGGGCCCCTACAGGGTAGGGCTTCCATGCCCTCAACCCGTGGCCCCCAGAGCAACCAGGAAGGCGGCCCCCACGTGATCCAGGGTGGACTTTGACCCTCTTCCGGTCCCTCACGGCGTCCCGGCCGGGTCGTTGCCCCTGGCATCCCTGACACTGTATATCTCTTGAACACACCGAATTCACAGGTTTTGATCTTACCACCACATCAGGACTATGACCGCACAATAGACTTAATGCCTGGTGCACTATACCTAACCAATGCTCTTTCCTGACTAGAACAAGAAGCTATGCAACTATACATTAAAGAGAACATTCAAAATGGATTAATTAAAATTTCTTATAGACATATAGGAGCTAGGTTTTTATCATGGAGAAGAAATATGGGGGATTATGGCCATGTATAGACTACACGGAATTAAATAAAGTCACAGTTAAAATAATCCTTCCATAACAGAAAGTTGTTAGTAGGAGTTCTTGCTTTTTTTTTACTTTTTCATTTTTGTTTATTTGGATTTGATGATTGATCTAAAAACAGCACAGTATTCTGACCTTTTGCTATGCCTCAGATTAAGACCATTACCTTTCACCCTTAAGGACATTGTGTCACACTACTCATTCATTATACTAGGATTTTTTTTTAAAAAAAGGCCTATTACTCCTTGACCAGTAGCCTTGAGTATATGTAAAAAAAATTTAAATGATTACGGATGAGTAAAACTGACACCTGAATAACATTTTCCAGTAAGGAAAGAAACTTGTTATCATCCAAGTGTGGTCTAGTGATCTGAGGGTCCAGATAAAGAAAACGATCAGATAAACTCCACAAATACCCATTTAGAACCCTGGCGTCATATAATACCAAGGTATAAAAAACAAGATTGATACTTTTGTGGTGTGGCCGTAACCGGAGCCCATAATAATCTGATGGGGTGTCAAAAATAAAAGGCAATGTTGTAGTAAAAGGCATGCTGGTAAGAAAAAAATATTTCTGGTTTTCAGCACTAAAAATAAATGCCAACAGAAGCAAATTCCAGAAAAATATACATTTATTAATTAATTCAATCTAAACAATATAGCAAAAATGATATTACAAAATATTTTGAAAGCAAACAGACTAGTTTCCAAATCATTCTGCTATAACCCATAGTTTGGAGTTTGTGGGTGTTTTCAAGGTATAAATTAATAGATTTGACTGTGGTCTACATCAGAGTTTGGCCAACATTGCTCCTCTAGTTCTACAGATGTTTTGCTAGTATGACTGCTAAAGCTGTGTCTTTTCATTAAAACCACAACAAAAAAGCTAGCTTAAGTGCAGTGCTCTAAAGATAACAAAGTGAGCATAGGTTTTTGATTCTAGATCAATTTGTAATGAACTTAATAACATAATTGGGACAATGTGCCTTTGTAAAATTACATTCTGCCCATAAAAACAAACCAAATTTGTTTCCTGTTGATTTCGTTTAAAATTTCATTGTTTTTTTTGAGATCAGTGTTTTCTTTTCTTGAGACAAATAATGTGCTCTCTGAATATAACTTGGAAAATGTATAATAATCTCAGTTCTTTGAAATGATTAAAACCCTCTAAGTAGGTATATAAAATCATTGAATGGGTGGGTAGACGTGCCTATTCAGAGTGAATGTGCCTATATTTTTTTAGAACCAATGCAGATTTTGGGTGTTGTGGCTAGTTAGAATGCTTATAATGATTCATTCATGTTCTTTTTTGATATATATCTCTGGCAATATTCAAATGCATCTACTGCTATAGCTGGTCGCATTATTAGTGACATTCCAGGAATCATCAGGTGTTTTGTGTCTTTCAATATCATACACCCTCATCGGGGAGGACATCAGCTGGGGATGATCAAATCTAACCTTTTGTCCAGTTGGCATGCTAGCTACATATGCCCCAACTTTTTCTCTCTTGAGCCACAGACATTGAGAGGCTATCTCTGTCACTTTGGTGGTCTTATGGAAGGCTCTCTTCCTTCCATCTCCTACTAAGTTCAAAAAATTGAGGGTCTTGATTAGGGTGAGGGCTGCAAAACTTCTGCAGCCAACCTCCACAGGGAGGTACCTGGTTCTACATCCCGCTTGCTGATATTGACCTGTCCCATATATTTGGAGAGCTTCCTCATAGAGGCCTCCCTCAAACTTTATTCCAGCAAAGCTATCAGCTCCAACATCGCCACTTGTCTTGATGGCCTCAGACAAGATGACAATGTCCAGTTGATAGGTAGTGACAGCAATATGGCCGAGGAATTTCAACTGCCATTTAAGGTCCACCAGTAAGTGCCAATCCGTTAATGAGGCCAAGGTGCCTACAGATGTCTTCCCCATGGTTTTTGGCTGTTTGGACTTCTCCAAAAAAAAAAAACAAACAATCATCTGCTTAGAGGGGATGGCTAATAGTTTTGGTGACATCATTTAAGACTTGGTCATGCCCACTTCTGTAATGTCCCACATCAAATGTTTTTGAGCAACTGCTCAGGATGTGTTCCAAGGTGCCTCACCTGGAACGCAATGGGCAAACTGGAGACTCTGCTTTATCTCATATATGCAGGTTTGATGAAGTGGGCAATACATTAGCCACTGCCTGAACAAGAAATGTAATGTAATGCGGCCAATTCTGATGCCTCTTTATTTATTGATTATGCTAAGTTAAACAAAACATTACACATGCTTAGCCAAAAATGACAATTAAAAGAAAGAAAACAGATCACATCATAAAAAGCAAAGCACAATTTACAGGACTTAAACATACTGTATTATCTCTTTATTGATTGGTTATCTGTTGCCATTTTCTCTGAAAGCTTTATGTTTCCCCAGAATTGATCTTTTACAGAGTGCACACTAGGCAAAAGCAAGCTATTTAGATTGTGAAGGCACTGATATATGACAAGCATTTTGTACAGCCAGGGAGCTTCCAAACATAAGACACACTTGTTTGTTTTCGAATAGAACTGATGTGATTGGTGAGTAAATGTGGTGCACTGCTCGGATGAACCCAGCAATATGCCGTTTAAGAAGTGCACAGTAAAATGTCTGCATAACTTACTATCAGAGAATGTCATCCCTTCTGAAATAACTAGAAAAAAATAGTGGAGGCACCAAAACTGGGACTGTCCCAGGAAATATTGAATGTCTGGCAACCTATTCAGGGTATTCATTCTTTTTTACTTTCTCGTAAATGAAATATAGGAAAAGTATTGGAATCCTACAAAAATTCCATTTTGAGATTTTTAGACCTCCCTGAGTCTGAAAATAACATTTTTGGAATTGTGTCTGTGTATCTGTCTGTATGTATGTATGTAAACACAATAGCTTGAGTACGCTTTCACTTAGGTCAGCCAAATTTCGCATACATGTATTAGGTACAAAATGTAGATTTCTGTCAACTTTTGGGCTATCTCCGCTAACCGGAAGTGGTACTTTACCTTTTATTCATACAGCTGCAGAGTCTGATTTATTCAACTATAATAATTGTTCAATATATTAAAAATTTGATTTGATTTGTTGTTGATGGTTCTTTAATGTACATAATGTAAAAATATAAATCATTGTCTTGCAGTTTACTCAAATATCCATCCCCATAATTCAGTATATGAACAAGTCTAGGGAAGACCACTCCCAATTTTTTAAATTTCATTTTCTGACCTCATTCCTTTCAGTACTTTCAACTAAATCATGTTAGACAGCATCAGGTGTAAGGCAGGGACCAGTCCTGGAAAGAATGGACATCCATTGTAGGTCACCTTCAGCGACCCACCAGTCACCCTATTCACTGCCTTTGAGAATAATAACATGGGAGGACGTTGTCAGGGATGCCAGGGGCAACGACCCAGCCGGGACGCCGTGAGGGACCAGAAGAGGGTCAAGGCCCACCCTGGATCACGTGGGGGCCGCCTTCCTGGTTGCTCTGGGGGCCACGGGTTGAGGGCATGGAAACCCCACACTGTAGGGGCCCGTGGTCACCGCCAGGAGGCACCCCAATGCCTTGAGGACCTGTTACCTCAGCACTTCCGCCACACCAGGAAGTGCTGGGGGGAAGAATAAGGACGATACCCAGAGAGCTGCCGGAGAACAGCCAGCACTTCTGCCACGCTGGGGCGTGGCCAACGGGGGAGTGTTGGAAGCACCTGGAGCTCATCCGGGTAATGTATAAAAGGGGCCGTCTCCCTTCATTCGAGGCTAGAGTCGGGTGGAAGTAGGACGAGGCATGAGGAGAGTGTGGAGGCAGCTGAAGAGAAGGCATTTGTGGCCAGGACTGTATTTGGGGTGTTTTGTGCACAATTGACTGGGTCTGAGTGACCATATTTGTAAATAGTTTGTAAATTAAACGTGTGGTGGTTTGATGAACAACATGTCCGCCTGTCTGTGTCCGGGTCGGCTCCACAAAGTGTAAACCCAAGAAAAACAGTGTCTGGCACTGACTTTGTAGCTATGAGGCAGCAATGCTAACCACTGTGTCACCATGATGCTCTCAGTTAAAACATGTTAGCAAAGCTGATACGGTACATTTCACTAGAATATGACCATCATCTTAAGAAAGTGTTTGATTACGCTTTGCAATGTGCTGCTACCACTTTCAGGGCTGATTCCTCCCTTGTGCAGATATACCTGATATATCCTACCATATTGCCACCTACAAAATCAAGTACTACATTTAATCTTGCTTTAGCTGATGTCAGGTTGGGATTCCAGGTAATTACTTAAAATTCAGACTAGTCAAAGGTGGGTTAAGGTTGGACAAGCCAAAGAAAAGAAAACAAGCTCTAGAACCTTGCCTTACTAACAGATCAAAAAAAAAAAATCAAATGAAAAAAGGAGACACCGCTTACTTAACATTATTTAATAACAGAATCAAAATGAAATATTAGGCATAAGGAGTAAGAGAGATGAGAGAGATGAAACAGCCAGAGAGTACAAACAAGATTTAGAACAAACTAAAGTAGAATAAATCTCAACAGCAGATATCGCTTGGCTATCTCAATTAGGAATAAATCCCCATTCAAAAACTGCCCTTTTACTAGATTCCTCCTGCAATAAAGCCCAACAAAAACAACAAAGACCTTGAAAATGTGGCCATAATATTAGAACAAATAAAATTCTAGAATTAGTAACAAGAGAACTACTACAACGTGACACGAGAGGAACTGCTAAGTAGCTAACACAGATCTGTAAGTCTCAAGGCTTAAGAAATTCCTTCAGACCAGAAGACTGATGGTTGCATGCCTGACAAAAGACACAGAAAAGTATGGAATTAACATTAAGGGAATATAAGTCTGCATAATATGTTTAATCCTGTAATCTGCTTTATGTTCACCAAGCAACAACTTTAATAGCTATATTTTTCAAACTGAAGTCAACCTTTAGCCAAAATGTCTGAAAAGAGTTTACAAGAGAAACCAGAAAGCAATAAATTAAACTAAAATACCGTGACTCATGAAAACTGATTGTTTTACTTATTGTTTAACCAACTGAATTAATTCAACAAAAACCCAAAAGTGGCAAATTTAAATCTCTGGCCGCTTTTGAAAATAGTAAAACAACTACTGCAACAACTGCCATGAACTAGTGCAATTGTAGAACATACTGACTTATGGAGATCATTTACTTTGTTCATTTTTAATTTTGCTTCATTTTATGTTAGCACTAGTGGTTTGTTTTGTAAATATTAAATACTGACCTATTATACATATCCTATTGATATAATCTCTCAAATCCCCATTCTCTAATGATATAAGATCTTCAATGAGAGAGTTTAGAATAAACTAAAAGCATTTAGTCAACTACCACTATAACCAATTTATATTGATTGTATATTCCTTGAAATGGTACATTGTCTCCAACCAGTTAGAACATTAAAGTACTTGTGAAGAGAAAAAGCCATTCTGCCTGACAAGCGTGTCCACACTCTTCACCAAGACTGTCCAAATTAACGTCAAGTTGTGACATAAAATACTACACCTCCCCACAATACTGGTGATTTATTCTATGTGTTTATGGCCCTCTGCTCTTAATAAAGTTTCCAACCAGAAATTAATTTTAAAGCTAAAGCAGGGGTTCACTTTTCTAATTCATTTAATAATATTAAAAACTCAGATCATGTTGCCTCTTAATTTCAGTTTGCTTAAACTGAAAGGGTTCAACCTTTCAATCTTTCTTTAGATTTAGACCACTTACTCTCAGAGTCAACCCAATAAGTCTCCTCTGAGCTTTCTTTAACACAGCTATGTATTTCTTGTAATATGGAGACTAAAACTGTACCCAGTACTCTGGGTGAGGTCTAAGTAGTGTGTTATATAACTTAAGCATAACTTCCCTTGTCTTGTACTCCACACATTGTGATATGTAATCTAACATCTTTTTAGCCGTCTTGATAATTTCTGTAAACTGTTTGACAGTAGATTTTATGATTCCTAGATTCTTGCCATAAGTACTTTTAGGTTTTAGATCTTCCAATGTGCATTTAAATTCAAAATATCTACTACCAATGTGTAATAATGTGCATTTACTTACGTTAAATGTCACCTGCCACAATTCTGCCCAAGCCTACATACAATACAATACAATTTATTTTTGTATAGCCCAAAATCACACAAGAAGTGCCGCAATGGGCTTTAACAGACCCTGCCTCTTGACAGCCCAAAGCCCCAGCCTTGACTCTCTAAGAAGACAAGGAAAAGCGCCCAAAAAAAAAACCTTGTAGGGAAAAAATGGAAAAAAACCTTGGGAAAGGCAGTTCAAAGAGAGACCCCTTTCCTGATAGGTTGGGCGTGCAGTGGGTGTCAAAAAGATGGGGGTTAATACAATACAAAACACAGACCAGAACAAATCCTCAATACAGTATAAAAATAAAAAGTACGTAGCAGAATTTAACAGTAGATGATATCACATAATATGATTTGGATTTGTTTGGAGTCCTGGAGACCTCATCCATCAAGCTGCTTCCCCCATTTGGCCATTCCATGGCTGAAACAGCGCAGGGCCAGCCAATCCGATGAAAGGACCCCTCTTTCCCATGATTCCTGTGATCCTCCATTAGGGATGACTTTACCTTAGGCAGGCAAAACAACTTGGCAGGTGGGCCGTGCCACATTTGAGTACCGAGAATGCTGTCCATGTCCCTTTGTAACATAATAATTGATTCTAAATTGTCGACCACAGTTTAGAATCGATTGTCCAGACCTTATTACCTCAAAACTGGGATTACATGCCATAGCAATACTTTCTATTCTTAAGAAGTCAATGTGGTAAATGGAGTTATATGCTTGTGCTGTTACTTCTGCAAGATGAGAATGATATGGAGCATGGCTAAAATTATATGGACTGAAATATTAGGTATATAGATAGATAGATAGATAGATAGATAGATAGATAGATAGATAGATAGATAGATAGATAGATAGATACTTTATTAATCCCAAGGGGAAATTCACATAATCCAGTAGCAGTATACTGATACAAAGAAACAATATTAAATAGTAATAAAAATGAAAAAAATAAAAATAAAATTAATGTTAGCATTTACACCCCCGGGTGGAATTGAAGAGTCGCATAGTGTGGGGGAGGAACGATCTCCTCAGTCTGTCAGTGGAGCAGGACAGTGACAAAAGTCTGTCACTGAAGCTACTCCTCTGCCTGGAGATGACACTGTTCAGTGGATGCAGTGGATTCTTCATGATTGACAGGAGTTTGCTTAATGCCCGTCGCTCTGCCACAGATGTTAAACTGTCCAACTTTACTCCTACAATACAGCCTGCCTTCTTAAAAAGTTTGTCCAGACGTGAGGCGTCTTTCATCTTTATGCTGCCACCCCAGCACACCACCGCGTAGAAGAGGGCACTCGCCACAACCATCTGGTAGAACATCTGCAGCATCTTACTGCAGATGTTGAAGGATGCCAACCTTCTCAGAAAGTATAGTCTGCTCTGACCTTTCTTACACAGAGCATCAGTATTGGCAGTCCAGTCCAATTTGTCATCCAGCTGCACTCCAAGATATTTATAGGTCTGCACCCTCTGCACACAGTCACCTCTGATGATCACAGGGTCCATGAGGGGAATTTATTATTAGATACTGCGTATTACAGTATCTTTTTTTCCTTAAACTCAATTCAGTTTAGTGCATCTTCATAACTTGCACTCTCATTTAAAAGCACACCATGTAGTTAAATACAACACAAAATAACATGCAACCAATCACAACAACAGCATTTCAAATGTCCAAAACAATACATGTAAAGCTAATCTTGTTGTACACTTTCAACAGTGAAGGTTTAGTCTCATTGGGATCAGTACTGACATTTAAGAAACTCTAGGAGGCAGCATCACAAAAGTATACAGTTTGGACACCTGACATCAAATTGCCATGGAGCCTTTGAGCATTTAATATACAGACAAGGTTCCCTGGGTGGAGGCCATGGAATGCTGGTCGTTTATACAGTGCAGGGTAGGCAGGGGCTGGAATAATGCGTGTATGTGTGTGTGTGTGTGTGTGTGAGACCAAGGGTGCAATAGGACTTGAAATACTTGGGAAACATTTCTAAATCCCCTGCTGGTTGATCACACAACATTCCATACCAGTAAAGAGAAGAAGAGAATTTTTCTTACCATCCCCAGCCTGTGAGAGCACCATAACTTGCAACATGAAGAAAAGAAATACAGATAAATACTTTTAAAGTAAAGGCATGTGTGCAATGTAAAACACTGCAGGTAGATTTAATCCATCCAGTTTGATACGTAAATTCAAATAAAATAAGGTGCTAAGTTATCCATTGTGGTGTGTATGCCTGGCATGAGGTGTTTCATATCCCATCTGAGGTCAAATAGCAGTTTGTAGGCACCAACTGTGAGATGCAAGCATTGCTGACAGCAAATAGGAGCCAAAATTCTGTGTAGTACTTTTAGTAATGCTGGTAGCAAGTGATTCAGCATGAGGTTTGTCAATCACATCGATTATAATGTGGCAATTAGCTGATCCAGTTCATATATGAGTGTGCTGGGAATTTAGACATGGGTAAGTGACAGTCCACTGCAACAGAGGTTCATAAGATAGGCAGGGCTGTTTAACCAGAGATATGTTGTTTTCAAGGCCACTGTTTATGGTGTGTGGTGGCAGCAACCCTCTACCTGCACCAGGGGCCAACCTGTAAGCACAACGTATGTTGCATTGCAGTATGCTATTTACCAAATAAACAACCTTTTTAGCAAAGTGCTGTTTTTCAAGCCTTCTCTAGTTTACTCAGATTTCTTTTATTGTGTTTTGTTTTGAAGTACAAGTAAAAAGAATAATGTGGACAAATATATCTGCTTTAAATTAAAAGTTTATGTAATGGTGTCCTTCTCTTCATACTGACTTGAGAGAACAAATGATATGTTCGTTCTCCTGTAGTGACAGCAGCCTCTTAATCGAAAGCAGATCTCTATTCACTGATTTATTTCAGCTTTCTGTCTGGCACCCCACTTTTTAAACAAAGGGCCTCAAAATTAAAGCAATATTTAGATATATATTTCCTTTTGTCCCTTTTTACGACATTTTTGTGGCTGGAAAGTCAAAACAACATTATTTTGCTGCAATTACCTTAGTCAGGCTATGAAAAGACCCCACACCCTCCCACTAAATCTCTTAAGGAAGCTGCCTAAAGTTTCTATGCCTGTATGTGGTTAAACCAGAGTGAGCAAAGTAGAATATTTTATGTTTATCATTCTTCTCTTTTACAAAAACCATAGCACAAAAATGCCCCCCCAACACACACACACACCAGTCCTTTTATTGAAGAACAGCTGTAAACATCTGTAACTGCATAACAGCCCACAGCTGCAGGAAGCCTCACGGTGTCGTCTTGAATCTTCAAGAAGCAATTAAAACACTTTAACTGCCAGTGTCTCTGAAAAGTTACTTATTAAATCTGTGCAAATGGCTTAAATACATTTGCTTTCTTATCTTTCAATCTTAATTGTTTTTTTTTACCTCCCAGACAAAGTGTATACAGTGACATCATAGCTCTCTTTCTCTCAAATACTAGTTTTATTATCAGTCAGTGTCTCTTGTGAAATTTTCCATGCCATTTTGCAGTGTAGTAACATTAATGATGCAGAAAGGACCCTTTGCCCGCGTCTAAAAGTCTCTTTTTTAACTTTCAAAATATTTGGATTTTTGAAAACTGCTTACTTAATAAGGTGGACATTTCTTTGGAGATGCCAGGTATGTCAAGAGAAAAGGAGGAAATTAGGCTTTGCAACAAGATAAGTTGATAGTCATTGTCTCCATTCATAGAATGCTAGAGGGAAAGAGGTACCATTAAAAACACAGATAGATAGATAGATAGATAGATAGATAGATAGATAGATAGATAGATAGATAGATAGATAGATAGATACTTTATTAATCCCAAGGGGAAATTCACATACACTAGCAGCAGCATACTGATAAAAAACAATATTAAAGAGTGATAAAAATGCAGGTAAAACAGACAGTAATTTTGTATAATGTTAACGTTTATCCCCCCCCAGGTGGAATTGAAGGGTCGCATAGTGTGGGGGAGGAATGATCTCCTCAGTCTATCGCTGAAGCTGCTCCTCTGTCTGGAGATGATACTGTTTAGTGGATGTAGTGGATTCTGCATGATTGACAGGAGCCTGCTCAGCGCCCGTCGCTCTGCCATGGATGTCAAACTGTCCAGCTCCATTCCTACAATAGAGCCTGCCTTCCTCACCAGTTTGTCCAGGCATGAGACGTCCTTCTCGTTTATGCTGCTTCCCAGGCACACCACCACGTGGAAGAGGGCAGTTGCCAATAACCATCTTATTACAGATGTTGAAGGACGCCAGTCTTCTAAGGAAGCATAGTCGACTCTGTCCTCTCTTGCACAGAGCATCAGTCCAGTCCAATTTATCATCCAGCTGCACTCCCAGGAATTTATAGGTCTCCTAAAATCCACCACCAGCTCCTTGGTTTTGCTGGTGTTCAGGTGTAAGTGGTTTAAGTTGCACCATTTAACAAAGTCCCTGATTAGGTTCCTATACTCCTCCTCCTGCCCACTCCTGATGCAGCCCATAATAGCAGTGTCATCAGCGAACTTTTGCACGTGGCAAGACTCTGCCGTCTCTTCCTTGGTGCCAAAGAGTCATCACTGAGCTCATATCACTTAAATCAATTTAATACCTCTACCCAACATTAATCATTTTGGGGACACAGGTATCTTACAGTGTCATTTTATGGCTTCTCACAGGACAGGCTATACTTTTGAATCAAGCCCTAGTTTGGACGGAGCTGTCATAAGGCACAATTAACTATCTGGTGATCATGAACCGAGATGAGCCAGGGCAAAGAGAACATACATTATAAACTAGCAAGAGATAGTGCAAAAGTGCTCAAACAAAAGTTCAAGACCCAAAGTGAATGAAACAAAGTGCAGTGCGAGTTTCTTCCATGATGGCTATCATGATATCACAGGTCAAATGTCATGCGGATTCAGTGAGATTAGATACACATTTATATTTTTTATTTAGCCAATGCTTTTATGCAGTGTTACTTACAACATTTGAGATACAATAGGTTACGTCTTTTCTTGTTGTTCCAATTGGAACACAGGCAGATGAAGTGACTTCCTGAGGGTTGCATATGTCAGTGGTGGGATTCGAACCCACAACCTTAGAGTTTGAATTGTAAATCCTTAACAATCACACCACACTGCTCTATACACAAGGGCATAAATAAAAAAACCACAAAACAAATTAGGAATGTACTCTTGACATTCTGTAAATACATTCAAATGTAATGGTTGTACAGTAAAATAATAAAATTCTAAAATGATGATACTGGAAATTCAAATTTATGTGGGGAAATATTTAAAAGTGGCAGAGAACAGGAGCTGTAACAATTAAATCACAGCCTGTTAACAAAGGTAGAAATGATGATCAGGTATAAAAGAGCTAGGCAAAAGCTGAAGTGAGAATGAAACAGGTTGGGAGCATGCACTGATATGGTGTGTTGCCATACCCACCTCACTACGAACCACCTCAGAATTCCAAATTAGGACACCTCAACCAAAAATCTTTAAATTATTTAAAAAACAAATGTATTTCTTTAAAGATTAAAATTTGAAACATCAGACACTGCAGCCATCTTTTATATCCCAGCTTGGTGAAGCACGTACTTGCTGAGTGCTACTTAGTTTTCCGTGTTACTTCTGTGTAGGAATTCCAAATGTAATGTTTGCTCCTAAATACTTGGTTTTTAGATCTCACTAAGCGGTTATGTAGGACTTTTATAGCTTTTCTATTCCTATAGAAAGTTTTATTTTTAGCTGTTTTTTCAACTGCACAGGAGCAAAGGTAGCTGTTTGAGAGAAGCTAAAAAGATACTTGTGTTTTTAAACTTTGCAGAGTGGGCAGGAAGCAGCACAAGCGCAAGTAAAGCTCATAGAACAATAAAAAATAAACAGCATTGCAGTGGCTTAGTAAAAAGTAACCACATTTTATTAGTCAGAAAGAGGTAAAGTATAAAAATGATTAACTTGATAAAGCTGTGCATGTTACTGATACTGGGAAGCATTAGTGCTAGCAGGAGAGTAAGGATATAAGTGTTTATTAATTTGGCTGGAAAGCATTAATTTTACAGTATAAACTGTAAAAATGTAGTGTTGGGCAAAGTTTGAAATTATGGAAGCAAAATGGGGGCTCAGCATTAAGAAAACAGTCACCTTGTGAGGGTTGCAGAGTACTGCACAGTGCAAGAGTGTAACGGGGGGTAAGTACCCAGTAACTACAAATAAAAACACACAGCAGGCAGTCATGCGGTGAGACAACTACAGGAGCTTAAAGGGAAAGTTGGTGTTAAATAACTGCAGTCATTTTTTCATGTAAATAAATAAATTTAGATAATTTCCTTTTAATAAAAATGGGTCAATGCAATGTAAGTCCTGTTTTATGTTGGACTTTGTGGAGTGTGGTTTAGATTTACTCTGCCTCCTTGTAGTAATAGCTTTGAAGTGTGCCACTGTAATTTGTGAAGTTTATTTCAGACCATAAATAAGTTGAGATGGTGAAGTTGATAGAAAGATGGACGTGAACAGGTTGAAGACACTCAGTCAGGCTTGTAGTAGCCAGGGGCCCCTGTCTTTATTCAAAGTTCTCACTGTGAGAAATCCCAAGGATTCAGACTTCTCTCCTACCTGGATATATATGTATAAATATTATCTTTTGTGTGTTGAAATGATCTTTTAAAGCATGTTAAATACATTCCTCATTTTGTACAATGTTTCTCTTGTCTAATTATTTCTGCCTTGGTTACTTGAGGGATGGGTATGGCTCGAGTCTTTTCCACATCGATGAAGAACACCATCCAAGGGAACAAGTGCCCCCTGATAGATACACTCCTTAAAGGGTACAAGTGCAGGAAACGCCAGCTTATCTAACACCTTGAACTCAGGCTTGCTGAACTTAAGGAGGAGAAGGAGGTGGTTACACTGTGTTGTAGCACCAAATCAAAAATAAAAATAAATAAATAAACAATAAATACTAATAAAATTAAAAATTAATTGAATGAATTAAGATTCACTAAAATTAAGAATAATGAATTTACACATATTTTGTGAAAAGATGAGTTAAAAAGGCAGAGTCAATACACATGCAGGCTGAATGACAGCCTAATTGTTCTGAATTGGCAAAAAATGATACCATTTTAGTTTTGTGAAGTTTCCTTCTTTTGCTATTTAAATTTGGTCCTTGACGTATGGAGAATTTTCTTCTGCTGTTATTTTTCACTTTCATTTAGATTACAGTCTAATTCAAGTTATTTGTTTTTAACTTATTCTTTGTCACCGTTTCTTGCCATCATTTTGAAGCTGTCACAGTTTACAGGTTTGAATACTTGTACTTCCCTGCCAGACCAGGGGTGGGCGCTGTCCTCTAATCTTTTGTCCTTTTCACCTGCAGACCATTAGAAAAATCCTCCTCATAAACCCATTTTCCAGACTTCAGAAGCCATCATTTCCTTGTCCACTATTCGAGATCCCACCTTAATTACATCACTTCCTGTCTGCCGTTTGTCAGCCATTTTGTATTACAATCAGTTCTGTCTGGAGCTCATGCCTGTAAAGACCTTCTTTTTTGTTTATTCTTACTAGTTTGGTTGCTACCATGGAACAACTAGAAGTTCCCACCTGTGATGGCATCATAGCAATGGTATAAAGATTGGCTTTGTGTACTTCCAGGTTGTGCAAGATTCTGTGTTCAAAACAAAAACTTTGGTTAGTTTGGTGCATTGATTTCAGAGCTTAGATTCTTCTGTATTTTCTCAACTATGGCTTTATGTTATGTTTTGGGTGTAATTCTTCTTTGGTATATATTTGAACTAAGAGCTTTGCTAGCATTTCTAATCATAATTTATGAGTCATTCATCTCCCTGTCCTTTAGAATTGTTCTATCTGCCATAAATCCATCCATGACAGAACACTAATAAGAGTGATATGGTTTTAAATTACTAATGCTGCTATTATTCTGTAATTTTTAGATGGATCAAGAATAAAGCGCTGTTTCTTTTGCTTTGTAATAATTTTAATGATTTTGTTTTATTTGTTGTTCTTCTGCCATAGTTAACTTTAACTTTATTAAGATGACTAAAGCATTCACCAACAAAATGAAAAACTTAGACAATCTTCCACTAGTAATTACACTATTTATTTATTTATTTACTTATTTTTTCTGCTCTATATAGACTCTGTGCAGGCAAAATACTCACAGGGATACCCAGTGATTAGTGCTATTGGCTCACAAATACAGAGTAATGGCTTTGAATTATTCTCTGGCAGCTATCTCTGCAGCATGTTCTGGCCCATTTTCCTCAGCTATACCTCCAATATGGCTTCTCCAGCTGCAGGACCCAGTGACATCATGGAGGAATGGAACCTATTATCAAACAATTAAAGGCATTTAAGGGCATTGAACAACAACATCACTTCCACTTCTAACTTAGAAGATGGACCTTTCAAAGCTATGTCATTTCCACTTTCAGCCACAAGTACCTGGAGTAGCCACATTGGGGCCTGTCACTTGAGGTCTGCAGTCATACACTTCTTGGTATACAAGACGTGTGTGCAGGTTAATTGGCTACTGTATGGTTGGTTTTTGGTGTTTGTATGTGTGAGAGGGAGTAGATACACACACCATCTAGTTTTGGTTCTTACCTTGTCTCCAGGACTGTTGGAATGGACATCATCTCGAAATATCCCTGAAATGGGGTAAAAACATGGATGGCTAGAGACATGGATAAACAAAAAAAAAACTATTTTTCTCTGCTGCCAGATGTACCGGTTGCTACATTTTGACAAACCATTCACACAGCTTCCAACTACTTAAAAAGCTTTATTTCAACAAGATAACATATTTTCACACTGCTGAACAGGGAATGCACTACTGGAAAAGAATGATGCTTGCTTCAGAGCCTGCATTTTGGAAAAAATGAAGTGTTGTAGACCACCTTGTAAACTGTACAGTATGTGAAGCATTCATTTAGAAATTATTTAAGATATACAATACCTGCAAAGAAAATGTGTCTCAAAAACACTCTGTTAGTCAAAGACTTTTACCGGCAGGTATTAGTCATATAAACAAGACATACTTGTTTTATTAAAACCTACTGAAATTGCTATTTTCAGATCAGCCTCCCTACACAATTGCAATAATACTGGACACAGGGCAGTACTCAGCAACTTTGAGATGTTGGACAAAAGCTGGGGTTAACTGAGAGAACATGCAATTCTCACTTAAACACTGAACACAGTGCAATTTATGCTCAGTGACACAGTAGTGTGACAAGCTACTACATCACTGAGCCATTGTGTCACCCTTTTCCAATATCAATTATGTCTAAATTTATAAAGACTCCATATTATGTGTTAACTTTTACCTTTTTAAAAATCTTTTTTTCTTAAGTTTACGGGAAAAATGTGTTTAATTTTTTAAATTAGAAGAGTAAAGAACCGAACATTTTCAAACCTGCTTGATCCTTTTGAGAGTCACAAGGGGTCGAAGCCTATCCCAACAAATGCAGACAGCTGTAGATGGGGTGCCCACCCACAGAAGAATATTGTTTGGAAAATAAGAAATAAATTGTCAAAACTGACTTTTCTAAAATTATTTGGCGCTACTTCCATCATTCCTCTTATATTTTATTGGTTTGTTATGTGATGGACTGGAGTTCCAAAGAAGCATGGATAGACTCCAGCTATTCCAAAGCCTGTATTGGGTAACACATTATTTTTCTGCTGCTGCTGACTCTTTGAATTAACAGAATAAGTAAAACATACAAAGCATCCAGGCAGTTTTTACTCACGTTGTTATGTAAGTTAATACTGTAAATTATTCACAGACATTAATTTTTGTTTTCAGACCCACATCATTGCTTATTCTGTAACCAGCTCTTCTTCTGCTAGGCATTGAGATGGCCTTGCACGTCTCCAGAATTAATGAAGCAGAACTCCTGATTTAAAATGTGCCATCCAAGGAAGGTAAGCTGTCTGCCCAACTCACTCAATAATATATGACTATAAAGGAATTTTTTTGTAAACTTAGAGAAATTCAATATGGAAGGATGGTGATGGTTACTTGTAGGCATCCCCAGATTTCTGCCAGCTACTTCTTTATCTAGGAGGACTTCAGTAGCAGACTGGCCCTAGAGGATGCAAGAGACTTGAGACTGCTTGCTATAGGTAATCTGCAAATTGGCTTTCACAGGGACATGAAAGTCCTCCATACAGCTGGATCCTTTTAGTTTATCTGAAAGCAGTAATGAAAGTCATAACTTGCACGACACGGTCCAGATACGTTCATTAAAATAACTTTGAAATGATTAAGTCGTCATGATGTGTTTAAAAAGCATTGTATTAAATTGCATTCATGCCGTTTTTTGACAGTGATTGGGTAGTCTTAGTTTTCTGTTGCTTATTATGACAAATAATTTTTAAAGCAGACATTTGTCTTGCAGGATATTGAAATTATTAAAAGAAGTACAGCAATATTAGAGAGAAATAACATGAAAGAAAAATCAAATAATTCAAATAATATTCATATTTTCCAAAGTCTAAAGGTCAAAATTGCATACTGCTTCCTTGCAATTTTTGTCTTAAGTGCTAAATGCTGAAACAGGCTAGGAAAAGCAGGTCAGGATCAGTTTTTTAGATTTCTATTCTTTTCCTCTTTCAGCTCCACAAATACTGGTGATAAAGGACTAAAACGTCCATGAACTTACTTTTAGCCTCCTTACAATCAACAGTCCTCCAGATTTATTGTGTAGGAGCCTCTTAAAATGCCAGATGTCATACATGTGAGAGACCAGAAAATAGTACATATCCAAGGGACATTATGTTTTAATATTAAGCACTTCCTTTGGCTCCACAAGATTCTGTAACAACTGATACCAGTGTCAATGTAACCTAATAATTGAATGTATCTCACTGTATTGCTTTCATGCTAAGCATGTACAGTGAAGGATAGAATTTTATCATTTTTACATCTCAGAGCCAAGTTGGACTGCTAGACTGCAATTTTAAACTGGTGGGTGGCTGCCAAGGCAGGTGCGCACAAAGTTGCCTGCCAATTCAGACCATCCTTGGCCACAAAAATGACAACACTCATTGAAAAATAGGGAGAAAGGCAAAAAAAATCAGACAAACAAGAAATAAAATATATTAACGCATCTTAAAAATTAAAATACTAGAAATTAAATACTTGCATGTTTCTTATTTTGATGTTACTGAGAGAGAGAGAGGTTAGGAGCACACGCTGAAACAGCACATTGCCACACCCACCACATGACAGGGATGAATGCAGATTAACGTCAAGGGCCCAACAGAGCGATCCCCAGCCTCAGAGCCTGAGGTTTATCACTCCACCTTATGTTACTGAAATGCCCGTTAAAAAACAACAACAATGGAGAATGAAAAATATATACACATAGAGACAAAAACATACACAATTTATCTAGCATATGTTCCTAACAGTGTGGACAACATAAGATAGGAGAATATCAGTAAAGCTTCAAGTGCTTCAAAATCTTCTGCCTGAATCTTAATGAAATGAACTTCATGCTTTTGTTTTTTTCCTTGTTTGTTAGTAATCTACAAATTATTATTTTTATTTTGCTTACATTTTCTTTCTATGACACATTTAATGTTTGTTCATCACACAACAACATGATGGCCATCTTTTTATGGATAAGCTATACTAACCTTTATTTAAAATAAAGAGAACAGTATTTCCAAAGAAGCATATTTCTAAAGCAACTTAGTTTAGGAGAATTTTGGGTTCTAAACCTTAGAAAGTTTGAGTTCTGCTTTGATTTTTGAAAATCATCAGCAGTATTAGACTGCTCTGTTTATGAACCATTCTAATGTAACTTTTGACATTCATAAGATGATGCCCATACCAATCTCTAAACTCTCTTCCATGTTGACTGTTTGCATTCATTGGAAAGGCCTAAACAGACATGACAACTCCCATTGTATCATGCAATCCATTAAATCCCTTATGCCCCTTAAATCCAACTATTAGCTACCTGTTAAATCCCATACACCTTTATGTATTGTTTGCATTATAATCTTCCAACAAATAGATAAGGGGAACTTGACTGATAATTTAATAAGACATTTTGGTTGATGCCCTGGGGCCCCATGCATAACGCGTGCGTAGAATTCACACTAAAACATGGCGTAAGGACAAAAGAGGAAATGTTCGTATGCACAAAAAAATACAGATGCATAAATCTGTGCTAATGCCAACTTCCACATTCTTCCGCTCCATAAATCCCAGTCAGCTTGAAAAGTAACGCATGTGCATGCGCCTGCTGCCACTCCCAAATTTCAGCGAATACCAAGTGGAGGCAAGGAGAAAGGTACTATTTGTTGTTTTAAACAGTGGTATAAACAACAAAAGGAAGTTGATCGAGTGACATAGAGTGTCGGAGAAACTTGAAAGGTCAAGTTCACAAAGTCACACAGTACGTGAAATAAAAAAGAAGTTGTAAGATATCAAAGTCGCCGTGAAAAGGCAAGTCGTAGCCCACTGTGTGAATGTCATATGAAAGCTTATTACGGTACAGAGAAAAGGAAAAAAATAGGGACACATTGGGAAACATTTCCACTTTAATCACATAGTTTATGTTGTTATTAAAGTAGAACATCATAAACTTCATCTTAAAATCGTTTAATTTATTAGTTTCTCAAATTAAATTGTGACTAAAGTAGTTTGTTCTTCTGTATGCTCTATGTGTGTGAATCACTATGTGCTTCTTAAACAGGCTTTTTCTTCCTCTGACTGGACACAGAATCTGTTATATTCATGATATTACAGCTCTCTGAATAATTAAAATACTGAGATGTATACTTGATATCATTTTCATGATGATAGGAATTAAAGCATGTATTAAACATGGGAACACGGTGGCGCAGTGATAGTGACGAGCCGGCGCCCTGTCCAGAGATTGTTCCTGCCCCCCTGCAAGATGCTTGCTGCGCCGTGCGCAACCTTTGATGAAAAAATTTATTGCAGCAGTACTGTATCTTTCAAACATACTTACCCCCAATTCCTGTCCTTCCTTTTCTTTCTCCAAATAACCCAATCACCACACAATCAGCTCTGTAATAGACATTAAGCCTTCTGTAAGATGAGAACGCAGATTCTTCAAAACTTTTAAGTAACATTGAAATATCTTCGTAGTACATGTTTAATTATTCTATCCATCTATTCTTCCAGTGTCATGCCAGCCCCAGCAAGAATATAGCGCAAGGCAGAAACAATCCGTGAACGGAGCACCAGCTCCTTGCTAGTGTTGCGACACCGTGTCCTCACATATTTAATTATTAACAATATAGATTATTTAAATGAAGTTAAAGTTTTATCTGTATAATAAACATATTTTGATGCATTTAACCTTAAAAATGATATTGTCATCATATGTAAATACACGCTTTATAAAGTGGCTCAGGTTGTGCAATATTATAACTGTATTGCAAGTTTACAGTGTAAATTGTATTTATATGTACAAACAGTTCTACAAGGAGCACTTGATGGACTGATTGATTGTGTTTATAGTTCTTGGGATGAAACTGTTTCTGAACCACGAGGTCAGTACAGGAAAGACTCTGAAGCGTTTGCCATGTGAGAGCAGTTCAACTAGGCAGCATGGCTGAGGCAGCGTGTGCTTGATGCTGTATACCGATAATTCTCTTTCCGATCAGCTGCTGTAGAGCTGCGATTCACACTCAAATACAGTGATATAAATACTCCGAGTGGTGCAGTGAGAGTGATATGGAAGAAGATGATCCGTTGTTGCAACCCGTAACGGGAGCAGCTGAAAGAAGAAAAAGAAGGTGCAGTGACAGTGACTAAAGCAGCTATGGTATTTAGAATAGTTTCACCATTCTGTGGACCATTATATTGTTACAGGTTAATTACAATCAGATGCCTTAAACTAATAAACAATATGCACTTAATTTCAGTGTATATGATAAAGCCACATCAGGGATGTGGATCTAAAAAAGAAAGGGTAACCACACAGGAACAGTAGCACTGCTTTGACGCCGGGTGCTGCCAGTTTGCAAAACCGAGCTGAGAACTTGCGTACACCAAGCATTTACCTGGCGTGAAAATGTATGTGGCTTTACGCCAAGTTTAGGTTTTATGCATTGCAATTTGAGTGTGGAAATGGGAGTATGCAACATTTCTGTGCGTACACACTGTTTATACACGAGGCCCCTTGTGTGTAGAAGTAATGCCCATTTGGATTTAGATACTGGTTGCACTATTGTCTGCTCCATTAAGTTCATCTAAATGCTTCCAGCAATCATTCATCAGTCTTTCACATGGCTGTAAAGTAATGTTGGTTTCTTCCTCCATGCTGAATTACTTCATCTCATTAAATGTTCAAAAATGTCTATCATGGACTGTTTATTTTAGGGCCTGCTTGGAGTTTCAGTTGTGTACGTCTGGATCTTGGCTTTGTCAACCTAATTCTCTCACTTGGTTTAGTCCGACTTTTGCGCTTACCTACATTTTCTTTCTACATGGCCCAACTGCATTTCTGCTTTATCTGACTGTAAGGTGACCTGAGATTCTCTTGTAGGAAAGTCAAATGCAATGTCAAGGTCTCCAGGCAGAAAACATTCCCTAAATGATGGCAATACCACCATTAAGCTGAGACGTTTGCATAAAGATGAGATTGTGGAATAGAGTGCAGTCCAATCCACTTAATATCAGAACTGTTAATATTACACTCTGCACAGAATAATATAGGAAGTTTTTTCTCAGCCAGCTTCCATAGCGAATATCATAGATGTGTTCTATCTAATGAAACTTTATGTAATGCCACAAATTGTCAACACATTTATGTTCCCTGTGGTTTAAACTTCCCACTTAATATCACAACGTCACTGTTGGCGCTGCTAGTTTTATTAGTATTGTTTATTAATAATCATCATACAACTAATATTAGCCACTCTGCACACAGTTGCCTCACAGAGAAACATCTGTGGATTGTGGTTTACTATTCACATAAAAAGTGCTGACACAGGATATGAGTGGGAAAAAGGTTCATGTGTTAAAAGGGCAAGTAAGCATAAGCATGTACTGTACATGGACTTAAATGTAAAAATGAGATTTTAACAATGTTAAATTTTCACTGCAAATGAAAAGACACTGTGGATGAATTTTATCTCTGTCTAAAAGTGGTAGCAGGCACAACAAAATAAAGATGGTTGTTCACTCATCACTAGCAGCAGCAAGTTGTAAGTGCTTGTGGACAAGTCTGTTCACTGATGTCAAAGAGGTGTTGTTAAAATGGTTTAGATAGAGGTTTCTGAACACTTAAAAAATGTGATAATATCATTTCAAGTGTAGAACAGGTGACAGTTAATGACTGGAGTTGCTGTTTGCAAAAATCATGGATATGTACAGTACGGCCTTGTTAATCTTTTTAGCATGGATGAAACTGACATCTTTTACAAACTGTTACCAGACTGAATGTTGAACTTCAAAGAAGAGACATGCCACAGTGGAAAAAGTACCAAAGACTGACTGCCTGATAGATGTAATTTCCTGCAATGTGTCTGGCACTGAAAAGTGGGCACTGTTCATGTCTGGAAATTTGCACTATTTCAGGAATATTAAAAGCCTTCCATTGACTTACAATGTGAAGAAACGTGTGTGAAGGCAGGTAAACTGATTGGAAGATTAGGCCTTTGCATTTGACAAAAAGATGAAAAGAAGGTTTTATTGTATGTGGACACTAATCTTTTAGCTTAAGTGCAACAAAAACTTCCTGCATGCTAACTTAACAAGAGTGCTTCAGCCTTGGCCACTGTATTATCTTCACCAGGGGTTCCTTATGAATCGACAGACACCAATACTTGATCGCCATCAGGCTGCTTTTTTCATCATAGCCATACTGCATCCTTAGAGCCATAGATTTCAGAAAACCTAGAAAAATGTTAATGAAGAAAAAGAAAAAACAACATAAAGGCTCACAACCATATTTCTCAGTAGCAACTGTTTGATATTCACCGATTAGCTCAACAATATGCATTCATAATAATGAAGGCATAGCACAAGTGTTTAAATTAGTATGTTACTTTTAATATAATTGCAAGTATGATAGACAGTTGGCTGAAATAAATATGTGCTGTCCTTGTGAGTTAGTAATAGTCATAATAGTAGTGTAGTCACACATACAGCGTACACTGAAAGTCTTACACATCCAATATAATGTAACTTCTGTTAATGTCATATCCTTTTAATCTCAAGCTCTTTCAGCAGTCACTTCAATGTGACATTAAGCAGATCTGACCGTGTTTACTTATCCCTTGGCTTAAACAACTTCATGAGCACAAATAGTCCTACTTGTAACACATCCATGCTTTAGCATAATCTTCCAAAAACCTTGATCCTTAATTTTTTAACAAGACATAGACGGGCCTCATATTTCAAGGTAGTAGCAATCTCCACCTTGATGTGTTCCATTTTGGACAGTTTTTTTTTATATAATCATACATGTGTGTATACCATATTAGTTCTAGAATTTTTTTTGGATGATGCTTTAAGTGTATTTGGCAGAGCAGATTTCATGTTGTTCCATCTCTACTCTGATGTGACTGACTGTGGTTTGGCAGAGACTAAAAAGTTTAGAAATGGGTTTGTAACCATTTCCAATCCGACAGGCACCAATGATTTATTTTCAAAGCTCCTTAGGAACATCATTAATGTTTCTAAAATCATTATGGTGTGAAATTTGCTGATATAAACAAAAATTTGTGAGACTTACTGTGTATAGGACAAAACAGGAACAAATCAGGATGGTCACACTTTAACGTTAGCATATTCGTTATAAGCAACATAAACAGGCGTCATTTTATAGGAAACCTTACATGTCTTTTTAGCCTGATATAAATCAATGAAAAATAATAATGACACATTTTATTTTTCAGTTTTTTATTATTGTTAGTAATAGAGTTAATTAAACATTCATAGGCTGTTAATAGCTGCTTTATAATGGATACCTAAACTACCATATTGGAAACTGATGTATTCACAGAGACATCCCTTCAACTGGATTGCTGAAACTTGGGGACACAGCTAAAGTTTTCCACACAAACAACCAGCTTGTTAGCTAACTTTGCATGTGAAACAAATGAAATATTGTACCTTATTTTAAGCAGACATAAGTGAAATATACAAAATGTGGGATCTTTGTAGGCGCCACAAATTAAATAAAGGTTCAGGAATTCCAAAACAGTGTTGAATACTTTATTCCTTTTTAAAATATAGTTATATGTGGTTTGGGTTAAATTTCTTCATATACAAAAATGTTGACAGTTCCACTGTCATAATTCCAATGTCTTAAAAGGAAAGCCACTATATTTTTCTTATTTCTACATTGTTACATCTTCAAATAAAGGCATTGACATAAACCTCTTCTAAGCAGTAATTTAGAAGCGACCATTAAACAATTTAAGATTTCTCTTTATGCTGTTGTTGCAATTTCTGTTTCTTCACTCTCCTAAAGGAACAAACTTGTTATGATTAGACAATCTCACACTGCAGAGTTTCATAAAATATATTATGGATAAAGAATATCTCAGTGTCCTTCTATAATAATGAAATTATATCTATGTTCTTTGTCCAAAACTATTCAGAAATAAAAAAAGACTACATTTAGAAAAAAATGACTTGGGTCAGACATATCAAGATAATAAACACTTAAACTCCCTTTTTGGATCAAAATCAAGACAATATATAAATTCTATTCTGTCAGAGAATAAAGTTTTTTATTGAAATTGCTCCTGATGCTTGCTTGCTTGCATAATAGATGACAGTCATTGTAGATTTGGAGTCAATGACACAAATCACTCATGGAGATTTATGAAAGGTGAATGCTTTTGATAAATCAAACAATAATTTTTCAGAATCATTCAATCTATATATATACAGTTGTAGGGGCTTGTATGTCTGTCACACAAAAACTCAGGCAACTTTGGCCTTTCAAGTGTGATCTTGGTGTCAATTGGCAGCTTATGCCATGAGACATGCAACACAAATATTGATTTGAATGTGTGGCTCACAGTGGTCCCAAAATTTGGCTTGGAGTTCTTCTCAAGGCACCAAAGACATGGTGGCACACATGTTCTGACAGGAAGCACACAGGTGCTTGTAACTTTAAGGACATGAAAACTACAAAGATGCCGCATGTCTGTACACAAACAAAGAACCTAAATGAATGCATGTAAACAACTCTATGAGCCACACTGCACAAACTGCTTCAGGAAACGCATGGCGACACGGGTCAAGTTCAAGAACAACTACTCCTGCAACTACCATATTCACATGACAATAATATGAGCGCTAACTGTGGGACAGAAAATGCAGACAAGTCAAACATTAACAAGTACCTGCGCCAACCTATTCTTGCTAAAATGACCCATACATACTGCCTCAGTGTTGTCCATAATGACACAGCAAATCCCTGCCATATATGCCAAATCCTCCATGAGGTGCATAAATGATCAAATAAGCTGAAGGTGAAAAAAAATCAAACACCACACCCAGATGCCTGACAGCTTCAATAACTTCTCATATACATATGTGTTCAGATGAAACTCTTAACACTTTCATTCTCTGAAAATTCATACAATTCTCATCATTTACTTACAGAAGTACAGGATTTAATTAACGATGATTGACCTTACGGTTAAGCATTTACAAATAAAAGCCAAGCTGAAGAAATAGAAAAACTACAAGTACAGACAAGTGTCATACTGTTTCCAGAAGTAGAAAAGTTGTTTGTCACCACACGATTGACTCTCCAAGTGGGTGAGCTCAGTGATCGGATGTTACAGTGATTATGTTTTAGGTGCACTTTTATAACCTGAACATCAACAGAAACCCAATTCAATCACTGTGATGTATACCCTTATTTTTCTTACACAAGATATTAGTTTATTACAAACCTGGTTAACACATATTTCTCTATAAGCAACCTGGTTATTTGGCTATGTAAACCCTTAACCAGGTTACATTTGAGAATTTCTTAGTGTGCGCATGTCCATTGATCTCTGTTAGCCTGTGCGGATCACAATGGTCCTTCTGGTTGAAATAATCAGAATATTTCAGAACTCACTAAATTTATGTTGATGAGCTGAATGTACAGAGCTAAGCATAGCAGCACTATCTTGAGGACAGTGCTGGGGCGGTAACGTGTTAGAAGTAATGTGTGTCAAGTGGTTCGGTTGTTATTTAAATTAATGAGTAACCTAGCTCAATATTTATTAGATTAGATAAACTTTTAATCCCATTCAGATGCATACAGGAGCAGAAACATAAAAAAACAAGACTACAGGCTCACATGACAAATAATACAGTTAATAAAGCAATCAATTAAGAAATAAATATATGAAAATAAATGTATATTGTCCAAATATTTCAAAATGAACTTAATGTGTACATCAGGAGTAAGCATTCAATTGCCTGATAGCAGTGGACAGAATACTTCATAGTGCATTGTGGTAGAATGAGCCTAAGCCTAAAAGTGCTCTTCTGGAGGGGATGGAGGGAATTTTTCATGATGGCATTCAATTTTGCCACCATCCTCTTGTTCACAACAGCTTTCAGTGTGTCAAGTGTTCGCCCTGTGATGGTGCAGGCTTTCTTAATAAGTTTGTTCAGACACTGTGCACCTTTTATGCTCAAGTTGCTTCCTCAGGAGACTGCAGCTTAGATCAACACACTGGCTACTATGCACTGGTGGAACATTTCCAGCAGCTTGCTGCATACATCAAAAGACCTGCGTCTCCTTAGCAAGTGCAGTCGGCTTCGGCCCTTCTTGTACAGCGTCACTGTCCTGTCAGACAAGTCTAGTTTGTTGTTTATGTAAACCCTCAGGTATTTGTAGCTCTGCACCACTTTCACATCCTCCCCTGAATGGTGACTGGTCTTAGAGGCTCCTTGGCATACTGGAAGTCCACCACAAGCTCTTTTTTCTTGCTATTATTTATTACTTATTCTAGTGAAGTAAAAATGCCTATGGTATTATTATCCCAATCAGCACTGTGTGTAAGACAAGAAGTAAATGTTCCAATACACTGCTCATTTGCAAGCTTTAGTCTCACAGCAAAGCAGAAAATAGTGTGGTAAGAGAAACATAATAATAATAACTCGTATATTGTCAGATGACTTTTAATCCACCTATTTGCTATAGATATGTTGAAACAGTGTGATTGTTAGACGCAGTTATTAGTGTTAATACTGTGATTCTTCAGAGGCTCAGGTGAAAAGGGGAAGGATGTTATTTACTTTACTGTGCTTCGTTACATTTTTTGTAAGTAATGAGTAATGTACCTAAGTTACTTTTAAAAGTAACAAATCCCCCTGTACGTTTTGCCTACATGTTCAAAATTCATAACGAAATTGATCATTATATTAGTAGACTTCACCCCCTTTCCATTCCCTTATATTTGAGAACAGTGTGTTCTGCTAGTTTTGCTAATAAAATCAAAAGAATACTACCATCTATGCATATGCTAATTGTAAAAATGTTCGTTGGGAAAGAAAAACATGAAGTCATATTAAAGGAGGCCTTAGCTTGCATTGTTTCAAATTGAGCCCTTTTTAGAAAAAGGTGACCTCCAATGAAGAGAGAGAGCACTGGGGCTTGAAAGAGCGGAGAGCTGTCAGAATAAATCAGTGTAAAAAAAGAGATGAGGCAGACCAGTGGTGAGCCGACACCAAACCTCAAGAGAGGCACTTAGCCACAGTCTCCATTTCACCTAATGGATCACAAGTAAGAAACCTACGAGTTATGCTTTTTATGGAATTTGGATTTTTTCTGTTATTGCTTCTTGCTTATCTTATGAAAACCACAGACAGATTTATTCTTTCCATGGAACCTTTATTTTTACCTTTGAACTCCTATATATTTACGATTACCAACTGCAACCAAATTAATACAAAACACTAAACTCAAACATTTTTAAAATGATTTGTTTTTAAAATAAATAATGACATAAGTAGAATAAGATGAACATATACACAAGCTTTAAAACAAGGTCATCTGTATCATACATACACTTACACAGGCACATAAATTACTTTTTAGAACATTACATAAATATAAATAAAAACATATGCATAACAGTGTAATGTTTACTTTTAAAGAAATCAAGATCACTTAAACAAAAAAATCATACAAATGTATGCAAATATAGAAAACTTTGTCTTCAAGAAACCACCTTAGGGTAAGCACCATATCTTAGCTGTTTGAAGAAACACATCCTGCCAATTTAACAATTCTTTCTAACAAAACACTTAGTGGGAGCAGAGTACGTTTACCCGTCTCAAAACTATATCAAGAAATGATGCTATCGATACAGTTAAAGTAAGGTCATATCTAACTGAAACCTATGCAACAACACAGTGAGATCTTGGTGATACTACTAGATAATTGGCTGCAAATTCACACACTTAGCTAATTCAGATAAGGGAACAAGTAAACCACATCTATAGGCAAAATTACCAGCTGACCTTTGGCCAATTACTGTTTTATTTTGCAAGGAGAGTTAGCCTTACAATTTATTTACAATTTACTAATTATAATAAGGGAACATCATTTCTATGAACCTCCCAAAATAATTTTAGTTCAGTTTTACCTTGTGTACCACTTTTCATTGACTACACATTCACAACATTTTCTAAAATTTCTAAACCTTGCAACATTCATTCAAATAAAGAAAAAAAACATACTAAACAAGCAGTAACTCAGAAATCAATTACAATGATTAAATATAACTGAAGTCATAAAAATAATTCCTGTAAACATAAAAAGTAACATATGGCTTGCTGAAAGCAGAGGAGAAGTTAGCAAAACCTCCAGTTACCAGCCATTATGGAGAAAAGAAACCTATGGGTGATGCACTGAACAGGGTTTTGCTAACTGGTGTGAAATGATAGAACAAAAACAAAATGAAGATTTTGTTACCAAATTAAGCATTGCTTAATAAAAATATCAAGAGAAGAAAGAAATAACACAATTGTGCTAAACAAAGAAATGGCGCTTAGACAAAAATAAAAACACTATAATGGCTTCGGAAATGCAGAGATCCATTCTCTTGTGAAGCTGGTCCAAGAATGAACACTGACTTCTAGTGGTGGACGTCCTATATAGTGCTAGTATTGGAAGGGGCAGGGCTTGAGGCACAGGGGAAGTGATGTCATAGGGGGTAAACAGAACACCAGTTAGTGACAGTATCACACTCTTATCCTACTCTGTACGGTCTTTCCACCCAAATTCCACAAAACACTCACAATGTTCACATGTCTAACACTGGCCTGATTAACCACTCAATAGTTTATTAAGCAAAGCAAGTGCTAAAGTTAAAAACTACGCAAAATAAAGTTAAATGATGTGGTACTGTGTTACATCAATAACTGTTGGATTCTTAAAATTCGCAATACTATGATGTGACTTTCCATAGACAGGAGTAATAAATTGGCAATGTGGCAGTCCTATTAAAGGTTACAACAGAACAGAAGAGGGTCAGAATAATAATGCCAGTTTTCCATAAATAATTGTTCATGTCGTTTGCTGGAAATAGACATGAAGCAGATTATTACAGCACAAAAAGTAAGAAAAAATAATTTGTCATTCTTAATCTCAACTGTATATATGCTTTAGCAGTTTGTATGTCCTAAGCCAGTGGCATCACTATAGTATTATGCTTTAAACCTTACCCAAAAAGCAGACATAAATTTGTCTGATTTACTCACAAACCCAAATGCTTCAATATCATCTTACATTGGAAATACGCAATGACATCATTCTCAAAAGACAGCTCAGCGACACGACTAGCAAAGGCTGCTGCTTAGGTAAACAACATGGGCAAAATAAAATAGAGACACCCACAAGAAAAATGAGCTCAAAAATGGCAAAGAAAATTACTTCAAGAATATAACATTAAAATTAAACAATAATGTTAAACATTGCATATTTAGTATAATAAATAATGAAAAATTAAACTGGAAGCTCCCAAACTAAATTCACTTCACTAAGATTATGTAATGGTCTTCCTATTACCCAAGACAGTTTGCCTTTTTATTTATTTATTTTTTTTATAATAGCGTACTTTTCTGACAAGAAGATGTATTATTAACAAATCTAATGTAATCTAATAGACAGATTCCATTACATGTGAAGTAAATGTTATACGATTAACAATGACAAAGTGAATAACACTGCAGATTTTGTTTTAATCACCATCAGTCAAAGTGGAGGACATAACAAAGAAAAATATAATGTTAAAATGTTAATGTTAACTTTACAAGAAATTAGAACATGAAATGAATTAGACAGGACAGGACTGTTAGTTCTACAGCCACAGTCCATCAACTGCCAAGCCCAAACAAGCTCAGCATACCAAAAGACATTTTAACAAAGAGCGGAGGACTTTGGGTTTGCAGAAAACCAAAAAAAGAATTCTAACAATGAGTAATATAAATAATTAAACACTATTTGTTTCCACAAAAATGTTTATTTAGAAATTAATTACTGCTTTTAAGTATGTGATGCAGGCTTATTTTAGTCAAAGTAACACATACACAACATGAACAATACTAATTGAAAAATGTCTAGCCACGTAGCCTCAATTAATGCCATATCAGAGAAAATTTTGTATATCTTTGGTATATCTTAGGCTATTTTTAAACACTATATTTTAAACAAAAACTTTTCAAAGACATATTTCTTTTGCCTCGCTGTTCATGGATTTCACATTTCTGGACATGTCAGCTAATATATTTTACTTTTTCTCAGGAAAATGGAAAAACAATATAAAAAAGTTCCCTTCTACTAGATGTGTTGTCTGTTATTGTGTTTAGAGGCTAAAAACGTAATTCTCAAAGAGTATAACTTCACATCTAACCTTTGATTCTGTGTGGTCCTGAGCATGTTGTTTACAGCTAGATCAGAATAATATCAGATGTGTGACAAACAACCATTTCTTCCATGAAGCTTTTTGGTTAGTTCCCCAAATATCTATTACACATAATTTTTAAAGGTTGTTACTGTTTTTGCTTACAACAGATTCCCTTCACCCTGTATTTCCACTGGTGACTTTGCTTATGTTGTTTTGAGAAGCAATACAGAATCCAAAGTAAAAAGCTAACTGTATGTATTTATAATACTTTGCTATTAGAACAATGAACACTTTTATTATGGTGGACCTCAACAATTATTGTAATGTTAATCAAGACAACTGGTACAGAAAAAAGTATTACAGTGATCCCTCGCTATATCGCACTTCGACTTTCGCGGCTTCACTCTATCGCGGATTTTAAATGTAAGCACATCTAAATATATATCACAGATTTTTCGCTGGTTCGCCGCTTTCTGCGAAAAATGGGTCTATTAATTTAGGTTACATGCTTCCTCAGTTTGATTGCCCAGTTGATTTCATACAAGGGACGCTATTGGCGGATGGCTTAGAAGCTACCCAATCAGAGCATGTATTACATATTAACTAAAACTCCTTAATGCTAAAAGATATGCTTCCCGCGTGGCGCTTGTTTTGTTTGCTTCTCTCCGTCTCTCTCTGCCTGACGGAGGGGGTGTGAGCAGAGGGGGCTGTTTACACAGTGGCTGTTTGCCTAGAAGATAGGACGCTCCTCTACAAAATGCTGCTTTATCGCGGTGCTTCTGTATACTTAAAAGTACGTATTGATTTTTTGATTGTTTGCTTTTCTTAGCAAGCGCTGCTCCTTTGAAGATAAGATATGTTTGCATTCTTTTAATTGTGAGAAAGAACTGCCATCTCTGTCTTGTAATAAAGCACAGTTTAAACGTTTGACTAAAGGGTGTTATTTCATGTCTAGAGGGCTCTAATAATGTTAACAGTGTGGGAGAGTTTATAAGGGCTTAAAATATATAAAAATAACCATACAAACATATGGTTTCTACTTCGCGGAAATTCATTTATCGCGGCAGAGTCTGGAACGGATTAACCGCGATAAACGAGGGTTGACTGTATATATTGTGAAGATTTAAGCCTAGATTACAGACAGACACTAGGGGCCTCATGCATAATGGCGTGCGTATAATTCGCACTAAAACATGACATACGGACAAAAGCGGAAATGTGTGTACGCACAAAAAAATCCAGATGCATAAATCTGTGTGTATGCCAACTTCTACGTTCTTCCGCTACATAAATCCAGGTCATCGTGAAAAGTAACGTCTGCTGTCCCAACCCGACTCCTCCCAGAATTATGCCTCTTTGAATATGCAAATCAATATAAATACCCCTGAAGCTCACCATTCTGTGAAAAGACAATGGCAAAAGCACGGGGGAAAATTGAAGAATTTCAGAGAATACCAAGTGGAGGCAAGGAAAATGTACTATTTATTGGTTTAAACAGTGGTATAAACATCAAAAGGAAGCTAATCACGTGACATAGAGTGTCAGAGAAACTCAAAACTTCAAGTTCACAAAGTCACACAGTGTCCAAAATAAAAAAAAAGTTGTCAGATATCAAAGTCATCGTGAAAAGGCGAGTCGCAGCCCACCATTTGAGAGTCATATGGAAGCTTATTAAGGTACAGAGAAAAGAGAAAAAATAGGCACACAGTGGGGGAAAAAAGCACGGAATTTTAATCTCGAAATTTCCACTTTTAATAACGTAGTTTATTTGTCATTAAAGTAGAACATCATAAACTTCATCTTAAAATCTTTAATTGACTAGTTTCTCAAATCCCATCATAACTAAAGTAGCATGTTAAATGCTTTGTATTGTATTTGTTCTTAAATGTGCTCCATGTGTGCGAATCACTATGTGCTTCTTAAACGGGTGCATCTTAATTTCGTGCTTTTTTCCCCACTGGGTGCCTTTTGTTTTTCTCTGTACCCTAATAAGCTTTCATATGACATTCAGACGGTGGGCTACGACTCGCCTTTTCACGGCGACTTTAATATGTGACTTCTTTTTTATTTCGGGCACTGTGCGACTTTGTGAACTTGAGCTTTCGAGTTTTTCCGACACTCTATGTCACTCGATCAGCTTCCTTTTCTTGTTTATACCACTGTTTAAACCAACAAATAGTAAGTTTTTCCTTGCCTCCACTTGGTATTCGCTGAAATTGTTCTATTTTTCCTCATGGTTTTGCCATTGTCTTTTCACAGAGATTGGAATTTATGTAGCGGAAGAACGTGAAATTTTGCGTATGCATAAATTTCAGCATCTGGATTTTTCTGTGTGTACACACACTCCCACTTTTGTGCTTACGCCATGTTATAGTGTGAGTTCTGCACACGATGTTATACATGAGGCCTCTGGTCTTTAGGTCGGTGGCTGAGATTTTGTTTAAGGCCATTTTGTTTAGGGTTGCCATGCCTGTTACATATTGAGTCACCATTTCTCACCACTTTAAGATGGTTGTGTACTTTTGATGCCATCCTAGAGTTGGAGAAACTCTTAAAAAACTGAAGATAATAATCTGTATCTCATCTAAAAACATATTTATTTTCTGATTTTATTCCTGTTTACTTGCTTGAGTCTTGGTCTCCCAGTATAGTTTACATCCTCTGGTTTTTGGCCACCCACATGTCTGCTGAGCATGTATTTGTTTTTCCAAACCATTACTTTCATCTCTTGATATTTACAAATTAACAAATATCTTTACTCTGAGCTCCCCATACTTCTACTGCAATAGTATGTAAGAACTAGGAATTTGTGGTCTGGGAAATGTAAAATCCAATTGGGTCACAACAAATGATAGTCAAGCAAAAGACAGAACTAGAAAATTGGATAGCACACACATAAGCCCAATACATCAAATAAAAATATACATCAGAACACAAAGACAAAAATTTCCAATTGCCTAAATAAACCTTTCCTAAGAACTAATCATAAACCTACTGGTAGATTATAATCCACATTGGATTTTATCTATATCCAGGCGGCGCGTGCGTTACTAATGAGTTACATTCCTGCCAATGTTTGTAACCTGATTTTGCATGTAAGTTGGAACATGCACTGAAAATGTATGTTAAATGAAATATTGTCAAAAATGCATAATACCTTATTTCACTTATTAATGCAATGAAAATAAAGCAATATAAGTGTACTTTAAATCATAAGATGAACATAATTTTAACTAAACGAAACCAAAGATGTGTAGAGTATGTTAACGTTCTGCTTAATTATTCTACAGTTTTTGATAATGACATTGCACCTCATAGAATTGGAAAAGCCATAACAATGGTCAGCTGAGATATGTTGTCTTTGCTGACGGATTGCTAAGTGTGTTACTTCTCTATCCTGATCCCATATGTGGCAGGGGTTTATGCTTAGGGAATAACAAACAGCAAGTTCTACCTCTTCTCAGCTAAATGAACAGCTGCCCATCTAGCTACTTACCTGAGAAAGAACTTATTAGAGGCTGCATGTGCAACCTGTGCACATAAAATACACAAAAAACAAAACTAATAAAATGATAAAGTCTCTATAGTTCTGGAATATTCCTCATTGATTGCTGCTATATATTCATCTTTGTCAAAACTAGTTTGCTGCTTTTATATATGAAAAATAGAGGTCACTAGATGAAAATTAAATGAAATTCAGTTTAAAAGACACATTTTGGGCTGAATTGCCAAGGACCATCATAACTTTAGACCTGCTTGTAATAGGATAAAGTACCACAGTGTCATCTTAGAGGCATGGCAATCCTATACACATCTAGTGTGCCAGCAACCAGTAATCATTGCCAACAACACAATACTTTAAGCAAAATGGGAAAGCTCAAGGTGGCAGAGGACATGAGAAAAGAACAAGGCTCAATAAGGTGGTGCAATAACATCACGAAAATTACAATAAAAATGATTAACATTAAGCTAAGAAAACAAATGTGCAAGCCAGCAATATAAATTAATTCACAGCATAAAGATATTCATAAAGTCATCTGCTTTGTGTCCAGTGCTCCAGAACATTTAATGAACTAGACAAATTCAGAGGTTTGAGGAAATGTTGATTATTCATACGCCAGCTGATATAGCTCAACCAATCATTTGTTCAGTCCATACTCCTCATAAAAAGGAAGACTATGCAAGTAAAAAAAACAATTTTACAAAGTCCAGACATAACCTAACCAGCCACTGTAGGAAATAAAAACAACACAGATTATATCCTGCAATGTAACATATAAAGGAAAAAGTGTAGGTTTCTATAACATTACTGCCAAACATAATCAAATGAATAATTGAAATTAAAGAGATGTATTACCTTCCTTTAAGTTTTGCCACAATTTTATAATACAGCATGGCTAAATGGCTGAATAAAACACTTTTAGGAAAACAAATATAACAAATTATTTGTTGAATTAACAAAATATGAGATATTAACTTCTGGCATGGAGAATTCAAAAGCAGCAGTATAGGTTTTATCCCATAACCACAACATTAATCATTATTTGGCTTGTTTGTTACTGAATCTCCAGTATTTTGATAAAGAAAGTTCACTAATGGAAAAAAAACTTTATTTATTTTACATTTGGCTACGTGGCACTCATTTGATTGGTTTAAGTGCCTTGTACTGGATCAACATTTTCACTGTAAAGTGGAAAATTAGAAGCTTCATATTATCGGCAAAGATGTATATCTCAGGTTTTAGTAAAGCATCTGTCTAATTACATTTTATTTTAATAATGAAAATTTTACTTGTAAAAACTTTTTCAAACTTGATTTAGGCTGTTTTAGCCTATTTTTGGTCAAAAATAAAGCAGTACGAGTTAAATAAATAATCTGCTAAAGCTATAAATATGCTATATTAACAAGTTATGAATGTACTACATTCATGGATCCATCATCTTACAGTATTTATCTAATTGAAGTTCATGGGCAGCTAAAAGCATAAACTAGCTCAAGACATGGAACCAGTCCATTGTATGGCACAATAAATTACACAGTCATACTGGGCCAGTTCAGAGATGCCAATCACCCTGCCTTGCACATTCTGGTTTATTATGTACAGCAATGGTCTGGTCTGCTGATATGCAATGAAATGCACCTCAAATTCCTTTATTTTTATAGTTTTATAGATGTCATTATGATACTATGCAATGGAATTGTGGGCAATTTGCAAGCGGTGATGATAATTTATAAGATAACTCTGGAGGATGCCTGCACTGAAAGTGAGGACTGGTGACATAACATTTATGGTACTATATCACCTATGACCTTTGTCATAAAATCGATAATCCATATATAGATTGAAACTGACAGACAAACACAAAACTTATGGCTAAAAGTCTTGGGAAATGATGACATTACACATCTTGTTACACATCTCCCAGTGTCCCATGGTGCCATATTAAAACCAATAAGGCAAACAATAAGAACATCTGATCTTTAAGAAATCTTATGTTTTGTCCTTATTATATCCCAATACATGATGCTCAAAGCACTTTATTGTAGCTAAAATACTACAGCCACCAGTTTTTAGTTTTAAGACAAAAAACTTTTTTTTGGTATTGACACAATTAATTTACTCTTATCAGGGTGATACACCTCGCCTTTCTGTCGTGCTCTTCATATGCATCTCTGAAAGTGTTAAAAACTCTTTCTTTCAGATTTCTCTTGAAGGTTGGTGGTAGTTCATTATAGCTTGCATGACAATAAGCTTATGAATCTGAATGTCTTTTTTTAGGATGCTATCACTGTGGCCTAGTTTATGAGATTTTCTGGTTAGTCCGTCCATTATAAACCTGCTATTAGCATTCTACATCCTTCAAAATAAAAAGACATTTGGGGTATGTTACTGTCATTTTTCTTTGATTTATGTCATGTTAAAGAGGCTAATAATATGTTTTATAACATGCAGACAGTTAATAGCTGCCTATAATGAAACTAAAGTAGTGCCAATTTTCTTTTATACAATACTTAGTCACAACCTAAAGAGTGACCCTGAGACAGCTTATGATTATTGTGTTAATTACACTGATGGTAATTTCTTCTGTATTCCTTTTTAGAAAAATGTATGCAGCTTTTGTTTGGTTATGTTGTACAGAGAGTTGTCACCAGGTTTGTGAGCTCAGTTCTTTGCACATGGTAATTCAGCAGGAAAGCTTTTTCCCATTTTTGAAGGCAGATGTCTAACCACATTGACGTTAACAACATCTATGTACTAATTTTTATGAAAACTGGACCAACAACCTTTCAAACCCTTGCTTCCAGACAGCCCTGAAAATGAACTAAAGCTTTTTTTGATCAGAGGTGAACTGCCCAAATAGCTGGAGGACTTCAATCTTTGCCTGTAAACAGTTTAATGTGATACACAAATGCAGCTTTACTTCACACAGATTAGCCAAAACAGAGATTGATAAGTAGAAGTAAAGCAATCATCCCCAAATCTTTTCTTCTTATCAATAGAGCTCCCGTGACAAATGACAATAGTTGCACATTTTCGGGTTCTTATTAAGCTGCTGTAACTATACATGTTGTAACTAACTAAATATAAATTGTCTATACAGTAGGTGTCAGCATGTGGCAGATGAAAATAGGTATGGCATAAAAATCAGAAATATGAAGAAAGTAGAAGCAGGCCTACTTAGGAAACTAAATACAAAGACTTGACATTAGCTAATAAGGGTGGATTGTTGCCACACTTAACTAATTTAAAACCAGAAAAACTTTTGGTACTCCAAAATATAGCCAACACATAAACCCTTCCTGGACTTCAGTCCACTTCTAATGTCACATTTGTACCATTTAACACATTATCTACCAAGAACAGTGCATATGGTGCACCAGGTATTTCAAAATCATCTAAAGGTATTTCATGAATCACACTTATCTCATTTAAATTTGTCCAAAAAGTACTCTAATGAGACCCAACCTGCGATTGCGGCCATCTTGCTCCATCTTCAAAAGGCTATATGCTTTGGGAATGCACTAAATTTACATCATTTTAGACCAAAATCTTTACATGCTTCTCAAAACAGCCTTGGTGTTACAATCACTCCACATCCATTAACAACGATATTTGGTGAACTCTCTGATGGCATTAAAATGCATAGGGAAAAATCGATTGTAATATCCTATACTACACTACATGCACACAGACTTATCTTGCTGAACTAGAAGAATCTCAACTCACCTTCTGTAACTTAGTGGGTAAACGACGTGCTATATTATCTCAAATTATAACATAAATAAAATAAAATTCTCACTTAGAAGGTAGGCCAAAACCTTTTTAAAACATTTATTAATATAATTTTAGAATAAGCATGCTGAGCCAAGGATTGACTCTCTTATGTTATTAGTTGTTTTATAATTAAAAAAAGACAGATTAGTTATTTTTGCTTATTTCTCTTTTCTTTTTCTTTTAGGTGGGATTTGAAACTTGTCTTGGTTTTTTGTGATTTTTTTTTCTTTTTTTGGGGTGGCATGGTGGCACAGTGGGTAGCACTGCTGCCTCACAGTTAGGAGACCAAGGTTCACTTCCCAGGTCCTCCCTGCGTGGAGTTTGCATGTTCTCCCCGTGTCTGCGTGGGTTTCTACCGGATGCTCCGGTTTCCTCCCACAGTCCAAAAGACTTGCAGATTAGGTGCATTGGCGATCCTAAATTGTCCCTAGTGTGTGCTTGGTATGTGGGTGTGCGTGTGTGGGCTGGCACCCTGCCCAGGGTTTGTTTCCTGCCCCGCTCCCTGTGTTGGCTTGGATTGGCTCCAGCAGACCCCCGTGTCCCTGTAATTAGGATATAGCGGGTTGGATGATGGATGGATGGATTTCTACTTTTCCTTTGTATTTATTTTTAAAGGAAATAGTTACATGTTATGTTATTATTATATGTTTCATTGACTAGAAAGCCTTTGTAATGTTGTAATGTAAACATTATAAATATGAAAAAATAATAAGCCTTGTGCACTGTATCGATCACCATGAGCAGCTTTGTCAGTGTTACCTACCAAGGAAATGGCAGTAAACTATTGATTGAAATTATAGCGGCAGCCAGCAGAGTCTGATAGGTCTTTCTGTCTTCATAAAATGCTGTTATCATAACAGAAGTTTAATCTATTACTATAGTATAACCTAACTGTCAAGTTAGCAAAATAGAGGTTTCCAAAAGAGTCAAAGGAGCAAACTATTTCAAATTATCTTTTTTGTACAACGCCAGGATGTTTTGACACAACAATATGAAAATAACGTTAAATTCTTAAGCATTGGGTCAGATAAATACGAGGGACGTTCAAAATGTTTCCGCACTTTTATATTTTCGTTGGAAACGGTGGATGTGGGAGGAGTAGTAATTGGGCTTAAAAAGTTGGTACAATGCTGGGAAAATTGCATCGCAAATGAAGGTGACTATGTAGAAAAGAGATGTAACTAATTTGTTTTTGAAATTTGTAATAAATAGAGTTAAAAAAAGTGTGGAAACTTTCTGAATGTCCCTCGTATTAAACTGTTAATAAAAAAAAAGATTCAGTCTTGATTAATATAATAAACTTAACAGCACTAAGCTAGCAGCTTTCAACAGCATTCCACTGTCCATATGGAATTCTCACTGAGAGTGTCCATGGCTTTAAAAGCAATGCTTAGTCACAATAAAGTTAGTCCTGCATGCCGGCTGCTCATTTTATTCCTAAATCCAATCCCCTTTCTTCTGCACCACAGAGCAGAGCCAAAATGCAGCTTTTGACTCCTAATATGAATGGATAATGGCTGCCAATCTTGTCTTTCACCAGTGTCAACTGATGATGTCATGCTGTCACTGTGACAAAAAAAACTTAAAGTTCAAGCAGTAAATTAAACTATGTATCATATACTTTTACTAGATTGCAAAGAATCCTAACTAGGAAAAGAAAATCAGAACACATCACACCAGTCTTAGCGTCACTACACTGGTTACCTGTGTCATTCAGAATTGACTTTAAAATTCTGCTTATGGTTTATAAAGCCTTAAATAATCTCGCCCCATCTTATATATCGGAATGTCTGACACCTTATATTCCAAATCGTAACCTCAGATCCTCAAATGAGTGTCTCCTTAGAATTCCAAGAACAAAACTTAAAAGAAGTGGTGAGGCGGCCTTCTGCTGTTATGCACCTAAAATCTGGAATAGCCTGCCAATAGGAATTCGCCAGGCTGATACAGTAGAGCACTTTAAAACACTGCTGAAAACACATTACTTTAACATGGCCTTTTTATAACTTCATTTTAATCGTAATTTAACTTAATCCTGATACTCTGTATGTTCAATTCATCATAACAACTATTCATGGTGGCTCTAAAATCGGTACTGACCCCTACTCTCTTTTCTGTTTCTTTTTCCGGTTTCGTTGTGGTGGTGGCCTGCACCACCTCCACCTACTCAAAGCTTCATGATGCTCCAACAATGATGGACAGATTAAAAGGAAGAAGTCTACGTGACCATCATCATCATCAAGCCCTTCCGTGAGAACCCTAAATCCAAAGAGGACTGTTTCATTTATGTTAGGTAGAATGCCCAGAGGGGACTGGGCGGTATCATGGTCTGGAATCCCTACAGATTTTATTTTTTCGCCAGCCGTCTGGAGTTTTTGTTTTTTCTGTCCCCTGGCCATTGAACCTTACTCTTATTCGATGTTAATGTTGATTTATTTTTTATAATTATGTCTTTCATTTTTCTATTCTTTAATATGTAAAGCACTTTGAGCTACTGTTTGTATGAAAATGTGCTATATAAATAAATGTTGTTGTTGTTGTTGTTGTTTAAAAATACAGTAGCGTATGTGTTATTTACCTGTCTTTTAAAGTGCACTCCGTAGATCCTAAGTTTACATTTAAGATTTCATTTTCTCGGAATGTGAAGGTAATCAGAGTTTATAAATTACCATTCCCTGATTGTTACTGGGAAAAATTTACCTCAGACATTGCTTTCTATCTGGTTTATTGTATACCTCTTGTAAATCAATCTGTCCATCCTTTAGCTGTGTTCACTTTGTATCTCCTAGGAAACACTCCCGCTCAAAACACACACCAGGGTAATTCAGAGTTGTCAAGTTGTCAGTTTACTAGAAGACCAGAGGACCCTGAGAAGAAACTCAGGAGATATATGGAGGAAGCACAAACTCCACAAAGTGATCCTGCAAACCAGGCTGAGATGCAGTATTACCCCAGTCTTGCTGTAATAGTGGAGCAGAAGCTCTAACTACTGTGCCACACTGCAGCCCTAGCAAAACAAATAACTAAATAATATTGGATATATTTTTACTTTTGCCTCAGTAGTGGTGTTGAATTAAAAGACTGTAAGCAGTATGCAGTGTTGGAATGAAAGCTGCATGGTTACAGATTCAGCCTCCTCCTGTGACCCCAATGTGGTCATATTTAATGAAAAAATGTACTGCTGTACATCCCCTTTGAATAACATTTTTTCATTTGAAGCTATTTTATGAAATAACAACTGTCTGTCTGAATAGCTTTGACCCCTCAATGCAATTTACTTTTTGAACTGTGATTAATGATAGATTGCAGAAAGCAAAGTTTAGTCTAGCTGAGTTTTTGGAAATAATCAGCCATACTGACTGAGTAAAGGAAGTTGTGGTCCATCCATTTTATGAGCAAAATATGTTTATTGAATGGCTGTGGGGTGTTATTGCCTATCAGGACCCAACTCGGGGGGTGTTGCCAGTCTCTCACTAAATACCGTCTGGGACGACACGCACATCTGACCATGTGTGCTTTTAGTTGCTTTTATAGTTTGACTGGAAAAGACAAATATCTCTAGACTGAATCAGTTACTATTGTCATGTAAACTTTCCTAAAGGTCAAAAACTAATGCATTGTAATTAAGGGGTTAAAACCTGTAAATCTATAATTCTTTATATGTATTTATTTAAGTCTTTCCTATGACTTAACTCAGACAGCATTCACAACCCTTTTCTCTTATGCTTTTAAAGCTAAAGGTGCCAGAGTGGTTCTTCAGAGTGATGTCATAGGGGAACCATTTTTGCTTCCCAAAAGACCCATTCACGTAAAAGTTGCTTAAAGAACCTTTATTTATTTAGATCCATTACAGGCTCCATACAGATAATTAACTATACATAAATGGTAACAGATTTGTGAAATACCAATGGTTGTGATTTTAAAAGGACTCCTGCTGCATACAATAACACAGGCCAAGTCCAAGTTTTCTTAATCTGTCAGTGTCCTGCTAGGTAGCCTACCATACCTTAAACATATCGGATTTTTTATTTTTTATTTTTTTTTTTTTATTAGGACATTTTTCAAAGTACATATAACCAACTTAATATGAATAGAACCCTTACCATAATTAAATGGTTCTTGTCAAGCAACCCAGTAAAGAAAAATAAAATGCCATTAAAGAGCCAGTATTTTATTGAGCTTATGTAAGATGGTGATTGCCACCACAACAAATGCCACCTGGAAATCAGTGTGATTCAAATGAGTTTTACATTGTGAAATACATGACTATAATAATTCCAAATATTAAAAAAAATATTTTATTTCATATATACTATATATTCAAAAGTACATATAACTCTAATACTCTCTGTCTTCAATACTGTGACAAGTTAGAGACCCCAAACCACCTAAAATGCATCTGTTACTGACATGGGGGAAACGGTTTGGTGGCAATTGGGAGACAGTCAACTCGGTGAAAGACAACTGGACAAAAGACAATTTGGCGAAGAAACAACTTGGCGAAATACAACTCAGCGACATCCTTTACCAGTTAGGTAATAATTAGGGTCAAAGAGATTTTTTAATTATATTTAAATGTCAACGTGATTTAAAATGTTAAAAATAAACCTATATAATTGACAAATTAACTTTATTCTGCAGATGGAACAAACTCTATCTTACATTATCTTCTTCAACCAAAATTGCAAATCCTTTATATAAATTGTATCGATTGTAATCATTTGATAACAATATTTAGAATACAAAAGGTGACCTGTATAGGGAATATCTTTACTCTAACTAACTTTTTGGGACTCTCATAAAGCAGGTGATTCTGTGGATTTCCCAGGCCCTATGTTGTCATTTAAATATCATTAAAAAATCTCTTTGAACCTTACTATTACCTAACTGGTAAAGGAAATCGCCGAGTTGTCTTTTTCTCAGAGTTGTCCTTTCGCCAAGTTGTCTGTCACCCACTTGTTTTTTCGCCGAGTTGTTTTTTCGCTGAGTTGTCTGTCGACCATTTGCCCCTTAAAGGGTGAGGGGAGTTGGGTTGGACAAAGTCTACCCAGGTGTATGGCAATCATTCAGAGTCCACATAGATCATCGCCTGGCTGTGAACTACCCTTTGTGTTCCTGGGTCAGCATTGTTATCAACCAGGCCACCATGCTTCTCTTTCTACATATTAATGACAAAATAAATACTTTAAAGTGGTTGAGGCCTTTAAAAATTCCTTTGTGAAATCACACTGCAATGCCTTCACTAATTAGCTGGTAAACTAAATACAGTATGAATTGTCATTAAGCAATAAATATTAACTAGCAACTAATACCTTTTTAGTTCCTCATTAATTCTGACACATTTAAAAGGTTAAAAAATTAAAAATTTGAAGCTCATTAATACTTTTGAATATTTATCATCTCCATCTTTTGAAAGTTGAGACAGTTTTCCTTCTTGTTTAAACAAATGAAGGCAATGCCCATCAAAGCACTATCTTGTTACCATTAGTTACCTAACTGGCACCTTAGTTGTTGGAAGGGCATGATATTAAAATTATGGCAGTAAACATAAATAGTAATTCTATATTCTAAACCATTGTTTTTCATTTCAGGTTGAAATAAAGCAGGTGCACATCAGGAACAAAGCTGGAGCCATCAAAGCTTCCATTCCTGGAATTACCTAATGCATATTTACACTCACCACATTAATATTCCATGCTTATGACTCTAATATGTTCATCTCTGAGAGGAATAACCATGTCATAGTGTAAAGAATGTGCCAACTCCACCCAGACAGTGACCAGGCTGGTAAGTACTCTTAGATCCGTGAAGTAGTGAGCTCACTGTACTAGATAGATAGATAGAGATAGAGATAGATACTTTATTAATCCCAAGGGGAAGTTCAAATAATCCAGCAGCAGTACACTGATACAAAAAACAATATTAAATTAAAGAGTAATAAAAATGCATGTAAAAACAGACAATAACTTTGAATAATGTTAGCGTTTACTCCCCCAGGTGGAATTGAAGAGTCACATAGTGTGGGGGAGGAACAATCTCCTCAGTCTGTCAGTGGAGCAGGACAGTGACAGCACTCTGTCACTGAAGCTACTCCTCTGCCTGGAGATGACACTGTTCAGTGGATGCAGTGAATTGTCCATGATTGACAGGAGTTTGCTTAGCGCCCGTCACTCTGCTACAGATGTTAAATTGTCTAGCTTTATTCCTACAATAGAGCCTGCCTTCCTAACAAGTTTTTCCAGGCGTGAGACATCCTTCTTCTTTATACTGCCTCCCCAGCACACCACCGCGTAGAAGAGAGCACTCGCCACAACCGTCTGGTATAACATCTGCAGCATCTTATTGCAGATGTTGAAAGACGCCAACCTTCTAAGGAAGTATAGTTGGCTCTGACCTTTCTTACACAGAGCATCAGTATTGGCAGACCAGTCCAATTTGTCATCCAGCTGCACTCCCAGGTATTTATAGGTCTGTACCCTCTGCACACAGTCTCTGATGATCGCAGGGTTCATGAGGGGCTTGGGCCTCCTAAAATCCACCACCAGTTCCTTGGTCTTGCTGGTGTTCAGGTGTAAGTGGTTTGAGTAGCACCATTTAACAAAGTCTTTGATTAGCTTCCTATACTCCTCCTGCCCACTCCTGATGCAGCCCACAATAGCAGTGTCGTCAGCGAACTTTTGCACATGGCAGGACTCCGAATCGTATTGGAAGTCTGACGCACATACTGAGGTCTGTCTGTAAGATAGTCCACGATCCATGCCACCAGGTGTGATTCTACTCCCATCTCAGTCAGCTTGTCCCTAAGGAGCAGAGGTTGGATGTTGTTGAAGGCGCTAGAGAAGTCCAAAAACATAATTCTTACAGCACCACTGCCTCTGTCCAAGTGGGAGAGGGATCGGTGTAACATATAGATGATGGCATCCTCCGCTCCCACCTTCTCCTGGTATGCGAACTGCAGAGGGTTGAGGGCGTGGCGGACCTGTGGCCTCAATCAATCAATCAATCAATCAACATTTATTTATATAGCACATATTCATACAAAAAAAATGTAGCTCAAAGTGCTTTACAAAATGAATAGAGAAATAGAAGACACAATAAAAGATAAACATAAGTCAACATTAATTAACATAGAATAAGAGTAAGGTCCGATGGCCAGGGTGGACAGAAAAACAAAAAACTCCAAAGGCTGGAGAAAAAAATAAAATCTGTAGGGGTTCCAGACCAAGAGACCGCCCAGTCCCTCTGGGCATTCTACCTAACATAAATCATCATATTTTCATGGAAGGACCTGATGATGATGGTCACGTAGACTTCTGGCTTTCAGTCCATCATTGTTGGAGCATCATGATGCTTTGAGTAGGTGGTGGTGGCGCAGGCCGCCACCACAAAGAAACCGGAAAAAGAAACAGAAAGAGAGTAGGGGTCAGTACGGATTTTAGAGCCACCATGAATAGTTATTATGAAGAATTGAACATACAGAGTATCAGTATTAAGTTAAAGTGAAGTTATAAAAGGCCATGTTAAAGTAATGTGTTTTCAGCAGTGTTTTAAAGTGCTCTACTGTATTTGCCTGGCGAATTCCTATTGGCAGGCTATTCCAGATTTTAGGTGCATAGCAGAAGGCCGCCTCACCACTTCTTTTAAGTTTAGCTTTTGGAATTATAAGGAGACACTCATTTGAAGATCTAAGGTTACGATTTGGAATATAACGTGTCAGGCATTCCGATATATAAGATGGAGCGAGATTATTTAAGGCTTTATAAACCATAAGCAGTATTTTAAAGTCAATCCTGAATGACACAGGCAACCAGTGTAGTGACATCAAAACTGGAGAAATGTGTTCGGATTTTCTTTTCCCAGTTAGGATTCTAGCAGCTGCATTCTGCACTCGTTGCAAATGATTTATGTCTTTTTGGGTAGTCCTGAGAGGAGTGCGTTACAGTAATCTAGTCTACTGAAAACAAAAGCGTGAATTAATTTCTCAGCATCTTTCAATGATATAAGAGGTCTAACTTTAGCTATGTTTCTTAAATGAAAAAATGCTGTCCTAGTGGTCTGATGAATATGCGATTTAAAATTCAGATTACAGTCAACGGTTACCCCTAAATTTTTACTTCCGTCTTAACTTTTAATCCTAGTGCATCAAGTTTATTTCTGATAACCTCGCTGAATCCATTATTGCCAATTACCAAAATTTCAGTTTTCTCTTTATTTAGTTTGAGAAAATTACTATTCATCCATTCAGAAATACCAGTAAGACATTGTGTTAGTGTATCGAAAGAGTCGGAGTCATCAGGTGCTATAGATAAGTACAGCTGTGTGTCATCAGCATAGCTGTGGTAGCTCACATTGTAACCTGAGATAATCTGACCTAACGGAAGCATATAGATTGAGAATAACAGCGGACCCAGGATAGAGCCTTGTGGAACACCATATCGGATATCATGTGTCTTTGAGATTTGATTACCACAACTCACAAAGAATTTTCTCCCTGCCAGGTAGGATTCAAACCAATTTAAGACACTGCCAGAGAGGCCCACCCATTGACTAAGGCGATTTCTAAGAATATTATGATCAATGGTGTCAAATGCAGCACTCAGATCTAAGAGGATGAGAACAGATAAATGGCCTCTGTCTGCATTTACCCAAGTCATTTACTACTTTAACAAGTGCAGTTTCTGTACTGTGATTTGTTCTGAAGCCTGACTGAAAAGTATCAAGAATAGCATGTTTATTTAGGTGGTCATTTAACTGCATAATGACTGCCTTCTCTAAATTTTACTTAAGAAGGGCAGGTTAGAAATGGGTCTAAAATTTTCAAAGGCAGAGGGGTCAAGATTATGTTTCTTAAGAAGGGGTTTAACTACAGCAGTCTTAAGACAGTCTGGAAAGACCCCGTATCTAATGACAATTTACTATGTCCAGAATATTGTCAATTAGACGCCTGATATTTCTTTGAAAAACCTGGTTGGTATTGGGTCAAGGACGAGGTGGAGGATTTCAGTTGAGAGATTATACTATGTAATTCAGGTAAATCTATCCTGGTGAAAGCATTTAATTTGTTTATAACGGAGTACCGGGCTTTGGAGGTTCTGCAGTGTTGGGGAGATATACTATGTTATCTCTAATATCATTAATTTTTTGAGTGAAAAATACAGCAATGTTCTCACAGGTTTCACTGGAAGTATTCTGAGGGCATTCCTTTGTGTTACCTGGGTTTAACAGACGGTCAATTGTTGAAAATAAGACTCTGGGATTACTAGCATTGTTATTTATAATATTAGAGAAATAGCAGCCTCTCAAGACGGACAGTGTTATTGTATTCTGTTATTTTAACTTTTAATATTTCATAGTGGATAGTTAGTTTAGTTTTCCTCCATTTACGCTCAGCTCTACGACATGTTCTTTTTAAATCAGACACTCTTTGGGTCTTCCATGGAATAACAGTACTAGAGGATTTTTTAACTGTCTTTTCAGGTGCAACTATGTCAACAGCAGTTCTTACTTTAGAGTTAAAGTTTTCCACTTTACTATTTACATTATCCTCGCTATTATAGCTGGCATTATAAACGGACTGATTGCTTAGAATAGTTGTAAGCTTTAAAGCTGCTGATGAGTCAAAGAAGCGTTTTTAACAAAATGCTTCTCATGAGCGTTTTCTATCTTTATTTCTATATTAAATAGTAGAAGGAAATGGTCTGATAGACCGATATCAGTGACCTGCTTTATATCAACTTTAAGTCCTTTAGTAATCACTAAGTCTAACGTATGACCTGCTTTATGTGTAGGCTGATTTACGAGCTGCCTCAAATCAAAAGAGTCCAGGAGGTTCATGAATTCCTTTACCTTTTGGTCACACTGATTGTCGACATGAAAGTTAAAGTCGCCGACTATTAAGAGTGCATCATAGTTTGTAACTAAAATTGACATTAAGTCAGAGAATTCCTCAAGGAAAGACGCGTTATATTTAGGAGGTCTATACACGGATAATACGAGAACGTGAGAATCTCCATGAATAACAACGGCGAGATACTCAAAGGACTTAAATTTACCAAAACTAACATCTTCACATTTTAATCGGCTCGAGTAAATGTTTGCCAAACCGCCCCCCTTTTTCCCCTGGCGGTCGCACGAGTAAAACTGTAATCCGGAGGCAGATTCGATTAAAACTGCCGCCCCATTGGAATTAAGCCATGTTTCATTTAGCGCAATAAAATCAATGTTTCTATCACTAATAAGATCGTTTATAAAAAATGTCTTGTTAGTTAAAGCTCTAACATTTAATAGTGCCATATTTAATGTTTCTGAAGGGCAGAGCTGAATTTTATGCGTGTTATCGGTAATCGGAACAAAAATTAAGTTATTTTTGTTAACGCCGCTCTGTGTGTACTTTTTATGTAATCTACAATCCGTTTTTATAGTCTTAATGCAGTGTTGATCTGAAGTAGTAATTTCAATTAAATTATTGGTGTTTTTGCCGCACTGCCTAGATTTTTTACGTGCCTCAGGTAGTGAAGCAGCAGCCGCTCCATGGTCTTCATCAGATGTGACATCAGAGCAACAGGCCGGAAGTCATTAAGCTCACTAGGACGTGATACCTTTGGGACTGGGGTGATACAAGATGTTTTCCAAAGCCTTGGGACTCTCCCCTGTTCCAGGCTTAGGTTGAAGATGCGCTATAGAGGACTCCCCAGTTCCTGCACACAGGCCTTCAGCAGTCGTGGCGATACTCCATCTGGATCCGCAGCTTTGCTGGCACGAAGTCTCCTCACCATGCAACAGAACTACCTGTTGTATAACAGAGATTGACAAATACATTCGTCACTCAGCTTTGTTCAAGAGCAATCAAAGGGAGAAAATATCTACCAAGATGCAAAGAGCCACTGTCTTCAGCAAGATTAACTATAACCTTGTGTTACTCTGCCCAGCAACGTGGGGTACTATGGCAGGTATTGCATTAAATGAATTTAAGGTATGCAATAAGTTTTGAAATCTATCACAAAAAATAAAACAACAAATTTCACTAACAAGCAGTACTATTAGAAAAAAGTTTTACTTAGAATCAGTAAACTTTGAAATCAATGCCACCTGTCAGGAAACTTCAAAGCCAAACTTCTGTCAGCAACTTCAGTGAATGGCACATGTAAGAAGAAGAAATAAGGAGGAACATAAAACCACAAAAATGTTCACAGTCCCAAAAGTTAACAGCTTGCCAGCCTCTAATTCACATGTACCTAATAGTAACTTGACAAAGTGATATGATCTCTGGCAAAGTTATCAGTTTCATTTTTTTTATTATTGCAGAATGTACTCCAATAAGAAATACTGCACTGGAAAGTCCTGATTCCATTTTTTCACTAACATGCTGAATTACTGAGAAGGTCCTTATTTTGTTCTTTTCAGAGTTTCTGCTTTTTCTTTTTCTATACAGCAAGCCTTACAGTGTGTTTTATATTTTACATTTAACAGTATCCTCTTCCAAAATGATCTCTCTCTCTATGTACAAAATCCACTTCATCCAATTACAGGTTTGTGGAGTAGAGCTGACCCTAGAAACATTGGTCACAAGGCAGCAGGCAGCCACTGGCAGGACACTAGTTCATCTGTAGGGCATGGACGCAGGCACTTCCACACTCATTCCTTCTAGATCGTTCTTTAATGTACAAATACCCCCAACACACATGTCTTTTTACCTGTTGAAAAATCCACAAACTGGAAAAACACATACATTTTGCATTGATTGGGCTGGGGATTCCAACCCAGGACTCAGAGGTGTGATGCAGCAGAGCTAGAATGTGCCAACAATGATATACAGCAAAACCCTCTAAAATTATACTCTGCTGCACATAATATATTTTACAATGTCATAATACATGAAATAAAAAAACTGAACTCTGTATTCAACAACATCAGCAATTCTGTGCTATGCTTATGTGAAATGTAAACTTGTTCTTAGGTAACCAGGAAATCTCGAAATGTCTGTTGGCATTTCCAGACCCAAAAAGGAAAACATTTGTAATAAATGCCACAAGATACCATTTCATAAAAGCATATACAAGTTCTGCTCACATCTTGCTTCTCATTAGAGGTTTTTTTTTCAGAGCTTATTGTTATACACTTAAATTTACTGAATCTTGTGGGATTAGGGTGTCCTCCCTAATTGCTTGCAAAATAGTTTAAAACCATGTCTGGTACTCGTAAAATTCCAGAGACATTTACTCACAGCAGAAGTTTAAAATCCCTAAGCACACTCATGGAGTCGGATCTCTGGCCTTAAAAGGATTATTTAGACTTCAGTTTCCCTTCATGCTAACATTTGAGGAAAGTCTTGCTTTTAAAACTCTTTTCTTTATATTAAGGTCTTTCTTACCCATAAGCAAGGCAGAACTTCAGGAATTTAATTCCAATGCATTATTCAATTATTACACTATCAAGTAATTTATACTTTTAAATATGAAGTGTATATAAGAGAAATATAGATAGAAATAGTGCAAGAATATTTTTATAACATTTTCTATTGATTTTTTTAACATCCGTTAATTATTTACCATATCAACATACTAAACATGTTTACATGCTAAATTTAATTCTCAGTCATTCTCCCATTCAAGCAGAAATAGGAAAATGTAATAACATGACTAACATGGGCTGTCAGTCCATTGCAGACAATAGACAGACATACACACAGGTGGAACATTTACATTTTGAAGAAAATAATCAACAAAACGGAATGTATTTGGATTATAGGAGAAACCCACAAATGATTTTTTTTTTCAAACAGGAGGCCACCAGCCTGTTTAATTATCTACCGGCTATGTCATTCGAATATCGCAACCAGATACCTTTCTTAATTTGTCAAGGCATCCGATTCAGCTTCTTTTCTTTTGTGTGACAAAGTGTTCCATCATGAATTTACTTCCCTTAAATGTCAGTGAGTACATTATTACTATTTAACTAAAATATTTTTACTGATATCTTTTAGAATTGGCCTTTCTCTGTTTAAGTCTAAAGAAGTTTATTTCCCTTAGCCTGTCAGAGTAGGACGTTCCCTTTAGACCGGACATTCCCTTAGTTTGTGTTGTGCCCCTGCTGATGCCTTCTTTGCAGTGCACTGAACAAGCACTTCACATAGCACTCCAGAATAATCAACATCACTTAATTACTATTGTAAAAGGAGCTGATAGTGGACTTTCATTGTGCCAAGGAGCCTCTGAGACGAGTCACCATCTGGGAGAGGATGTGAAAGTGGTGCAGAGCTACAAGTACCCGGGGGTTCGCAGAAACAACAAACTGGACTTATTTGACAACAGGGTCACGCTGTACAAGAAGGGCCCGAGCAGACTGCACTTGCTAAGGAGACACATGACTTTTGAGGTATGTAGCAAAATGCTGGAAATGTTCTATCAGCCCAAAGTACCATACTACCAGTGTGCTGTTCAACGCTACAGTCTCCTGAGGATGTAACTTGAGCTCAAAAGAAGCACAATGTCTGAACAAACTTATCATGAAAGCCTGCTCCATCACAGAGCAAACCCTGGAAAAGGTGGAAGCTTTTGTGGACAAGAAGACGGTGGGAAAGTTGGATGCCATCATGAGAAATCCTCACCAGGATGTCCTCTCTTGAAGCTCTTTTAGCCACAGACTCATTCCACTATGTTGCACTAAGAAGTGCCTCTGGGAATCTTTTCTTCCAACTGCTATCAAGCAGTTCAGTGCTTTATCCCACATACTCTTTAAGTTCATTTTGAAATTTCTGCAAAATATACATTTATTTACCGATTGAGTGATTGGCTGAATTATCTGTCCTGGAGTCTATATCCTTGTTTTTTATGGATTTGCTGCTGCATGCATATGAATTTCCTTTTGAGATTAATACGTTTATCTGATCTAATATAACATTTTATTGGTTTGTAAATTGTTTCCTTGCATTTCCTAGAAAATGAGAATGTTGCATTAATTTAAATTTATAAACCCTTTACAGAGTTTGTTTCCTGTAGGCTAATGTCTCTTGTTGTATATTTATAATTAATATTGCTTTTGGAAACCTTGTCTACTGTATATTAAACTGCATGAGAATGGGCTGCACTGCAAAGTCACCAATGATAAAGTACTGTAATATTAAAGAATCCATTAAACTGCATATATGGCAAAACTGCTTTCATATGTACAATTTCAGTTGTTAATTTAACAGTGGCAGTGTTGCTCTGTTCTCATAAAAAGTCCACAAAGAAATAACCTCTGCGTAATACATACAGCACATACCCATCTTAGCTGTAATTTGGCTAATTTGCAAGTTACCCTTTTTACAATCTCATTTTTTATCCTTTTTTGGAGCCAACTGGCAATACTGTTGATGTGCTACTAACTCCAAGGTGCATACCCAGCGCAGTCTTTAAGAGAGGTCAAAGTACCACCCCCACTCCACAATCTGCAGTCCCTGTTCACACACACTCATAAAAATATCAATACATACATTTTAAAATACTTTAATAAAGTAACCAACTTTTATTTTTGAGGCCACCCCCATGCTAACACTTGTCTTTCCTGACATTTTACTCACAATGTAATTCCCTTCACCACAGACTCCCCTCCTCTGCCCCCTCCACTCTTATGCTAGTTTTGCCCAGGGCCCCACACACACCTTGAGATGGTCCTGCTAGAAGTGAATACTAACACATAACTGACAAGGATGACGGCATTTTTCATTCAGGTGTGAGGCAATAGATGGAACTACAAGTTGTGACAATTTGTATTTCAATATACAGTAGTCTGACATTTTCAATGTATTTGTATGTGCAATCCATTATAGTATTTAGTATTGCACTCTCAATAGTCATTCCCAGGGAGGTGTGACATCACAATAATGCCAATTAAGGGAGGTAGAAATACAGTATGTTCAATTTCATTTATTTTCTTAAATGTTTCACATATTGAGAGATGAACACAAGGTGTGTTACCAAATAAATGAAAAAGTAGGAAAATTGTATCTTATTTTCCTTACCTACAACAGCACTTCAAATACTGTCTGAACAAATATTGTCCAACTTTCCCATTATTATTAAATTCTTGAACAGAGATCCAATCAACAATAAAATCTAAGATGCTGCCTGCAGCTAATTCATAATCTTCAGCCATTTCAGCCATAATTGCACTCTCAGCTTAAAAAATAGTTTAATATATCAAGAGTACAGGTGTCCTGTTCAGCTATCACTTAGTCCTGACCTTGTGTGCACTCTTCTCAGTAATGTACAAACGTCTTCAAGTACCTGGCTACATTTATTTTCTATCTTGACTGCAATTCAAATTAGACAACTTCAGCTTGCCATTTTGTGTTTTGACTGTACTTGTCTGACCTCATTGTACGTCCTCATTAATCCAAGAAATTCAAAGCATCAGAGAGCAGAAGTCCATCATGTTTTGAAACAAGACCTGGGGGTAGACTTAATCACTGCAGCCTAACCCAAACTTCCAGAGTACTGTTATGGGTATAATGAATGTTTGTGGGACAAAAAATATCACACAAGGCAAAAAGAGAAAAAGAAAACTTTTTAGAAGATGAATATACATTAGGGAAAATACAAAATCATAGTCAAAGGACAGACAGAAGCTTATGGAACTGAGAAAGGTCAAACATAACAATCATCAAAGCTCAATGTGTAAGACTGAAGTTAAACTCAAAAAGAAAAAAAAAGCAATGACAACAACTTGAATTCCTTAGCCATGTTTCCTGGAAGGAAACATTAAAATGAATCTCAAAACTGGCACACCAGATAATTCATATCCCAACTTTTATGGAGATGGAACAATGACTATTACATAATACATGTCTAGCAACAGAGTTCTTACTGCAAACAATGTTTCTTTGCACAAAACAGCAGAGCTCAAACAAGAAACGCATTAACAAAATGGTGGAATGCAGATATCACTGAAATAGCATTAAAATAAACAACAAGAGGAAAGAATGCAACATAAGCAAAAATAGATACCCCCATGTACCACCATTAGGTTGATGATAAAGAGCAGTAGAACGTGTGCTTAGTGGGCCTGGGCGAAATGACATTCAAAAGTCTAGCACAAGACTACACCATGAATAGTGACCTGCTCTGTGGTCGTTAGTGAAATAACGGGTTCTTCCAAAATACAAAGGGAACAGGTAGGCAAAATGGCAGCTGTTATGTAAGAAAAGCTGAATTTGATTCTATAGATTTAAATGGTTTATAACTGTCAGGATCTGCACTTGTTTGAGCACATTTCTGGTTTTTCACTTTATCTCCTTGTTTTTTTTTGCTGGTTCATTCATTGGCATGGGAATGATTATGTAGTAGAGTGGGCATGATGGTAAGTCTTAGCATGTGATATCACATATTACGTTACTTTTCCATCTGCAAAGGGCCTGAGTAATTTTTGAATTGGAAGACTGTATCCATTTTGATATTCTTTTTGTTACTGTTTTATTTCTTTTTAGTTTTTATTTTGTTTTTTGTTTTTCACACGTGTGCTTGGGAGACAACTTTAGGGCTTGTCGAATAGTAATTCTATTCAAGAAGATTAATGGCACAAAGGCCTATGACATCACTTCCGGTTTCTGGTCACCTGGGCCCGCCTCTTCCCGCCTTCCTGCTATTTAGCCACCTTCACTGCCATCTTGCTTTAGTCTAGCCTTAGACTCACATATAAAAAGACGTTTGGCTTTGATGTTAAATTGTTTTTGTTATTTTGTCAACAATTATCACTGGCTGGTGCCCCAACTCTTTATGATCTTTTGTGTCTTTTATTACATGGTTTTGACATTTTTGACATTTTCCTTTTGTAACTTATTTGTTTTTCTTAGTTCTGCACTATTTTAAACAGGCAGATTTTGTTTATCGATTCATTGGTTACTTTATGTTTTCAGACTAATGCTACGACTGGATTTATGTTCCTGCTATTTGCTGTACTTTTGTAATCCCTGTCATAATTTATTTCAAGAAACCCATCCGTTTATTTGTGCCATATTAATATTTTACATTTTTAATTTTATATACTTTGTACTTTCTGGCCATAAATGTTACAATATTTCATTTCTGATACCCTTAAAAGTAAATTTGCTGCGTTAACCTTCTTAGTGTTAGACCCGAGCATCACTCAGGCAACCGTATAGATGCTTCTCGCGTATAAACCCGAGGATTTTCTGGGCTGTAAAAGTGCCAACATTGTTAGTGCCAAGCATATAGGCATGTCTGCCATAAGTGTCCGTCTGAGCATTACCTGGGCAACAGTATAAATGCATCTTCTCCTAGCTTCATAATGGTGTCTTTTAAGAAACACCTCTCATTAACAGTGATGACGAACTGAATCTATGTTTTGGCAGTGATATTGAAACAGTCAGTGAAACTGTTCTGGTGAATCCCTGAAAGTGACACTCGACTCATGTCCTGTTCATATTATTATTATAATTATTATTATTTCTACATGTCTGACTTTGTACTTTTAGTGTTTTGCATGTTTTACAGTAGAAAGATGAGATTTAATAAAAATGTAATTTTTCAAGCTAAAAAATGCAACATTTTTTAGGTTTTTTGAGAAAAAATGTAACGCTAAGCAGGTGTGATATATGGCCGGCTGTTTATCCCTACCAATACCCCCACGCCGCTAGATGGAGTCCTCCCTGCAACATGGAGGTGTCCCGAAATCCAGCAGGGTATCATGGACATTGGAGTCCGGCTTCACAGCCTTGCCGTCTGCCAGGGGACGCTGCAGAGAGACACGAGTATTTTCATTATAGCCCAGAAGTACTCCCTGATCACGGGGACAGAAGGAATGAAGTACTTCCGGGCTGAAGAAAAGACATTTTCATCTGACCCAGAAGTGCTATAAAATCACATGGACTGAGGGACAGAAGCACTTTCGGGTCAAGGAATATAAAAGGACTGTGGGAACCTCAGCAGACTGAGCCGGAGTTGGGTGGGAGTGTGACGGAGCTGCTGGGTGGAGAGGAGAATTTGTTATTGATTATTGTTGATTTATTGTTTATTACTGATTTATAATTGAGAATGGTGGAGCTGGAGGTGCTTTGTGCACATTATTGTAATAATAAATTCATTATTGGGACTTTTACCTTGTGTTTGGACGTATTGTCTGCAGGGTTCAGGGGTCAACAGCGACCTCTACTGTCACACAGATTAAACCTTTTATTTCATAGTCACCAGGATTCTAGAAATATTTTGTTTTATGAGGGAGGGAGCCAAAAATTCCTGGAATCGGTCAATAGTACAGGAGAAGGATGTAGTTATTGTACTGTATATGCCACTAGGTGTTGAGTGCCTACAAGTCTGGTTAATCAGTCTGCCAAGTAGCATCATACTCAGTTGTTTTGCATATGTATTTCTGGTGTTTATTGCACAATCGCACATTGGCTTTGATGATTTTTTTTCTTAAAGCTACCATTGCAGATTTTCAAGAGACAATGATGACTGTGTATTTTGACACAGACTTGTTAAAGAATTGGTTCCCATTAACAGACTGTTGATCAGTGACATTCCTGTAGCCACCTCAACATTTCAATGTAAAACATCAGGAAAAAGACAAGATTTGATTAAAAACAATGTGGTTGTTGCTTTGGAGCCAGCTGTAATTGGCAGATCTTACTCCCTGTGACATATTTTTTGTTCCTGAAATTAAAACTGAGTCTGAAAGGAAGAATATTTGCTACCATGGAAGAAATACAGGAAAAACTGCCTGAGGCTCTAGACACGGTAACAAAATACGAGTACAGGAAATGTTAAAAGGAACAGGAGAGGCTCTGGGACAAGTGTATTGCATTTGAAAGACAGTGTTTTGAATATGACTAAAAAAGAATTGCTGTAAGTTTTATAATAAAGTTTTTTGTTTTTTTTTTAATTTGCACAGTTGATGCTTCATTTTCAGTTTGAAATGTATTTGTTGTTTTTTCTGCTTTTCTGGTATTGCTATTTCCTGGCCATTTTGCAAGATTATTATTTTGGGGCCCCTGTTCCTCCCTGCATGGAGTTTGTGTGTTTGTGCAGATTAGGTGATTTGGTGACCCTAAACCGGTACTAGTGTGTGTTTGGGGTGTGTGTGTGTGTGTGTGTGTGTGGTTGCTCTGTGATGGACTGGTGCCCTTTCCAGAGTTTGTTCCTGTCTAGTGCCCTGTGCCAGCTGGGTTAGACTCCAACCTGGCCACCACAGCCCTGGTCTGGAGTTGGTTTAGAAAAATGACACGATAGGACATCATTTTAGGGCACCATTATTTTGTGGGTTTGTTATCTTGGGCAACATCATTTTCTGCTTCTGCTCTTCATGCACCCCTCCATTTTGTTTGGCTAGTCAATATGATACTAAGTGCTAAGCATATGAGACCTATGAAACAACATTCAGATCCACTAAAGTATTAAAACTGTTTTGTAAATAAAGGAAAGGCTTTGTAGGAGAAACGTTTTTAAGCACCCTTTTGGTTTCATATTTTCTGGTTATGACTCTGTTTTGGTTAAAGACTGACTTTAGCAAACTCTCTTAAAACCTGACAACCAATCCATTTACCTTTAGTGTTTGGGCACTAGCTCTGTCTGACTTCCTTTCTGAAACATTCTAACTGTGGAATGCTCCCAGAAGTCGTGAGAATATGTAGGTTAATGTAGGAGACCCAAGGCGGGCAGCAATTGGTATTCTCGTGTCTTAACTAGTCTTAGAAATGTTTTTTTAAAGACGTCAAAGACATGCTGGATCCTCAGCCATACCATCTGTCGCTCCTTTTATGCTGTTTGCCTTTCGTCTCACCTCTGACTTGACCTTGGCTCTGTCTCAAGTTTAGAGTTACCTAACTGCTTGAATTTGGAGGCAGGCAAGAAATTATGAGAGGTGTTTATTTAAATAGGCATTCAACCACAATTTTGGACTGGCTTACATGGGTCATTTTCCATAGTAACGCTGCCTTGTTATTTAGCTTTGGATTTCTGGGGTTTATTTGATATAGTCAATATTTTCTGAACATTGGAATGCCTGGTGACGATTTTGGCCTTACCTGTTGTATTCCCAGTTTCCCTTTTCCTCCAGTGATTATTCCTACACTTTCAAACCCTAATCAAAATATTAAAGAGGCCCTAGGCAGCATAAATCTTTAACCTTAGTAAGAATTCCATCTTTTTCATTTTGTCACATACTTTCAGCTCTCAAGATAAAGTAACAACGTGTAAAATAATACATATATAACACTTTAATGCCCAAAATAGACAGTCTAGTAAATACAACTTCTTAAAAACAATTTAACTTTCTATAGTATAGCTTTTCATAGTGAACATATACCAAAGCACCTTTACAAATACAGTACATGCTGCAGTTGTTAAAATGTATGTTATCTAGTTACAGCACCATTAGGGTTAATTGCTCAGTGTCACATGGTAGAAGGAACTTCACTGACCATCTTATGGCTTGAATCACAAACCAATAGCCAGTAGCCACCAAGCCACTGTGCTAATTAGGTTGCAGGTGGGATCTGGGAAGATTTGACACACTAATGTATTGCTTTAGGAATGTAATAGACATTCGTCTCATGAGCTCTGTTTGTACAGTACACAATAATACAGCATGTCCACAGTTTTTATAAATGCTTCATCCAAAGATGAGTGTCAGAGATAGAATAAGAATATATTGTTGAATTCATTTTTGTTCAAACTAAGTCATATATAGATAAGAATTTTTTTATTTCCAAAGCTAAAGGATAAAAGCTCCAGGACATTTTGTTTGGTACTCTAATGTTTATATATAACCCTGGTTATAGAATAAGAAAAATGTTAATTCTAATGTTACATTAAAGTCATTCTTACATTAAGACAACATTACTGTTATGCTACTGTTAGGCCTATTGCACTGGCTAATGTTTATTTCTTTAAGCTTCTGTTTTTCTTTCTTTCTTTATTCTGTTTTCTTTCACATAAAATGTTTTTCTCTGATCTGTTTCCAAACCTGTGTGCCATGGTGGCATTGCTGGCTGACCCCAGATAAAAACCCACCCCCTCCTTCACCACTCTGACGATTGCACTCAATTCACAGGAGCAGCAAAGTAGGTGGATTGCAACCAATCCTGGCCAATCTCACCTACTCCCGCTCTGACGATTGTGCTTGATTCACTAAGGAGGAAAGTCCTTGATTGCACTATATACAGTACAAGTGATGCTGTTGTGATCACATGGGACCCCCTCTCACTTTGACAATGACCCAGTGGGTCATGAATACACTGGCGTATGAAAAACTATTTTGTGACACCACAAGGGTTGGGAAACACTGATTTAATGTATAAATATTATGTTCTATGTGTGAACAGATGTTCTCTTATGTCCCTTGTATTTTGTGGGTGACAATTCAAGAGGCAGAGGGACTGACATCACCACTCTTGAGCTACCCTATGGCTGTTTAGGTCAGAGCTGAGATTGGTGTGGTGTGGTGTAAGATAGTTCAGATTGAGTCTCTCTAACTATTGTGTGTTTTTTTTTTTGGATATTCTAGCTTTGACCTCTTTCTGTTCAACTTATTGGAATTCTCTTTCTGGATTACATATTGTTTACTCTGAATTGCCTTCTGGCAACTTCGAATGGCTTTTTTTTTGTGCTTATACTGTAAGTACATGTATTCTCAAATTCTGTAATTCAGTTCAAGATTGTGGATGCCCAGAATCTATCCACCAGACAGCAACCCAGCATTGGACTACAACCTAGGACCCAGTATACAGTATATGTTAAACATATGCAACAAAATAAGTGAAAAGTAAAATGATGGAACAATTTCTGAAAAAAAACTATGTAAAGCCCAAATATTAGCATCTGTTTCATGTAAAAATGAAACTACTTACAGCTATATTGTGGATATGTTCTGTAAAATGAATGTTAATTCTTGTCCAAATGAGAATATATATATATATATATATATATATATATATATATATATATATATATATATTGTAACAAAAATCAACTTCAGACAGTCACAAAGGTTTGAGGCAACCACCCGTATAATATGTTCCTGGCTGCGAAATGTTTAAAAAAAGGTTTGCAATGTTTACAAAACAGAGCCCAAAACAGAACTGATCAAGTGGAGGGAAGAGGGTGGTTTTAAAGGTTGGGAGAGGAAATTAGATCATCCAGGTCTGAACCAGAACTGACGTATTTGGTGGTGCTGGAACCTGATGGGATTTCCTGAGAATGGTCTGCAAGAGACTGAGAGAGACAGTCAGCACACTCTGCCACCCCTTGGTCTGGCATAGTATTACCATTACTTAAGCCCTTTAGCTGCCTCCGAATCACACATGTGTGACAAGGCCCCCCCCTCAGCCCAGACCCGCCGAGTCGGGCGTCCTGCACCGAGAGGTCGTGAGAATGAGAAAGAACATCGGCATTGGAATGTAGGGAGCCCTTACGATGAACAAGCGAATACTTATACAGTTGAAGATCAAGAAACCACCTGGTGACTCGAGGGTTCGACTCCTTGTGTAGGGCCATCCACTGTAAGGGTGCATGATCCGTCACAAGGGTAAATTCCCGACCCAAGAGGTAGTACCTCAACTGCGTAATTGCCCTTTTAATAGCAAGTGCTTCTCATTCCACCACGGCATACCTGGTTTCCCGTTCCAACAGTTTCCGGCTCAGGTACATGACGGGGTGTTCAACACCATCGACATTTTGTCTCAGCACTGCACCCAGGCCTGTGTCCAAAGCGTCAGTCTGGAGAGCAAAAGGAACAGGAAAATTAGGAGCTTTCAACACTGGTGCTGACGTAAGGGCCTGTTTTAAGTCACTTAATGTAGCCTCCGTCGTATCATCCCATACCACATTATTTGGAGCCCTCTTCCTTGTTAAAATAGCCAAGGGCACAGCTCTCTCTGAAAAAGGCTTGGACCTGCCTCTTGGTTTGTGGACAGGGCCAGTGTACTATGGTTTCAATCTTTGAACACTGTGGTTTAACAGAACTCTGACCCACCAGGTAGCCCAAATATTTAGCTTCTTTCAATCCAAAGAAACATCCAATCCAAAGCCCAGCTTTTCCCAGTATCCGAAGCACTGCAGTGACCTGCTGTACGTGTTCCTTCCATGTGCTGGAGTAGATGACAACGTCATCCAAGTAGGCAGCACTATATGAGTTATGAGGGTGGAGCACTCTATCCTCCAGACACTGAAAAGTTGCAGGTGCCCCGTGTAACCCAAATAGAAGGATGCGATACTGCCAGTGTCCATTAGGGGTACTGAACATGGTCTTGGCCTTTGCAGAGTCCGTTAAAGGAATCTGCCAATACCCCTTCGTCATGTCAAGTGTAGTCAAGAATTGTGCTTGTCCAAGCCTCTCGAGGAGGTTGTCCATTTGAGGCATTGGATAAGCATCGAATTGGGAAACTTGATTAAGCCAACAGAAGTCATTGCAAAACCTCCAGCTTCCGTCAGGCTTGGAAACCAATACAATGGGACTGTACCAGTGACTGTAACTTTCCTCTATCACCCCTAGGTCCAGCATGCGTTTGATTTCAAGTTGCACCTCAACTTCCTTTGCTTCAGGTAGTTGATAGGGATGTTCTAGAACGACAACCCCAGGTTCGGTCACAATATCATGCGTAATCAGAGAGGTCCATCCCGGTTTCTCGCTCACAACCTTGTGGACGGATAGGATAGCTGTTTCCAGCTCCTGTCTCTGTCTGGAATTTAGCTCTGGTCCAAAATTAAGGATGGTAGATTGAGTAAAGAATGAGCGGGGCTGAGAGGAGAATGGATCTGGATCCCTTTCCTTCTATGGCTTCAGCAAGTTCACATGATAAATCCGCTTCCTGTGTCAACAATTGGGCTGTTTCACCAAATAATTGATGAGTCCTTTTCTCTCCTTAATTTCATAAAGGCCCTTGCAAGTGGGCAAGTAATTTGGAATGAGAGGTTGGACCCAAGACCATGACCCGATCCCCTGGTTGGAATTCTCGGAGGGTGGTGCCATGGTCATAATAGCGGGCCTGTATTAGTTGCGCTTCCTCCATGTGACCTTTTAAGATCGGTTGAATTCTTCCAAATCTATAGCGTAATTGTGCGATGTATTCTAATATATTGGTTGAGGGAAGACCCTCTCCTTCCCATCCTTCTTTTAAAACATCCAATATTCCCCTAGGTTGTCATCCATATAATAATTCAAACGGTGAGAATCCCGTAGAGGCTTGCGGGACTTCCCGATATGCAAAGAGGACGAGAGGGAGGAGCTGATCCCAGTTTCTCCCATCCCCACTGACCACCTTGCAAAGCATTTGTTTGAGAGTCTGATTAAACCTTTCTACGAGACTTTCGGTTTGAGGATGATACACCGTGGTCCTTAAGTGCTGTATTTTAAGTAATTTGGGAGTTTCCCTGAATGTTTCTGAGGTGAAATGCGTCCCTTGATCCATAAGGACTTCTTTAGGGATGCCAACACGCACAAGACCCCCACTTATTCCCATGTGATTGCCTTAGATGTAGCTTAGCGCAACTGAACAGCTTCAGGATATCGAGTAGCATAATCCACAAGGACTAATATGTACTTATGTCCTCGGGCTGAGGGCTCCAGGGGTCCTACGATATAGACCTCAATACGTTCAAAAGTGACATCAATCAAGGGAAGGGAAATGAGAGGAGCACGGTTCCTCCTAGGAATTTGCCATAATTGACACTCGGGACAAGAGACACAAAAACGGCAAACCTCCTCATTAATTCCCGGCCAGTAAAATCGGGGCTTATTTCATTTTTTCGGTGCCCAAATGGCCTCCCAGAAGGTGAGCATGTGCTAACTCACAGACCTGCCGCCAGTAGGTTTGTGGGATTAGCAACAGTTTTCTCACCCACCTCCTCATGTTCCACTATTCGATATAACAGATTGTTTTCAATCACAAAGTGAGGACCCTGTGGAATGGGTTGATGAGCACATTGGCCATTGACAAGAATTACTGCATTTTTTGCAAATTTCTGGGAGTCATCATTCCATTGCTCCCATTTGGAAGAAGCCGGCGTTTCTTTAAACTGAAACTGTATTTCAGAGAGAGGGTCCGGTCTGACCTCAAGGGGTGGAGCATCATCTCGGCTTGTGGAGGCGCGGGTTGATGATATATCTGCCTGCAGTGGTCTGGGAATCTCCTCGCCCCTTTCTTGGGTTTCCATATCTCTCTCCGCCGGCTGATTACATGGCATGGAGACAGCTTGAGTCAGATCATCCCCGTCTATAACTAGGCCTGAGCTTCGTTCGGGAGTAGTCACAAGCATAACGCATTTATGTTCAGACCAGTCCCACCCCAGAATCACTGGAAACGGTGGTGAAGGTAGGACCGCAACAGGGATTTTTCTAAGCGATCCTCCATGACAGATGAAACACCGGGCGGTCTTGTATTTTCGGATTTCTCAATGTATACATCTAATACTGATCTTTCCCTTTATCCACTGTTGCGGTAATACATATTGGCAATCAACAATGGAGATGTTGCTGCCTGAGTCAAAGAAGGCATCGACTTTAAATCCATTAACGACTACAATACCTATATGGGATTGCGTCAGGGGGTTGGTAAGTGCATATAAACCGTCCCTCCCCCTCCACCTGCATTCCACCTCCTCTTCAGGCAGGTTGCATGTCCAATGGCTCGGGAACTTCAAAACATGCTTCGGATCACATGAAAGGGTCCGGTTAAGTGGGACATAATCCCCGCGGAATCCACTAGGGAACCGTTCTGCTCTCCCAGATTGTAAGGCTGATTTTATTTGTTCGAGGAGCTCGTTCATGCTGCGGAATTTTCCCCAGACAGGCTGGGCTAAGTTAGCAGGGAGGCTCTTTAATAGTAAAAAGCAGGCCAAAATTTGCTGCTGCACTATTTGAAAAGTGTTCAGCTCAAATGGCCTTAGCCATTGTGCCACCTGCTGCCACAGAGCCTCCGCCTGTTCTTGGAGTAATTCTTTTGGGAGTTATACTCCCTGTCATTAATTTTTAAGCTTGCTGGTCTGGGGATAGCCCATTTTTCTCCGAGGTCTTAACCTCAACAGGCAGCTCAGCTCTCTCCTCCGAGAGAACATAATAAGCCCCCTTCATTTCATCCCCAGGGACCAGCCCACTTCTTTTAGTCTCCTCCATATTCCCCCTGTGGTTATATTTTAGCCCGGGTTTATATATAGGGAGTGAAGCCTGCCAGACTAGCCCCCCACCCAGAAATTCAGCCCCAGTACTGCCCCACCTGGGTATTTTTCAGGTCCTGTCCCATTTTCTTCAGGGTATATTGCATCCTGCCGACTACACCACTGTAACAAAATTGTCTCCAGACAGTCACAAAGGTTTGGGGCAGCCACCTGTATAATATGTTCCTGGCTGCTAAAGGTTTGAAAAAAGGTTTGCAATGTTTACAAAACATTTAGTCCAAAACAGAACTGATCAAGTGAAGGTAAGATGGTGGTTTTAAAGTTTGGGAGAGGAAATAAGATCATCCAGGTTGGAACCGGTAGTGGCGTCTTCGGGGACCGGAAGTGACATCATCAGTGGCACCGGAACTGGAAGTGATGTCATCAGTGGTGGCGGAACCTGAATGGTCTGCAAGAGACTAAGAGAGACAGTCAGCACACTCTGCCACCCCCTGGTCTGGCATAGTATTACCGTTTATTTACAGTTTCCAATGCCAGTAACCACAACCAAACACACCAACACCATTCAGTCCCTTCTTGCCGCCAGTCCTTCTCCCTCGACTCCTCTTCCGGCTTTTTGCTCTCCTCCTAACTCTGGCCACTTATGGAGTGAGGCGGCTCCTTTTTATAAGGCACCTGGAAAGGTTCAAATAAGACCAAATAAGGCCCTGAAAAGGTTCATGTGCCCCCTGGTGACGGCCATGGATTCCAACAGGGTTGAGTCCCCATGCTCATAACCTGTGACCCCACTGGAAACCAAGGGGGCTGCCCTCTATCGGCCCTGGGAAAAAACTGTCCTGACAATCCTCTTTACCCTGGTCCTTCCACACTTTGGGCGTCCTGGCCGGGCAAGGGCCCCGGCCATCTGTCACTATATATATATATATGGTGTCGTCACATGCTGTAAACACAGATCTACAAAATTGTGCCTTGCAAGACATGTCACACCCAATATGTTTTCCAGACCTGGCCAGGTGACTGCCACTTTTACTTTATATAAAATGTGGCCTCCATTGTGCATGCTATGCCAGCATGTGAAGTTAGCCAATGAATAGTGCTTGCACATGTAAGACGAAACATTTTATCCAATTTACTTAGAAGTGCTAGGGTGTTGTACCATGTTAGCCATTATGATGTAGTGACAAGCATATAAGGGGCTCCATAATTTTCAGCCAAGCAATATGTTACAACCATATTTGCTCAAATCTTACACACCAGAATAAACAACTGCTGGAGCTCAGATAAGATTTGTGCTCCCAAAACAACAGACACACAAATAAGTAGAGCTTATTCTTCTGGAATATAAAAACAAAGACAACAAGAACTGCATGCCCCTTGTTGTCACCTATAATCCACATGTTGAAGCACTTCGAAAAATTATAAAATAACTTCAGCCAATACTAAACAAGCGAAATGCTGAAAAATTTATTTCCAGAACCACCCCTCCCAGCATACAGACAACCACCAAACCTGCACCAGCTAATTGTCCAAAGATCCCTGGGTGAACCAACAGATAATGTTATCTCCCTGCCTACAAAAAAGTTGTAAAACATGTCCTTAGAAATATGACACAGATCGTGTAGCTATACCACACTGCCAAATAGAACATCGCATAAAGGGATTATTTTCCTGCGGATCATCTAATGTGGTCTACCTAATTCTCTTTGTGAAATGTGCCGACACTGCACTCTATGTGGGAGAAAATGGACAAACACTTTGCCAAAGAATTCATTTACACAGGTTCCACATTAGACATGGCAATAGGGATGTTCCTGTAGCAGCTCACTTCAACAGCCATTGACACTGTAAGAGAGACTTTAAAGTCACAGTGCTTATGGGCAACTTAAGAACATCGCAAGAGAGACTAGAATGGAAAATTTAGCCCATGCTAAAATTTAACACATTACAACATGGTTTAAATAGAGACAAGATTTTATGGCCAGATATGAGGATTGTTTACATCTCTCAGACTGACCCAGACAACCTGACTACAGATCCACATTGTTTTGAAAAACTCTTTAGAAACTTCAAAAGACTTTGTTGGACAGTTATTTTATCCAAAGACCTTGGTTATACATTGTTCTCCTCTCTTGCTAAATGAATCTTAGCTTAAAGAGGTCTATTAATTTTTTACATCTAAGATGTCTCACTTAAAGGTTTTCCAATGCTGTACCTGTCCTGGGGCCTCATGTATAAACAGTGAGTATGCACAAAAATGTTGCGTAAGTCCGTTTCCATGCTCACATCGCGATGTATAAAACCTTAACTTGGTGTGAAGCCACGCACATTTTCACGCCAGCTAAATGTTTCGCGTACACAAGTTCTCTGCTTGGTTTTGCAAACTGGCACCACCCACCATCGAAGCAGTGTTTTTGTTCCATTGTGGTTTCCCTTTCTTTTTTAGATCCACATACCTCACGCGGCTTTATCAAATACACTGAAATTAACCGTATATTGTTTATTAGTTTAAGGCGTCTGATTGTAATTAACCTGCAAAAATGTAATGGTCCATAGAATGGCAGGACTATTCCAAATACCATAGCTGCTTTAGCGTTGTTTCTCTCAATGCACCACTCAGAGTATTTATCCCACTGTATCTGAGTGTGGAATCACACCTGTACAGCAGCTGATTGGAAAGAGAATTATCAGTATACAGCATCAAGCACATGCTGCCTCAGCCATGTGTGCAGTGTATTGAACTGCTCTCAAATGGCAAACACTTCAGAGCCTTTCCTGTACGGACCTCGCAGTTCAGAAACACTTTCATCCCAAGAACTATAAATGCATTCAATCAGTCCATCAAGTGCTCCTTGTAGAACTGTTTGTACTTATTAGTGCAATCACCTCAACTGTAAACTTGCGATACATTTATAATATTGCACAACCTGAGTCACTTTATAAAGCGCATATTTACATATGATGATGATATCATTTTTAAGATGAAATGCAGCAAAATATGTTTATTACATTATACAGATAAAATGTTAACATCATTTAAATAATCTATATTGTTAATAATTAAACATGTGAGGACACAGTGGCACAGCGCTAGCGACAATCTGGTGCCCCATTCAGAGATTGTTCCTTCATGCTGTATGGCTGGGACTGGCATGACCCTGGATAGATAGATGGATGGTATAATTAAGCATGTACTACGAAGATATTTCAGTGTTTCTTAAAAGTTTTGAAGAGTCAGTGTTCTAAGCTTACAGATAGCTTAACATCTATTACAGCGTTGATTGTGTAGCAAATGGTTACTTGGAGAAAGAAAAGGAAAGACAGGAATTGGGGGTTAGTACATTTGAAAGAGACAGTACTGCTGCAATAAATTATTTCATCGAAGGTCGCACACAGTGCAGCAAGCATCTTGCGGGAGGCAGGGACAATCTCTGGACACTGCACCAGCTCGTCACTATCACTGTGCCACCGTGTTCCCATGTTTAATAACATGCTTTAACTCCTATCATCATGAAAATGATATTAAGTATACATCTCAGTGTTTTCATTATTTATAGAGCTGTAATTTCACGAATGTAATGAATTCCGTGTCCTGTTGGAGGAAGAGAAAGCCTGTTTAAGAAGAACGTAGTGATTCACACACATAAAGCACATAGAACATATACAAAACAAAGCATTTAACGTGCTACTTTAGTTACGATGGGATTTAAGAAACTAGTAAATTAAACAATTTTAAGATGAAGTTTATGATGTTCTACTTTAATGACAAAATAAACTATGTGATTAAAGTGGAAAATTCGAGATTAAAGTTGACATTTCAAGCTTTTTTCCTCAATGTGTGCCTATTTTTTTATTCTTTTCTCTGTACCCTAATAAGCTTTCATGTGACACTCAGAATGTGGGCTATGACTCACCTTTTCACAGCGACTTTGATTTCTGACAACTTCTTTTTTATTTCGGGCACTTTCCGACACTCTATGTCACTCGATCAATTTCTTTTTGTTCTTTATACTACTGTTAAAACCAACAAATAGTATGTTTTCCCTTGCCTCCACTTGGTAATCGCTGAAATTCTTCTAATTTCCCCCGTGCTTTTGCCATTGCCTTTTCACAGAATGCTGAGCTTAAGGGCTATTTATATTGATTTACATATTCAAAGTGGCGTAATTCTGGGAGGAGTTTGGGAGTGGAGGCAGGTGCGTGCATGTGCGTTTCTTTTCATGCTGACCGGGATTTATGGAGTGGAAGAACGTGGAAGTTGGCGAAGGCACAGATTTATGCATTTGGATTTTTTTGTGCATACGCACATTTCCACTTTTGTCCATATGCCATGTTTTAGTGTAAATTCTACGCACAGCGTTATGCAGGAGGCCCATTGTTTTTTTCAGAAACATGGCCACTTTGTTTCCAGCAGCAAGTGAAATAGTATATATTTATGTTAAAAATATTTGTGCCTTCGCTACCTTCTTTTTAAAATTGTTTCAGTTCAAGGTAATCAGCTGAAACACTCACGCAGCGAGGTGGGGGCATACTGGGAACCCTGACTCTCTGTCAGTAATGGGGATCCATTAGCACACATCCTAATCTTTCCCTCTGTTGCATTCCTAGAATGGAGGAAGAGATATGTGAGGAGCCCTGACGTCAGTTTCAGAACATCAGTGAAGCCCTGCCCCTTACGACCCCATAGACATACAGTATAACTAAGAATCCCACCAGAAGAAGGCAGTCAGTCTGTGCCCAGTGACTACAAGAGTCCAACTAGTCCTCAATAGCCTCATTTCTAAGAGCTGTAGCAATAGCAGGCATTCCTTTTCTTCACTTTACTCTTATTTTTGAGTTGTATAGTTGTTGCATTTTCTACAGCTATACAAAGTGTGGCAGACCCCAACCCTTTACTTTCATTTGTGCATTTCTTCTCTTTGCAGAGTCACACAGCTCATACCTTAAAATTTTATATTTCTTTCTAGTCTATGTCTGTATCCTTGCCACCACATCATATGAACAAATAAAAAGAGGCAGAAAAGGTTAAACTCACTGCCGCGTGTTTTCTTTTTAGGAAAATCAGCTGTAACTGTGTGTAGAGCACACTAGAAAAACTCCTCAACATGGCTTTCACAGTTGAAAGGTGACTATAGTTATTAACACATATCCCTCCTAGAAAATATTATCCATTCAATTTATAAAAATAATATAACAAAATCAATAATAATAATGTTCAGCATCTAGTTTTCTGGCATGGATATAGTCTCTTGGAAAGTTCTTTGGTTCTGCCTCTGATTTATACATCCATTCCTCCTGTATTCCTTTCATAACCTTTTCAATGGAAAGTTTGATGGTCCTTTTGGAAAATTATAGCTTTTCTTGGGGAGGAGTTGTCATGCTTACACTATCAATTGTACTAAGCTGCCTGGCAATGACTGCCTGTTGATGTTTCATATCTTTCTTTCTTAGCATGTTTTTTAACAGGCACTTAAATTAACTTACCTTGGCATCTATTTTTTTACATTTTATGAAGCAAAGCTTTATTAATCCTGAAAACATGACAGCATAAATGAACAAGTCAGCTAAACTGCTTGCAGATTGTAAAGCACAGACAGAGTTGTGCTTTGTTATAGTGAAATCTAAAGTAATCATCTACATGTTCCTGTTAAAGCTTGTGTAGGTAGGTTTGAAGATTCTAGCAATCAGATTGACCCTTCAGTGTATAATGTAATATACTATTTGGAGGGTGTGAAAGAGAACTGTTGCAATTATTCTGTGTTGCCGGTTCATTTCAAAATATCCACAAAAAATGTGCTTTGTGTTAATATAAATAGCACTAACTGAAAGTATTCATTTTCTATCAAATAAATTGTTTTCTGGGATAAGTCACAAATTATATTTTTAGTGGATGAGAACCACAGACTTCATTCTAGTGATCCGCTCTTGTTGTTACTAAACCAAATTTTGTCTCAAAATGCCATCAGCCTTTCTCAAGAAAATGACATACTTCAGGACCCCGCACCACACTATTTCACATAAACCTCCTTTAGCCTTTTTATACTTCACCAAGTGATTAAACAATCAAGAGAGAGAATCATTCTACTAACATTATCAAAATGTGCCGGCTTTGTGTGCTTTTTATCAGGGACTGAGTTAAAGCACATAATAGGGTAGGATTTAGGTGCTGCAGATGTGCTTACAGTTCATGACTTCTTTATTGGTGCCTGATCTGAAAGAAATGAACAGGATGAAACCCCTTCATCAATCCTCAGTCCCTACCTCTGATCCTTCCCTTTCCAATTCACTTACAGAAATTCCCGGTTCATTTTTGAATCATCTACGTACATCTGTAGTGAGCAGGAGTTGTACTAGTTTCATTAACCTATTCACCCACCCTTAAACAGGGATGCCCTATGGTTTCCCTTCTCTTTATGTGTTTTGCTTTTTATATTTTACTAGCTGTGTAAGCCCGTACTGTTAGAAGCCTGGGCTCCTAGAAACCATGGATTCTGGCACTTCAATCAATCAATCACATCAATTGCGCATTAGCAGCTAAGCAAGGTTCTCTTTCCTCAACGGTTTTGTTTTGCCGACGTGCTTGCTCCCATTTTCTATCAGCAGCTAAGCAAGTTTTTCTCTTCTCGGAGGTTTCGTTTTGCCGATGTGCTCGCCTCGCTTGTGTATTAGCGCTAAGCGAGTTTCTGTTTTTTGGGTGGTTTCACTTTGGCGACAGAGTTGATTTCTTTGAGCTTCATGCTGTACCCTCGCACTTCCGGGCCGGACATAGAGGCACACACACACACACTACCATGTGTAGACATTTATATATAAGACAATATATATATTGTGGGGCAGCATTGTGGCACATTGATAGTGCTGCTGCTTTGCAGCAAGGAGACCAGGGTTTGTGTCCTGGGTCCTCCTTCCATGGAGCTTCCTGTGTCTCCAGGTGGTCCAGTTTCCTCCCACTATCTAGAGACATGCATGTTAGGTGAAATGGTGACCCAAATTGGCACTAGTGTTTGTCTGGTGTGTGGGTGGCAGTGTGTATGTGTTCACCCTGCAATGGACTGACACTCTGTTCAGGCTTTGTTCCTACCATGAGGCCTATGCTAGCTGGGATATGACCCAGCACCCCCTGCAACCCTGGTTTGGGTTTGAAAATGACATGACAATATATATTGTACAACATGTAAAAATAAAAACATGCATCATTTCTCTAATATATAAACCATCCCACTGTCCAAATGTGTTTTAACACACTGTTAGAACGTATCCATGTTTTTGCTGATGTGAGACAGAAAACATAGAGCTCTGCCCAAACAATATAGTTTTAGCCCACAGTTTTTAATCATTATAGTCCAGTTTGGTTTGAAGAGTACCAGAAGACCTGTGAATCTCTGTCACATACCTTTTCATTTAAATGGTTCTCCATTTGTCACATCATACTAGATGCTGGAAGGAGGAATCATATACATTCTCTTGTAATTTATGATGACATGTAGAACAGACAAATAAATTCTACTAGCATCTCCAGAGGTTGTAGCCAAGTAAATTGCAGATTTAACAAGAAGGCTTTCTTTTGAAATACAAACCAATATAGTTTAAAAGTCACTTTAGCTTATAGAAAGAAAATCAAGTAATCCACTATGTTGTTGATGCTTCTTCATTATTTATTAAAGGGGTCACATTTCCTGCATCTCATACAATTATAATAAAACTGAATAAAAAAAATTAACAAGAAAAAACAGAAAATATGTGACAAATTTGATTTGTTACACGCTCTTTACATTGGCTATTGAGGAAACCACTGGAGATGCATACTAAAAATGTATCACAGCAGCACCCCAAGAACATCACACTCTTAAAACTAAAGATGCTAGTGTTGTTCTTCAGCAGAATGCCATAGGGGAACCATTTTTGGTTCCCAAAAGACCCATTAATATAAAGGTTCCAGAAAGAATTTTAATTTATATATATCTGTAACAGGCTACTGTGATTGACGGCCAGCGTTTCAGTCTGGCCGGGATGTCCCTCAACTGAAAGAAAGAGCCTTTTCAAGGCACTAGATCGCCTGGGATATTAGAGGGCAGCTCCCCTGGATGGAAATGGTTCCCCGGATTCCCGCAGGGCAGCATGGCACATGGAGTCCGTTTCTTCAGCCCTATTAGGTGCCGTGGGTGTCATCAGGGGGAGGTCACCAAGATCCCAGGGACTATTACGGTGACGCTAACCCGGAAGTACTAGGGAGTCACGAGGACGGAAACCTGCAGTACTTCTGGGATATTTGAAGAAGGCATTTGACCCAGAGAAGGAATACTTCCAGGTCATGGACTTTAAAAGGACTATGGGAAACCCAGCAGTTTGGAGCCGGAGTTGGGAGGTTGGGTGACTAAGCTGCTGGGAATGGAGGATTGATTTATTGTGTTGATTATTATTGTTATTGTATTATTATTGGAGAATTGTGGAGTGTGTGGTGCTTTGTGCACTGTATAAAAAGAAAATATTAAAGAATTCTTCTGGGTGCTTTTAAACATGTGTCCTGGACGTCTGTCTGGTGGGTTTAATGGGGCAACAGTGCCTCTAGTGTCCACACTACATACAGTAAACAGCCACAAACATATGGTAACAGATTTGTGACATACCAATGTTGTCTTGATTTAAAGGATGCCTGCTGCACACAGTCACACAGGCTAAGTTCAGGTGTCCTGCATCCCACCATACCATACATTCATAATTAAGCTTCTTTCTACATATTAGGAAGTTTTTCAAAGCACAAAGAACCAACTTCATAGGCAAAGATCCCTTCCCAAAATTGAAATGGTGCTTTATCAAGCAATGGAGCAATGAAAAACCACCCAACATAGTAAAGAACCATACTGAACAGTGCCATTAGGAGGAGGTTGGGAGCATACGTTGATACAGCATGCTGCTGCACCCACCACATGGCAAACCACCCAGACTGAGATCCAAGTACAGCCGTGCAACGCGTGACACCTCAGCACCACACTGGAATAGTGTGAGTTTTTTTTTTACAGTGGCTGTAGTGCCAATCCTGCCACCTACCCCTAGGTTTTTCCTGGAAATTGGAGGACCTGCTTGCAGGGCTGGATGCAGATTAATGCAGGACAGAGCAATGGCAAGTTAAGAGCCTTGCCCAGGGGCCCAGCAGAGTAGAGTCTCTTCTGGCATTTACAGGATTTGAACTGGAAACGTTTCAAATGAATTGAAATCATACCCACAGCAAAAAGTTTGCAGCACTATTCAGTATGCCACCCACCATTTACAGACTACAAATGCTGTCTGCTTTGGGTTTTCTCCATAGTTAACCCTGTTTATTGCAGCCATAAATGCATGGGTTGCTTTAATCGAAACACTGAAATGGTAACAGCTTGCTTAACCCGTTCTCAATTATCTTAAGATTTATGCTTTAGCAAATGGACTATAGAAAAGAGATCAACACAAGATGCGCACATGTGGCAGAGAATAAAATGACACAGAAAAATGCATGTTTCTACACAGTTAGAAGAACAAGAGAAACAGTTTGCAACATTTTAACATTTGTAGTTGTGTCTCCTGCTCTTTGCATTTATGCCAAAAAATCCATTAATGCTCTTTCTTTGTCAATTTGCATGAGAGAAAGAAAACCACACAACTATATTTTGCTTATTTTGGACAACCCTGCTGAAATGACAGGGTTTATTGTGCCTTATCTCAACTTCATGGTCTCTATGATTTTTTACACTTTTTTTGTTATCTTTAGGGATATGGCCACTGCCCTTTCAATTGGATTAGATCTGACCTGTCATGACCCTTGGTTTTAGTCCTTTAGCCTCATGTGGCTGTTTTGTTTTCATGGAAATTAACTCTTTAAAAGCAGAATATTTATATGGAGGTGTATCCATCCATTGTTCTAACCTGCTTAGTACAGAGTTTTGGGGAACCTGTATACTTTGGAATCAATGCTGGATGGTCCATCCCAAGCCACATCTATATTGACATTAACACAGATCCAATTTAGTGAAACCAATAACTCTAAAATGCACAGCTTTGGGATTTAAAAGAAAACTGGAGTACCAGGGACACAGGGAGTGTGTGCAAAATCCACACAATAATGGTGGCCAAACCGAGGACTGGGCTCAAGAAGTGGAGCTGTATTTATTAGAAGAGCAAACGAAAGGAAATCTTTCAAATTTTACACAAGCCCTGCAAGCTTAGGAAAAAAATACCAATTATTAGTGCTACATTTTGGCTCTCAAACTTACAAAGATACTGAATGTAAAATGTACCGTACAACAAGGCAATTTGATTTCAAATTCATTTAACTGCTCTTTTTCACTTTCATTTTATATTATTTCATATGTCATCCTATATATGCTGTTGGTGACAGTGGTCTTGAACTGCAGTATCCAATGACCCACAGCAATGTCAAGGATTACAAAAATACTCAAAGATAATAACTTACTGAAAAATGTGTCCTGAGTGTTACCACACCTACAAATCAAAGACGAACAGTGGCTCCATTGTGAAAAAATTATTTGCAGGTTCATAGGTTCAGTATTATAACACATACAGAATGCAGTGTAACTCTTACTTTTACATGTCCAGATCAACATATCACCTCTCTCCACACTGATTAGTGAGTTTATTATTTGGACATTGACCTGCTTTTTTGCTTCAGTTCACCTACGATACATAACTATTTGTGTGCAAACGTCTGAATGAAAGTTATGCATAACAGTACCTCACCTACAGTGGTGTGAAAAACTATTTGCCCCCTTCCTGATTTCTTATTCTTTGGCATGTTTGTCACACAAAATGTTTCTGATCATCAAACACATTTAACCATTAGTCAAATATAACACAAGTAAACACAAAATGCAGTTTTTAAATGATGGTTTTTATTATTTAGGGAGAAAAAAAAATCCAAACCTACATGGCCCTGTGTGAAAAAGTAATTGCCCCCTTGTTCAAAAATCACCTAACTGTGGTGTATCACACCTGAGTTTAATTTCCGTAGCCACCCCCAGGCCTGATTACTGCCACACCTGTTTCAATCAAGAAATCACTTCAATAGGAGCTGCCTGACACAGAGAAGTAGACCAAAAGCACCTCAAAAGCTAGACATCATGCCAAGATCCAAAGAAATTCAGGAACAAATGAGAACAGAAGTAATTGAGATCTATCAGTCTGGTAAAGGTTATAAAGCCATTTCTAAAGCTTTGGGACTCCAGCGAACCACAGTGAGAGCCATTATCCACAAATGGCAAAAACATGGAACAGTGGTGAACCTTCCCAGGAGTGGCCGGCCGACCAAAATTACCCCAAGAGCGCAGAGACGACTCATCGGAGAGGTCACAAAAGACCCCAGGACAACGTCTAAAGAACTGCAGGCCTCACTTGCCTCAATTAAGGTCAGTGTTCACGACTCCACCATAAGAAAGAGACCGGGCAAAACGGCCTGCATGGCAGATTTCAAGACGCAAACCACTGTTAAGCAAAAGACCATTAGGGCTCGTCTCAATTTTGCTAAGAAACATCTCAATGATTGCCAAGACTTTTGGGAAAATACCTTGTGGACTGATGAGACAAAAGTTGAACTTTTGGAAGGCAAATGTCCCGTTACATCTGGCGTAAAAGGAACACAGCATTTCAGAAAAAGATCATACCAACAGTAAAATATGGTGGTGGTAGTGTGATGGTCTGGGGTTGTTTTGCTGCTTCAGGACCTGGAAGGCTTGCTGTGATAGATGGAACCATGAATTCTACTGTCTACCAAAAAATCCTGAAGGAGAATGTCCGGCCATCTGTTCGTCAACTCAAGCTGAAGCGATCTTGGGTGCTGCAACAGGACAATGACCCAAAACACACCAGCAAATCCACCTCTGAATGGCTGAAGAAAAACAAAATGAAGACTTTGGAGTGGCCTAGTCAAAGTCCTGACCTGAATCCAATTGAGATGCTATGGCATGACCTTAAAAAGGCGCTTCATGCTAGAAAACCCTCAAATAAAGCTGAATTACAACAATTCTGCAAAGATGAGTGGGCCAAAATTCCTCCAGAGCGCTGTAAAAGACTCATTGCAAGTTATCGCAAACACTTGATTGCAGTTATTGCTGCTAAGGGTGGCCCAACCAGTTATTAGGTTCAGGGGGCAATTACTTTTTCACACAGGGCCATGTAGGTTTGGATTTTTTCTCCCTAAATAATAAAAACCATCATTTAAAAACTGCATTTTGTGTTTACTTGTGTTATATTTGACTAACGGTTAAATGTGTTTGATGATCAGAAACATTTTGTGTGACAAACATGCAAAAGAATAAGAAATCAGGAAGGGGGCAAATAGTTTTTCACACCACTGTATATGGCTTTACCCAAACACGGACAGCTGCCTTAAGCAAAAAGTGACTTCAGTATAGCTGCTTTATAGCACCCCATATGCATGACTTTACTCACACGCAGGCAGAGGCCTTCAGCAAAAAGACTTACTAGCTTGGCAAGAACAGTTCAAATGGAGGTCTTCAGAACAGAATGCCTGTCTTCACCTCTTGAAATTGTTCATGGTTATCATTTATATGACCATGAACATATTGATGTTTTATTTATATATTTATTAGTATGTTTGTTTTCTAATGGATGGCTAATATTTATTTTCCAATATAGTTTGACGGCATAATCTCCTTCAACCTGTTCATAGCAGCTAGATCTGTGTTAGATGCAACCCAAGAAGGAAAGTAGCAGTAGCAGTAACTAATGGTAGATTGATTTCAAGAAAATAAAACAGCCCTGAGGTTTTCCTTCTGCATACTGAATGTGTTATTTTTTTCTCTCCTTCTTTATTGTATAGAGTTAACTGAACAAACGTTTGCCCAAATACCAAATTTAAAAAAATCAGAATTTAATTTTCAGATTCTCTGACAAGACTCATCAGCTGAAAGACTAATGCAGTAATTAATAAATGACATAATAATTCAGGCACCCAACTAGTCAACATGCCAGACATTCATCCAGTCAATGGCAGCTTCCGAAGATGTTTTATTCATTCTTTTTTTTTATTGTAAATTAACTGGAAAGTTGGAAGGCAAAATCTTAAAAAACAAATAAAACTTAACAAGACAAAGGCATTTTATACATATGTGGTCTGAAGCCTCGGATTTTTACGATCTTTGCTACCAGGAGTGTAACGCTCTCAATGTATGATAGCAAGCAATTCTACTATTAATCCAGAAGTGACTCCTAAATTGACATATAAATGGTGGTTTCTTATCAGCAGTATACGAGCTGAGAGTAGGAGGTACTATACAGTAGATGCCATACTTTTATGAGAGAGTGATGCCAGCTGGAATAAAGATGTTTAAATAGGAGGCAGTGTGTTGATAAGCAAAACAAGATAGCTTCCTTACTTTTAGATGAATTTATGAAAATCCAGTTTTGTGAGACCAAAACAGGGCTGACACATATTCATTCTTTTTACATTTTCCCCTTCTAAAACTGCTTTGTTTAAATTAACTGATTACTTTTCATCATTTGTATATTTTTTTAAATTAGGTTGAATTTTCCAGATTCTGGGCAGTGCTCATACAATTTTTCTTCTATTGTATATGGCAAAACATTCACTTACAGTATGCTCAAATGCTCTATATTCTGTAATCCCGAAAATAGAGAAAAGAGAGGACTTCAATTACAGGATCTCTAGTCTAAGAATGTAACTGTTAATGAATGCAGAAGTGGATCGACTGCATAATTTTTACTGCTTGGATGAGCTTGCAGAGCAAGACAGACTGATATAAGCAGGAGATGAAATAAAATGGACATTTTTAAGATAATACTTAATAAGGATAAAAGCAGTACATTATAAGATAACAGTAAAAAAAATAAAAAAGTACAAAAACAAAAAAATTAATACATACAATATAGTCCAGGGAGACAACCATAAACCAACCTGTCCATGTAAACCATGGGAATACTGGTGCATCCCACCACAATAAAGAGGCAAACAAAAGATGAAATATAATGGAGATCAAGGTGGAAGATTGCTGCCCATTGCTCAGCTAATATATTTTTCTAAGAATACTGTGCAGGATCAAGATTAATAATTGCTAATGATACAGAGTAAAAACTACCAATGATAATATTGATCCAGTGGCTATAAAGATGGGCTTTAAATTCCACTGCATGACCCTATCAAGTCATTTTATTTCCCTAAACCTGCTTTCTTCTGATCAGATTCACAGTGAGTCCACAGCTAAACCAATTAACAAATGGTGCAGGGAAGGAATAGTCCCTGGATGAGATGTCAGTTCAATAAATGATGCTATTAAATCACAAGTGACCTGTTTAAAGGTGCCAATTAACCTTGCTATATATCTTTAGAATGGGATGGACAAGTTTCTCAGAGAAAACATATGCAAACATGGAAAGACCATGCAGTCTCCAAGTATTTGGATTAAACAGTTTGGAAAAGAACGTAAAATAAACATTTGGTCATTTTCACCCCCTTGACCTCAGTCTGGGTCTCGGAGAGTCTGGTAGCTATGTACAAAACGCTTTTGGTGAAGCAGCAAATTGTTGGCTCTGTCAGGTTGTGTTTATTTTATATTTATAGGCTCATTAAACCGTCAATCTGCAAGGCTGTAAAAGAGGGTTTTTAGCTCTACTCATGACTACAGTAGCAGGTGCAGGTCTTCATTACAACTGATCTCTTAATCAGAGGCTCAAGCTTGTTTGTGACTGGATTTCATTATTAGTGTATTTTTTGTTTTCCTGCTATTACACTGCATTCCTGAATTTTCAAGTATGAAGAGGTTTGAAATTACATTGCCTCCTGGTAAGTTTTGTCATTTATTGTAAAAATGTTTCTTTTTTGGAGAGCAATCTACAGTTGTTTCAGTGAAACGCAAAATGTCATATTATTGTGCAGGAGCCGTGGCAATGAACAGATGAAAGGGGGAGTGGAAACATTAAATTGTCAGGGCTTCAGCTCCTAAAAAAGCCAGACTCTGATATCTTGAAATGCAAAAGTTACACTATCTGCTTACTGTATTAAACTACCAAAACATAAAAAGTGGCAGTATTATTAAAAATTGGACCAGAAAACAGTCAAAAATATTAGCCAAAGTTTAATGCCAGAAAACCTATAGACTGAGATATCAAAGCTAAAACACTAAACTAAATCGTAGTCAGAATTTAAAAGCAAGACAATTAAGAGATACAATGTTAAGTCACCAAAAAGCGCATGCTGGGAAGTTTATTTGTATCCTTAATCCTGAACAACTAGGATATCTAAAATCTGAATTTTGTATTATTGCAATGGTGATGACACTTATAACAGTCATCTTCACATAGTAACACAGTAGCAACTGAAAATAAATGGACCACAAAATGGCAGCACCCATTAAAAAAGTTAGTACCTATTATATGATTTGGAACCACATGCCTGTTTATTTTAATATGTAAATGGATTCATGTATTTATATGTAGCAGTTGTGGGAACGCTAAGATTCGCACCATCCAAAGACAATTTATTTTATTTTGGGGACCCCAGGAACACACCCAGCCTTGACCTGGCATACACACACGCACACACAGAGACACTGTTAGTGCCACAATGACTAGATAATTAACAATTAAATAGATTAATCAATTAATGAAAAAAGAACACACAATATAACCAGAGCAATTACAACGCTGACAGAGAACAGTCCAGTATAGCAGAGGAAGTTGAAGATGGATGTTTGATTAAAACACCCTGTAAGCAGCTTTCTAAAAGCAATGTAAAGTTTTATCCTACTAGGTTCCTGATGTGGTGTGGACTTTGAAGTGATTGGGAGCATTACCTCAGATGAAGATGTTTCCAATCAGTACAAACTCATACAGACAGGCAGGCACGGGACAGCACATACATCCAGACAGAAGCTGTAATCCAAGGTGGTCAAGTCATTATCCAATTGTGTGTAAGAGGCATATTAGCAAACAGAAGGATGATCGAGATTTCCCCACCGTCTTTTACATTCCTTTTTTACGGGCCTGCCTGCTCAATCTTCTTCCCAGTAGCCCCTGCTCCCGTCCAATAGTGTGATACCACTGGGGCCAAAAAGAGATGTAGGACATTTTAACTAGTGCTGCTACATATTTCTAATAGGATTGACTACTGCAATGTGTTATTCACTGGTTGTTCCAATCATTTTTACGCAATTGTCAGTTAATTCAAAATGCTGCAGCACAAATTATTACGCAAAACAGAAAATACAAACACATTACTCCAGTTCTCAAGTCCTTTCACTGGCTCCCAGTTAAGCTTTTGGCTGATTTCAAAATACTCATTTTACATTAAAACTTAAATGGTCAAGGCCCTGTTTATCTGCGTGAACATAGCATTACTTACAAACCAAAGTGTACATTGAAATCTCAAGATGCCAACCTACTTAAGATTCCAAAGATTAATAAAATAACAGTGGGAGTTTGAGGTGTTAGTTACTGGGCCCCAAAGCTGTGGAACAATCTGCCTGCTTATATAAGAGATGCCCCTTCAGTCTCATCTTTTAAATCCAGACCGAAGACTTACTACTTTAATTTAGCATACCCTGGCTGAAGCTGCTAATTAGCTGTGCACACTGCTTCTGTGTTTGTTAGTAATTTATACAAAAATATAAGTAATACAATATTTATAAACCGTTGCTAATCCACCTCTGTTCTGTTTCTCCTCTCGGTTTCTTCATGTGGCACTTGGTACCACTGTTCTACTGCCAAGCTGTTCTGTTGCCCATGGAAAAGTCTCAGATACTGGGAGCATTGGAATCTTTGGAAGGAAAGGTCCTTTTGGCAGATTGTATGTCCCAAAAAAAACTCTGTACTACAGAATGACTACAAGGGGATGTGCAGCTAGTTGGCTGAGGTCTCCAGGGTCATCGTGCATAACAGTGTGCATAGAATTTACACTATAACATGGCGTACAGACAAAAGCGGAAATGTTCGTATGCACAAAAAAATCCAGATTCGTAAATCTGTGCAAACACCAACTTCCACGTTCTTCCGCTACATAAATCCCGGTCAGTGTGAAAAGTAACACACGTGCATGCGCCTGCTGTCCCGTCCCAACTCCTCCCAGAATTATGCCTCTTTGAATATGCAAATCAATATAAACATCCCTTAAGCTCAGCCTTCAGTGAAAAGGCAATAGCAAAAGCACAGGGGAAATTGAAGAATTTCAGCTAATACCAAGTGGAGGCAAGGAAAAACATACTATTTGTTGGTTTAAACAGTGGTATAAACAACAAAAGGAAGTTGATTGAGTGACACAGAGTGTCTTAGAAACTCGAAAGCTCAAGTTCACAAAGACGCACAGTGCCTGAAATAAAAAGGAAGTTTCCACATATCCGCTGTGAAAAGGCAAGTCGTAGCCCACCATCTGAATGTCATATGAAAGATTATTAGGGTACAATAAAAAAATAGACACACAGTGGGAAAAAAGCACAAAATGTCAACTTTAATCTTGAAATTTCCACTTTAATCATGTAGTAGAACATCATAAACCTCATCTTTAAATCATTTAATTTACTAGTTTCTCAAATCCCATCATAACTAAAGTATCACGTTAAATGCTTTGTTTTGTATTTGATCTTCTATGTGCTCTATGTATGTGAATCACTACGTGCTTCCAGGCTTTATCTTCCTCTGTCAGGACACAGAATCCATTACATTCGTAATATTACAGCTATGAATAATTAAAATAGTAAAATGTGTATGTGATATCATTTTCATGATGATGCAAGTTAAAGCATGTTATTAAACATGGGAACACGGTGGTGCAGTGGTTGTTCTTGTCTCACACAAGATGCTTCCTGCACCGTGCGCAACCTTCAATGTAATAATTTATTGCAGTAGTACAGTCTCTTTCAAATGTACTAACCCCCAATTCCTGCCTTTACTTTTCTTACTCCAAATACCCAATCGCCACACAATCATCTCTGTAATAGACGTTAAGCCATCTGTAATCTTAGAACACTGATTCTTCAAAACGTTTAAGGAACATTGAAATATCTTCATAGTATGTGTTTAATTATTCTATCCATCTGTCCGTCCAGTGTTGTGCCAGCCCCAGCATGAATACAGCGCGAGGCAGGAACAATCCATAAACAGAGAGCCAGCTCTTTGCTAGCTCTGCACCACTGTGTCCTCAAATGTTTAATTATTAACAATATAGATTATTTAAATGAAGTTAAAGTTTTATCTGTATAATATAATAGCATATTTTGCTGCATTTCCTCTTAAAAATGATATCGTCATCATATGTCAATACGTGCTTTATAAAGTGGCTCAGGTTGTGCAATATTATAACTGTAGTGCTAGTTTACAGTGACGTGATTGTACTAATAAGTACAAATAGTTCTACAAGGTGCACTTGATGGACTTATTGAGTGTGTTTATAGTTCTTGAGATGAAACTGTTTTTGAACCGTGAGGAAAGGCTCTGAAGAGTTTGTTGTATGAGAGCAGTTCAATAGACAGCATGGCTGAGGCAGTGTGTGCTTGATGCTGTATACCGATAAATCTCTTTCCAATCAGCTGCTGTAGATCTGTGATTCCCCACTCGGATACAGTGATATAAATACTCCGAGTGGTGCAGTGAGAGTAACATGGAAAAAGATGATCTGCTGCTGCGACCCCTAACGGAAGCAGCTGAAAGAAGAAAAAGAAGTGCAGTGCAGTGAGAGTAACAACGCTAAAGCAGCTATGGTATTTGGAATAGTTTGGCTATTCCCTGGACCATTATATTGTTACAGGTTAATTACAATCAGATGCTTTAAACTAATAAACACTATGCAGTTAGTTTCAGTGTATATGATAAAGCCACGCCAGGGATGTGGATCTAAAAAAGAAAGGAAACCACACTGGAACAGTAGCACTGCTTTGACGCCGGGTGCTGCCAGTTTGCAAAACCGAGCGCAGAACTTGCATACGCCAGGGTTGGAGCTACCGTGAAAATGTGCGTGGCTTTACAGCAAGTTTAGGGTTTATACATCGCAATTTGATCGTGGAACCATTCTTACGCAACATTTTTGTGCATATGCACCATTTATATAGGCCCCAGGACTGTGACTGTGTCTTTGACTTTCTTTTTTTTATCTCCTCTGTTGTCAACTGGCCGTACTTCAACAATAACATACTGGACAGATATTGTTGCTTTACATTTATGTTAATCAGCTTCTACTTTGCTTTCCATGTGTTGTAACGAATCTGTAACTTTATATGTATTATTTGTTAATTTAGCTATTCAGATAATCTATACTTGCATTTTACCTGAGAATTTGTTTATAGCCCTCTGTTCCTGCTCTCAGAGAAGAGCTCTATACAGAAATAAGTCTTATGGTATTGTATTTTGTTCACCTAGGTTCACTTATAATGGCTGAAACATTGATCTAAGCAATACATTTTGCACTTCTTAATGAAATTCTTTCTTTTTTCTTTCAACCCATTTTAGTTTTGAAACCCAGATACAACTGATAATAAATGGGCTGCTAGATACTTTCCACCTCATGTGCTCAGCTGGATAAGCTGAAATATGAGAATTGTTAATAAGTGGTCACAATTTCAAAAACCTTTAATTATGGAATAAGTAGTCCAGGACATTAGGAAGATTTAACAAATGGGATCAGTTTCATCTTTTCAATGCAATACTGTGATGAATGTTAATCTTGGCTCTGAAAAGAACCATTTGTTTCCGTTTTGGAAGTTTTGAAACACGCTTTGGCATTTTTTCATCTTTTATTGTTATGATGGTAAGGTCATCCCAGTACCATCTTTGATGATGCCTTTCAATAGGGGTGACTATCCACATGGTCAGATGTCATTGTAACACATAATTACATCATTCTATTTAAAACAGCAGCACATATTACTGAGTTTTCTGAATACTGTAATTTTATGAAGAACTTAACATTAGCATTAGCTACGGGTAAAGAAAGTTAGTTTCGAAGACCATCTGGTTGCTTTTGTCTTAGATGGATGGTTTTGGATTGCTGCTTATGGTGTCCGGAATCCATTCCTTTTTAAAGATTTGACAGGTGTTTTTGTTTCTTTTCTCGGTTATCTTATTTTGCCGCTAAAAACATTTAAAAATGTAACTTTGAACACCCTTTCTTGTCTGGTGTGTTTAACAGTTACTAGGTGACTGATCCAAACATGAATTCAAAACAACAGTAAAGGTCAAAGCCAATATAATTTTCCATGACTTTTTTGGTTTTTTCCTTTGCCTTTACAAGTGTCACAGTAAGTATCTTGCAAGAACTTTCCTTCATTAGTCCAAGTTCAAATGCTTCCTTCTTTAAAGTGTATTTTTGCTAAAGTTCTGCACCTCACAGGTATGCACCTTCTTGTATAGAAATGTTAATGGACAAAAATTGCTATTTCTATTGAAAACCACAAAAAAATTCAAACAACAGGAAGTAAACATTAATCTATACTAATAAAAGGCAAAGCCCTCACTGACTGACTGACTGACTGACTGACTCACTCACACACTCATTCACATTCACACACTAATTCTCCAACTTCCCATGTAGGTAGAAAGCTGAAATTTGGCAGGCTTATTCCTTACAGCTTACTTACAAAAGTTAAGCAGATTTCGTTTCGAAATTCTACACGTAATGGTCATAACGGTCGACAACGTCTGCCATGTTGAACTTTCTTATTTATGGCCCCATCTTCACGAAATTTGGTAGGCGGCTTCCCTGTGCTAACCGAAACCGATGTACTTACTTATTTCGATGGTATCTGTCGGCCACCATATTGAACTTTCCAACGTCACCAATTTTCCAACTTCCCGTGTAGGTAGAAGGCTGACCCCATCTTAACGAAATTTGGTAGGCGGCTTCCCTGCACTAACCAAAACCGATGTACGTACTTATTTTGGTGGTATGACGCCATTGTCGGCCGCCATATTGAATTTTCCAAACGTCACTAATTCTCCAACTTCCTGTGTAGGTAAAAGGCTGAAATTTGGAAGGCTCATTCCTTACAGCTTACTTACAAAAGTTAAGCCGGTTTCATTTCGAACTTCTACGCATAACGGTCATAAAGGTCAACAACGTCCGCCATATTGAACTTTCTTATTCATGGCCCCATCTTCACGAAATTTGGTAGGCGGCTTCCCTGTGCTAACCGAAACCAATGTACATACTTATTTCGGTGGTATGACGCCACTGTCAGCCGCCATATTGAACTTTCCAACATCACTAATTCTCCAACTTCCCATGTACGTATAAGGCTGAAATTTGGTACTTATTTCGGTGGTATGACGCCACTGTCAGCCGCCATATTGAACTTTCCAATGTCACTAATTCTCTAACTTCCCATGTAGGTAGAAGGCTGAAATTTGGTAGGCTCATTCCTTACAGCTTACTTACAAAAGTTAAGCCAGTTTCATTTCGAAATTCTACGCGTAACGGTCATAACGGTCAACAACGTCCGCCATGTTGAACTTTCTTATTTACGGCCCCATCTTCACGAAATTTGGTAGGTGGCTTCACTCAGCTAACCGAAACCAATGTACATATTTATTTCGGTGGTATGACGACACTGTCAGTCGCCATATTAAACTTTCCAACGTCACTAATTCTCCAACTTCCTATGCGTAATGGTCATAACTGAAAGCTATTTTTCTCCATATACTGTAATGGAGTTGAGCTCGAAGGCCGTGGGGGCGGAGTTTCGTGTGACATAATCACGCCTCCCACGTATTCATATGAAATGACTCTCAACGCAGTACGTAGAAAACAAGCAAGAGCTCCAAAAAGCGCAGAAGAAAACATGCATTATACAATTGAGAAGGCAGCGAAACAATAACAAGCGAGCGACTGACACATACAACCATATTCATGAGTGCAGTTACTTCGGAAACAAAGCACGGTGTAAACCTAAAATCTCAATTAAGTTCATAGACAGGCTGCCGCTGCCATTTTTCATGCCCACAGCTAATGCGGGATACAAGTTTAATGAGAGGACGCAGGATATATAAACGAGAGTTTTGATCACTTTGTAACTAAGTTAAACTTGCTGGTGTCTTGCGGAACCAACTTTGTGACGCTGCCACCAAATACTCACAGAAAAATCCACAAGTTAATACACACGCTGTCTCTAGAGTTTCCCCACACTCTGAATCCTCCAGGCACTACTTACATAAGGTTACATAGATGATTGTGTTACGTTATTTTTAAAATGTTTCCTTTTCTTAGCACAAGCACAGCTGAGAAGCTTTGATGCATGTGCTCCATAATGCTTTAAAAAATAACGCATTTAATCACACTTTGCATTCCAAGCAAAGGGGAACTTCTGTCAATGCATGATTTCCTGGTACACCGATTACATTGATGCACACATCAGAGCTACAGTACAAAAATGTAACAGTCGGAAGAGAGCGCGTTGCTACGACTGATTGGAGGAAAATTTCATTTCAAAAGACTACCAGGCGGAAGCCTTGATAAAGGCGTGGTTTTGTGCACATATATATATATGTATATATATGTGGATGTATATGTATATATACTGTATATATGTGTATATGTATATATGTTTATGTGTGTGTGTATATATATATATACTGTATGTATATATATATTGTGGAGTTGAACCCGGACACAGACAGGCGGACATCTTAAGTTCACCCAACACACGTTTATTTTACAAATATATACAAATTAGTGCACTACCCAGTGCCTCCAGCACCGTTCCCCCAAATGTGCGGGCCTCACAGTCTTTGTGCCTCTCTCTTGGCCGCCTCCTGTCCTCTCTCTAGCTCCGTCCTCTTCCACCCGACTTCCACCATCGACTGAAGGGAGGCGGCCCTTTAAATAGGAACCCGGATGGGCTCCAACTGCTTCCCGGCACTCCTCCGTAGCCACGCCCCAGTGTGGCAGAAGTGCCGGCTGCGCACCAGGAAGCCATCAGGGTGTCCCCTGTCGTCTTCCCGCCAGCACTTCCTGGTATGGCGGAAGTGCTGGGCTCCAGGGATATTCAGGCACCGGGGCACCGCCTGGCGGTGGCCACGGGTCCCTACAGGGCTGGGCTTCCAAGCCCTTTACCCGAGGTCCCCAACATAACCAGGGCGGACGCACCCTCGCGGTCTGGAGTGCCCCACCGCTACCGAAGACATGTGGGTCCGAGCGGCACTTCCCGAAGGGCAGCACGTCCCCAGAGAGGGTCCTACTATGTCCCCAGGGTCCAACACGGCACCCTGGGACACCCTACTTCAGCACCCCTTCTGACGCCAACGCGCGCCTCTGGTCTGCGCGCACTCATCGCCGCGTCCCCTCCTATCGGAGGAACTGGCATTCACCCCTTGGTTCCTCCCTCTTCTTTTGGACGCCCTGACGGTCTGGGTCTGAGCATGGTGACAGCTCAAATCCAGCCCCGTCTGCGTCCCTGCAGAGTGACAGGAGACTGCCGCAGGCTTGGAGCGCAGGGCACTAGGACCCAGGGCACTCATCAGCCCCTGTCCTGCCAGCCCCTGCGTACTCGCTCTCCTTGCTCCGCCGGCAGTCTGCACCGCCGCGTCCGCTGTTGGGAAATCGCCTACTTGATGCCGGTCCTCCTTAACAAAGTCACGGCCGTTTTCGGCGCATCCCCCCTCATGCTTTACGGGGACGGCAAGACCTACCTTCCCCGCGGTACTCTGTCGGCCAAAGGCTCCAGCGTCGCGCCGATCCTCCGCTCACACGGCGTCTCTCCCGACACGACTGCCTTCCCCTTCAGCTGCTCCAGCCGGACGACGAGAGCACCCAGCAACTGCAATAAAGACGACTCTGCGGGCCGAAGGGACTCCTCCGGCTCGTGTAGAGCCGCCAGCGAAAACAAGGAGACAGACGTCGGTGGGCTTACCTGTCGATCAGCCACACTCGTCGTCTGCCTCCTGTGGGCCACTCCCACTGGCCCAGTCAGGTCTCTTCTCGGCACAAGACTGACATTCCTTGGTCCTGCCTCCGTACCGTCATTGGCAGGCACACAAGACACACCGGCCAATCCCGTGCCTGTCAGCGGGCGGGACATCCGGCCCGCGGCCATCTTGTCTCCCCTGCACTGGGTGCAGTGGCGTGCCTCCTGGCAGCCTCGCAGCCGCTGCGATTCCTCGAGCGGCAGCGGCTCCGATTTCGCAGCCTCCTCCGCTGCTGCCCTCACGCTGTCGACAGCCCGTGGCCCAGGGTGCTCCTGCTACGGACGTGGATCCGGATCATCCCTCCCTGTGGGAAACAAGGTAAGTGCAACCCCGAAGGGCCGATTACTGCAGGGCAGGGCACTTACCTCCCGGATCCCGTCACTCCGAGGCCCCTGCTTCGGTGTGGCCTTCTGTGTCGCCACGCCGGCTGGGCCGTCCTTCGCGACACCGTGACTCTCGGAGCCCGCTGCACTCAGACGACGCCCATTCTCCTTCCTCCGCACCCGGGGATGGCCATTCTGCGGTCCAGCAGCGGTCCCTGGGGTAAACCGCTCCCGCGGGGTTGTGCGCATGCCGCTCCTGCAGCGAGTGTGTGGGGTCCGCTGCTGCGCCGTGTCGTCCACAGAAATATTTGTTTCTAAAAAAGGACCCCTCCTTGACCCAGGTGGAGCATCCTGCTGACTATGCCACTGTGGACTTGAACCCGGACACAGACAGGCAGACATCTTAAGTTCACCCAACCCCCAACCCAAATATATACAAATGAGTGCACTTCCCAGTCCCTCCAGCACCGTTCCCCCAAATGTCCAGGCCTCACAGTCTTTGTGCCTCTCTCTTGGCCGCCTCCCGTCCTCTCTCTAGCTCCGTCCTCTTCCACCCGACTTCCAGCATCGACTGAAGGGAGGCATCCCCTTAAATAGAAACCCGGATGGGCTCCAGCTGCTTCCTGGCACTCCTCCGTAGCCACGCCCCAGTGTGGCGGAAGTGCCGGCTGTGCACCCGAAAGCCGTCCGGGTGTCCCCTGTCGTCTACCCCCCAGCATTTCCTGGTGTGGTGGAAGTGCTGGGCTCCAGGGATATTCAAGCACCGGGGCGCCGCCTGGCAGTGGCCACGGGTCCCTACAGGGCTGGGCTTCCAAGCCCTTTACCCGAGGCCCCCAACATAACCAGGGCGGATGCCCCCTCACGGTCTGGAGGAAGCACAAGCCCTCCTTCGGTCCTCCTGGGTGTCCCGGCCAGGCTCCAGCCCAGGCGGATACCACATATATATATATATATATATATATATATATATATATATATGACAGCAACACTCATGACAATGACAGTGTCAATCATGTTACGTTATTATTAAAATGTTTCCTTTTATTTTTCATTACTTATTTAACACACTACTTCTCTGCTACGAAGCGCGGGTATTTTGCTAGTATGTAATAAAACGAAACCATCAAAAATTAAATGTGTTCCATAATATGATGTTACTGAAATAATGAAAAGCAAAACCTTCTTCTTCTTCTTCTTCTTCTTTCGACTGCTTCTGTTAGGTGTTGCCACAGTGGATCATCTTCTTCCATATCTTTCTGTCCTCTGCATCTTGTTCTGTTACACCCATCACCTACATGTCCTCTCTCACCACATCCATAAACCTCCACTTATGCCTTCCTCTTTTCCTTTTCCCTGACAGCTCTATCCAACGTAATCTTGCCTCTATGACTTTGTCTCTTTGTCCAGCCTGAGCAGATCCTCTGCTCCACCCAATGCAAATCTTAGCATCTTTAACTCTGCCACCTCCAGTTCTGTCTCCTGCTTTCTGGTCAGTGCCACCATCTCCAACCCATATAACATAGTTGGTCTCACTACCGTCATGTAGATCTTCCCTGTCATTCTTGCTGATAACCGTCAAAAATTACTCTTGACTCTCTTCTCCACCCATTCCACCCTGCCTGCACTCTCTTTTTCACTTCTCTTCCACAATCCCCATTAAAGAAGCAAAACCAAATAGTAGTGTAATAAACAATTAATAAGACATAGTAATGAAAATAAGCACAGCAATGAAACAATCTTGAGTTTCTGAGACCACCTTATCCATCAACTGGAATCTGAGCTTTTCATTTTAAAATCATTAAAACACAGCAAGCACATTAAAAAAGCAGGCTACAGTTCTGTGAGATTAAATTCTGCACCTGAAATCAGGTCTACTACATTATACAGGAAATCAAATTCATAAATGCTGAGCTCCTGCAGAGTCTCCAGTGTGAACTCAGTAATCTGGAAGTAAAATATGTAATTAAATGAAGTTCAGTTTAACTTCTGATTAAGAGACTGACAGTAATGAAAGTCTAAAGCTACCTTTGCCCACCTTGAACTGTGCTGTGTAGTTATGTGGTCGAGTATGGCTCTTCTCTACATTTCTCCTAGAACTGTACCATTAAAAGTATTCATAATTCCAACAGTAGTGTTATTTTTGTTATACAAAATATTATGGCAAAGTCATTTTAAGTTATTACAGTAATTGGAACTGAAATCTAAACAAGTTGCAAAGTAAGCACATTTTGATAAAGATGCTGGAAATTAGAGCAGTAACAAGTTCCAACATTCAGAGATACTCTACAGTCTCTACTTTAACAACTGCAGTTGAAACTTGAAATTTGGTGGACAGCAGAATCAACCACATTTATTTGGTGGAGGGGCCCCTGCCGGCAGCTTGGCTCCTGTCAAGTTTTTGCTGCAAAGGTGGCACCCACATTGCCAGAGTTTATAGTAGCAGAAACAGCAAACTCAATAACTCATTTAATTGCCATCTTTTCATAGCTGGCAGCATTTAAGCTATATTTTGACTTTTATTTGCATTGTAAATTTTCAAAATTACACTCTCTTCTTACCAAAGAATATTATCATTAAAATAGATCCAAGAACAACTTTTTTTTCTCAAATATGAAACTGTTATTTGCCCTATTATTATTCTATGCTGTTTAGTGTTAACCATCTAAAGAAAGGACACAAATGAACGTAAGGAGTGTGCCTCCACAAAGTGAACTGTCCAGAGAAGGTGCCCCTGATCTTGAGACAGTGAGTTCTTAGTCACTGATCATGAAATGTCTAAGGTGAGGAAGTGTTGAGTGTGCCCCATGATAGACTGCAACCAGCTCCATTTAAGGAGCTAAATTAAGAGAAAGATTAAGACTGCTTACTGTATGTACTGTATATCTACTTATGGCATGCGCAATTAGCTGTACAAAAGAACCAGAGGCAGTTGCCAATGGATGATACAGGGAAATCATATTCTCTACAACAGACATCCAAATCTGATGTATGACAAAGCATTCAGGCCAGCTGCCCTTGCAACCTCATACAATGTGTACATCAAAATAAGTGTGAGAATTGACCAATTAAAAGCAACGGAAATCATTCAGACACATTTGAAAACCCTGCTGACGCATGTAGAAGAGGCCTAAGAACCACCAAGTGTAGGGTGTTAATGGTTTAATGTATAAATGTGTATATGAAAGGCACCCTTTTTTGCATACTCACTATTGCTCCAGATACAGACAAAATACACATTTCCCAATATTTTGAGATAGTCCAAAAACCATGTGTTAATCACACACTTAATGAGAAAAAAACATATCCAAAAGCAGATGGCATGATGCATCTGTTCATTATCAAATATGTTTAATTCAATTCAAGGTCAAGAGACCCTGTTGGTACCCAACAGTACCAAGCATAGGACACAAACCATGTCAGGACAGAGCAAATGAGTGTGATGTTACATCTAAATGTTGGATCCTTTTTCTTTAAATTAAGATATTCAAATTTGACACGGTAGTCATATTTCATAATTTCAAAATCTGAATGTCTTTTAACACACTGTAGCCAAAGATTTGAAGTGTGAGATTTATTCCATGCACATATGCACATTATTTAAATACAAATGGATAATTGAGGTCATAAATACATAAATATAGCTAAATCCATACAAACCAGCAGACAGTGAGAACCTGACAAGAATATGGGAAGAAACAAGGGGAAGACGACTCAGGCCAGCTATTTAAAAGTGATGATGTGGTCCCTGCTTGTAGATGAACAATATATGGCTAGTGGCCACTGTCTGCTGTTTAGTCTGTCCTTGTAAATTAATCCCATGTTTGTCAAATGGAGGTTTTTATTTTACAGCCTGAAAAATTATAAGGCTTGGGCAACTGCACTGAACATTAGAGCTTACCTGCTGACGGATGAAAGACATAACTCCTGCCTGTAGCTAAAAAATATGCCTCCAGCACTGCTTTTTCGATACAAGCCAAAGCTGACTCCCTACTGCATTGCACTTTCACTAGTATTTCTCCTTCAAATATTCTATTGTTGTGAGTGTCCTGTCGTAATATTCTTTCTTCATCTTTGAATCACTTCTGCATCACTAGGGAAAGATATTTCATTTTTATATATTGTTCTATATAGGTATATTTATATATACAGTATATATATTTTATATATCTATTTTATATATATATATATATACAGTAGGTATATATACTGTATAGGTGTGTAGACTTGTTTGCTTGTTGTTTCTTTAGTAAAACAATGTAATCTCTAATGAACATAACAGCCCCTTGCTGGATAAACACCCTTAACAATTTTTGTGTATAATTTCAAGACAGGACCTTGTGTTCAGGTTTGTGTCCCATTCCTCCAGCAGAGGAACAGAAATATAAATGTGAAAGATAAACCTGCTGATCTAAAGAAGATAGGAGGCAAGTTCATCTCATGACTCACACACAAAACTATTATGCTTAGCCTGGTGGTTTCTGGAGTTGTGGGACTGGAGGAGAGCCATCCATGTAGACACATGAGGATGTGCAAACTTCACACAAAAAACGGATAGGCATGCAATTTAAACTGAGGCGGCAGGACTAACCCCTGCAAAAGTGCTCCACTCCCTACTCTGTAGTACCTAAGTAACAACAACAATTGAGGGTTTTTGTAATATAAACTTAGCTAGACTGGAGTCTTGTCCAGGGTTGCTTCCTGCTTTATGCCTGCTGATGCTGTGATAAGGTCCAGGCCCCTCTAGATCCTAGTGACCTTCTAATTGTATTAAGAAAACTCAAAAATACACTAAATGATATACTCAGACTTGTGTGGGAGGTTTTCAATTTTAACATGCAGAAGTTCCGTCTCCTCTAGATGCCTAGACTCGAGCTGCACAACTCAACAGCCAGTGATACATGCAGACTTTGTAACAGACAGACATTCCTAATTTTTTTCACTTTATGCAAGTCACTTAAGCTCTGCATACCCGTACCTGTAGAAATCTATGACTAGATGAACTACATGTGATGCAGCTTACTATGATGTACTATATTTCCAAAAAAAAAAACCTCTCGTAGTGTAACAGCTGGACCAAACTGAAATTTTATCAGTTACCATCACTATTGCCAAAACTGCAGAAGGGACAATAGAGAGATACCAGCTTACGCACCTCAGCTAATCTGAATGGAGAGAAACAGCAGCAGGACTTCAGGGCAATACTACACCATGGCAATTGTGTGTTTACTTTTCTTGATTAGCCAGTAAATATATTTAAAACAGATGCAGCATCAGAGGCAAGAAAAGCATTACTTTTTAGCAGCTTCATTTTTTTAAAGTATATCTCATCTCTCAATAAAAAGCCTCCATCAACTACACATTATTTAGAATTCTGACGAAGTGCTGATTGCACGTTCATATTGTGAAGCTTTGCACGCACACATACCTCTGAATGTTTTCACATTTTTTAGGCCAAATGAGCACATTAAAAATACTTTTCCAAATTATTAATAAAGGCACCAGATGTTCAGAAAATTTTTTTTTGTTTGGTTCTGACTAACCACAAATTAGGACAGAGTGTGAATGGAAGTAAATAATGAATTAATAATACATAGAAAGGGGAAAAATATCAGAAAAGGCCAATGTTCTTTTCAGATGTAATGATTTATTTTTTGGGTGTTTTTATTATGTTATTCTTCCATTCATAATGTAAGCCATAGGCAGTCTGGTGGCTGGCACTGCCACCCCAGCGCTAATCCTTACAAATGTACAGTTCTCACCATCCAAAGACACATCTTAGCTGAGATTTCTTGTTGCTGTGCATTCTGTCTGTTTTTGCATATCCTCAATATCTTCCAATTGGTTTCCTTATTTTCTTTTTTATTCTCACACACTACTGTACTGATCAGGGACCATAAACTGGCTGCATGTATTTGAGATTTGGTTTAATGTGATTGGCTGGTACCTTGTCTAAAGTGGGGATTCCCTTTGACTTGCAGTGAGTCTCATTTGGACAGAGTGTGTTAATAAAAATGAAGGATGGGTGTTATCTCTCTCTGTCTTGCCCTATGAGTGGTAAAAGCTGAACATACAGTCCAACATGAAACTGACATGGCTTATATCTCACTTATCTCTTTAACCAGTGGAAATCATAATTAAATTATTAGCATTTAATGATTGCCTGTGAAAAAGGTAGGAGTTAGTGTTTATGACAATACCCTTAGGCAGCAGTTAAAAATTGAGAACATATTGTCCACTTAGGGATAAGACAATGATAATAACATTCACTTTGTCATGCACCCCTGACCGAGAGGGGGCACTGCCACTAACTGTATTGTCTTCTTCTTGCTCATCCACAGTGCAGAGAAACCAACCAATGAGGGCAACTGACTCCACCCCTTCTAGACCCTGTCACATAATAGCATGACCACCCAGAAGGAAGTGTCACTTCTTACCCGAGAACCTACCTAACGACGGATGAAGCAATTGTATTTGTGAGAACCTTGTTATTCTGGTGGCAGTATTTTATGTTTCATTTATATGACATTGTGTATTATTTTTGTTTAAACCTTGAGTAAACAGAAACTGCCAGGTTGGCACCCCAAAATTTATCTGTGAATCAGCCTTAGATGACCACAACATCTATCGTACAGCTGAGTGTAACTCAAAATATTTTACAAATAATAACAGTGAAATTATAATAAAATATAGAAATTCTAATTACAAGAAGAGGGAAAAAAGTTACAGTGGCAAAAATCAGTGTCTGATCTGATGATGGAGTTTACAGTTAGATGGCCAGGGAGGAGAGGAAAACAAAAACTCTAGGCAGCATGGATGCTGGAGAAGATAAATCTCTTTGGATTTCAAGGCCAAAAGATCATCCATGCCCCTTCACGATACCCCTGGGAATTCTCATCTTAGTCATAGCACCCTTCATTCTTTTTAACACTGAAACTAGAAAAATACAGAGTAGTAGTAACTAGAAAAATTAGAATTGTCAAATACAATGTTGCTTTGTGAAAGCAGTCACGTCGACTACTGTAAATAAATACATAAATAAAATCATAAAACAGACAAAATAAAAAGTTGTGTTTACAGCGTACTAGCCTGATGTTCATGGTTCATGGGGTTAATATAGTCACATGTAGAAAGTACAGTAAATTTTGCTCTTGCATGGTCCAATCAACACACTCTAGCGCATTGGTCAGTGAGTTTTACTTCCTTACTTCAAAATTTCTGTCTTTGTAATCTATTGGCAAAATAGAGGTTTTAAAACAAGGACTGTCCTATTATGATACAATAATTTTTGTTAATTATTTTGTGTTTTTATACATTATTTCCAGTCTGAATGGTGCTATAATTTTGGATACCAAGCATTTTAAATTTTATTACACTATACAATCCATTTTTTAATTTAAACATGTTCAGTTTTTGTTCCTGCTTTGTACCCTATGCTAGTTGGATAGTTTCCAGTCCACACCAAGCAACCCTGGTTTGGTTTAAGTGGGTTAGAAAATGGTATGGGCTGGCACCCTGTCCAGGGTTTGTTTCCTGCCTTGCGCTCTGTGTTGGCTGAGATTGGCTCCAGCAGATCCCCCGTGACCCTGTAGTTAGGATATAGTGGGTTAGATATGGATGGATGGATGGATGGATGACAGTTTTTAGTTTTGTTTTGCTTTGAATATCCCTGTGGTTGTCACCATGTTGTGCCTCCAATGCCATGATGTGATAATCCATTGCTAGGAGTGCAGCCCTTTGTCTTTTGTAACTTTTTCAATGTGACGATTTAAAAGCCTGGCGCTACATGTTTATCTGAATCAAAGATTGTTAATGTTTTCAAATCCAAATTTCTTGTTGTCTTCTCTCTAGTTTTGAAATAGTGCTTCTTCTTTAGACAATGACCTTGGCTTACAAACTTGAATGAATGCTTTGTGTCTGACATGTCCATCTTCCAGTCCTTTATTTCATCCCTTGTGACCTGCTTTCTTTGCCACATTTGGCAGAACAAGATCAGTGACTTGAACTTACTTATGCCATGTTGCCCCTTTAAAGTAATCTGCTTACAAGCTATCTAAGAAACACTGCTCATGAAGGGCTCCACAGAAATCAGTGATAAAAACTTTGGGTTGTGGGGTCAATTCCTACTACAGACCCAGTGTAACCATGAGCAAGTCACTTCACCTGCCTGTGCTCTAATTGGAAAAACAAAAGAAATGTAACCAACTAAATGTCAAATGTTGTAAGTCTCCTTGAATAAAGCTGTCAACAAAGTAATATTAATAACTGGCCAAAAGTGGAAATTCTTTCTTGGTGCCTGTGTGGACAAAGAGTGTCATCTAAAGCCGCTTTTCCACTGCATAGTACAGCACGACACGGTTCAGTACAGCTCACTTTTGCGGGGCTTTCCACTGGGAACAGTACCTGGTACCTGGTTCTTTTTTTAGTACCACCTCAGCCGAGGTTCCAAGCGTGCCGAACCGTTACCAAAATGTGACGTGTAAACTCTGCTGGTCACTGATTGGCCGGAGAAAATCCTCATTACTGCGTCACTGAACTTGCGACACGAGACACAACAGACCCGCGAAGGTTCGAACTGGTTTTAACCAAAAATGGCTGTTCCGTGGTCTGTTGAGGAAGTACAGATGTTCCTCTCGTTGGTAGCCGAGGAGCGGATCCAGCGAGAGCTGGATGGGGCGACGCGGAATGAAAAAATTTTCCAGGAGGTCGCTCAGCTCTTGGCCGCACACGGCTACCATAGGACTTACAAACACTGTAGGGACAAGTTAAAAAAAATGAAGAGCGAGCAGTAGAGGCGGCGCAACTATAACGACACGTGAATAATCCCGCCCACTCTAAAGCGGTACTAAACTGCAGTCGAAACGCAAACCGAGCTGAACTGAGCCGAACCAAGTGAGCTGTACTGAACCGTGTCGTGCCGTACTATGCAGTGGAAAAGCGGCTTTAATTCCTAGGGTGATTCCCAAGGTGTTGCCTGGGAAGTGATCCCTGGAGGGAGTTTAAAGCTACCTTGAGCCTCAGTTTATTTGAGTCTGGAATCATTTCCTATGTACTGTATCTGAGAGGAGAGCAAGTGGGTGAGCCATTTTACCTGATAGACAGGGTAGGGAGTCCAATGAGAAATAGGCTAAAAGGGAAAGTTAGAGTTTTGTTTTCTACCCAGCTGTTTTATTTGCTGATTCTCTTGTTTTTTATGTGGCCCTTCCTTGTTTGCATGTTAATCATAAAAGCACATCTGTAATTGTAATGCATCTGGACCAGTAGGTTATATTATTATATTACAGAATACCACTCAAAAATGGCAGGCGACCAACCATATTTCCTGATATATCCGTATACAACAGCACTGAAATGACCACATGTAAAAAGGTAAATAAATTGCAACATGAGTTCTTAGTAAACAATAAACATTACCTCACACAAAACAAATCTCATACTGTAGTTACATCGACAATAAGCTGTTCAGATTATGGATAATAGTCATTAACTGTTCAGGCAGGCAAACAATTGCAAATAATGTGGTAAAAGGATGGAAGGAAAAAGCACTGATGATGTGGTCTCCCAAATACTGTATAATCAGTTCATCCCACAGCCTCATCAGGCAACCTTCCCAGGCCTATCTCTATTATATAAGATTAGATTTACCTGGTGGTCCAAATGTTGATTTTTTCAAACATTTCCTTCCATGCCACCAATCCCATTGCCTCTTCATTTTTTCTTCATTCATTCTTCTAGCTGCTCTCCTTTTAGAAGGTGATATCCACGTGAGATTCTGCCCTTTTCTTAGATGACCGATTCTAATTGGTACATTCCAGATTGCATCCACCTTAACATAGTCTTATATTGTGTGCAATTAAAGATGATATATATATTCTTCATTTTTGAGAACTCTAGCTAAAATGCATGTGAAAAGCCAAATGGCAGCTGGGTCTCCCAAAGTACTAAACCATATTTAAATTGTGAAGGGGCAAAACGTTGCCATGTCATTTCAAAGCAGGGCACCTGTCAGTCATGTAATTCCAAACATCTTAGCCTGAATTTCCAAAGCCTGAGCTCTTTCTTTTTGTATCTTACGAAGAACTCAATAGAAGGAAGGGAAGCAAAACTTACATAATGGGGCCAAACATTGTCATTAAAAAGTATACTGCCACCCATTTCTGTTCAGTGCTTTTTTAGTGTCACTTGCTGTCTGGTTTTCCACATTTTCTTAGTGGCTTAGACCAGTTTATAGTCTTGACAGAATTCATTCCAGCAGCAATGAGTACAAGGCAGGTTGCATACAGTACAAGTTTAGTGACTATCACTCAATAGGCTTTTTGAGAATGTTTACTGAGATATAACTGGGAGATTAAAGCAATTGATATTTCACAGTTGTGTTAAATAACCTATCACATTAATTGTCTCAGGCAAATATTAAAGGAATTGTGAAATAATGCCAGATTTAGTAGAAGGCACAAGGGCATTGTGGTATTTTTTGAAACCTTAGACTGAGGAAATCTGCTATTTCAAGAGAATGAACACAGTTGTGCAAGCACTTGGATGTATTTTAAGATTTCTGTTGGTATTTAAACATGTTTTTCAGTTAGCCGTTACGCTACAATGTTTCCTATGAGCTTGGATATTGGGTTGCCTCCAGCTGTTAACAACAACATCCCATTGCACGTCGGATATTATAAAGTATTCCGTTCTTCTTTTTCATCCCAGTATTTACATTTTTTCTCTAGGTTATTAAATGTGCTCATTTATCTAAATGAAACTGTACAGATATGCACAAACTCCCTTTTCTTATTTCCATGCAGCCCTACTTAGTGCTGTTGCCAGAGACAATCTAAGCAACTACTGACAGCTCCCCTTATCAAATCACATATTTAAGTTTTAGTAATAGGTAGTAATAATAATAATAATAATTCTTTACATTTATATAGTGCTCTTCTCACTACTCAAAGTGCTTTAGTGAGTGGGGAGCCACTTCAGCCACTGCTAATGTTTAGCATTCACCTGATACGATGGCAGCCATTTTTGTGCCAGTATGCTCAATACTCATTCGCTATTAGGTGGTGAAGGGGTAAGAGAGATAGCCAGTTAGAGTCAGGGGATGAATAGGGGGGCAGAATGACTAGGCCATAGAGGGCAATTTAGCTTGGACATCAGGATACACTCTCCTCCTTACAAAGGATGCCCAGAGATCTTTTATGACCACAGAGATTCAGGACCTCAGTTTAATGTTTGATCTGAATGATGGTGCCATGTTTACAGCAGTGACCCCATCACTACACTGGGGTATTGAGATCTACATTTAGACTGCAGAGTGCCCCCTGCTGGCCTCATAAATACCTCTTGAAGCAGCAACCCAACCTTTTTCCAGATGGTCTACCATCTAAGTACTGGCCAAGCTCAGCTTCAGGTGGATGACCTCTTCTGAAGTGCATGTGGTATGGCACAATGCAGAAGCCAAGTCTGGATATGACATCAACTCATCACAAGGTCCACTCACCAACACAACCACACACAGTGCCAATTTAGAATTGCTAAAAAACATTGCACACTTTTTTGGAATAAGGAAGGGTTACCTGAAGTAAGACATGCAGTCTCCTCATAGCATCCAACCAAGGATGATGCATCCATGAGTCAGCAATGCTAACTACTGTGCCATAATACTTTCCATTAATTTCTGCCAGGATGGGATTATTTTGAATCTTTATAGTGTGAAACTTTTAAGATTCATTGACAGATACAGAATGTGTGGACAACTGTGCACCTATAAAAACAATCTGCTTGTTTTTTAATTAGAAACCAGACTGCTGCATGGACCTGCTCGGTGTGTCTTTATACATTTCTTCTGATATTGTATGCATTGTCTGTTGTTTGCTTTGTTTTGCTGTCACTAGGCAATAAACTTGACAATATGACAATAAACTTGAGCTTAGATTAAGCAGTTTAATAATGGAAGGATTGATGGATGATAGTTTTAGTTTAAACGCCTTTTAATAATTGACAGCTTTGCTCCTGCATGCGCTCAGACAAGCCCACATAGTTACAGTACAGTACATAATGTTTTTGGAAAAATTGTTTTATTTCTTTCTTTATCAGCAATTGCCTAGAAAACATTAATATGGGAATAAAGCTGCCAACATTGTGAACATTTTACAGTTGCAAGATATTTTTGGATGGTTTATTCAAAATCATATTGGCTTATTTGTAAACTTTATCAAACAAGCTTGAAAGAGAAGCTTGATCCTGTAGATGTTAGCTTGTGTTCACCAAGTTAGGATGCACAGCATGGTATGGTGGTGTATTTTTTGCTAGAAGTGAGGAGGAGCAAGTGGAAGTAAGCCAGCACATTATTTAAACTTACTTGCATTTAGATTGGTGCTGGCAGAGAGATAAAGGATAAGCAAGGCAATTTATTACTTTTTATTATGATGTACAGAACACTATTCATTTTGATAAAGAATTTTCCAGGCTTGTGCTAAATCTCCTTTAAAGGTATAGAAGCAGGCACAAAGACAAACATGTTGCTCACTACTTGACAATGCTCATAAAATGAGCAAGGCTGCACTTTTAATAAAATCATTTCACTATCCTATGGGAATTAATACGGCAAAGTTTCACTGTACAGCATGTCCATTTCTATTTTAATTTTTCTGCCTGCGCAGAAGTTGAAAGTGTTTTCCCCAGCATAAGAAAAAGTGGACATTTCTACGTCTCATCTGTTAAATGTTATTCTTTTGAGATGTGCCTCCTGCTGATACCCTGAAGCATTAATCTTTGTCTCACTTATTATAATACTCCTGTCTGCTCTGTTTGTAACAGTTTGGTCATCGTCTTCCACAATAATCTTCTGACTCCCCACCATTACAAGGAGGACTCCTGGATAGGCTACTGCCTGTATTGACACCATTTGCTTCTCCTATTCACTGGTTTCTTATATCTCTTCTACTACCTTATCATGTTACATTTTAAAAGACAGTCTGCCCAGATGACTTTAAGTCTTTAACACTCATTAAGGATATGATAAAGTAAGACTACAAGTGTGCTCTCCCACAGCAGGAACTTCAGGAATCAATGAGTTCCTTTTTTTAAGGTAGGTCCTTGGCCACTTTTGTTTGTTGTGTTAATACCATACAACAGGAACTGTAACCTTCATGTAAAATATGTGACATGCAAAGAAGAGTTCAAGGTTCCGATCAGGATGTTCATGGGGTGGCCCCCACCTTATTACTTTGAAATAATCACAACCTCATGGGGGAGATTATTACTTCGATGTGTTACCTGTTGCAACAGACCAGGGAGGCAGCTATAAAGAGTGATATGGTGTGAAAAATGGCACTCCATCCTCACCAATAACTCTCCAAAGTCCATACTACTAACAGATTTGTAAGATGTCACCAGTGTTTGTGGTCAACCAATCAGCACAATTCATTGCCCGAACTCCACCTACAATAGTTGAGCGAAAATACCCTGGAGGACAAGCTAAGGAACTACCATTCAGGAATTATAAATGGCCCAATCCCCTGCAGTTGGAATACTACCAAAGTTTCTGGTTTATAAAAATTCCCTGTTTCCTGAAAAAAGTTCCTGCGTTGGGATAGCGTTATACCTAATTTACGTCAGTTTTTTCCAGACACTGACACATCAATCCATTAGACTTTTGAATGCAGATACAATCCATCTATCTATCTTATAATCCCAGGGCTGTTTGAAACCAGAATCTATCCTAGAGCTTTCTCAGGACACAGAACACTGGCACAATTACACACAAAGACATACATACACGTAAGCTCCGAAGAGGACAATTTTGAGTTACTAATTAACTTCATAATCTTTCTTAGAGATGTGGAATTAAGCCAGCGTTCCTGAAGAAAGCCAGCGAAGAAGTCAAAAGAACATACAGTACATACTCCTCCCTCAATAAAAGAATTTGCTCTGTGGCATTTACCTTTAGCCCCAGCCCTAGGGAGTGAACCAGCAATATTTGGGATGCAAAAATACTCTTGTAAACTTCACAACATGCTGAGCAATATTAGAAATTCAGCACCCCTGTAGATGGGGAGGCCTGAAAGCTGTGTGTGCAAAGTTAGGCTGGGCTTGCTTCCAGCACAACGATCCAATTTAGAGTGCAAATGGGCTATATAATGGTTCCGGATAACATAAGCCAGCTGCATTTTCCCCACAAACTTATTTCTAATATGGTAAGTAATTTTCATCCTCCCATTCCAGCCATTAAACAAAAGGAACCCAAAGCATTTCTGCCACCCACATTAACACTCCAGCTTCACTTATTGTGCCCCTGGTATTAAAAGCAGCTAGCATGATATTATACAATGTAAACTTGGGCAAAAGAAAATGACCTACACTGTGATTAATGTGAAAAGTAGCTAATTTTATACAGATGAAACTCTTCATTCTTGTTCATTCAAAAATAGACTTTGATTTTGTTAAATACCAGATGTTATCTTGCTACTTTGCTGCATATCTTTGAAGGAAATAGAGAAATATTCAACTAAAGAATAACAAATGTAAAAGCTCAATGAGGAAGATGAAGAAGATGGTTTTACAAAAACTTGCATTACCTATTGTACCTTATCAGCTAGACATTTTCTTGTCTGGATTTGGGTTCTAGGGCCACGGTAAAGAAAACACAGGAATTGCGTCATACAACGCTTGCTCATGAATTCAGTCTTACTCACCACTAGACCAATTTAGAGTCATCAATTATCACACAATAAATTACTGGAATGAGGGATAAAATCTCAAAAACATGAGCAGAAGATTCAAACTCCATACAGGGAAGGCATTCTGCTCAGAAACTGACCTAGGATAAAAGTGTACAAAGGTGCAAAACTACCCACTGTGTCACCAATGCTTCTCTGCATTTAGGCAGGTGACATTTAACTTAGGTCTGCATTTTATAACTACTATCTTTAAAGCAAGAACAGTCAGGACTGCGCTGCTAGATTATAGACACATACCGTGTTATATATAATCCGATAACACTGACTCTTCCTTTACCAAAGCAGCTGTCCACAAAAGAGATTTAAATCTTAACCTAAGACCATCATGATGAAAAGAAAACAAAAATCATACAAAGTACCATCTTTGAGACATGATTTTCAGGTGACTGCAGACACTTAATTAAATACAGTAATTTTCCTATGAGATTAAAGTAACAATGACAGCTAGTGAGTTTAAACTGTATATGAAATAGAAAGTCAGTAAGTGGAACCAGAGGGTACATACCAGATGTTCTTGTTTGAAAACAAAGAAACAGAGTAGGCCACATTTAAAATCAAATAACTTTTTAGGACAGTGTTGCAGTCAGTTTAACCCAGGTGAAAATAGAAAACAAGCATGAATCAGTCAGGAATATGTCCTTTTGTATTATGACCAGTAGGGGCACTTAGCTAAGCTTGAGCTGTGATACTTCAGTAGAATCCTGGCCCATTTATTTATTGAGACAATAGATGGAGCAAAGTTCCACCCATCAGGGCATCCTGACTTTTATATTCTCCTTAAGGAGAATAACCAGAAAATGTGGGTTTAGGTTCAGTTTCTAGGTGTGACTTCTCTTTTGGGCTCTTAATGAAAACATTTCTGGTGTCTTCATGCTGGAGAATGTAACATTATTGGAGAAGTTAGGACCTCTCATCCACCATTTTTAGTGGTTTTTCTTGTCATCCTGTCATGACAGGCATAAGTACAGGAAGAGAGAGCAAACACCTATAGTTTTGATATCTAATGTGCAGGGATTCCAGGTCTTTATAAGCAAGAAGGGGGTGCAAAAAGTTCCAGAATCGATTAGTTGGATGGGAGTAGAGTGCAGTTTTCGATTACCCCACTAGGTATTGTATGCGTGCAGTCAGCTTAATCAGTCTGTAGAGTGGTATCATGCTGAGTTGATTGAGTACATACTTCTGGTGTTTATTCTACAATCATGCAGGTGGCTTTGGCAACTTTTTTCTAGAAGCCACCAGAGACAATGATGATGTTTATTCTACAATAATGCTGGTGGTATGGATATTATTTTTTTTCCAAGCCACCAGGGAATTTTCAAGAGGCAATGATTATGGTGTTTTTGGACTTTGATGAACTTGTTCATAAAGAGTTTGTTTTCCATGGACAACTTTTAAATAGGCATATTATAATGAACTGCTGAGGTGCCTACAGGAAAGTATCAGGAAAAAAAATTTTGGGAGAAATTACACATCCAAAACTGCATTTTGCACCAAGACAGCACATTTGCATGCACCACATTGTCAGTCAAAGCGTTTTTAACCAAAAATAATATGGTTGTTGGTTTGCACCCTCCTGTACTCACCAAGGGCCTCATATATAAATAGTGTGTATGCACAAAGATGTTGCATACACCTGTTTCCACACTCACTTCAAGATGTATAAAAACTAAACTTTGTGTAAAGTCATACACATTTTCACAGCAGCCTCACACTGTGGGTACATACTTTTCTGCTTGGTTTTGCAAGTGTCCCTTTCTGTTTCATATTCACATCCATGACACAGGATTTATCAAATACACAAAATTAATTGCATATCACTCACTTGACTGTAATCATTCTGTAACATTATAATGGTGTATGAAATGGCCAAATTATTCCATCTACCATAGCTGCTTCAGTGTTATTAGAAGACAAGTAGAGTAGAGTAGAGTAAATGGAAGAATTAGAAAGGAGTGCATATTTATAGATGATGATGACTGGCTTCTAAGTTGATTTTGACTTTCAAGAGCTATCCTCTTGGAGCTGAGTGCTAAACTGGCGGCAGCTTTACAAAGGCAGACTTTGAGGAATTTTGCTGTACCTGCTCCTTTACAAGTTCTGTCCACTAATGGGTTTTTAGCCAGAGGAGCTTTTCAACGTGAGCTTACTGGCCAATCAGGTATTTCACAATCATCACTGAGTAGTGCCATTCCAGATGTTTGGGATGGTATTATGCTCTTGTCATCCAGATATATAAGATTTCCTTACACTGTGGTTGAACTGGGAAACATCAAAGCAAAATTCACTTTAAAGTCCGGTTTTCCAAATGTAATCAGAGGTTTCAACTGCATGCACTTTGCTAATGCAACAGCAAAAAGAATGAGTTGGGATTACATCATCTATAGCAGAAGAGCCTATAAAAACAGTAAGTCTGCATAGTCACAGGTGTTTTTTCAAACTAGTGTGGCAAAAGGCAAGCAGTCCTTTTAAGGACAGCAAGTCACCTTAAAAAGTCACGTAAAGTGCAGAGAATTTATCTGTTGTGGCACTCAGCTATAATGCTACATTATGAAAGCACCTTCAGAGAATGAATTTTCTTATGTAAATAGAAAGCATTTCCACTCGATTAGTGTGCTGCTCTATAGTCCACAGAAAGTGTGTTGCATTGTGTAAGCATGTAGCATGCTGCATAATGTCGCACAAAATCATGGATTGCTTTAAGAGATGTGGTATGATGAATCTGACCCTGACCCACCAAAAGATCTGTCAAAGTTACAGCTTCATTTGAATGTAATTAGCAGAATGAAAAAACAGGTAATCAGATGTAGCATTTATTTTTAACCAATTCATTTAAGTTGTGGTCAAAATCACATAATGCAGTCCTTATATTCCTTAATTCATTGGCCACATCTCTTGCAGCATCCACTATTGTATTTTGTGACTCCAGAACAGCATCCTTCAACACAAAGCCAGATGGTCACCCAGCAGATTCCAAGGCAGAGGTGTGTGTGCAGCCAGCGCCCGAAGATGTTCTGGTACAGCAGCACCATTACTGCCTGGAGCTGTGTCCTTGGCACGGTTGTTAGCTTTTGTAATATTGCCTGACACAGAATAAACAGATGGTGGGCTGCAACTTGCATTTTCACATGGACTTTCATATCTGACTACTTTTTTTATTTCAGGAACTGAGTGACTTTCTGAACTTGAACTTTCAAGTGTCTCTGCCACGCTGTATCACTCAATCAACTTCCTTTTGTTGCTAATACCACTGCTTTAGCCAACAAATAGTACATTTTTTTTATTTGCCTCCACTTTAATTTGCTGAAATTCTTTTTTTCACATGTTTTTGCGATTGTCTTTTAACAAAACAATGAGTGGAAGGGGCTATTTGTATTGATTTGCATATTCAAATATGTGAAATTCGGGGAGGAGTCGGGGAACAAATATAGATATGTGCACGTGTTAAATTTCATGTCCGTTGGGATTTGTAAAGGTATGTGGAACTTGGCGTACACACAGTTTTATGCATCTGGATTTTTTTGTGCACAGACACATTTCCAGTTTTGTCCAAACACCATGTTTTAGTGTTAATTCTACACATGGTGTTATACATGAGGACCTAGGTCTCACTCCTAGTGACTTCTGTTAGACTGAAGGGAATATGATTTACTACTGTGGAAGAAATTCTGGAAAAAAGGAAGAATCTATAGACATGGTAACAAAACAATGAGTAAAGGAAATCTTTTCATGAAAGGGAGAAGCGCTGAGACAAGTGAACTGCAACTCAAGGGGAGTACTTTGAAGGTGACTGAAAGGGAATTGCTGAAAGTTGGATAAAAAAACTTTTTTAGCAATTCTGGGAATTTTTGGCCCTTATTTGGATATGCAGCTTTTATTAATTTATCTTCAGGATAGAATTGTAAACATGTTGAAATTCACTTCTTGATATAAGACCACTACAATTCAATTTAGTAACTGTTTTTTAGAAAAAAGAATTTTTATTTGTTTAAGAGAGTCTTGTAAAACTTAACAAGACTAAATGCTCACAAAAGTGTCACTTAATTGTGGCTGAAAGAATCCTAAATCTTTGCCAAGTAATATTTTTAAATCTGGGAGTGGGTTACTTGCTTTCCTTTGTATTACATATTATGGTAGGTTTATTTCTTGTATATTTTGTGTACTATGTTATTAATTCTGTTGTTGGTTTTGACTTTTTATGATTTTTTCTTTATTGTGTTTCCATGTAGTTTAGCCTGTGATCTGTCTCCTGTATAAAGAACCCAATGGGCCGCCTAATGGTGCAGTTGGAGTTCCAGACCCAGCAGTACTTAAACCAAAGCTGTTGAGTGTTGAACAAGTTTACCTAAATGTAAGTGATTGTTGTTTTTTTTTAATGTTTGATTTGTTCTTCTTCTTGTTTGGATTCTCTGGTTTTTTGACTCCTGTGTTTTGCATTAAGGTAGTATCTTTTGGGTTTTATTTGGATTTAATTTCAGGAGCAAAACCCAATTTTAGCTTCATTTTGTTAATGCCTTGTTTTTTCTTTTTAATTAGACCTTTATACATAAGAAACTTGCTTTGTTTATTGTTGGATAAGATGTTTCGGGATTTCTCTCTTCGCCATTTTTGTAGACATTTTGGAGTTTTGTGCCAGCCTACCTAGGAGTGATGCTCATTCAGTGGCATACATGAAAATAAGGCAGGTCTGCCTTCTGTGTGTATTTTTTTTTGTCAGCCTGCTCCCCTTTTTGTGCTTCAAGATGAAAATGATTTCACAACCATACTGTTTTTCAGTTTCTTAAAAATCAGTAATAAAATTACAATATGTACACTTTTCTCAGAAACCACTTCAAAGGAATTTCGGAAAAGTAGGTCAGGATGTTGGCCAGTGACACAGGATAAAAGTGACCTGAATCCAAACTCTGTGTGTATGTGTGTGTTTTCATTTGTGTTGTAGCAATGGTGGGGGACTGCTGACAAGACAACTTCAGAAATCGGTGGTTGTTATGATCTTTGTTTTTTTTATCAATGCTGATTAATTTCTGAACATTTTTGAAATTGTGTGGTTTAATTTTAATTGTTATGAAGATACCATGAAATTTTTCATTGCAGGCAGTTCCATTTCATGGAGGTGGTCATTTTGTTTTGATTACAACACACACAATACCACATAAAATGGAGATGCAGTAAGGATGGCACACAAGCTTTTGGATATGGTCGCAAAGATCTTTCACTCAAAGAAGATTCCGCTTTGATTAGATGCTTTGCTTTCCAGTTTGGGATTTTGGTGTCTTCTTTGGCATTTTTGATAAATATTTTTTATTCCTGTTTATTGAGTGAGATTTGCGTCTACCCTACTCAGTCTTCATCTCCTGGTCTTTTTTTATCACTTTCCCCAGTGAACACCGTTCCTTTTTAAAAGTGTAAAACAATAATCCACAGTAGTGATTATAGTTAACAGTATATGGTGGGGGACATCATTACAAATGGTTCCATTATTACACTGATGGCTAAGCCCAACACTGGCCAATGATAACACTGGATGGTTTAACCACTGGTACAATGTGGCATTTGGAGCTTCCAAAGAAAGTGACAGCTAGTGAAGCCAAACTCCAGAAAAAGAGGCATCTAAGAGAGAACCAGAAATAGTATCATAAATGTGTTGACTGGAATGCAGACCAACATTAACCATAACATAAGGACAAAGAAAAATGAGAACTTAGAAGGACAGATGTGTTGTTTAAAAGCATACATAGAAGGTATAAGAATTTAGGAAAATACTAGAACAAGCAAATGAATCACTGTGTGGGGGCACAATTACAGGTGGATGGAGATGTTTAACTAGCTGTAAGAGGTAAGTGTGTGTATCCTGAAGGCTGTCACTTAGCAAGAACAGATTCTGCTTGCAAACAGAGGCCTGATTAAGGACATATAGAAAAACATCAGTTAGATATCATGTGTGTGCAGGCCACACTCTAACTGAAGAAAAGCTTGCTTTCTTTTGGTTAAGAACGTATAATTAATGTCTACCTTTTTGTGTCTACATTAAGGGCACTTTTGTAGACATTTTTTTCAAATTTAGCATTCTTGCATTTGGATGAAGTCTTTGACTGGATAAATGCCTCCAGCTTCACTGGGTGTATTAAACACCCACAATAATATACCTGTACTAAGATGGAAACTATAAGGTATGTAATAAGGTTATTCTATTGTCTACAACCTTTAATGTCATGTCCATGTCAGGATAATAGAGTATTTATAAGCTTTAATTATTAACCATCACATGTACAAAAAATGAGAAAACATTAAAATATAAAAATGAATTCTACTGCAAATAAAGAGACCTACAATGAAATAATGAAAGACCCCTTGGCATATATCTAGGAAATTCTGTCAACTCTTCAAACATATAAAAGAAAAGAGGCTCAGAAAAGCGTCTGGTGACTAATTAATGGAAAAGGAAATCCAGATGTTAAGAGAGGCAAAAGTTCATTATATCCACAATTGGCAAGAAAACATTTAAAAAATCGATACAATAAATAAAACAAATACTGCCAAACACATCAGCACGTTAAAGCTATTTTAATATGCAGACTCTAAGGGTTTTATTACCACTATACCATTCTAAAATATAAGTACATTTTTTAACCCAGAACCTTGTTTCATTACTGTGGCATTTTTTAAACAAAGGATTTCCTATACGTTTTTTTCTTAGCGTGTTGTTTTTAGTTTGTGGTATTGAACTATTGCAGGTTACAGATTACATTCGGCTTTCTAGGGAATGAAATGACCTGAATATTTTTAGTCATAATTAATAACAGATTGCAATGGGAGCAAAAATGTATGCATGACATATGGAGTAATTCAATACACCATACATTCTGGGGTGAGAAAATCAGTCATCCTGAAATTTCAGAATACATGTTTATTTGTTTTCTTTATTATATTCCTTGTAGGAAGAAAATGGCATCTTAAGCCACATGAATAGTAGTAAAGCCAGAAATTACCATAATGCATAAAGTTTCTAACTCAAAACATTTCTTTCTTTTTTTTTCTTTTTATAATATTTTAAATAAAATAGCATTGCTTATATAGTTCAGCCACAAAAGTAAAAAAAAAAATTCCCTGTTTCAGTTGTCTCATAGATTTTCAAAACAGAGCTCACTGTATCCCAATAGATCTGACCATCTATTTTAAATGCATTACTTTGTTTTAGTGATTAGCATCAAGCCATGACAAATATACTCATGCCAGTGTTCAAAGGTAACCTTTTAAAGGCTGTGAAGATAGCAATTCGCTGTTGCTTCAGGGGCTGGTGCACTGTAATAACACCTTTTCTTTTCCTCCCTCTACAGACCAGAAGATTAATGGCCTTTCCTCTGCTGATGTCACTTCCCATGTCTGTCTGCTTGGACCTGCCTCTTCCTATCCAAAACAATCACAAACGAAGAACCACTATCAGTCAGAACCAGATTCCTGTCTGAAAAGATGTTTCTATAGCGCTTGTTAATCGTATTTTTGTTTTCTTCTTTTCAATTTCAATTACACAGGGTTTGCCTATGGTTGCCCCAACCCTTCATATTGTTTCTGTCTTGTTCTTATTTTGTACATAATATATATAAAGTATGTATACTTTATATATATATATATATATATATATATATACACTCACCTAAAGGATTATTAGGAACACCATACTAATACGGTGTTTGACCCCCTTTCGCCTTCAGAACTGCCTTAATTCTACGTGGCATTGATTCAACAAGATGCTGAAAGCATTCTTTAGAAATGTTGGCCCATATTGATAGGATAGCATCTTGCAGTTGATGGAGATTTGTGGGATGCACATCCAGGGCATGAAGCTCCCGTTCCACCACATCCCAATCTGGTGACTGTGAGGGTAATTTTAGTACAGTGAACTCATTGTCATGTTCAAGAAACCAATTTGAAATGATTCAAGCTTTGTGACATGGTGCATTATCCTGCTGGAAGTAGCCATCAGAGGATGGGTACATGCTGGTCATGAAGGGATGGACATGGTCAGAAACAATGCTCAGGTAGCCCGTGGCATTTAAACGATGCCCAATTGGCACTAAGGGGCCTAAAGTGTGCCAAGAAAACATCCCCCACACCATTACACCACCACCACCAGCCTGCACAGTGGTAAAAAGGCATGATGGATCCATGTTCTCATTCTGTTTACGCCAAATTCTGACTCTGACCATTCTGACCATTTGAATGTCTCAACAGAAATCGAGACTTATCACACCAGACAACATTTTTCCAGTCTTCAACTGTCCAATTTTGGTGAGCTCGTGCAAATTGTAGCCTCTTTTTCCAATTTGTAGTGGAGATGAGTGGTACCCGGTGGGGTCTTCTACTGTTGTAGCCCATCCGCCTCAATGTTGTGCGTGTTGTGGCTTCACAAATGCTTTGCTGCATACCTCGGTTGTAACGAGTGGTTATTTCAGTCAAAGTTGCTCTTCTATCAGCTTGAATCAGTCGGCCCGTTCTCCTCTGACCTCTAGCATCAACAAGGCATTTTCTCCCACAGGACTGCCGCATACTGGATGGTTTTCCCTTTTCACACCATTCTTTGTAAACCCTAGAAATGGTTGTGCGTGAAAGTCCCAGTAACTGAGCAGATTGTGAAATACTCAGACCGGCCCGTCTGGCACCAACAACCATGCCACGCTCAAAATTTCTTAAATCACCTTTCTTTCCCATTCTGACATTCAGTTTGGAGTTCAGGAGATTGTCTTGACCAGGACCACACCCCTAAATGCATTGAAGCAACTGCCATGTGATTGGTTGATTAGATAATTGCATTAATGAGAAATTGAACAGGTGTTCCTAATAATCCTTTAGGTGAGTATATATATATATATATATATATATATATATATATATATATATATATATATATATATATATATATATATATATATATATATAATATATGTTGTATAAACTTTTCAGGCAACAAAATGTAAAAATTGATTTGAATGTAATCACTTATTTGTTTTTTGTTACGATGGATAGTTATTACAAATATACTATTGATGTTTGTTTTTAAAACATACATAAAATAAAGCAAAAAAGGTACCCACGCCACTGGTGCTGTGGCAGTCTGGCAGGACGATTAATTGATAAAGGAATGATGTAGTGTCTGAGTCCAGAGGTTGAGTTGGAAAGGGAAGCACGACACCTTTGCTTTTGTCCTGCTGTCCAAGATGGGGAAATCTGTGGTGAAGGGAAGCTTATGTGGCTCTACCAGTTATGTTCAGTTTGAATGTTGTCTGTTGCCTGTGCTATGGAAGGGCAAATAAACAAAATATCCCTTAATCCTAGAAGTAAATGCATAGTTCTTGAAAAGAGCAGGAAATGTAAATTCTGTAGCTGTCTTATTTAAAAAACAGGGAGTGGTTAACTATGATATTTTAATGTGCAGTACATATTAGTAGTAAGCAAATTAGAGCCTAACAAACATAAATGGAAGCCAATAATACCTGTCCATTAATTAATTGTTGAAATATGGCCAGTGGACAACAGAAGAGAGGAAAACAAAAATTCAAGTCAGCAGCATCCCTGGAGAAAATTTACCTCTGGGGGGTTCTACGGTCAATTGTAAGAGAGAACATCAAAGACAAAGCCAGACACAGTCACAATCCTGGAAACCACAAACAACTAGCTGCCTCCTGGGAAATATATAGTAGATGTCTGACAATGTCGGTGCATGCTCCTAATGAGACTTCTAATGTTCTCCATGAACATCCTTTCACATCTGTCACATGTACTCAAGGCAAACCTGCTTTTATCTGTGAAAAGTACAGGGTGCCAGTGTTGGACCTGCCAATTCTGGTTTTGTATGGCAAATGCCAATGAGCTCCACAGTGCAGGGCAGTGAGCACAGGGCCCACTAGAGAACGTCAGGCCCTCAGGCCACCCTCATGAAGGCTGTTCTTGATTGTTTGGTCGGAGATATTTACAACAGTGGTCTGTTGGAGGTCATTTTGTAGGGCTCTGGCAGCGATCATCCTGGTCCTCCTTGCCCAAAGGAGTAGATACCTGTCCTACTGTTGGGTTAAGGACATTCTACAGCCCTTTTCATCTCTCCTAGAGTAACTGCCTGTCTCCTGGAATCTCCTCCATGCCCTTGAGACTGTGCTGGGAGACACAGCAAACCTTCTGGCAATCATACGTATTGATGTGCCATCCTGGAGAAGTTGGACTTACTGTGCAACCTCTGTAGGATCCAGGTATTGCCTCATGCTAACAGTAGTGACACTGACCATAGCCAAATGCAAAATACTAGTGGAAAAAACAGTCAGAAAAGATGAGCGGGGAAAAATGTCAGTGGCCTCCAGCTGTTAAATCATTCCTGTTTGGGGGGTTGTCTCCTTGTTGGCCCTCTAGAACACCTGTTGTTAATTTCAAAAAAAATAAAACCAAAGCAGCTGAAACTGATTAACAACCTCCTCTGCTACTTAACTGACCAGATCAATATCCCAGATGTTTAATTGACTTGATGCTACACTCTGATTAATTCATTTTTGAACAGTATATATATATATATATATATTTAATGATTTAGTAATTATTAAAATATATATATTTGCATATACTGTAGGTGCTTTTTAATATCCGTAACAGTCTGTATGATGCGTGTGGGTATAAATTTTATAGTATTCACCACCATACTAAGTCAGTTAGACCTACTCACCAGGGGCCTCATGTATAACGCCGTGCGTAGAATTCGCACTATAACATGATGTAAGCACAAAAGCCGAAATGTGCTTACGCACAGAAAAATCCAGATACAGGAATCTGTGCATACTCCAACTTCCGCGTTCTTCCGCTACATAAATCCCGTTCAGGTGAAAACTAACACACGTGCAAGTGCCTTCTTTCCCGCCCCAACTCCTCCCAGAATTATGCCTCTTTGAATATGCAAATCAATATAAATCGCCCTTAAGCTCAGCCTTCTGTGAAAAGACAATGGTAAAAAAGCATGGGGGAAAATATAAGAACTTCAGCGAATACCAAGTGGAGGCAATGGAAAAACATACTATTTGTTTATTTAAACCGTGGTATAATCAACAAAAGGAAGTTGATCGAGTGACATAGCGTGTTGGAGAATCTTGAAAGCTCACGTTCACAAAGTCGCACAGTGCCAGAAATAAAAAAGAACTTGTCAGATATCAAAGTCGCCGTGAAAAGGCGAGTCGTAGCCCACTGTCTGAGTGTCATATGAAAGCTTATTAGGGTACAGAGAAAAAAAGGCACACAGTGGGAAAAAGCCTGAAATGTCAACTTCAATCTCGAAATTTCCACTTTAATCATGTAGTTTTTTTGTCCTTAAAGTAGAACATCATAAACGTCATCTTAAAATCGTTTAATTAACCAGTTTCTCAAATCACATCGTAATTAAAGTAGCACGTTAAATGCTTTGTTTTGTATGTGATCTCCTATGTGCTCTATGTGTGTGAATCACTAATTGCTTCTTAAACCAGCTCTCTGCCTCCGACTAGACACAGAATCCATTACATTCGTGATATTACAGCTATGAATAACTAAAATACTGAGATGTACTCTATATGTGATATCATTTTCATGATGATAGGAGTTAAAGCATGTTATTAAACATGGGATTCACGGCGCAGTGGTTGTGCGCGACCTTCAATGAAATTATTTATTGCAGCAGTACTCATGGGCAGCTCTAGGCTTGTGGCAGCCCTGGGCAGAGAAAGAATCGGTGGCCCCTTCACCCACCAATGTCAATATGGTATCTTATGCATGGTGGATGGCCACATCCGATGCGGACACTGCATCGTGCTCATGACACAACGTTTAACTTTTGTCAAAATTTGCCACTGCTTTTTTAGCTGTGTCGTTATTTTCTCTTTCTGTTTTATATTCAATATATATTGGCGTGACCGCCTCTGCAGTCCTTGCTTTTCTTTCTCCAACTAACCAATCGTCGCACAATCAGCTCTGTAATAGACGTTAAACCATCTGTATGCTTAGAGCGACAATTCTTCAAAACGTTTAAGGAACATTGAAATATCTTCGTAGTACATGTTTAATTATTCTATCATTCACACCAGTCCCAGTGAAGAATATAGATTATTTAAATGAAGTTAAAATTTTATCTGTATAATATACTGTAATAAACATATTTTGCTGCATTTCATCTTAAAAATGATATCGTCATCATATGTAAATACATGCTTTATAAAGTGGCTCAGGATGTGTAATATTATAACTGTAGTGCAAGTTTACAGTGGGGTGATTGTACTTATAAGTTCTTATTAAAGTTCTTGGGATGAAACTGTTTCTGAACCGCGAGGCCCGTACAGGAAAGGCTTTGAAATGTTTTGCTGTGGCTGAGACAGCGTGTGCTTGATACTGTATACCGATAATTCTCTTTCCAATCAGCTGCTGCTGTGATTCCCCACTCAGATACAGTGATATAAATACTCCGAGTGGTGCAGTGAGAGTAATATGGAAAAAGATGATCCGCTGTGGCAGCTCCTAATGGGAGCAGCTGAAAGAAGAAGAAGAAGAGTAAGAGTAACAACGCTAAAGTAGTATTTGGAATACTATGGCTGTTCCCTCTACCATTATATTGTTACAAGTTAATTACAATCAGATGCATTACACTAATAAACAATATGCAGTTAGTTTCAGTGTATTTATGAAGCCGCATCAGGAAAATAAAAGAGTAACCACACAGGAACAGTAGTACTGTTTTGACGCTGGGTGCCGCCAGTCTGCAAAACCGAGTGGAGAACTTGCATACGACAGGGTATGAGGTACCGTGGAAAGTGCGTGGCTTTACGCCAAGTGTAGGTTTTATACATCACGATTTGAACGTGGAAAAGTTCTTACGCAACATTTCTGTGCATACGCACCGTTTATACATGAGGCCCCAGGACACTCATGTATAACGTGCTTGCACTCAGAAACATTCATCAGTCATTTCTTATACAAAAGTCAGGATTTATAAAACATAAACTTGGTGTGAAAATTGGCTTAACGTCACAGCAAATTTCGACTATGTATAAGTCCTACTATGCAATCTTTTTTGATGTTGGCATTTTAACAACTCCAGGCAGGCAGCAGGACAATAAAGTGAACAGAAAATCTCACTTCATTGTACATTTTAATGACGCATCAGTCACATTCCAATGTTCTTCAACATTGTTACCTGACATGTTCACTCAATGCAGCTCTCTTTAGTGTTGTCAATAACGTCTAATGAATATGGTTAAAGTTAATTGCCTTACTGTGCAGCTTATCTATTTTGTAAATAAAAAAGGATGTACTGTGTGTGTGTTGTATAAGATAACTGACAATGGCAGCTTTAGCTCTTTTGGTGGATACTGCAAATACCAGGCTATGCAAGGAGCAAAATTTTAGTGATTGTGATGATTTTTTGGCAACTAGTGATGAATCCGATTTAGACTTAGAGATGTCCTCTTGGAGTTGTATATTGAACAGAAACAGATACATTGTGCAGAAATAACACAATCCCAGTTCCATTGCATGTTTTAACTACCATAGGATATTTGACAAGGGGCACTTTTCAACACGAATTGGCTAACGGGTCAAGGAATCTCGCAGGCACCACTGAAACATCTTTATGGGATGGCATTCTTAAAATGCTTCCTAGATATATGAGCAAGCCAAGATCAAAAGGCAATTTGCAGCAATTGCCAATTTTCCTAATGTAATTGGTGTACTTGACTGCACACATGTTGTGATAAAAGCAGTATAACAGAATAAATTCCTTTTGAAAACAGAAAGCACTTTCGTTCAATTAATATACAACTAATATGTGATGCTCAAATGTGCCTGACTAACGTTGTTGTGAAGTTTACCAAATAGTAGTGTGAGAAGCAGACTTCATGGTCATGGTGTGTGTGATGGTCGGCTTCTGGGTAAGTAAGCCTGATTGCCACTAGCTGTAGTGCATTACAAACAACTTGTTGTCCACTGGCCAACTTGTTTCTTTCAGGTGATAGGGGGTCTACCATAAGAGAGGGTATAAAATAAAAGACACTTCCTCACATGATTGGTGATACAACAGACCATTGGATGGCAGTCTTTGGAGTCATTGGGTGGGACACTGCTGTACAGGCCCTCAAAGGTATGTTGCATTGTAAAGGCTTATGCAGTACTGCGCAGTATATTGCACAACCATGGACTACCTCTGCCACCTGAGTAAGTGGATGATCCAGACCCTGTCCCTCGTGACATCAATACAATGGTACACACACACACACCAGGGACAATTTCAGAATCGCCAATGCACCTAACCTGCATGTCTTTGGACTGTGGGAGGAAATCGGAGCACCCGGAGGAAACCCATGCAGACACAGGGAGAAAATGCAAACTCCACGCAGGGAGGACCCAAAAAGCGAACCCAGGTCTCCTAAATGTGAGGCAGCAAAACTACCACTGCACCACCCGGTATGGAATCTAAGCAAGATTTTATACATGAGGCTTCAAGTGGTGTAAGTTAATACACAACTTTGTTCCCTTTGCCCAGCACCAAGATCCACACTACACTGGGGGTTAGTCTTAATCTGCAACTGGTCTTTATCTACTGATGTTATGCAGCTCAGCAACAGCAATAAAACTGACAAAGTCTTGTTACTGTAAATATGCACTACGATTAGATGTCCTGATGACGCTGTGCTGAATGAATAACTACAACAGACCCAGAGAGTCAACCAGTGTGGATTTTATAATTTAAAATACTGAACATGTGTGTCCTCCTCCTATCTTTTGTGAGATCCATACTCATTCAGTTCCTAGTAGCTGCTAACCTGTCGACCTGGTACATCGTAAAAAGAAGAAACATAATGTCAAAGAGAACACTCTAAGTCTTAGTAGAGGTTAACTTACTGTATTTAGTCCATCAAGATAGTAATTAGTTGATAGATTGACAGACGTTCTAATAAAATAACAGAAAAATTCCTAAAACAAAATTTCAACAACAGTGTCAACGTGAAAAACTGTTAAAATGCAAGATTAACAAAATATCCAAAATGTCTCTGGCTAAAATTTCTCAACAATACGATTTGGAGAATCCTCAAAACTCAACTTGATGTTATTTTGCAGAAGTTGGGGGAACAGAACTGATGAGCTTGTTGGGTTGATTGACATCACCATCTCCATAAAAAATGTTTTAATATTCGAACATTATACTCTCCAGTTACTTTAAGAGTCCATGCAATCATTCTGTTTGTCAAAGTGTAAAAGTTATTTCTCAAAAATAATATAATGTTAAATAAGAATTGAGTATGGGTTTACATGCAGAATTCCTTAACTTGCTTCTTTTAAACAAAGTCATGATTTCTCATACTGTGAAATGGAACCAAAGGAAGTTGATGGGTCATTGCCTCTGTCGTTTGTAAATGTTGTGCATTGTTTAAACTATAGAATAATTTATATCCCACAGTGACTTTTCAAAATGCAGTGCATGATGCCAAAAGGATTTTTACTGTTTCATCTGCCTTAACCAATGGAATTCTTTCTTATACTTTTAGTCCCACTACAGCAGAACACCTGTTCATTGTTCTGAGCAGGCCTCTTGCAGGGAATCATTGCCACTGCACAAGCGGCAGGGTGAAGCCGCGGCAGGAGAGCCAGCAACACAGGAGAAACAAATCCCACGCTTACTACAACCATTTCAGGGGATGTTGGTTATTCCTACCTCAACAAGATATCGTATGTTTCGTTCAAGCATCTGATGACTGTACAATTACTCACAAGCTTAAGGACAGGCTGTGCCATTGCTTAGGTGTTCTGGTTTATCGAGATTTAATCTGCAAAGGGGCTGTCACTCTTCCTCAATATACCCTTTTCTCAAGCTGACTGATGTAATACAATGTGTCCTAGATGTAAAGGGAACTTTTATATTACAAATTCAAGGGGCTCTCGTGTCACAATATTGGAAAGAACCTGTTTGGCTAATCTAGAATTTGTAATGATTAATTGAAAATCATTTAATAAGTCAAAGGAATTTACATCTGTTATATTGATGGAAGTTAATATTCCTCCTCAAATAAATGTTGGTATTCAAAAGCAACTTTTAGAAGATCTGGTCACAGCTATCAAAAAAAAAAAAAACAAACATAACATATCCCTCGATTCTGGTATCTTAACTCCTCAAATATACAACAGTTTGCAAGATGTTCAGCTAGACAGAGGAAAAACTACTGCTACTGCACTATCCCAGATGCTTACGATGCAATTCCAAGCCAACCAAGACAGTCTGGACCATGCCATGATATATATTGTTTCTTCTTATAGACAGAAATGAAAACTCTCTAAGCAAGAAATAAAAACAGTGCATAAGTGGCCTAGTAGGCCTGTGGACAGACTACAGGGTGGCCTAGTCTCAAAACTGTGCTGGTTTAGACACTGTTAGTATCAGCTTGTATCAGCTTGCCAGAAAAACTGTATTCCAACAAAAACAGTTACTAAATACAATAAAGACAAGCCATGGTTCTCTAAAGAACTAAAAAATGTTGAAGAGGAAGCTTTTAAAATGGAGGTAAAGGCTGCACAGTAAAAATCCACAATATAAGTTAGATAGAGCAATTAAGGATGCCAAATGCAACTAAAGAGAAAGCTTGAGGAGCAATTTTCTACTACTGATTGTTCCTCTGTTTGGAAAGGACTGTAATTTTTTTTACTGATTACAAATGCAGATCCTCCTAAATCTGACTGGTCCATCTCTAGCTATTCAGCTGAACTGCTTTTACTATAGTTTTGATAGGCACTCTTTCACTATACAGGACCCTGCTCATGTATCTGCTCCACCAGATGTGTCAAACTTATATTCTAATTATTCCTGCTCCATCCATATGACTAAGTATGAAGTTCATTTGCTCTGCTAAATACAAAACTGCAGTAAAGCAGCTTGTGCAAACACATCTCTTCTGTCACAATAAGACACTGCTGATGAGTTACTACCAGAGTTTATGGATATTCTTAACTAGTCTTTGGCTGAATGCAATGTTCCTAACTGTTTCAACAAATATCCCATTTAAAAAAAAAACATTTGCTGTCTTTCCCATTAGAGGGAGGCTAGTGGCACTGACTTGAGTAGCAATGAAAATACTTTAGTCTGCTTGCTGTGCCAAGAGATCAGTAGAAGATGCAGCAAATATGTCTCCACAGGTACTTACATAACAGTTCTAACTGTGGTTTTTAAATAAGCATCGCAATCATTCTAGAGCTCCTCAATAGAAAATATCTCAGCATGAACTGTGCCAAATCCTTCTAGAACTCTGTCTATCTTAGACAAAGACATCAGATGGTAAAATAGGGCACACATCAGAATCTGTCACCTCTCCCATTCTCCCTCTATTCCAGTGGTTTCACTTACAGTAACCTATCAATAAAACACAGGACGTTTGCCAATGGTAATACCGTGATCCTCCTGGTCACAGATTTAGGTGGATTGGCTGGCCAATTAGTATGCCCTCAACTATTTGGACTTGAACATGTTAAGAACAGCTCAAAATGGTTATAGATATTAGGACATAATCCCCGTTTCTTTTGCTCGTTTTTAAAAATAGTGTGTCACACACTTGAGGTGTGGAACTGGCTACCTTGCTCTGAAATGAAAGGCACAGGGAAGAGTAAGAATGTTACACCATCCTTAACTAAACTCCTTTTGTTACCCTCAGACTGAAGGATGATTTTCGGGACTAAGAATGATACTACTCCTGGCCACTTGACGCTAGCCCTGCCCCTTATGCAGCAAGACCTATATAAAAGGAGACGTGACTAGATGTCCATCATCATTATCAACAAGGACACTGCCTTCAAGAAGAATGCAAATCAGAGAAGAAGTCTCTAAAAGACCTTTGGTCCCATCTTTATGATGATCCCTTTAAGTGCCAGTTTGGGGACGAATTTTGTCGCTAATTAAACTAGGGTGCTAACAGCAACTTCAACCTACTAAGATTGTCTTTTGATCCTCTCTCTCAGGTGCCACTCTTAAAAGGCTTGATTACTTTAAAGTTCATAGCAGCCCTATTACTCTCATTGTGACTTGGGATGAAAACATATCTTCTCTTATTCAAAAATGTGGAACAGTGCAAGGTTGTTTTCTCAACTTGTCTAGTTTTATAGAACTGTCATTTGAAGGTACCTCATTTTTTCATAGCAAATTTAGTTTGGCTTCTCATTGAAAACAAACTGCAGCATGCTGCTTCAACATTATATTATATTATATATATTATATTATAAAGCATTATATTATCTGATACTACTTGAACAAGGGTTACTTGTAATTGATCAGAGCAAAAAAGGACAACCTCCTGGACCACTCTGAAAAGGTTACGAGCAGATAGATGTGCTCAGGGAAAGTAACTAAGCAATGTCTGGAACAGACCAGAGTCGACTTACAGAACAACAAGAAGATTTATAAAAAGAAAAGGAAAACTGTTGTCATCAAAGAGGAAAAAAAAAAACCACAAATATTTCTGAGAAAACATAGCATAAAATCTAAACAAAGATAAAACACGGATGGCTTCTTCAAATAACACTAAGACGAGTAATTGAGAACAGTTGAATCCAACATGCTCAAATCCTTTGCCTTGCAATTGAGAGGGCCACCCATAAATATAAAGACAAACAACATTTGAAAACATAATGCGGATCAGACCAAGCGCTCAAAATAATGGATTACAAAGTCGCTGAAAACATTTCTAGGATCCACATTGGACACTGCTTCAATACACATCTTTGTGAACTCCTCGATGAGAGTGGAAAATGTAGCTTTAATAATAGTTTTTAGACCTAGGGAATATGTCTAAATTGGTGTTTAATAACAGATAAAGATACTCGATAATAGAGAGAGGCAGCAGGCAAAGTAGCTATTGTTATTCTGGCCATGTTATTATGGTGGCAATGGTTCTTTTTAATTTTCCTGCCATCAGGCATTGTTTTGTTTACACCATTAATTAAACAAAGATGGCCAGGTTGGCACCACAAAATTTATCCCTGTTTGAGCCTGTCATTCCCTTGGACAATCACGGTAGATAAATAAATATTGTAGACAAATTCACTGGCACGTGCAATATTCATAGCTAAAAAATGCAATGACAATGACAATATTTGGCATAAAGATTAAAGAGCTAATTTTCCATAGAGAAGCTCATGCACCTCTACATGTTGTGAATAATGCAGTTCACTTCTCTCATCATTGGGGACACAAAATGGAATTACAGCAATAATGGCAGGACAGATAAAATACCATATTGCATATTACTCATGAGTTCATGTTGTGGGAGATCTGTATATTAATATTAGCTTCATGGTATCACAAGAGAACAAAATATGGTTATGAGATCATTTTAATGTAGGTATGTTTTGTAGGCACTCAATAATGAAAAATAGGTTGAGGGGGTTACAGAAGCAAGATCAGTTTAGATGTCCTCCCTGTGTCTGAATTGGTTTTCCTACCATATGACAAAAAATCTCGCAAGTTAGATTAATTGGTGATTTTAAATTGGATCCCATTTAAATTGTGAGTATACGTGTGCATGTGTGAGTAAGTCCCCATGATGGACTATTGCACTTTCTGGCTTGCATGGAATATTACCAGGGGCCCTAGCCCCCTAAGAACATGAATTGGATTCATGAGATTTGATCATGTTATGTACTGCCATTCAGCCATTTAAATGAGAAACGATGATTTCTGAGTTACACACATGTCAGTACACATTACATTAAATGATGCTTACAGCAGAGACTGAGAACACATATCAAATTGTGAAGCACCTGTCAAAAAATGTATAACACAAAATATATAGTTTAACTGTGCTAGGAGATGTGTAGGAGATATTGGTGCCGCTCTGTGTTTTTTGCAGCCAAGTCTAACTGCAATTGTCGGACATTGCCTAGCCAAAAATAAAAAAAAAAGAACATCACTGTCAGGACTTTGCCAAAGGCATACACTGGAGTAACAGAGTCAGACAGCTAATAATGGAAACAGATGTGCCGCATAGAATGGAACTTTCTCTGTTTGTTCAAAATGTTTGTGAACATTTAGGTATTCTAAAGCAAACTAAAGACCTGAGTTTGATACAAATGCTCTATCATGGTCATTGGGCACCTGCTATAGCCATAATGATGTAAATGTTCCATAAGCATTCAGTTTAATTCAGTTCACACTTATAACACTATCTTCACCTTGGCAGACCTGGAGGTCTCAAAAGCAGCTCACAATTCATCTGCCAAATAAAAGGGGAATTCACATTTTAAAAAAAAATTAAACAAAAACCTCCTGAAACTAAAAGCACATTTACAAAAGATGGTGTCTTCAATGCTAAAGTATGAGGGGTTGAAAGAAATAACAAGACTTGTGAATGTATCAGACATGTACTGTATATAGACTAGGTGTAATAGCACTCCGAGCTGCGGGATGGCACTGTCATTTATGTCTTTTCCTCTTTTGCACTCAGAAGCGAAGAAAGGAGCCTTGAGGAATGACAATGTCATTTCTGCTTCCTTAAGAGCACCAATCCCTGGTCCCAAGGTATTTAAGAAACTAATCTATTAGAAACAGATGGCTGAAGATCAATTTTTTACATTTTCCTTTTTTCCTTGGCTTCACCAACTTGTTAAATTAAACTGGCTTCACCTACTGGTGCTCTTTGTGATTCATTTTCTAACCATAATATATATATATATATATATATATATATATATATATATATATATATATATATATATATATATATATATATATATATATATATATATACGCACAAACACTGCTGTGATAACCTTATAAACCTTATACACATACAATACACTTTAGAATTACATTTTTCCAATAAAATCTGTAATCACTTTATTTGTTGTGGCAGAAGACTACTACAATTCTGGATGTTCTGTACTCCTTAAAGATCCAAGTCTCGTTAGCAGCTTCTAATTTGCTGTCTGAAAAAATGAAAACCATGTGCTGCCACCCAATGGACAGGAGGGAAATGACTGCAGCTATAACAAAAAAGAGCACAGTTTTACTCCTTCGACCTGTGATGATGTGGCTGCCCCACAATATATGGGATGCCTCTTGTAAATCCTCTGTGTTCTCATCACACTGAACTGAAGGTCCTTTCTCAGTTTTAATAATTCCCTGGCTTTTGTCCATGTAGGGCTGCCCAGGAACTACATGGATAAATAACCCCAGCTATGCGTTTCTTTACTCACTGGCAATGTATTGTTGTAATGGTTCATCTTTTTAGGTTACAAATTCATTTTCTAATTCTGGTGCTTGAATTAAATTGTTCTCCTATGTTGATTGCTCTGTACTAAAACCCATGACAACATTACAAAAACACAATATTAGTATTTCTCATATGGGAGACTAAATATAGGAATTAGAAAGCAACAGATTTAAAAAGGCAAGAATTTTAATCAATGGCGGGAATTTGATTCTAATTCTAAGAAAGTAGCTGAACTAACCATTGTTCCCTTAGGACTTCTAGGATGAATGCTGAAAAACAATAGAATCCTTTTGAGTTTAATGTAGTCAAGGCCCTTATGAACACTTCCTTCTTTACTCTACAGTGAAATTCCATCCTTTTTGTTTTTTATAAGTTCTTATTTCGTTTTTTTCTTTTAAAAATAAGAAACACATGAATATAATTTACAGTACCTACTATTACTGCAATATTTGGCACTCACCATTGCAGGCTAGGCTTCCAGATCATGCATGCCTAGAACGTTGCTTTCTATCCAGCAAATGACAGAATATGATAAATTAGAAAGAGAGCAAGGAGATATTTAATGGTCAGATGAAAAATTTAATTTTTTTTACACAATTCCATCTTCACATTTTTGCTTAAATATCACAGCATCAACAAGATGTACAGCAAAGATATGAGCCAAAAAGATCAAAGCAAAACACTTCTGACACAGAGCTGTCTTTAATGCATCTCAGCTATCCATGCCCAATGGTGATGAAACACAATACATAAAAATTTTAAATATCAAAAATAGAAAATAACACACCCAAGGAGAAGCAAACTATCTAGTTGTGATTTCTTATCAAAATGGTCTTGTTTTTTCAGAGCGGGGATCAACAAGATGTGGTGCTAATGTTCTAATTTGAATAGTTCATTTATGTTTACCCAAAACACATTAGACCAGGGGTCTCCAACTGCAGTCCTGGAGGTTCTGCGGTGGCTGCAGGTTTTCATTCTAACACTTTTCTTAATTAGTGACCTGTTTCTGCTCCTAATTTACTTCTTTTAAAGATTCAGACCCCTTAATTGCTTCTTTTTCCGTAATTAGCTCCGAAACAACAATGAGATACAAAATGAGCCAAAACATGACCCGCAAATTGTGCCAATCATACAGTATCTGAAAATAAAGAAAGATGAAGGTCTCAGAAATGTTACAACAACAACAACATTTATTTATATAGCACATTTTCATACAAACAGTAGCTCAAAGTGCTTTACATATTAATGAATAGAAAAATGAAAGACACAATTATAAGACAAAATAAATCAACATTAATTAACATCGAATAAGAGTAAGGTTCAATGGCCAGGGGACAGAAAAACAAAAACTCCAGACGGCTGGAGAAAAAATAAAATCTGTAGGGATTCCAGACCATGAGACCGCCCAGTCCCCTCTGGGCATTCTACCTAACATAAATGAAACAGTCCTCTTTGGATTTAGGATTCTCTCAGTTAATCTGCTCAGGTCCCCAAAATATTTAACAGTGCTCTTAGAAAAGAGAAAATCAACAATTTCAGAAATGTGTGCTATTGCACAATGAGAGCAGCAACAATCCATGGAATTATAAAACAGGTTTAATTAACAACAAGAATCAGCATTTATTTAAGCAACTGGTTGGAGTTTGAGGTCTTGAGGCCTGACTTAGTTGGCCTTCTGTTGGCTCACTCACTTCATATTTCGTTTCTGTTTGGGTACCGTTTAAGGAAAGAATTGAGGCAATTCAGAGGAACAATGGAATTCAGGGGAACAAATTGTTGAAAAATAAGTCAATTAAAGTTAATTAAAAAGTTAATTAGCAGCAAAAACAGTGCATTAATTAAGAAAAGGGTTAGAATGAAAACCTGCAGCCACTGGCGCCCTCCAGGATCAGAGTTGGGTACCCTTGCATTAGACATTAGATGTGTCATCAGGGGCCTCATGTATAACGCCGTGCATAGAATTCGCACTATAACATAACGTAAGCACAAAAGCCGAAATGTGCTTACGCACAGAAAATTCCAGATGCAGGAATCTGTGCGTACTCCAACTTCCGTGTTCTTCCGCTCCATAAATCCCGATCAGCGTGAAAACTAACGCACGTGAACGCGCCTTCTGTCCCGCCCTGTCTCCTCCCAGAATTACGCCTCTTTGAATATGCAAATCAATATAAATAGACCTTAAGCTCAGCGTTCTGTGAAAAGACAATGGGAAAAGCAAGAGGGAAAATATAAGAATTTCAGCGAATACCAATTGGAGACAAAGAAAAACGTACTACTTGTTGGTTTATACAGTGGTATAATCAACAAAAGGAAGTTGATTCAGTGACATAGCGTGTTGGAGAAACAAGCTCAGGTTCACAAAGTCGCACAGTGCCAAACATAAAAAAGAAGTTGTCACATATCAAATTTGCTGTGAAAAGGCGTAGCCCACCATCTGAGTGTCATATGGAAGCTTATTAGGGTACAGTGAGAAAAAAAGGCACAGAGTAGGAAAAAGCATTAAATGTTAACTTCAATCTCAAAATATCCACTTTAATCACATAGTTTATTTTGTCATTAAAGTAGAACATAAACTTCATCTTAAAATCATTTAATTTACTAGTTTCTCAAATCCCATCGTAGCTAAAGTAGCATGTTAAATGCTTTGTTTTGTATTTGAGATCAATATACTCTATGTGTGTGAATCACTACGTGTTTCCGTTCTTTCTCTTTCTCCGACAGGACACAGAATCCATTACATTCGTGATATTACAACTCTCTGAATAATTAAAATACTGAGATGTATACGTGATATCATTTTCATGATGATTGGAATGAAAGCATGTTATTAAGAACACAATGGCACAGTGATTGTTCATGTCTCATACAACATGCTGCTGTGCCATGCGCGACCTTCGATGAAATAATTTATTGTAGCAGTACTGTCTCTTTCAGACGTACTAACCTTCAATTCTTGTCCTTACTTTTCTTTTCCCAAATACCCAATCACCACACAATCAGCTGTGTAATAGACGTTAAGCCATCTTACAGCCACGATTCTTCAAAACTTTTAAGGAACATTGAAATATCTTCATAGTACGTGTTTAATTATTCTATGCATTTATCCTTCCAGTGTCGCGCCAGTCTCAGCAAATATACAGCGCGAGGCAGGAACAATACGTGAACATGCAAGTGCTGCGGCACCGTGTCCTCACGTGTTTAATTATTAACAATACAGATTATTTAAATGAAGTTAAAGTTTTAACTGCATAATATAATCAACATATTTTGCTGCATTTCATCTTACAAATGATACCGTCATCAAATGTAAATACGTACTTTATAAAGTGGCTCAGGTTGTGTAATATTATAACTGTAGTGCAAGTTTACAGTGGGGTGATTGTACTTATAAGTACAAACAGTTCTACAAGGAGCAATTGATTGAGTGCGTTTATAGTTCTTGGGATGAAACTGTTTCTGAGCGCAAGGTCCTTTCGGGAAAGGCTTTGAAATGTTTTGCCGTGGCTGAGACAGCGTGGGCTTGATGCTGTATACCGTTAAATCTCTTTCTGATCAGCTGCTGCTGTGATTCCCCCAATCAAATACAGTGATATAAATACTCCGAGTGGTGCAGTGAGAGTAATATGGAAAAAGATGATCTGCTGTGGCAACTCCTAACGGGAGCTGCTGAAAGAAGAAGAAGACGAAGATGCAGTGAGAGTAACAACGCTAAAGCAGTTATAGTATTTAGAATAATATGGCTATTCCCTGGACCATTATATTGTTACAAGTTAATTATAATCAGATGTATTACACTAATAAACAATATGCAGTTAGTTTCAGTGTATTTATAAAGCCGCGTCAGGAAAATAAAGAGTAACCACACAGGAACAGTAGCATTGCTTTGACGCTGGGTGCCACCAGTCTGCAAAACCAAACGGAGAACTTGCGTACGACAAGGTATGAGGTACTGTGGAAAGTGCGTGGCTTTATGCCAAGTGTAGGTTTTATACATCACGATTTGAATGCGGAAAAGTTCTTACGCAACATTTCTGTGCATACACACCATTCATACACAAGGCCCCAGGTGACTGAGGAGACCACTGCATTTAACTGCCATGTCCCTGTGAGAACCTTCATACTTTTGCAGCATGGAGGATTATCCTACTAAAAAGCCCATTTTCAGATGGATATGCTCCTGACATCAAGGGATGCTATAATAAATATGTATAAGCATACTCTGCTTTAAGGCTGGGACAAAATGGTTGCCAAAAAACACATAATTTAAATCTTTGCCCACCATCACTAGATAGTGTTTTGGATATTCAACAATACAAAATTTGAATCATGGGGTAGGCGTTATGTCTTATTTCACCAATAATTATGTATTAACAACTTGTGATATTCATTAGGCCAGGCAATGGTTTTCCAGTCCATTTGTGACCAGTGATTCGGTTCCTTAGACCACTGAAACCACTTTCTTGTTTGTTTCTGATATGAGTGGGACATGGTTGAATTTTAGACTACTATATCATACTCATGACATATTTTTATTTCAAATGTGAGGTAAAGCAAAAGAAAGGAATGGAGTTGACCAAGAGATGAGATGTCAGTAAATAAATGAAAAAAATAAAGAGATGAGATGTCAGTAAATAAATGAAAAAAATAAGTTGTTAATAGGAGGTCCATCTAATCTTTCATCAAAACAAAATCCCTTTCTAAATATCAAATTCTAAAGCCAGAAACTAGAAGTCCTTAACCCAAAGCTAACTACCTAAATCGGGGCAGCCAACGCCAATTTTAGAGAGCTGCAGTGGCTGCAGGGTTTTGTTCCAATCAAATTATTTAACTAGAAGCCAATCCTCACCTATAACAGATCTTATTTAATTTTATTGCTTGTTAGTGTTTTAACTCTATGGTTTAAATCATAGTTTTTTTTCCTTTCTAATGATGCATGTATCATTCAAGTGATTTGAAGTCTTAAAGGAAAGAGTAATTTTCAGTTCTTCATTTTGTCTTTAGTTTCCTTTTGAGTACTTAAACAAAATAGTGATTGATGAATACACACAGGTGGAATTGGAGGCAAGGTAGATGTAGAACTGCTGGTTACTTTGTAATTTGCACCTTATTGCTACTAAGGAGCAGTTAAAATAATAAACACAATGGTTTAAGACTAAAATAAGCAGTTAAGGGTTCAAAATCTTAACAAGCGAGACAACTAAAATGAAGCAAAAAATGTCACTTGAGCAATACATGCTTCATCATCAATAAATGATTTCTTATGAAGCAACTAGGTTGGAACAAAAACCTGAAACCACTGCGGCCCTCCAGGACTGAAGTTGCTCAGCCCTGATTTAAAGGGTTGGTGTCTTAAATAGGGGCCAGCACAGTGGCACAGTGAGTAGCGCTGCTGCCTTGCAGTTAGGTGACCTGGTTTCGCTTCCTGGGTCCTCCCTGTGTGGAGTTTGCATGTTCTCCTCGTGTCTGTGTGGGTTTCCTCCGGGTACTCCAGATTCCTCCCACAGTCCAAAGACATGCAGGTTAGATGCATTGGCGATTCTAAATTATCCCTAGTGTGTGTTTGTGTGTGTCCGTGTGTGTGTGTGCGTGCATGCATGCCCTGCGGTGGGCTGGCATCTTACCCGGGGTTTGTTTCCTGCCTTGTGCCCTGTGTTGGCTGGGATTGGCTCCAGCAGACCCCCGTGACCCTGTAGTTAGAATATAGCGGATTGGATAATGGATGGATGGATGTCTTAAATAGCAAATAAATTAAATAAAGTTAATTAGTAGCAAAAACTAGTCAGTAATTAAGAAGATAGAATGAAAACCTGTAGCCAGAGTGGCTCTCCAGGATCAAAGCTGGCCACCCTTGACCTAAATCATAGTCACAGAGCGAATTTCTTTGATTTATCCACAAATCTGACAACTGCTGCTCAAAATGGTGGCGTGCATGAAAAACAAAATATCCTTTCTTCAGCGCCACTGCTGCTCTCAGTTATCAGAAGTCCATCTGTTACTCTGCACAAATCATAGTAGCCTCTGCCAGCTATTTTATTTATTGATCTCCTTATGACCATAAGATGGCCATTGACTAGGTGATATTTTGGTAGTGATCTTACGTGGGACTCTAAAACAAACTATAACGACATGTAGTTGAAGCAGAAACTTTGACAACCTTTAAGAAGAATCTGGATGAGATATTCAGACCACATAGCTATTACCTAAACAATGGGACTTGATGGACTGAATAGTCTCCTTTAGTTTCTCAGATTTCTTATGTTTCATTAAACCCGTAACACTGTTATACATATAAACCCCAACAGGCTTCATGGTCTAAATATTGTTCTGCTTCCTGTGTCCACTTCCCCATATAAAGCTAATTAACTCTTTTATCTTGGCTGCCCTTCCTAATAATATTCCATACCTAAAATGCTGTCATTGATTTGGAAAAAGGAAGTATTTGTAAAAAGTGTTGATCTATGTAAATATATCTGGCTGTAGCTATAAATGTCTTGAAAAAGGTTATGTTTCACTATATTTGTGAGATTGTTCTTCTTTTCACAAATGGCCCACAGTTAAATTAAAACAGAGACAGCTTTGCTGATGTAAAAAGTAAAAATATTCAGAGTATGATGGCTGCACACCAATGAAAATATTATGCAAAATATGCTAAATTCTACCCAGCAGGCCTCTTATCATCTGCTATATGCACAAAACAGCCTGTATTTCATACATGGTAGTAAGATCTTGAAAGACCTCAGCAAACACTTTTCAGCACTATAATTTAGTTGTATGCATAAATGAAAAAAGTCTACTGTGGAATTTAAAATAAAGACATGAATAATGTTTGGAGGAGTAGCAAGCTACTCCCAGATATCAAGAAAACTGATTGGCAGCAATGTTTACTCATTTTGTTTGCGTAAAATACAAGTTTCCTAGAAATTCACTTTTCTCCCCAATCAGATTGCCTTGCTAGGTTCAGGGCTTTCAGGTTAACACGAGAATCATTTCATTCGTGTTAGTTACTCCATCCATTATTTGATCTCTGTCAATTTCTCATGAAGCATCTTCAAAACTGAAAGTGAATTTTTACCAGTTTACATTTATTTATATACATGCACATGTTAAATACTTTACCTCTGAAGCAGGACCCACTTTGTAGGGACTGTGTGCAACTGGTGTGCTCATGTAGGAAAAGCTTGGTGGAAAAAGGGCAACAAAAGGACAGAGGAGAGTGGAATTCATTTAAGTTAAAATAGGAGCTGCTAATTCCAAGATGCACTGTATTTTGTTAATGGTATGCTAACAGTATAAGAGGCTGATCTTAAGGAATAAATTCCAGTAAGTTTCGTGTTTTGGAATAGACAGTATGCATTCACGTTTTAAGATTGTACTTAACTGTCACATTTTATTTCTCTGACCGTAGGTCTCCGTTGTGCTTCAACATGTAACATTTTCTGTGTAGCTTTAATTGTTTCCACATGTTTCCATCTGATGGAAGTGCAACCAGTTCCCTTCAAGACATCTTGATATGTCAACTATGACTTATAACTGTATCTCACAGGCAAAACTTGTTAAAGAACTTTTCAGAATTATGTTCTGGGATGAATTTAGTAAGAAATGAAAGAATGTGACTGTAACACGATAACCCCACTTCCCTCCTCCCTAGGATCCCTGGCCCAGCCTCCACAAATCCACTTTAACCACTTAGAGATGTCTCCAGTTTTCAGTGTTGTATTTTATACTTGGTCAGTACAGGGATTAGAAAAAATCCCTAGGATCCCACAGTTGAAACAATTTATTCTTTAGGCAGTGTTTTGTTTTCTTTTTTGAACAAATAATACATGTAATAGAAGCAAGCTGACATTTTTTAATGTGTAAAGCTTATTTAATAAATAAAAAACTAAAGGTGAATTAGGGTATTATGTTCTCCTTATTTTACAGTATTTTCATGAAAGCCCAATGCAGATTAAATGCAGCTTTGATGTTCAACCAGTCAGCCGGAGATCAGTTGATAGAAGAGACCTTCATGATCTGATTAGACACCTGGATTAAAAAGTGATGAGCTTTAAACATTTTCTTTGAACCATTTTTGGATGTGATGTAAATACTGATAGTTATCTCTAAGTGTATCCATCATTGACTTTGAATCTAGATAGATAGATAGATAGATAGATAGATAGATAGATAGATAGATAGATAGATAGATAGATATCATCCCGGCCAATACCCCCAGGCCGCCAGATGGAGACCTCCTTGCAGCATGGGAATTATGGACAGTGGACTTTTAATGCACAGCCCTGCTGGGTACCATGGGGGCTGCCAGGAGTCGCTGCAGGGAGGCCCAGGGACTATTTTCCCTACACCCCGGAAGTACATTCCACTCACATGGACAGAAGAAATGACATGCTTCCAGGATGAAGAAAAGGAGTTTTTACCTGACCCAGAAGTGATAAAAAGTCACATGGACTGAGGGACAAACACTTCCAGGTCAAGGACTATAAAGGACTGTGGGAAATCCCAGACGGACGAGCTGAGTTGGGAGGCAGGGTGGCTAAGCGTCTGGGAGTGGAGGATTGTGATTTGATTATTGTTTAGTAATTGGAATATTGATTTATTGAGAATTGTGGAGAGGAGCGTGCTTTGTGCACATTATTATTATAATAAATAATAATTCTGGACTTTTACCTGGTGTCTGACGAGTGGTCTGAGGGTTCAAGGGAGCGAGAAAGCCCTTAATCTGTCACAAAAGATAGATAGATACTTTATTAATCCCAAGGGGAAATTCATATAATCCAGCAGCATCATACTGATACAAAAACTAAAAAAACAATATTAAATTAAAGATTAATTAAAATGCATATAAAAACAGAAGCAAGACAGTGACAAAAGTCTGTCACTAAAGCTACTCCTCTACTCTCTATACATAAATAGATTAGCAAAATCTTGCAACGTTTTCATGTGACGTTTTCATGCAATGTTCATTTTTCTTCAAAACCATAAGTCATCTTCACTAGGAGAATAAAACAATGAAACTCTGATATCAATACAACCAATTTAACATGCATATGTCAAACAAAATACCTTATATACATCCTCTTCGTTAAGAATAGTAGTAGTTCAGTTGTGTTTTAGCAGTTGACAAATAAACCCTACGTAATGGCACACGCTTTCAAACAGTAAAACTGCATAAAGATTCAGAATCATGACTGGTGACCATGCAGGAGAAGTCTAATTCCTTCCATGTATTAAGTTAGATACTGGCGATCCTTCAGCATGTAGATTACCATTCATCTCGCATAGATGACAATTTCCAATAGTTTTAGTATTTGCTATAATTATAAATCAATCTCAGGGCCAGAGTTTTGATCATATTGGAATATACCCTTGGACCAATAGCAAGCGAGCTATCGATGGAGGGGCTGGACCACCATAAGCGGCCAGGAGGGCACACCCCCCAGCACAGTATATGAAGATTATGTACAATAAAAATGCAATAATGTACAATTGTGTATGTTATTTGTTAAAGGAGTGTGTTTTTTTTCCTATTATTAGTGAGAGTAAGTGACTCTTGCTGTAACTATTTATACCCAGAATAATATTACGGAAGCAAAAGGTATACCAAATGATGTATTTATTAAGAATATAAAAAATACATGAAGGAAAAAGTACAACAAAAATGCAAGCTGTAACTAAATATACCAACAATAACTCTTCTCCCTTTTACGACCCACTTGTACAGGTGCTGACCCCTCTCTATCGGGGGGGGGTGGCTTTGCAACTTGGCCAACACAAGAAGTCTCTTCTCACCTCTCGGTTCTTGGCTTATATTCCTCCAACTCTCTTCCCAATTCTAGGATAAATGAAAGTTCTGACTTGAGGATATTGAAATCTTCTCCTGACCAAATTCCAAAACAATTTCTGGGGACAGGGACCACTTTGTTACGAGGTCACTAGCCTAGAACACCGTCCGAACCCGAGCCTTCATTTGTTAATAAAGGCCCCTCAGCTACCAGTGACATAAAAGTAGTAACATAAAACTCTTCCTTTTACTCAGTGACAGCATGTTGCCTTTTTTGGCAAAAAGAGAGCCTTCCAATCCTTCCTGACATCACCCCAATTTTCCCACCTAGTGGCTACAAGTTGGTGATACAGCCTTCCCAACTTCAGAAAGAAGGTCTGAAATCCTGGACGCTGGCTTCTAGTGTTCTTGCAAGTCATTGAATCTTTCTGCCCAGCTACTTGATGCCCCACCCTGTTGTCCTGCTGGAACTTCCTCTACCAGCCTACGCTGGCATGTCTAGTTGTTGTTGCAGAGGTTTCCTGTGGGACTGTTTCCAACCCTGTGCAAACTTGGGGGTGTCTTGACTCACTGACTGGCTAAAGCACATTGTATGCCTCGCTAACCACTTCTTTTTAGAAAAAACATATGGGTGGAAAAGCCAACTACTTTCAGAATACTGATGCAATATCCTCCTTTCTGTTAAATCAAAAGGAAATTTAAATTTAGTGTTAACTTCCCTCACTTCACATTTCACATAATTCTTTTCTTAAATATTCAAAATTATCACCACAGCTCTCTTACAAAAGTAACTTAGCCTGAAGCAACTTTGTTTCCTGAATTTGTCTTTGTGACTTTCTAAACTATGTGGATTTTCTATACAGTACGTTTAAATGCCTGTGAAGACCCCCCCATCAAGCATTCTACAGGAATTCATGATAATTATGATGGTAGGCCTGGGGGTAGGGGGGTTAGGGGGCCTACTCCTGAGTTTCAATTACTGTATATAAATAGGTATACACTGTAATGAGTAGGGGCTTGTATTATGCATAGATTCATTTAGCTACATTTTATATATTATTTTGTTGTTTATATTGTGTAGTTATGCACAAATAATATATTTATGACATCATCATTGCACCTGCTTTTTGCTGTTGTTTCATTTATTGTTTAATGGCTAAGGACATGTTGTTTATGGTTACAATGCTAGCTATGAAAATATCATTCAGGTTGCGTGGTCCATCGAACTTTTAGATTAAAAACTTCTAAAAATCTATTTAATTTCTAGCCATTTAGACAGGAAAAGGCTATTAGATGGTGTTTTTGACTCTGATTTTAGTGACTTGTTTTTTAAATTGGTGATTGGTGTTTTTTGCCTCCCCTGGAATTTTGATCTCAGGGCCATCTCTTCATATGTTTTGGGTTAGCCCCTTACTACTTTTAATCTCTTGATCATTTTTTTTTTCTTCCAGCTACAGCACCTGCATTTACTACAAAGTCCTTTCATAAACCCTCTGTCCAATGTTTAGGTGGAATGATGCATCTCCTAACTGACCTTTCTCTTGACTTTCTTTTCATGTAACATGCCATACAATCAAGTCAAACTTAACAAAACTAAATTCAATTGTAACCCCCACCCATGAGAAAGAGAGGAAGGCCAACAGCCAGAGTAAAACTTTGAGAGTAGTAAAGAGGGAAAAAGGTCCTTCTCCCCAATATACAGTAAGTATTTATTCTAAAATATTATTGATTAGATCCTGCCAGATTTTAAAAAGTTTAAAACTCTAAGTGAGAATTTGATTTTTTTCCAGTTTCAAATAGAACATAACATCAGTTACCCGCTGACTTAAAAAAGGTAGGTTAGTATTCTTACAGTTAAGCAAGACAAGTCTATGTGTCAATAGTGAAGTAAAGGCAATCACAGTTTGTTTGTCCTTCTCCTCTTTAAGCTCATCATGGAGTACACCAAACACAGTTGTTAATGAATTGGAAGGGATTGTGACTCCAAGGCTGTCTGATAGGCGTTTAAAAATGTTTGTCCAGAATGTTGTTAATTTGGTTCACATGTGGCCCAATGAGGCTAGAGCTCGATTGCAACGTTCACAAGTTGGCCCTCTTTAGACAATTTTAAATGAGACAGATGTGCTTGATAAAAGATTTTAAGTTGAATAATTGAATGTTTTGCGCATATGGAGCTAGAGTGAATTCTGAGCATGGCTGCCTTTCACTCCTTTTCTAAAATGTTTTGTGAGAGATCCTTTTCCCACTGTACTCTGGGATCTTTAAAAGGAAGGGACTTTAAAATGGTTTTATATATTATAGAATTGTTGTCCGAATCTTCAAGACTGATCAGTATTTCTTCTGAAATAGAAATACAGTAGGTGGGAGGTGATGAAAATTGGACAGATTTGCTTAGCAAAGTTTCTGATTTGAAGATAGTGGAAAAATTGTGTTGATGAAAAGATACATTTGGAGTGTATTTGTTCAAAGGATGCAAAGACATTATTTATATATAAATCTGTAAATTATTTAATTTCATACGTTTTCCATCCATTAAAAATGGTGTAAGTTTGAGAGGGTGGAAAACGGTGGTTGTCATGTAGTGGTGCCACAGATAAAATATTCTCTAACTTAAATTGCTTCCTACATTGGTTCCCTATTCTGAGTGAATGAAGGACAATTGGGTTGTTAGTATATTGACGATACCTTGTATTTACTGGTGTACAAAGCAAGGACTATAAAGAAGTACTGCAGGATTTAATTTCCATTGCTGAACAAGCTAGTGTGTGTTCATCTATCTGTGTCAATGTCCAGGTTTTTATAGCTTGTATATTTGTAAAATAATTATGGAAGAAGTTGATCCGCTGTGGCAACCCCAAACGGGAGCAGCTGAAAGAAGAAGAAGATATCTATACTAATAAAAGGCAAAGCCCTCACTGACTCACTCACTCACTCACTCACTCACTCACTCACTCATCACTAATTCTTCAACTTCCCGTGTAGGTAGAAGGCTGAAATTTGGCAGGCTCATTCCTTACAGCTTACGTACAAAAGCTGGGCAGGTTTCATTTCGAAATTCTACGCGTAATGGTCATAACTGGAACCTATTTTTCTCCATATATTGTAATGGACGTTAGCTCGATGGCCGTGGGGGGCGGAGCTGCGTGTGACATCATCACGCCTCCCACGTAATCACGTGAACTGACTGTGACCGCAGTATGTAGAAAAGAAGGAAGAGCTCCCAAAGAGCGCTGAAGAAAAACGCTGAATACTTTATTCGCGAGATACAAGTTTAAGTTTATAAGTTTATAAACTTAATGAGAAGACACGAGGTATAAACGAGACTTTGGATCACTTTGTAACGGAGTTAAAATTGCTGTAGTGAGAAACTTCTAAGTGCCGGGTCTTAGCTAACATTAAATAAAGCCGTGGACATCGCAACATCACACAACAGAGCAGCTGACTGAACGCAGTACGAGTGATCACTTCCATGCATCAAACCTGTTCAAAAAACGCATTACACAATTGACAAGGTAGGAAAAGAATATGCTCCGAGATGAGCTCCACAGCTAACGCGGTCTTGCGGAAGCAACTTCGTCACGCTGCCACCAAATACTCACAGAAAAATCCACAAGTTAATACACACGCTGTCTCTAGAGTTTCTCCACACTCAATTTATTCCTTGCATCCCCTTTATACCCTCTGATCTCCCATTTCAATTCAGATGCCTCCAATTTCCAGTAAGGCTCTGCTGCGCGATGACAAGTAATAAGTCTCAGGGACAGACCCTACAAAAGGTTGCCATTGATTTCAGGCAAGATTGCTTTTCTCCTGGACAACTATACGATGCATTCTCAAGAGTGAGCTTGCGCAGCTTCATCATATTACAACCAGAGTGCTGAACTGACAACATGATATATAAAGAGAACTATAATAATCGTAATATAATAAAATAACAATAAAACAGCGGAGAACCCGTGGATTAAATAAAAAGGCAGCTTCCTTGGCAAAGCAAGGAAAAAGGATGGCTTTATATGTCGTTCGTTTATAAAACAGCGGAGAAGCTGTGTAAAGGCTGCTTCACAAAAAAACAGCAGAGCGCCACACTCTGAATGTATTCCTCGCATCACCGTTATACCCTCTGATCTCCGATTTCAATTCAAATGCCTCAAATTTCCAGTAAGGCTCTGCTTCGCGATGAATTAATAAGTCTCAGGGACACACCCTACAAAAGGTTGCCATTGATTTGAGGCAACATTGCTTTCCTCCTGGACAAAACTATATGTTGCATTCTCAAAAGTAATCTCAGTGCACAGCTTGGTCATATTACAACCGGACTGCTGAACTAACAACGTGGTATACAAAGAGATCCTTAACAGATAGTTATTGGTATATTTTCCCTCAGTTTAAAAAGGTTTTCTTTTCTTCTTAGTAAAAATTTAAAAGCAGTTCTTCGTCGCTGCGAATCGCAGGGATTTTGCTATATACAGTATATATATATATAGATATATGTATGTATGTATATATGTATGTGTATATATATATATGTAGATATGTATATATATGTAGATCTGTATATATATGTATACATGTGTCTGTGTGTATATATATATATATATGTGTGTGTGTGTATGTATGTATGTGTATATATATATATGTATGTGTATGTGTGTATATATATGTATATTTATCTGTATGTATGTATGTATGTATATATGTATATGTCTGTGTGTATGTATGTATTGTCAGGGATGCCAGGGGCGACGACCCAGCCGGGACACCTTGAGGGACTGGAAGAGGGTCTACGCCCACCCTGGATCACGTGGGGGCCGCCACCCTGGTTGCTTTGGGGGCCACGGGTAGAGGGCTTGGAAGCCCAACCCTGTAGGGGCCCATGGTCACCGCCAGGGGGTGCCCCGATGCCTTTGGAGCCCTGGACCTCAGCACTAACGCCACACTAGGAAGTGCTGGGGAGAAGAGAAGAAGGGACACCCGGAGTACGGCCGGCACTTCTGCCACACAGGGGCGTGACGGCGGATGATTGCCGGGGAGCACCTGGAACACATCCGGGTGTGAATAAAATGGGCCGCCTCCCTTCATTCGAGGCTGGAGTCGGGTGGAGGCAGGGCAAAGCAGGAGAAGAGAAAGTAGAGGCGGCCCGAACAAAGGCATTGTGTGTTGACCAGGACTTTATGGGGTTGTGTGAGCACTAGTAAATATTGTAAATAGTTGTCAATAAACGTGTGGTGGTGGAAAACAACATGTCTGCCTGTCTGTGCCCTGGCCACGTTCACAGTATGTATATGTATGTGTATATATACTGTATATGTTGATATGTGTATATATATGCACAGTATATATACAGTATGTAGATGTGTATATGTATATATATATATATATATATCGATATTTGTATATATATTAGTTATATATATATGTAGATATGTTTATATGTATATGTGTATATGTATATATGTCTATATGTGTGTGTGTCTGTGTGTGTGTGTGTGTGTTGTGGACCCGGCCCGGACACAGACAGGCGGACATGTTGATTTCCACCACCACACGTGTTTATTTTCACAACTATTTACAATATTTACGTCACTCAGACACAGTCCGTGCACAAAGACCCCAATACACAGTCCTGGCCAACACTAAATGCCTTTCTTCGGGCCGCCTCCACACTCCTCTCATGCCTCGTCCTTCTTCCACCCGACTCCAGCTCCGACAGAGCAGCCGGCAAAGACAGGAAGGTAACCAACGTGGAGCCTACCTGTCCGTCAGCCCCGGACGCCGGCAACTTCCTGTGGGCCTCCTCCTCTGGCCCAATCGGGTCTCCCCCCTGCACGTGATGGACATTCCTTGGTCCTGCCTCTATACAGTCATTGCCGGGCGCGCAAGACACGTCCAACGTGTGCCTATCAGGGGGAGGGACTTCTGGTCCACGGCCATCTTGCCTCCCCTTCTGCGGCGGTGACATGCTTGCCGGCAGCCTTGCTGTTGCCAGCGCCTCTTGAGCTGCAGCGTCTCCTTGTCTGCAGCTCCCACAGCTGCCACCACGCTGTCAAAGCCCCGCAGACCGGCATGCGCCCGCCACTGACGCGGATCCGGAAAGTCCCTGCCTGGAAATGAGAAAACACGCCAATAGGCAGGGAACTCACCTCCCGGGTCCCGTCCAACTGAGGAAACGTCCTCGGCTTGGCCTCTCTGGACGCAATGTCGTCCCCGGCGCCTCCAGCAACAGCACGCTCCTCGGAGACCGCTGCACTCATGGCTTGCACGCCGCCAGCCTGCGATAGGGGAAAACGGCTCTCCTGCGGACTCCTAGCGGTCCGTGGGGTTCTTTTACCCCGCGGGGCTGTGTGCACGCTGCTTCCGCGGCACGTGGGTAGGATCCCCTGCTGCGCCGGGCCATCCACAACAAGATTAAATAAATCAGGTCCCCGCCTTGAAATAGGTGGAGCATCCTGCCGACTATGCCACTGTAAAAGAGAAATCAAGAGACAGCATAAAGGTTTGGGGTTTCCGGCCCCGTATACTGAAATATGATCCACAATAATGTAATATACAGGTCAATGTACTTGAAAAATTATTCCCGAGTGCATGACACCCAAAGGTGGCGTCGGCGGACATTTTATGGAGGAGGGGCCAGAAGTGGAGGCATGCTGGGAAGGAGTCGTGGTGGAAGATGGGATTGGTGACGTCATGAGTAGTGGACGGAGGAAGGGCGGAAGTAGTGTACTGCGGGAAGCTGTTGGAGGGAGGCTCATGGCGGCAGTTGTTTCCTTTTCTTTTTCATAACTTCTTTAACACACTACTTCTCCGCTGCGAAGCGCGGATATTTTGCTAGTTTGTAATATAATTGAAAATTAGGAAGAGCCATGCCACCTTCTGATTTAGGTTGTTGTAAGGTCGCTCTTTGGATGCATGAATATTTCAAAGTCCTAATAAATGAAGTTATGGTTGAATCTAATTTCTTAATAGGGCGGCACGGTGGTGCAGTGGTAGCGCTGCTGCCTCTCAGTAAGAAGACCTGGGTTCGCTTCCTGGGTCCTCCCTAAGTGGAGTTAGCATGTTCTCCCCATGTCCGTGTGGGTTTCCTACCAAAGACATGCAAGTTAGGTGCATTGGCGATCCTAAATTGTGCTTGGTGTGTGTGTGTTTGTTCCTGCCTTGTGCACTTTGCTGGCTGGGATTGGCTCCAGCAGACCCCCATGACCCTGTGTTAGGATATAGCTGTTAGGAAATGACTGACTGAGTTGTTAATGTTTATGGGATTCTTGTACGTATTTTATTCCCACTATTGTCACTCTCTGTCTCTCTAGTGTTCTCTTTACTTCCCTGAAACTTTAGTCCCTGACCTTGCTCTTCTTATTTCCTTTGCTCTCAAGATATGGCTTTAGGTTGAAGGACTACAGGCTTTTGTCTAGGATGTCACTCCTACAAGATGGCTTTTTAAACCATCTTATTCCCATCCTGCATCTGTCATGGCAACTGGGCTCCAGATATCCCAATAACTGTAGGCCAGGTTTTCTATTCCACCTCCCTCTTTCTTCTCCTCTCCATAACTGAGGTCTGTCCCTAAGGAGTGGTGTTATACTATCGCTTCCTCTTTATCCCCAATACTTTTTTGATTTCTTTTGTTCTTCATCAAAACATTCAGTGCTGGTTTCTGTGCTGTATGAAGCCTTGAATAAATCTGCCTCTATGTCTTTGCCAATACACTGACTTTGGAAATGTGAAAATCCCATCCTTTTCCACTTTATCCTGTAATATATTTTGTAAAATAACTCCCGTTTTTCATTGAAACCCAATTTAACAACATGTTTGATTAAAAGTTTGTATAGTACGTGTGTCTTACATCTTTAAAGTGTTACGCTGTTTGTCTGGCTAGTGATCCATACTGCCACTTCTGTTCTCTAAGTGCCCCTTGTACTCCTTCCATATGTTTTTGGCACTACGGTTCCATCTCTTCCTTCTGGTTCTTCTCTTCTGACTCAGTTACCTCAATCCTCCCTATTGGTATTTATATCTCACCCTATCTCTATCTCATCTCAAACCTCTATACTCTTCCTCTCATCTTTATACATCAGAGGCTTTTCTCCTTGGGCAATATTCTGGCCAAACTGACACTGGACACTTCCTGAAAATTCCCAGGGGCTCTCTCTTTTCTAATCTCTAGTACACTTTCTATAAAATAGTTTTTTTCAAGCTCTCTGTGTTGCAGATCAATTGTTTGTGCAACTCCAGCATCAATAAGTGATTATCTGTCGCTCATCTGGTTGTGAGTTGGATGGCAGTGTTAGGGCAGTGTGCAGGTTTTTAGCTACAGTAGCATGCTTTGGGCTCTGTGGTCCATGGGCTGCAGTGCTGTGTAATTGCAGGGTGTTTGGAGTGGGGGTGAGCTGATTGCTTGATCAGTTGAGCTGTTCCAGTAGTCTGTGAGTCCTAATTAGGGTGTCACCCCCACAGGAGTACATTCAAGGAGCCTGAGTAAAAGTGAAAGGAGATTGAGCCAAAAAATGAAAAAGAAAAGAAAGACAGAAAGAAAGAAGAACAGTAAAAAAAAAGAGCAGCAGGATCAAAGTTGAGTCGGTGCTGCTATGGAGAGGAGGCAAGCAGTTGGAAATGATGCCCCGGGTGAAGTGAGCAAACAGTGCTCATAAGTTAGGGTCACTCCTGCTGTCTATGGGAGGGGGCAGGAGCATCCAAATGCTTCAGGAGATCCCACAGGACTCTGAGGAATGGCAGTGGTAGCAGGGCCCAGATGGTGGCAAGAATTCAAGCCAGATAAAGGGTTAACTATGTTTGCTGGAGGACATCTCAACTCACTTAGGAGACCGCAATGGGTGAGCAGAGAAGATGTCATTTTGTAAGGAGACACAGAGGCTAGCAATTTGTTTTAAATGGATCCTAACCATGTTTTAACCTTGGATTTTAACTGTTCAGATTATTTATTTATTGGATTGTAACCTCTCCCAGTATACTGTTTTATGGATTATCTGCTTATTTATTATAGAAGAGATTGCGCTGCACTTTTTTTGAGCACTTTTGGTGCACTTACTGTTGATGTTTGTGTGTCCTCATTGCCTAATCCATCCTCATTCAATGACTATTGATGACTCGGGTTCAAGAAGGTAATGCCAGCTGCTGGCAATGGGGGCATCACATGAGGCTTAATTGTTTTCGCTTTTTTTCAGCCCCCTTTTTTGACTCAGTGGTGTGACTCCCATTCTCTATTGCTGATATCCTAGTACCTTCCTTATTCTTGTGCTTTTTCCCTTTTTTGTATTTACCTTCCTCACAGGGCTTGAAAAAAAATTGGAGTGGTAGCAGGAAAGCATTGTTGGGGATGTTATTTTACTCTCTTGTTTTAAAATCAATTGCGATCATTTCATTTCTTGTATCTGTTAAACTAAATAAAACAAAATTTATAACAAAAGCATTACCTTAAATTTACTCTCTTTATTCTGTTAACTTTGTACTTTTTTGGCAGACCTTCAGATGTATTGTACTGTATGTGTATTGAAAATTTGTTAACCACCTTAGGTATGGGCAACTGATAAACAAAAAAGTAATACAGTATACTACTACTAAATAATAATCATGCTGCTTGAAAAATACCATTAATGCAATTATTAATGTCAATCATCTAAATGTATTCATTTTTAGCAGAGACCTTACCATTTGAAATGAGTGATTATAATGCTTGAAATGTGACATGTGTAATGAAAAAAATCTAAAATAGAATCAAGGTAACCAAGCATTCCTATCTTTCAATATAAAGCTTGAAACTTAAGGATGAAAAATTGTTTACTCCTTATCACTGACTCTGGGAAATGAGGTGTTTTACTTCTTCTGGGCTTGAGCTCAGCTTTTGATACAGATGATCACTTTATTTTGTTGAGACATTTAAAACTTATGGCTAGTTTACATCATATTTCAAGGACAGGCCTGTCTCTGTTAAAATTAGTGATTTCTTTTCTGACTCTGCTACATTGGAGTTACTCATGGGTCTGTATTGGGTGCTGTATTGCCCTTGCTTTATATGCTTCCTTTGGCATATATTTTGAACAAGCACAATATTCTGTATCACTGCCAAACAGATGATATTTACATGTATTTATCTCTAACCTCTGAAGATACTCAACAAACCTTTCTGAATGTTTTAATGAGATCAAAGCCTGACTTGCAGAAAGCTTTCATTAGCTTAATGGAATCAAAAGTGAACTGACTGTGGTAAGACCAGTAATGATGTATGGAGGTGAGACATGGGCTGCAAAGGAATCACAGGAAGAGAAATTAGATGTGGCAGTAATGAGACTGGTGAGATGAATGTGTGGAGTTACAAAAATGGACAGAATATGAAATGAGACCACAAAAGTAGGACAAGATATCTAAGAAAGTACAGGAAAGTGAGTATAAGTGGTATGGACTTATAATGTGGAGAGACAGTGAATATGTGTGCAAAAGAGTGATGGGAATGGAAATACAGAGGAAGGAGGCCAAAGCAAAGGTGGATGGATACAGTAAAAGAAGGTAAAAGAGTTTGACTAGGGAGGAAGTGCAGGACTTAGCTGTATGGAGAAGGTTGATCAAGAACATTAACCCCACATTGAAGTGGGAAAAGATAAAAAAGAAGAAGAAGATAAAGTCAATAATTTGCATTTAGGCTTTGGAAGTATCATCCCCAGCTCGACTGTTAATGGATATTATTCTTAACCTGGAGCTCAAATTTGTCAGTCATATAAATTCAGTTTTCAGGGGCATCATCTAAAACTAATTTCTAAACACAAGTATTTTTTGTCCTTGAAGGATTTATAGGTAGTCATGCCTTTACAGCCTCCTGAAGGGATTATTGAAATGCACTTTACTAGGGTCTTAATTAGTTTGCGGTATCTCAGTTATATTCAGCACAGTGTGCAGCTGGTTGGATTCTCACTAGTACAGAGAAGATATTTTCCACTTTTAGGGGTGCTCCATTGATTTCCTGAAAGGTACAAAATTCAAATTAAGTTTTTGCTCTTGATTACAAGGCTCTGCATAGTCTGGCTCTCTGCTATCACATGGAGATACTTTGTCTAGCATCGACCTCATGGTCTTTAAGGTCTGAAGGACAAACACTTCTGACTATTCCTCACTTTCATATGAAATTAAAGGAGCGACCATGTCCTTTCAGTAGCTACGCCACAGCTTTATAACAGTCTACAGTACTTCTGCTTTTTAGGACTGCTTCTTCTGTTAGGGCCTTTAAGGCCCAGCTCAAGACTTATTTGTTTTTCAAGGCTTTTCTAGGTTCTTGAGCCCTTATATTTTTTGTTAATGTATTTTCTTTGCAAGCATTTTGATTATTTTACTTTCATTCTCTTTAAATTGTATTTTTAGATTGCTAATGCATTTTGCTTTAACTTTGTTTATTTAAAGATGCTATAAAATAAATTGACATTGACATTAAGAACATAAGAAGTTTCACAAATGAGAAGTGACCAGTGATCCGTCCAAAACTGGTGGGATTTAGAATAAGCCTGACTAGTGCATGGTTCAATTAGTATAAATGACATAAAGCATGCCAACATCACATAACTCTATGTCTGTTTTCAGAACTCCCATCACAGCATATTCTTCCAACCTGATACTTGTAAATGTACCATTTCACATATCAAAAATATAGCTTACCACTTGTGACACCCATCTTTGTGATTGTTTCAGTTTTTCTGATTACAGAGTATAGCAATGCCAAGTAAAGTGTTTCATGAAATACAATAAAATATACTTAATGTACACTATAATACATTTTAAAACTGGTTGAAAGCACTTTGCTAGACTTTGTATGACTTTTGAAGGTATCTGTATATGACATACCACTTATACAAGATCACAGTTTTATTAAGTTGTAGTTGAATTCAGAATACGTTTTTATAGAATACCATATCATATATGGGAACAAATAAAAGTATTTACATTGAAAATCCTGAAAATTTTTTTCGAATGGCTCAGCTGGTTTAGTTTAAAAAGGCCATGCGTCATAGGACAACAATGCTTTGATGTCAGTTAAATACACTTGTTACATAATAATATTTTATTATATTACATATCAAGCTTACATAAACAAAAGGAGGAGTACTAAAAAACAAATCTCAGGCTTTAACATTGTTTATAAACAAAACAAAAAGATAAAGCACAAACATTTATATATTTTTGAAAATCTAATGAGGTAAGTAACCTTTTAGTTCAAGGTTCACAAAACACCTTCATTTCATATGTGGCAATAGCAATGAAAACTTTGAAGAATCTGCAGCTGGTTTAACCAGAAGAAAATGAAAACACATTGCAACATAAGCAAAAATGCAATTTTTTTTCTATCCTCATAATAAAATGTCACCTTAAAAATTCTGGAAACTCCTCAGATTTAAAGTGCAGCTCTGTTATTAACTGAGAAAACTTTCCGCGCTTGTCAGTACCTGTCTGTGCTGTATGGCTCATATACTGCGGACTTCATGTGCAAATGAGAGTCATTTGAGAACTTGTGATGCTAATTCTAGATGATATGAGCCTCATGATGAACATTTCTTTCATTTTCTGGCGTCTTGAATGTGGAACATTTGATTATATATTTTTTCACACAATGCAAGATTTATGAAGGATAGACCTCAAGATGAAGCTCAGAAGTCACAGACCAAAATTGTGGTCAGGAAGAGGTAAAGTCAGGACCCTGGCAATTACAACATAATATTTTACTAAAACCAAACACGAAGTCAAAATGTCAAAAAGAAAGTTTCAAAACCAGAAGATCTAACCTCTGGCCTGTGTTTCTTACGCCTAACTACAACTACCAAAATTAGTTTATTTAGATATGAGGTGAAGGTGCTGCCATCTTAAATACATTTCACACAGTGACATCACGTATTGTGACACCATCATGTGTTTACCAAGTGGCGTTGTAATTATAAAAAATATTGCAGCAACAGTGATGGAAATGTAAACACAAAATGGTGATACAATCACAGCACCATCATAAGGAAAAAAAGAAATCAGAAACAGCAAAAACATTAATAATATTCATAACTGCAGATTTAGATGAGAGTTGGGGTAAAAAAATTAAGACTATCACTCTCTCTACCAAGGATTTTTGTCTTAAGTTGTCATCAAATTCAAGCCAAAAAAATCCTTGAGAATGATAAGGGCACACTTGTGCCATCCCCAAAAGCATAATGAATGCCAAAGAGGCATCTAGTATAAATTAAAGCACACACATGAGAGATGGATACAAGGAGTAATAAAAGATGGATACAAGGAGTATTAAAAATACATAAAAAGTAAAAACAACAAGCCATCATGCCCCTCTGTGCTTTCTTTTGCGGTTGGTTATCCATTCTACTTATTGGGATACTGATTTATTTCCCTCCTTAGTACCCTATTAAGCAACACTCTTCTTCAACACATCCCATGTCTGTATCTCTGATTGTCTGGCCTCACCTCCCACCAGCCAACTTCTTAACTCACCTCATGACTCCAGCATCACTGGAGTATCGACCAAAAGAAGGGAAGAGAACATTTAAGACTCAGCCAGGAATCACTTCCAAGTGGAGCCTGCTAAGTTCTCCTTGGGCCAGAGTACATCTTTTAGATCTGCTGGGGTCATGTCAAACTGGTCCTACATGTTCCCACAGCTCTGATCCTCAGATCACCATTAAAGGGCCTGGCAAACTCAGATAGTCTGCCCATCACCCTGTATAGCAAGAACCCAGCTGTCCTGTTTAGGATCTCCTATTGCCATCTAACAGCTACATTTCTGTGCCCCTCTAGTAATTATGAGGGGGAGTCAAGATAAAGTTAGAAAATGGGAGTATTAGAAAATGGAATGAACCTTAACAACACTGATAATGTCATTTCTCAATGTAGTCTCCACCCTTCTCAATGCACTTGAGCCACTTGTCTGGAAGTGCCTGGATTCCAGCAGAACAAAAGGCTTTGTCTTGTCCTCAAAACCACTTGTACACCTGAGATATTGTTGAACACTACATGCCGAGGGGTACTACAGCCATTCCCCCTCATACTTCTAGTACAGGAATACAGGACAAACTACTAAAGTATATATACAATTGGAATATAGGACATGCCATATTTAACCCACCATCTCAGCACAATGTCTGTTGCCTCTTTAAGTGTTTTTATCTGCTTTTCTGTCAGGGCTCTTCCTGCCATGTGTTTCCCAAGTAGGTCACCCAACACAACCCCCTCATCTCTGGCTTTCTAGAAGTGTTCCTCTGCCATTACAGTTTCAAATGGATTCTTTGATGTGCCCCATTCTCTCTAGGTTTTTTCCTTTTTTTTTGGTATAATATTCTCTGATTTTGATATCTGGTCTTTTTCATCTTTTTATTAGTGTCTGCCAAATGCATTTTTGTTTTGACTTGTAGTATGGTTTTAATTTTTCATTGTACCAAAAGATTTTTTTTTTATATAATTTGTTATAATATTGCAATCTTGTTTGCTTATTAAAGCATTTGGTAAAAGTGTATGCTTAAAATGCTTTTATAAAAATGAAGATTAATGGATTGAAAGGAATCCAGAGGATTTATGGTCGCAGTTTAAAAAAAAAATGGTAACACTGAAAAAGCTGTATGAGTTTATGGATTTTGTATAATTATGTAGCAGTTTATGTCATCTATTGGGAATTCTCTACGTGTTACTCAAAAAACCTACGATTAAATTAGCAGACCGTTGTTCACATGTCATGTTTCAAAAGCCCTTCTGGCTTTTAGTTTCTTACACTAAAGCTGGCATTATAGGAAGAGGTTGTGCAGTAGAAATTGAAAGACTGCTAACAAATTCACCTCTAGTGCAACCAAATACTAAAATTCTCACAAACAAAAAAATGCAGGTGAAAACAATGCTTTGATAGTTTATAAAAATGTCTTTTTTCAGCACACACTTTCCCCTCTGTGGGAGTTCAGGGCCTGTCCCTTTTTAAGAAGAACCAGACACCACCTCATAATCACTGAGAGCAGACGACTGCTATCAAAAGGTATTTCTCCTCGTTCTTCAGCAGGCACAAGGAGACAGCTGGAACCGGAGCATGCACACCTCCTTTTAATATCTGTCTCTTGGGCTTGCTGTACACTTAAAAAGTCTTCTTAATGCCTTCCACTTCTGTTGTTAGCTTACTAAATTTAGCTCTTTTAGGTCCCTTCGGTGTTTAAGGATGATAAAAAGAGATTACATCTCACAGAATGCACATGAGAAAGACTTTCAGGATACAAAAGAAACTAAGTGGGTCATTAACCTCAATTTGAACATTGAAAAGGTCATTTGTTTGTTTGAGCGGGTATCTGAAAAGTTTAATGAATTTTAATGAAGTTTAATTTTGGTTTCTCACTGCAGTTTGTTTATGTAGGATAATCAGTAGAGTGACTTAGTTTTACAATTATATTTCTATAGTGATCGGCTGGATCTGGAAGAGAATTCTGAAGGTGAGAAGGAAGTAGTTGCTTATTTACATTAAGATTAGAATACATACTTACAGTAATCAGGTACTACGGGTAAAACATAAGAAACATAAAAACCTGACAAACGAGATGAGACCATTCAGTCCATCAAACCCGTCTGCTTAGCTAACAGTTAAGCTATCCCAATATCTCATCCAGATTCTTCTCAAAGGTTGTCAAGGTTTCTGCTTCAACAGCATGTTTTGATAGTTAGTTCCAAAATCCCACAACTCTCTGCATAAACAAGTACTTCCTGGCTACAGTCTTAAATGCACTTCCTCTTAATTTCCGCTGATGTCCTTGAGTATGCAATTCACCGTTAAGCTGAAAGAATTCCGCTGGTCCTACTTTTTCAATACCTTTGAGGATTTTACAGTAAATACCTGGATTAGGTCTCCACACAGTCTCTTCTGCTCGAGACTAAACAGGTTTACATCTCTCAGTTCTTGTGACCTGGGATGCACCTGGTTGGTCTCCTCTGTACAGCTTCAAGTGCTGCTATGTCTTTCTTGTAATGTGGTGACCAAGCAGCACACAGTACTACAGATGTGGTCTTACTAGGGGATAGTTTGAGCATAACATCCCTTGACACAAATTCAACAGTTTTTATGATATAACCTAACATTTTATTTGCCTTTTTAATCACTTCTGTACATTGCTTAGTCAATGAAAATGTGTCAACATAAACCCCTAAATCCTTTTCAGAGGTTGCTTCCTCTAGGACAGTGTCCCCCATCTTACATTTGTAATTGATGTTCTTTTTGCACTTTGCACTTTTCTATATTAAAGTACATTTCCAGGTGTTTGCCCAGTTCTGAAGTTTGTCCGGGTCATTTTAAATTCTTTTTGTCGCCTTCTCAGTGTCTGCAATCCCACCAGTTTTTTAATGTTCAAAAAACAAAGCATCTAGGCATCTGAGATAGAAGGATAGCTTCAGACTTTTGGAATATTGTGGTGAAATTGTCCCAGAGATCTAAAACTCAAGGACGAAACTACATTCAAAGAATATTCTTATCTTTGTCTTTGTTTATCTGAAGATTATTTAAGTATAACATGTTGGAACTTTCTCAAAGTAGATGGGATATGTATGGCTTTTTATTTTTACAAGCACATTCAAAAGTGTCAGATGAGTTATTAAAGTGAATTTGCCCTCTTTCAACTTGACTTAGGTAGCATTTGTCTTCATTCACTGTCAGGAATATATAATAAAAAGTGCTAATACAGATCTTATTGAGACTGCTACTGTATAATGTGACATAATAAATCTCTGGCTCAAGGACAGGCTGATTGCAACACATTAATGTTTATGAAAAACACTGAACCTCATAAGTACTGACATGGGATTCAGTCTGTGGGGGCCCAACTAAGATTTGCAGTTTCTGCTTTCATTCCAAGTATCACAAGGAGCTGAACTAATTAGTGTTGATCTTTGCATAAAAAAGAAAAAAAGACAAGCCAAACCTTTTCATTTTCCTTATTGCTTCATTTTGTTAACAAACTCTAGATATGCCATTAGTATTGTGAGGTGTAATTTTATATACAGTATCTTATAAAGTAGGTTTATTGAATATGGAGGTATTGAAATGAAGGATTAAGGGCTGAGGGTGTTTAGGAAGTCTCATATTGACCTACTGTACATTTAATGCTTATTCCTGCATGGTTATGTGAATATGAAGTTGCACATAATTGTTTGAATAATAAAATAATTGTTTTAGAATTTGAACTTGCAAGTAATTTGCAAATGTTAAGTAAATATAGGAAATCTGTTCTCATCAAAACTTAATTATATTGTGATGGAGGTTGCACATGGGTGGGTGTCCTGTCTGGCATGGAGCAAGGAACAATACCTGGGCAGGAGGACAGTGTGATGCTAGGATGGGGAAACATGACTGCATGCACTCCCAATATGTTAGGTGGCAGCATCCCTGGGCAACACTACCTGTAAGAATACATGAAAGGCATGCTGGGAATTGTAGTCCCATGGGACAGCCTTGTTGATTTTTTTGTTTTTTTGTTTTTGTTCTTTATTTCGCCTTATACAATTTCTCGTATTTGGAATTTGTTAGTTTTCGCATACCCCTTGGGGTAAAGTGCGGGGTTAGCCATTGTACAGCGCCCCTAGAGCAATTGAAGGTTAAGGGGCTTGCTCAAGGGCCCAGCAGAGTAGGATCTCTTTTGGCACTGATGGGGTTTCAAACCGGCAACCTTCGGGATACCAGCACAGATCCTTAGCCTCAGAGCCATCACTCTGCCCACTGGTTCTGTGGGTGCCACCAGGGGGTACTGCTAGGATACATTATCCCTACTTTGTGGGGCTTCCATTTGACCCAGAAGAACTTCCAACAAGTTATGCCCTAGCACCGGAAGTACACCTTGGTCCAAGATAAAAGAAGCCATTCAACCTCATCCAGGCAAGATGGAGTCAGGTGAAAGAGGGCAAAGCTCGCCTGGAGGAGTAGAAGGAAAAAGAAAAAGAAAGAAGAAGAGAATTTTGCATATGTTTATAATTCCAAGAAGCTTTTTTGTAAGGTATTTGCATAAATAAACATATATTTGCTCAGGGACTTGTGTATGTGAAGTTGTGTCTGTGGTTTGGGGTGCTGCAACGCGACCTACTGGTCACATCATGTATATACTGTACCATATTATATATTATTATATACTACAATATAAACACAATATATACTGTATTTCAATATATAATATAAGTTAATATAATTATACTATTACAGTTTATAAAGCCACTTGTCCCTTATTAATTAACTGACTGACAAGAAATGTTTGGCTTATTTGCTGTCATCCTAAGGAAAAATAGTTTTCACTAATTTATCTATAGCTTTAGCACTGAGGCCCATAAAAATCCAGCCTCATTAAAATGTTATTTTAAATCAGAGAAAATCACAGTGATGTTTCACAAAGGTCAAAAAGGTTGATCTTAGTGCCTGTCTAAGGCAGTTGCAGAATAGCACAGATTACAGCATGTCTGACTGCAATTCTGTAGCATCAAGGCTTAAGTCCTGCCTTCATCTTCCATCCATGCCTTTATCTTGATCTTATTTATTACATCTGGTCTAAAGAAAGAGCCTGAGTTGTCTTGAAAGCTTGCATATTGTAATGTTTAAAGTTAGCCAATAAAATGTGTCATTTTGCTTGACTTCTCATTACATTCATAATGGCTAATATGATACATTACCCTTTACTGCCTTTTATACAAAATATTTGCAGATGAATTATTATCAACACTATTTAAGTAATTTCAAAAGTAAAAAAACTGCCTATTACCACAAAATATCTTATCATAGGAGCAATGAAAGAGATATTGACAGTCTTCTCATGTATCCATATTAAGATCTGCACTTATTTTATATAATTCTGTTCATAGGAACTAGAAGTATAATGACACCTTCTAAATTCATTTGTGTGTTCCATTGTCATTTACTGAGTTCTGTAATTTAAATTGATTACTTAAGAATTCAGCTCTTATCTATCTATCCCTGCACTGTCCATTATTAGTTCCTCTCTGTATGGTGCTCTGACCTGCTCCTTCCCAATTACGTAGCAGGGTATTTATGATACTCATGAAGTTCATAGGTCCGTCTTTAGTTTTATTATCCAACCACAGCATTATCTTATATTACTTTATACTGATTCAGAAATTTAAAGTGATGGTTTCCAATCAGAGAGTGGTTTATCAATAAAGATTACTGATTGTTCTTTATTATATATAAGTTTATGTTGCAGTCTAGGGGGTTCCCCCTGCTCTTTTCGCTTGACCCCAGACCGGCCTTCTCCACGTACCAGCCACTTCACATCCCTGCCGCTCGTGTTGTGAAGAAGGGGACTGAAAGCACCCCAAGGAGACGCGGTCGCTCCTCCGAAACCACCTCTTTAACGGTGATACAATGGGAAACAAATACAATTTTTTTTTAACTCCTCTCCTCAGCTGCTGGCTTGCTGCTGCCACTGCCTTGCCGTGTGATCTGCATCTCGCATGGTGCTTCAAACATTTAAAAGCCTGTACAGCAGCTGTCCTACTCTTTAACTTTTATTTCCAGCCCCAGGCGTGGTTAAATCTTTTGGCACAAAGTCTCATCTTGCGGGACGTGAGTTCTTGATATTTTTTAGTTTATAATTTAAAAATGGAATAAGAATCTGAAAATCTAATAACATCACATTAAAGTTTGATAAATTCTGAAAAGAATGATACCAAACACATATATGTAGGTTTTAAAATAAGCCCGATTTAAAGTATGACAAAAAAAAGTGACATGAAGACATCACATAAAATCGTTGCACTTTTTGGCTTAGGATTTTATATATAGAGAGTAGATGACATTTAATGTACTTTAAGCAAACAAATAAAAATACTCTTCAGATGCGCATGTATCTGAACTTATTTTAAAGAGCAAACAGCACCCGTCTATGTTATGAACTGTATCAACTTGTATAGTAAGACCACCTCCATAATGTCACTCAATTTATTAGACATTGGATCAATACAGGCCCCATTCAGCATTCCTGTAGAAATTCTGAAATTTTAACATAAGCTAGTAGGTATCACAGTGTTCAACATTTTCCATCAAACTTGGGCATGGTTGTCATCAATTACGTTCATAAAAAAGAATGACAGAGGATGGAATCATTTTCCGGCTAGTATTTCCTGGCAAAAACATTCATGCTTCCAATTGTAGCAGTAATCTTAACTAATCTAAACTATTTAAATTTCTGTGGAAAAATAAAAACATTCCCTTCTAAAATTAAGCAAATCAGAGTGTTGTCATCAGCATATTTCAGCTGTTTAATTGATGGATACTTGGAGGTTTGATTGCAAGAAAATGCAGAGAAAAGAAATTGAAAAAGAACGGAAGTAACTCTGGGCTCTCAGTCAGGGACTCTGACTAAAGAGCCGGAGATATGTACCATTTTATAATTCTTTGTAAATTTACTACAGGAAATTTTTGGATTGATTGTTTCATATGCAGTATTAAAGCCTGCAATGACCTTCTTCAGTTGACGGATCATGTAAAAACATATATAATATATCTGATTTAAAGGTGTTCAATAAAAGAATTAGACCCTTAAACGTTTTCCTTATCTTAGGAATAAATGCCACTGGTCTTGTCACTAAGGCAGGAAATGAACTGTTTTTGTGGATTAGGATAATTGTGGTTGCCTTAAACAGACACTGCTTTTTATTAAACTATGGACTGTTTGATTATGTCTGTAAACACAGGTGGCTGCTCATCAACACAGTGTTTTAGTGTGAAGGCAGAGATATTATCTGGTCCAGCTGCTCTCTGGCAGCTGTGATGCTGAAGCAATAAAAATAGAGGGTCTCTTGATCTGTGATGCAGAGCTGTAAGGAGGAAATGGGTGGATATGGGAGACATCATGAGTTGTGCAGCCACATAAGGGTTACTAAGCGGTAGTGGGATGCCAACCTGGCCTGCAGTGAGGGCAGTCAAGTACAGGGTAAAATTGCATGTATAGTAAGCAATATTTTTTGCACATTCTTCTAGAGTGAGATTCAATCATTGATGGAACAGTGATAACCCATTTTTATTGTGTAACCCCCTGTGTAAATGTTTACATTTATATTGTGAGTCACTGTTTTAGTTGCATATAGCAATGACTTTAATTTTTTGTATCTGGATTAGTTGACATTCATTTTTTTTTAAACGTAAATTAAAAAAATGGAAAGTCTCTGCCAATTTTGTGAAAAAGAACCACTGTGTCCTTCACTGACAGTTTTTCTCCATTTACACCATGTTTCTGTAGGGGGGTCTCATTATGAAGCACACATGAGAAGGGAAACTTTGTTCTGGCTTACAATAGTATCTTCTTGCAAATAATTACAATAAGCTGTCTAGCTTTGTCATGATCTTTCTATCAGCTCCAAGGGGACACCATCTGCACTCTAGATTGCTTCACATCTGTGCTGCTACACTTGTCTTTCTTGCCATTATTCAGAATCACAGGGCGACCACATCTATTTAATTAACAAACAGCATGAATCCCTGTATCAGGCTGAACAGTAACTCCCCCTCATTGGTGCACCCAGTAGAGACAAACTTGACTAAACCATTTCCCAGGGGAGAGCTGCTGGTTTCAGGGGGAGCAGACCCTCAAAATGGGAAACTGGCCAAAAAACTAAAATTCCCAAAATAAATTTACAAATCCCCTTACAGGGAGTGGTAGTGGGTAACCATATACAGTGGTGTGAAAAACTATTTGCCCCCTTCCTGATTTCTTATTCTTTTGCATGTTTGTCACACAAAATGTTTCTGATCATCAAACACATTTAACCATTAGTCAAATATAACACAAGTAAACACAAAATGCAGTTTTTAAATGATGGTTTTTATTATTTAGAGAGAAAAAAAATCCAAACCTACATGGCCCTGTGTGAAAAGTAATTGCCCCTTGTTAAAAAATCACCTAACTGTGGTGTATCACACCTGAGTTCAATTTCCGTAGCCACCCCCAGGCCTGAGTACTGCCACACCTGTTTCAATCAAGAAATCACTTAAATAGGAGCTGCCTGACACAGAGAAGTAGACCAAAAGCACCTCAAAAGCTAGACATCATTCCAACATCCAAAGAAATTCAAGAACAAATGAGAACAGAAGTAATTGAGATCTATCAGTCTGGTAAAGGTTATAAAGCCATTTCTAAAGCTTTGGGACTCCATTGAACCACAGTGAGAGCCATTATCCACAAATGGCAAAAACATGGAACATTGGTGAACCTTCCCAGGAGTGGCCGGGCGACCAAAATTACCCCAAGAGCGCAGAGATGATTCATCCGAGAGGTCACAAAAGACCCCAGGACAACATCTAAAGAACTGCAGGCTTCACTTGCCTCAGTTAAGGTCAGTGTTCACGACTCCACCATAAGAAAGAGACTGGGCAAAAACAGCCTGCATGGCAGATTTCCAAGACGCAAACCACTGTTAAGCAAAAAGAACATAAGGGCTCGTCTCAATTTTGCTAAGAAACATCTCAATGATTGCCAAGACTTTTGGGAAAATACCTTGTGGACTGATGAGACAAAAGTTGAACTTTTTGGAAGGCAAATGTTCCGTTACATCTGGCGTAAAAGGAACGCAGCATTTCAGAAAAAGAACATCATACCAACAGTAAAATATGGTGGTGGTAGTGTGATGGTCTGGGGTTGTTTTGCTGCTTCAGGACCTGGAAGGCTTGCTGTGATAGATGGAACCATGAATTCTACTGTCTACCAAAAATCCTGAAGGAGAATGTCCGCCATCTGTTAGTCAACTCAAGCTGAAGCGATCTTGGGTGCTGCAACAGGACAATGACCCAAAACACACCAGCAAATCCACCTCTGAATGGCTGAAGAAAAACAAAATGAAGACTTTGGAGTGGCCTAGTCAAAGTCCTGACCTGAATCCAATTGAGATGCTATGGCATGACCTTAAAAAGGCAGTTCATGCTAGAAAACCCTCAAATAAAGCTGAATTACAACAATTCTGCAAAGATGAGTGGGCCAAAATTCCTCCAGAGCTGTAAAAGACTCATTGCAAGTTATCACAAACGCTTGATTGCAGTTATTGCTGGTAAGGTTGGCCCAACCAGTTATTAGGTTCAGGGGGCAATTACTTTTTCACACAGGGCCATGTAGGTTTGGATTTTTTTTTCTCCCTAAATAATAAAAACCATCATTTAAAAACTGCATTTTGTGTTTACTTGTGTTATATTTGACTAATGGTTAAATGTGTTTGATGATGAGAAACATTTTGTGTGACAAACATGCAAAAGAAAAAGAAATCAGGAAGGGGGCACATAGTTTTTCACACCACTGTACTGCTGGCTGAATGATAAAGGACAGACAAAAACTCTTTATGAAAAGCAAAGATTTATTTTACAAAATGCTTTGTAATTCCAAAATGTTCCAACATGCACAAAAAGTCACAAAATGGATATGCCCTATAGCAATCAATGTCCCAAAAACAGAATGCGATAATTGTGGTCAAAAACAAAGCAGAGGTCAGAAATCCTGTAAATGATAAATCATTAAAGACAAGAGAACTCACCACACCCAGTGTAAAATGAAAACAGCTGGTCTAGCCTGCCTTTATAGGGCTGAAGGTGGCTCCACAGAGAGAGAAAGATAGGTAGCCCCTCCTCTTGGGGGACTACCCCCCAATGCACAAGAGACATAGCACAGCATTTGACAACACTTAGAAACTAAACTGCATAATCTATATTACTAAATGAAGGTTGTATATATTTACGGATGTCAGAGGCCAGAAGCAAGCCATGCACAATACAACTGCCGCCCAAACACGAACGCGCACACCACTGCATATACAACCTTCGTTTAGTAATGTAGATCTCCAAGCCGGGATCCACCACCATGGTCACTTAAGCACGGGAATCCGCCGCCGTCACCATCAGGGAACTAGGTGGCGTCGAAAGCGCATGTGCACAGCACCTCAGCACCCCAGAGTCAGTAGGTGCCATCCAACCAACACAACACAACCTGAGGGGATTTACCTATCTGAGCCTGTAATTGGACATGGACAACTTTATGTTGCCTTTTCAAGAGTACGCCGTTCGTGTGACGTTAAAGTGAAGGTTTTAACTGCTCCATACCAGGCAGAGCGGATTCAAGGACTGCAAACCATCTTTAACAAAAATGTTGTTTATAAGGACATTTTTGATTAACTATGTTGAATTTACCATTTTTTGAATTTTTTGTTTCCAATTTACTTCATTTAAACCTTTGCATTCCGATATTTTTTTTTACTTATGAGTGCAGCAGCCTGCGGTGGTTTGGCACCCTGCCCAGGATTGGTTCCTGCCTTGTGCCCTGTGTTGGCTGGGATTGGCTCCAGCAGACCCCCGTGACCCTGTATTCGGATTCAGCGGGTTAGAAAATGGATGGATGGATGGAGTGCAGCAGCTCAAAGACATTTTGGACTTAAATAATATAACAATTACATTTCAATTTTAGTTTTAATTTTAGCACAAATATATTTATTTAATTAAATGAAAACTTTCCCAGGACGCTCCCACCCTCCATGATTTGTCATCCCTCCAAAGATCGGACGGAATAGAAAGTGATTGCCATTCTTGGATTTCCGATTCTTTACAGAATCGGGGGTTTACTGGTAATTAAATAATATAAATGGAACATAAATAAGCTTGATAGACACATAAAACATACTTTAAATTACAAAAAGAGGACATAAAAAAGGAATTTAAACTGAGAATAAAGAACACAATCAAGCCAAACCAGAACAGCTATACATTACATTTCAGTTGTTCAGCATTTCCATGTCACTTTGTTTGAAGATGTCCTTTCTGGTTTCCACTTTATATGCCAGTGGTTTCCAGCCCCAATACTGGGTTGGCCCTGTGACTATAAGTTTTTGTTTCAAACAGTTTCACAATCAGTGAGCCATTTTACCTCAGACTGATGCCAATGTTTCTTTATTTAACAGATTATTTTTTGTCTTATTCTGCTTTTAAAAACAAAGATACAAAAACACAGTTATCTCTATGTAACATACATAAACATATATTCAAATAAAATTTATGATTTGGAAATTTCAACTTGCCTAGCACCCAACTAAACTTTATTTAAGTTTATTAAATGAAATACAGAAAATCCAAAAAAGGAAACCAAAATACAACAAAAGCACCAATAAAAAACAAAAAATAAACTCAATCCTACAAAAAGCCAAGTCCAAATCCACAAACCCAAAAAATGCAAACATACAACAGAGCCAAACTGAAAAACAACCCCAAAAAGATTTAAATTAAAATGCCCTAATGCCCAACGGACTGACAGACGGAAAGCACAAAAGGACAAAGGAAGGACGTGAGCAAGCACAGCTAAGCTACTGTAGGCTTAAAGTTCAATTAATGTTCAATGCATCATTGTGGTCTGTGTACTCAATAATAAACTTGCACTCAGATAACCTGCTTATGAAATATTATTCTTTCATCCACCATTTATCCTTATGACTATGCTACTTTGCTTGTTTATACTTTTTCATATATACCCATGCTTTTGTTTTCATTATTATACTGTCAGACAACATTTCTTGGCATATGCCAGGAGGAACACTGATAAGGTCCTCTGTTCCCAGAGATTTTTGTGGTATAATAATCTCTTAGGCCCAGTTCACACTGCTATGTTTTCATTTTAAAATGAAGACATTATCCTCCATTTTTCCCTTTCTTCCACACTAACCCACCATTTTAAATGGTAAATAATAAACACTTATGAAAACATTCTCCAGAACCGAACACATCTGAAAATACTGCCTCCATGCTGTAATGTGGAGGGGTGAATATTTTGTCTTCTTCTTTCGGCTGCTCCTGTTAAGACTTGGCTCAGCTGATCATCTTTTCCCATATCTTCCTGTCCTCTACATCTTGCTCTGTTACACCCATCACCTACGTGTCCTCTCTCACCACATCCATAAACCTTCTCTTAGGCCTTCCTCTTTTCCACTTGCCCGGCAGCTCTATCCTTAGCACCCTTCTCCCAATATACCCAGCATCTCTCCTCTGCACATGTCCAAACCAACGCAATCTTGCCTCTCTGACTTTGTCTCCAAACTGTCCAGCCTGAGCTGATCCTCTAATGTACTCATTTCTAATCCTGTCCATCCTTTTCACACCCAATGAAAATCTTAACAACTTTAACTCTGCCACCTCCAGCTCTGTCTCCTGTTTTTTGGTCAGTGCCACTGTCTACAAACCACATAACATAGCTGGTCTCACTACCATCCTGTAGACCTTCCCTTTCACATTTTGTGATACCCGTCTGTCACAAATTACTCCTGACACTCTTCTCCACCCATTCCAACAGACTCCCATTGCAGTCTGAATTATTTATGCTTATTATGGAGCCTTTCATGACTGGAAGGAACCATAATCTAATACTCTGGACACAGAAGAGTTGCTTTCTATGGTGAAGCTAACATTCCCTCTTAGAGACAGCTAGCTAATGCCACAGCAGGAAACTTTGACAGCAGGTGGTGTTACACCTTGAATGACCTAAGTGAATGAGGTTAAAGAGAACTGGGCAAAATTACAAAGAAAACAGAAAATTTTAATGGGGACAAAAAGGGAGTGTAGTTAAAGTACAAGAACCAAGAAAAATACTGTAACACTTAAACAAAAACTTATACAAAGTCCTGATGTAAAAATAACTAAAAGACACATAGAAAAGCCTAATAGGCAGGAAAAGACATAACATTTCGTCCAGTGAACTACTTGGCACTCTATCTCCAAATAGTATCTAGTGCTTCTATGTCAATTGATGGAGTACAGTATGGTACTTGGAACTGCACATCCAGCAAACAGGCTCACTTAAACTCTGCACAATATGAATATAATGTATTTTAATGTATATCCAATAATTTAAATATTTGCTTTTTAAATTTCTTCTGTGTGCTCCTTAGAGGATAAACTCCTAAATATTTTAGCAAATGTCTTTATAATGCTGGTTGTGTTGTGGTATAAATGAAGTACAATTTGTAAACTTCGTCTCTTTAACATCTTCATGTATAAACTTTACTTATCAGCATTGCCTGCCTGTTGTCTACGTTTTAGTAATTTTAGTATCCATTTGCAAATGAGATTACACAAGCTCTGACCTGTACATCTCAGGACCAGCTTAAAGGAAGCAATTGTGCTGAAGGGGAGCTATAATCATGAAGAAGCATTTCAACAAAAGTTACCCTGTAAGCAGGTGATTTACTGACCTGTTTTTATCTTATAGTCTGGAAAAGACTACACACAGTACAGCAGATGCAGCCACACAAGTGCATCATACCACCACTCTATATAACAGAGCATTTTGGAAGACATATTGCTTCTCTATATAACAGAAAAGAATTTACATTCTATTAGTACCCATACTCATGGTAGCAAAATGTTGCTGTTTGCAAGAACATAACATTCTAATACCTTTGACAAATCAGACATAACTTTTCAGTTCACCAAGCTAATTTGATTTGTTATTCCCTATATTATTTCCTACTTTGTCCTAATATCTCACTTTTTAAAAGCTTTCTCGTTCAGCAGCAACATGATTCTGTTGTCTGTTTTAAAGGCCCCAAACCACTTGTTTGAAGAAAAACCAGTGCAATTCTGTCTTGAATGTACATCCCCTTAATTTCAGCCTTACTTTAGCTGGAAATGGCCTATATGAGAAGTGGTGTAAGAATGACAGGGTCCTGCAATAGGAAAGATGTTCTCACCACTAATAGCTCCTAACTTTTCCCTTGCTTCCAGCAAAGACGATGATTCACTATAAAACAAAAGAAATTGTACCACAATCCCCCACCCACCCATCCACCTACTTTTAGAAGCCTGTTCTAGCATTGAGGTCCCCAGAGATAATTGCCAGTATTAATGGGCACAACACAGGCATTTATTCTGATCGTAATGGCAGTTCACTGTAAATTACACAAACTCAAACACCCACTCTCAGTGCCGGTTTAGAGCCACCATTATATCATATATTTGAATAATCCCAAACAAAGACAGAGAGTGCATTTCTGTGAATCAGAGTTGGGTTGAAACTTTGTAAAACCATTACAACCTTCTATACAAAGTAGGCAAGGTAACCTAAAACGTAAGGTCATTTTGGTTTGAGCCAAGCCTAATATTTTAAGATAAAAGATATGTGTATTTTTAAACTTAGCATTAAGAATATAGATTGGGCCATTCAGCCCAATAAAGCTTGCCAGTCCTGTCCACTTAATTCATCTAAAAAAAATCAAGTCTAGTTTCGAAAGTCCCTAACATCTTACTGTCAAACACATTACTTGGTAGCTTATTTCCAAGTGTCTATTATTCCCTGTGTAAAGAAAAACTTCCTAATGTTTGTGTGAAATTACCCCTTAACAAGTTTCTAACTGTTTTCATGATGAACTCATTTTAAAATAAGTCTTGATCCACTGCACTAATTCATAATTTTAAACATTTCAGTCATGTCACCTCTTAATCTTCTTTTGCTTAAACTGACAAGGCTGGGCTCTTTTAATCTTTCCTCATAATTCAACCCCTGTAGCCCTGGAATCAGCCTAGTCGCTCTTCTCTGGACCTTTTCTAGTGCTGCTATGTCCTTTTTGTAGCCTGGAGACCAAAACTGCACACAGTACTCAAGATGAGGCCTCACCAGTACATTATGAAGGTTGAGCATAACCTCCTTGGACTTGTACTCCACACACTGTGCTATATAACCCAACACTATTGGAAAGTTGACAGCATAGAGTCCACTACGACTCCTAAATTCTTCTCATAAGGTGTGCTCTCGATTTTAAGATCTCCAATTGTGTATTCAAACCTAACGTTTTTACTTCCACTGTGTAATACTTTACATTTACTGACATTAAATTTCATCTGCCACAAATCTTCCCAAGCCTGCATGCTGTCCAAGTTCTTCTGTAATGATATAACGGATTCCAAATTATCTGCTAATCCACCCATTTTGGCATCATCTGCAAACTTAACCAGCTTGTTACTTATATTCTTATTTTAAATCATTTATACATATTAAAAATAAGAGCAACCCTAGCAGTGATCCCTGTGGAATATGATTCTTAACATCAGCCAATTCAGATAAGGTTCCTCACACCATCACCCTCTGATTCCTGTGTCTGAAAAAAATATATATCAAAGGTTTATATATTGTAATAAAAGCACAGACAAGTATAAAGGTTTGGGGTGTTTTAAGCCCCGTATATTGTATAAGAAAAAAGTACGTTTTAGTCATTGTTTTCAAGCCAGTACAATAGACAGTCAAAATAAAGTATGTCGGACATTTTATAAGGGTGCACAGGAAATGATGGGAAGAGCAGTGTTGAATGATGGGAAGAATGATGTCATCTTTGGGGGACTGGAGGTTAGAAAGGACCCCGGAAGCTGGAGGGAGTTGTAGACTTCCGGGTACATCTATGGCGGTGGTGTTTCGGTCCTTCTAGGGAAACAAAAGAAGAAAGGTCAGTACTTTGCCTTCGTCCCCCAGCACGGCTGATCGCGGCACCCAGCGGGTCATTAAGCCGCTCCCCATGCGCTCGTGTGTGACAGTACTCCCCCACCAGCCCAGACCCGGCAGGGTGGGCGACCCTAACCAGCAGGTCGTGGACCCGGGAGAGAGCATCAGCGTTGGCCTGAAGAGAGCCAGTGACAGTGAACTTGTAGGGCTGCAGGTCCAAAAACCACCTGGTGACCCGAGGATTCGACTCCTTGTGCAGGGCCATCCACTGAAGAGCGGCATGGTCCATCATCAGGGTGAACTCCCGACCTAGCAGGTAGTACTACAGATACGTCACTGCCCACTTAATGGCCAAAGCCTCCCGTTCCACCGCTGCGTACCTGGTCTCCCGGTCTAACAGTTTGCGGCTCAGGAGGATGTCAGGGTGTTCGACACCATCGACACTTTGGCTCAGCACGGCACCCAAGCCTGTGTCCGAATCGTCAGTCTGGAGGAGAAAAGGGAGAGAAAAATCAGGGGTTCTCAATACAGGTGCCGATGTCAGAGCCCTTTTAAAGTCACTGAATGCCCGTTCCGTATGAGCGGTCCACACCACATGCAAAGGAGCCTGTTTCTTTGTCAGGTCTGTCAAAGGTGCTGCTCTCTTGGAAAAACGAGTTACAAACCAGCGGTAGTAGCTTGCTAAACCCAAGAAGGCTTGCACCTGCCTTTTGACTATCGGAAGGGGCCATCCTGGGATGTCTTTGATTTTTGACCTCTGTGGTTTCACCAGTCCTCCACCTACTAGGTAGCCTAAATATTTGGCTTTGTTCAAACTAAAATAACACTTCCGCGGGTTGATATGAAGCCCGGCCTTCGCTAGCATCAGGAGAACAGCATAAACCTGCAAGACATGTTCCTCCCAGGTGCCAGAATAAATGACGGCGTCATCCAGGTTGGCGGCACAATAGGACTGGTGGAGCCGTAGCACTCTATCTACCAGACGTTGAAAAGTCGCTGGTGACCCCTTGCAGACCAAATGGGAGGACCTTGTATTGCCTGTGTCAACTAGGGGTACTAAATGCAGTTTTTTCTCTTGCGGATGCCGCTAAGGGAATTTGCCAGTACCCTTTGGTCATACGATGGGACTGGACCATGGACTATGGCTCTCCTCGATAACGTCCAAATCCAGCATCCGCTGGACTTCCAGCTCGGCCTCGGCACATTTCACCTCCGGGAGTCAGTAGGGGTGCTCCTGGACTACCACACCCAGATCAGTGACTATGTCGTGCTGAATCAGCGAGGTGCGGCCTGGCGCTTCGCTATCCACCTCCGGGACGGACAGGATTGCTCGTTCGAGCTCCTGTCGTTGGATGGGCGTCAGGTTACGACCGAGGTTAAGGTCTGTTGTTTTCAAGAAAAGGGAGAGGGTGTGGCCGATAGATGGTGGGTCCTCCCTGTCCTTCCACGGCTTTAGCAGGTTGATATGATACACCCTCTCACACGGTTGACGGTTTGGTTGGCTAACCAAATAGTCCACCAGCCCTTTCCGTTCCTTTACCTCGTAAGGGCCAAGCCAATGAGCCAGGAGTTTGGAGTGGAAAGTGGGCACGAGCACCATAACACGGTCCCCCGGTTGAAACTTCTGTAAGGAGGTATTCCTGTTGTAAGGCCGCGCCTGCGCTGCTTGAGCCTTCAACATGTGGTCTTTTAGTAAAGGTCTTATCTTTCCTAATCTATCGCGTAATTGCGCGATATACTCTAATATATTGATAGAGGGAAGTGCTTCACTTTCCCATCCTTCTTTTAGGACGTCTAAAAAGCCCCGCCGTTGATGCCCGTATAATAACTCAAAAGGGGAGAACCCCGTAGAGGCTTGGGGCACCTCCCGATAGGCGAAAAGTGCGAGTGGCAACAGTTGGTCCCAGTTCCTACCGTCCATGCTGACTACCTTATGTTTTCCAGGCAAAGCCACATGTCCTCACTAAGATGGGGCTCATTGTTCAACTGAACAGGACATTTAATTTCTGTTTGACATAAACGGCAACTCCACTTCCTTTTCTGTTCAGTCTATACTTCCTAAAATGTGCATACCTCTATGTTGTACTCATTCCCATCTTTGTTATTTGGCCAGGTTTCCATATTGCTATAATATTATAATTATGCTCTGCAGCTCCAACTTACTTGCCTTATTTTTGATATTTCTAACTTTAAGGTAAGCTATTTTTAATATGTTACTTCTTCCACATTTAAATGTTGGGTTAGAATTTACGTTACTATGCATTTTTATTTCTACACCATTGTTTGTTTCTCCATGTATAGTTCTAAACCTGGCCTGTTCTAAACTCCCTACCACCTCACAATCATCATAAACATTGTCCAGCTCTGCAAAGACTTGAAAACAGTTAGACATTTCTAATTCTGGGGTTGATGTCTTCAGAATCTCTTCCTGCACTACCTTAGGGGTACACACTATCTCTCAAAAGGACACCTGGGCCAGGTCCGCCAATTCTCTACTACAAAGTAGGCCAGCAAACTCCTCCTCCAGTTTATTGACCCTGAGCTGAAGGTACTGAATCAGCTGGCAACTCCTCCAGATTTAGCCCTCATAGAAGACTGGCTATTCCAAGACATCATCTAAAAAGTCCAACATCCGACTTGCATTTCACTGGCCTCGTTATTAAAGTTTGATTTAAGATTTAAGATTTAGGATTACAAAAAACTGCCTTCATGTTTTCTTAACTTAAATGGGAAAAGTAAAAAATGTAAGCCAAATAAAATAGATTATAGAACTGCTACAGCTATTTTACACTTTCCGCCCCCATAAGCTCCTGTACTATTCTTCATCTCAACTGCCTGTTGTTTGTTCTTCTATGACGTTAACTTTACTTTTCTCTGTCTGTTTTTTCTAACTTTGCGCTCCTCTTATTCCTTATTTACATATTCCTTGATATCAGATAGGTGTACCTGACATGTGAGTGCTGCTTTAAATTAATTCTACTACATGCAGTAACAATTAGGAAGTTTATCTTGAATTGAATGGTGATTGGTAATTTCACACTTCCTTTTGCTTTTTCCTTCCTAGTGCTTTTTTAATTTAAAACTTTATTTTGATGGGTCTTCTTCTTCATTATTCTTGGTTAAAGCAAACAGAGTACCAGCAGGTGGTCTATCACATTGGCTGCACTGAGGTAGGGTTTTATATAGCTTAATATAAACATTTCACTTTTTAGTGCAGCTATATATTTAACTTTTATTGCTTTAATGTTTGATCCATATGGCATTATTATATTATAAAAAATTTTAATACTATACACCTGCACAAAAATGTACTTTAGTGATTTTAACAACTGTAGCTCTTTTTATGCTAGGAAACTTAGCTATAAATAACATAGAATAAATAAGCATATATAAATGTGAAGCTCTTTAAAGAGATGAGTGGAAAAAGGATAACAATCTAAGGGTTAAAGGGACACTATCAGGAACTTTATAACAAGTCCAAACATGGCAGAGACATGGGATCAGTTTGCTTTCAGAAGGTGCACAAATGAAGCAAAAAGCAATATTATGAGACAATGGGTTAATTGTTTGCTCTTCTGTATCTAATCTCCTTTCTGGGTCATTTTTAATTGTCTGAGGAATCTGTTAATCTTATTAAATTTAGGCTTCAACATTTTGTTTGAATGTTATATTCTTATTTTGCACTATTTTGTTTGCTATTTGTCTTTTCCCTGGAGTTGCTATTCTATGTACTCATCGTCTGGGATGTTGTTTATGGTAGCAGGAGATATGGTTACATAATTCGTGACCCCTGTGCTAATTCAGATTGAGTTAAAAGGTTACCCTTTCTAAATTTCCACATATAATTTTTGTGTGCAGTTTTGTTTTTTTAAAAAATCTCTACAAATTTCCCAGTATCGATTAGGCCCAGATCTAGAATGCTCTGGGGGCAATAAGAAATTTTGAGTGGGCACCTTTTCGCACAATTGACTGTATAACAGCACAGTAGTGGCTTATGACCAGAGAATGGGGCACATAGACATAAATATTTTTAATACTTTATTTAATATTTTTAACACTGCATTATGTTCTCATAGTGATCTACCCAATTAGGAAAGACTTATTATTACTACTATTATTATTTATGATTTCTCTAAGGTGCTTTAGATAGATAGATAGATAGATAGATAGATAGATAGATAGATAGATAGATAGATAGATAGATAGATAGATAGATAGTGATAATTAAACATAAACTTTGAATTATCCAGCAGACCCCCGTGACCCTGTATTCAGATTCAGCGGGTTAGAAAATGGATGGATGGATGGATGGATAAATTAAAGGCAAACTTGGAAGTCATACTCATGAGCTGATAAAAACATAAGAATGGAACATGTAACATGAATAGTAATATAGTGGAGGGAATCCTTATAAAAGAGGAAAAAAAAAAGAAAATTTACCAAACCATAAACCAACTGGCTTTGAAAACAAAGGTGGAAACTTTTTTTTGATAAGCAAAAGTGGAAACAATTGAAAGCTACTAATGATCCTGCTAGAACCTCTAACCAGTCACTTCATAGCACCAGTCTTCTGTTTTTTGTGCAAAAGCTCTAACAAACTCTTCTGTGACTATTCAGTCAGTCAGTCAGGCAGTCATTCTCCAACCCGCTATATCCTAACACAGGGTCACGGGGGTCTGTGGGAGCCAGTCCCAACCAACACAGGGTGCAAGGCAGGAACAAAACTCGGGCAGGGTGCCAGCCCACCGCAGGGCTCTTCCATGACAATTGTTATTCATTTTTTATGAGCCAAAATCAACTAATTCTTGCAGAATTGGCACTCCAGCCACCATAAAAAACCTCTCCCTGTTCCATTCCATCTGAACTAGTGTGGTGCTGAGGTGTCACCCATTGCATGGCTGCACTCGGGTCCTAATCTGGGATCCTGAGTTGGTTTATAATGTGGTAGGTGCAGCAATGTGCTGCATCAGTGTGTGCTCCTAACCTCTCTTTCTCTCTCTCTGTACATAGTAATGATGAAAAAAGAATGGAGTGACCCAGAGAGGTTAACAAAGTTTTTGCACATGGCTCCCCATGAACTGCATTACCCAACTGCTAAGTGCAGTTGATGGTTATAGCAGTGAACATATGGAATGTGATTACCAAGCTTCTGTTGCAACAATGCCTGCACCCTACCCTTGTTCTCACTCATGACTGAGGCCCCATCATAATATTGCCTGATTATATTAGCCCTCAGTGGACAGGTTTCTGATTATTTATGTGGTTACAGTCCAGCAAACCAATTAAATGTTCTACTTGATTAGAGCTGCTCAAAAATCATATTACTACTGATAGATTCTCTATGTTACATCTATCTCGAGTCCCATCATTTTTGATACAGAATCCAGGAATGTCTGCTATTTCCTATTTCTTTTTTACTTCATGCAAAACTAAACTGGCAAGAATGTCAATAATCTCATTTTGTATGATTTTTGATGTACTGTATACTTTGGGTTTTGATGAATGCTTGTTGCCATTTCAGTAAGTTTGGAATCATTGGACAATGTAAATTTAAATTAATTAATGAAAAATACCAGCAAATATGTCTTCATCATTACTTGTGCAAGGTTGGTTGGATTCAGTGGTCCCACGAAAAGAAAGGTCATTCACATAAAAAAACTGAAATACTTCCCCTATGCTTTTAATGTAGTTTTGATTTTTTTTTGACCTGTGTTTCTCCCAATAAACATGATATAGTTTCACCAGCTTTTTCTCTGTATTTCACTTCTGGCAATTTCTTTGCAGCATTTAAATGGCATTGACTAGATGCATGGTTTTGGATCCCCTTTCTTATTCCAGCATGGCTTTCCAATTAATATATCCCGTCTTGGTGAACACCACATCTCTGTCCGTCATGCCAGTAACCAAGTTCCAACAGGGAAAAGAAAAGCATGCTTCCAACTTGACTGAGTATTCCAACCACAGCCGTGATTGATACCAGCTCGGATTAAAAGCTTGAGATGTCTGACTAAACATTTGTTTAGAAAAATCTTTTAGTATTGGTTGGGACAGTTTGCTATTATTCAGATCACTTAGATAATTTTTCAGTTGCAAAAACTACACGACTACCTGCACTGTGTTGGAGTGACATGGACAGAGAAGGTGTAACAATACTGCCTGACCTGCCCATTTGATCTAAAGTCATTGGTCCTGAAGCCTGGATATTAGAACCAACAGCAGCAGTGCTCAAATTGCTGGTAACATGCTTAGACTTTGGAACCAAAAATCGCTGCATTGTGTTCATGGTTATGCCACTTCTTTATGATACAGATCAATGACAGTACCATTTTTTGTCACACACAATGATTTGGAGGTAAGGACTCACAAACCGGTCAGGTCAGGTCAGGTTGGAGAGCATGCAATGGTACAGCATATTGTTGCTGCTACCACCACATGACAAAACCACTTGGGATCCCGATTGGCATTTCCCCAAGCAGACATGCGGTCCAGTCCAACCCTCTGGAAATGACCATCTATTTGTCGCAGCCAGGTGTTACGTGGGTGTCCCCTTGGCCTGGTCCAGCTGCTTGGGTCCTCAACAATGAGGATTCTAAGAGCCAAATCACCCTCGGGGAGTGGCATCACATGGCCATAGTGCATTAACTGAAGCCCCCCCGAAATAAAGGTAATGTGGCTCATTCTTAAAAATCGGCTTGTTTGACACAAAGTAAAATCAACATATCCAAGGATTCTCTGAAGAGACACAGTACCGAAGGAGTCCAGTCTTCTTCTCAGGTCACTGGATAGTGCCCATGCCTCACAACCATATAGCAAAGTAGGAAGCACCAGGACTCTGAAGACTTGGACCTTCGTCCTTTTGCAAAGATTTTAGGAGCACCACACACTCCTTTCCAGTGACCTCATGGCGCCCAAGAGATGCTCTCCCAATACATTTACTGGCTTTAGGAATAGTCATCAGAGACATAAATGTCACTGCAAAGGTAAGTAAACCTCTCATCGCAATCGACACTGTCTCTGCAAACAGACACACTACTGATGGCTGTGCCCAAGAGGTCATTAAAAGAATGGACCTTGTTTTTTTATCCAGGACATTCACAAGCCCGGACACTCAGACTCTGCACTTGAGAGCCCCAATCAATCAATCCATTGACTCCGCGAATATCACAACATCCTTGGCAAAGTCAAGATTGGTTTATCTTTCTTCACCAAAAGATGCTTCACAACCCTGCTAAACACCCAGTCCATACAAGCACTGAACAGGATAGGAGCAAGAACACACCCCTGACAAACCCCAAAATCAAGTAGGAAGAATGCAGAAGTTCTGCCTTCACTTTGCACAGCATACACAGTACCAGTCTACAGGCTGGCTATGATATTTAGTAACTCGGGGGATCCCACAAAGTCTCAGGATATCCCACAGGGCAACTTGATCAACTCTGTGGAGCACTTTACAAAAATCGTCCAAGGCTGCAAAGAAACTCTGCTGATATACGCATTTGTGCTTGATGAGAACCCTCAATGCCAGGACGCGATTGATGGTAGACTTCTTAGGTGTAAAACCAGACTGCTTCAGTCGCTAATAGGTGAGCAATTGATCACAGATCCTATTGAAGATGACCCTAGCAAGAACCTTACCAAAAACCAAGAGCAGTGTTATCCTCCTGTAGCTGCTGCAACTGAGGTGATCACCCTTCGCTTCCCAGATAGGGATGACAAGTCCCGTTTTCCAGTCAGTTGGGATGACGCCCGTCTCTCAGATGGAAGCAGAGGAGGACAGTCTTTCCACCAGCCTGGAAAAGCTCACCCCCGATACCACAGATCCCTGCAACCTTCCCCACCCTCAGCTGGTTCACTACCTGTGCAATCTCAGTGAGGTTGATTGGTTCACAGCTAATTGTCTGACCAGCCCCAAGAAACCAGCATTGTTGGTTGTCTTGGTAGAGCTCTACTCTCTAGCTCTACTTTCCCCTTATACATTCTTATATGCGTAGCCTTTGTCAGAATGCCTCAAATCCCATAGACTTACCACTGTTTATTAGGTATGGTACTTTATAACTTCTCCCCACCTTGCCTTCTACATCTATAACCTCAGGCAATTACATAGAGTAAAAGGACAAACAGGAGTTAAGTTACAACTTAAATAATGTATTATTAATAATAGTCATAAAATAATAACAATAAGCAAAGTACATTTGAATATTGGCAAGCATACAACCTGATAAATGCTGATGTGTAGTTTCAGGCGGCACACAGACTTGTTAGTTACTTAAAATGTCTCTAGTTAAGTCATCATTATCAGTCAGTTTTCTTCAGAACAGGCAGGATGCTTGACTCAGTATGGCTGCTGAGTTATGCTTCTCAGTGTGGTCTTTTTTCGGTTCATGGTGTGTGAGATGCTCCTTCATCGTGATGGTGTGTGAGAGAAAGCAACTGAATTTATAAATCCTTTATCTAAATCCTTACACCAATAGAGTATTATACTACAGAATGGCCCCTTATTCAAACCAATACCAAACAACCATACTTCAGACCAGTGGGGGCACACAATACCTTTCACACCTGCCCCCAAAACCATTTGTTGAGCATGTGGCGGATGATTGAGAGAGTCCTGCAGAGAATCACTTGCCAAACTGGTTTTAGGCACTTTCCCCGACCCTGTCATTAAATCCACTGTCCTGACTCAGTCTTAAATGTGGGGGGTGCTTAAACATCAAACCACTGCTGTTCTTATCAATGATATAACACTAATATTACATTGCTTAGTCTAAATTACAATTAAAGACATACAAAAAATGTATCAACATATATACAAAATTTCACACCACAACAGGGGAAATATGGTTGCTGATCGCTTCTTTTTTACTTGCAGCCTGGACAATGAAGCCCATTGAAATCACTTCAGGATTTGCCTAGGAGATACTGTTTCTTCTGTCCTATGGGCTATTTAAATACCAACAGCACAGGACTTTTTATGAACCGGATTCAAGAGAGAAAGAAGCTCCAAGAGACATACAAAAGAAAGCCTAGGAAGAGACAGTATTATGTGAGCAATGTTTATCATTCCCTTCTTGCTTGTTTGGACCTTTTGATTTCCCTTCTCATACTTTGCCCCATTAAATGGGGTATCAACTTGTCACCAACTTTTTATCCTCTCCCCTTTGTTTTCTCTTTATTACATTCTACACACGGCGTTTTTTCCAAATTTACCAGTTGCCAGTTACTAAATTGTAGTTTTTATACTGTTAACATTTAAGTAGCAAGAAAAAAGTAACAAATGCACTAAAATAAAATATGTATGCTAACGAATTAAACTAAATATTGGCTCTTGTGAAAAACATGATTTTTGTTTTAAGAATTTGATTTCAAAGTAGTCTGCATCATTCAAGTGTAAAAGGTGCTGACACTGAAATTAACTGAAGTCAAGACACAGAAAGGAGAAACTATGCTGTCTGCTTTATAAAAGACCCATAATGCTTCCATAGCACTGTGTTTTCGGGTTCAAAAGAATATAAAACTGACCAATATGAATGAAAGGACTATACATGAATATAGGGAGTCTATAATGTTTTGTGGCACTGCACCAGTGCTTACCATCTTTGATTTAATGGATTCTTGCTTTTTACATCACTCTTTCAGGTAGCTCCCTGTCCTTGGGAGGACAGCACCATTGCCACATTACTCATGCGACTCTGGAGTCTTCCCATTTTTATAGTCCCCCAATTAGCTGGCTCTGAAGGTGCAAAGGTGTATGCAATTCAATGGTGGTGCCATCCACAGGCTGATGTGCCGTTACAGTATTTTGACCATCGTAGTTACCATTCATCACCAGGTTACAAAACAACAAAGCAGCCATAAAGGATGTGCATCTTTAGAGATAAAAGGGTATAGCCTGGTCTGACAAACTAAGTGAATTAAACATCTTTACTCTTGAACCGACAACACTAAGTAAGGCAGGTTCTTGATATTCTGAGACAGATAAGTGCAGATAATAGATTTTTTTTATTTAAAATGATTGCTAATTTTACACCTAAAGATTTAGATCCAAGTTAAACTGTGCAGTATAAGAATACATATCTATGTATCTAAAACCTTGCTGTGAAAACACATTGTTCTTCTAAATATATTTAAAATAAATTATGATTTTACAAAATACAGTTATCCATCCATCCATCCATCCAGAAAGTATGCAGTTATATATATTAGATTTGTCCAAATGACCATGTAACTTCTTTCAAACTATTTATTTAATACTAGTATGACTTCATTTTGAAACATTCTCTGCTAATTTGTAGGAAATCCCAGCATGCTTTACTGAAAATATGAACAAACTTTTCACAAATCCCGATGAGATCTCTTGCACTCTCAGAAGCTGACTTTGGATTTTCATTTATTGATCTTCATTGGGGACATCAGGTGACTTCCTTGGGGAAGGCAAATATTCAAAAAATGCACTCAAATGAACCAGACATTTTGTGCATTGGGTTATTAATGTATTTGGTATATCAAAATTCACTTTTCTCTCATTTACATGCATTTTGGGAATAATAAAACGTCATAAAATATGTTTTTAATTCCAAAAGTACAGTGCCATTTTGTGTACTTAGGCAACATTTTGATTGGAATCCAAGCTTTGCAGGAGATTTCCACATGATTTATTAAGCAGTTCTGGTCTTTCTGCAAAACAGCCCCCTATGGAGTTTCGCTTCCTTCCATTCTGAATTAAGGGTCCCAAGTGGTTTCCTAGTCGTAGACTCAGACATTCTGTTTGTGTCCTTTTCCTCCTTGTACGTTCGCACAAATGGGTTTAACACTGCGTCAGATGTCTACTTTTAAAATATTACTTAAATTTTAAAATAACAATTATAATAATATCAGGTACCCCTTCTAATATAGGGACTTGTTGAACCTCCAACTCTGGCATACCTTGTTCTACATGCTATCATTATTTATAATCATGCAATAAAAACTCTTGATTGTTCATTTATATTTTCCTTCCTCCTTTTCTTTGAATTCGTACTTGAATTGGGGTTTCCCACCTCAAGGATTCTGGTGTTGACGATGTTTGTTCCTCGCCTTCTGGTTTAGTTTTGTTTTTATAATATTATTTGGGGCCATATTAGCTGCTATTGTGATTTTTTAACAGCAGCGTCATTTTGAGATTCTATTATGAGACCATAATGTAATACAATTCTCAGTATTTTGTAAGAGTACAGATGCAAAGACTAAAATTGTTCAGTTGAACTTTGGTCGGACTAATTCTGAGCAGATGCGACAAAGTCTAAGTAGGATACACTGGGATAAGCTTTTAAATGTGGAGACAGTCGAGGAGCAGTGGAACAGGTACATACCTAAATTTGGAATTAATAGGAAACTAAGAAAAACTCCACAATGGATTAATAAAGATTTAAAAAAGAAGTTGCAAAGGAAAAAACTGCTGTATAAGGCATATAAGACTAATGACTGCAAAGTGAATCATAGCGCGTATGAGAACATGAGGGCAACCATTAAGAAGGATATCAGAGAGGCTAAAAGACAGTTGGAGAGGAATATAGCAGATAAGGCTAAAGAAGACCCCAAGAGATTCTTTCAGTATTTTAGTAGTAAAAGAACAGTTAAGGAGGAGGTCAAGTTCATCAGGAATAGTAAAGGGGAATTAAAAGATACAGACAATGAAATAGCAGATGCCCTAAACTTACATTTTTCTGAGGTGTTTACAAGTGAGCAAGTGGATAACCTCCCAGAGGTAAATGCAACTACTAAGGAGGTACTGAGGGATTTGGAAATTGTAGAGGGAGAAGTGCTGCTCAGATTAAATAAGATGAAATCAAACAAATCACCAGGCCCAGATAATATTTATCCTTGTGTTCTTAAGGAGGCTAGTGAGTACATATATAAACCCTTGACACATATTTTTAGGAAGTCACTGCACTGAGAGATTCTGAAGGACTGGAAAATGGCAAATATCATCCCATTATATAAAAAGGGTGACAGGGCAGATCCAAGCAACTATAGGCCAGTAAGCTTAACATGCATCAAAGGAAAATTAATGGAAGGAATTATTAAGGATAAGATTGAGCAACACATGGCAAGGACAGGAGTTATTCTGAACAGTCAGCATGGGTTCAGAAGAGGGAGGTTGTGTTTTACTAACATGTTGGAATTCTATGAGGAGGCAACAAAAGGATACGATCAAAGTGGAGCTTATGATATTATTTATCTGGACTTTCAGAAAGCATTTGATAAGGTGCCACATGAGAGGTTGGGCATCAAGTTAAAAGAAGTGGGAGTTCAGGGTGATGTTTTTAGATGGGTGCAGAATTGGCTCAGACACAGGAAGCAGAGGGTGATGGTGCGAGGAACCTCATCAGAACTGGCCGATGTTAAGAGTGGTGTTCCACAGGGGTCAGTGCTAGGACCACTGCTATTTTTAATATATATGAATGATTTAGATAGGAATATAAGTAACAAGCTGGTTAAGTTTGCAGATGATACCAAGATAGGTGGATTAGCAGATAATTTGGAATCCGTTATATCATTACAGAAGGACTTGGATAGCATACAGGCTTGGGCAGATTTGTGGCAGATGAAATTTAATGTCAGTAAATGTAAAGTATTACACATAGGAAGTAAAAATATTAGGTTTGAATACACAATGGGCGGTCGGAAAATCGAGAGTACACCTTATGAGAAGGATTTAGGAGTCATAGTGGACTCTAAGCTATCAACTTCCAACAGTGTTCAGAAGCCATTAAGAAGGCTAACAGAATGTTAGGTTATATAGCACGATGTGTGGAGTACAAGTCCAAGGAGGTTATGCTTTTCCTTTATAATGCACTGGTGAGGCCTCATCTTGAGTACTGTGTGCAGTTTTGGTCTCCAGGCTACAAAAGGACATAGCAGTGCTAGAAGAGGTCCAGAGAAGAGCGACTAGGCTGATTCCAGGGCTACAGGGGTTGAATTATGAGGAAAGATTAAAAGAGCTGAGCCTTTACAGTTTAAGCAAAAGAAGATTAAGAAGTGACATGATTGAAGTGTTTAAAATTATGAAGGGAATTAGTACCTTGGATCGAGACTTGTATTTTAAAATGAGTTCATCAAGAACACGGGGATACAGTTATAAACTTGTTAAGAGTAAATTTCACACAAACATTAGGAAGTTTTTCTTTACACAAAGAACAATAGACACTTGGAATAAGCTACCAAGTAGTGTGGTAGACAGTAAGATGTTAGGGACTTTCAAAACTCGACTTAATGTTTTTTTCGAGGAAACAAGTGGATAGGACTGGCGAGCTTTGTTGGGCTGAAGGGCCTGTTCTCGTCTAGAGTGTTCTAATGTTCTAATGTTATAGTTATTGTCAGGGCATGTCTCACAAGTTTATGAATCATCAGTCAAAACGTGTTGGGATAAAAATTCACCTTCAAAGACTCATTTCCTCAGCCGATTTTTTGTTAAATCTCTTTTCCTAACGATCTTTCTGGTTAAGAACTTCAGTTCTTGCTTTTCTACTTATATTTGTGTTGTTTCCTAAGCTGCTGATCTTCCTGTTTTCAATTCATCTTTGTCTTTTGACGTCATCTTTTCTCCTGGCTACTTTGAAAACCCAACATGCTCTCCATTACAGCACAACATCTAAGCTACTGTGATAATCTCTTTCTCTCTTATAACCCTAAACTACATCCATAATTCAAAATATTTTGTATAATAAGCTTAAATCCCAAATTTATATTAATAAATGCCTAGTTACAATTGAAAGGGGCAAATCATTAACCATTTAAAGAGTAAAACAGACTAATAGGCAGATACAGCATGATTATAAGGTCATTATTGTCATATAAACCAAAATTCAAACTTGTAAGTGCTAATCAACAGGTAACGTTGCTACAATCCGGCATCAAAGCGTCTGCCTTTCTTACCTGAAAAATTTCAGAACACATTTTACAACACTACAGTATCTATCATTAAGAGACATAATGATTTAGTAGTTGTTTTAAATGATTATGTACTGACAGTAGCAGAAGTAAATATATGCATTAACCACTCAAACCTAACACAATTTAAAGAAGATGTAGTTACACAATATCTGCCAACATGGATCCTGAAGCTACCCCATGAATTCAGCATTCGGAGTATGGATTTGCTTTCTAGACCTTATCCTCTGAGTTTTATATTTAAAACATCTATTCTAAGTATTTACTTTTGCACAAGCTTAATATCGTTTTTTATTTTTGCATCGTTGACAGTGTAGTTTTTTCCTGTCAGAAAGTTGCAAAATGTAGGCTTATGTTTAACTGGAAATCATCACAAACAGGCAACTCACTCTTGCTTAAACAGTTACACAATAGAGGCTGAGACATTTATTTTAGAGAAAGTATTTCATCACACACTGTTGAATTGTTTTGGGGAATTGAGATGCAAAGACCCTCTGTTTCTAAATACAAAAGCAATTACTTTGAAAACCTTTCCAAAGTCTCAAGGTTAGCTGAGATCATGCAAAGCCAGCCAGTGCCTCAACATACATTGTAGTGTGGAATCGAATCAGAGCTCAAGGACTGTGTTTACCAACAGCTACCCCAAACATTTGAAGCTGTAATAGGATATATTGACAATCTTGCAAATTAAAAGTGGTCCAGTTTAAATTTTCTCTTTTTCACAATGCACATATAATTTTGGATTGTGTTATAAAAAAATAAAAAAGCATGACTATAACATTTTAAAACCAGTACAGATTAAACTAAGGGAGACGCAGAGGCCCACTGCTTATCTTGCCTCACTCTTCAACACTCAATCTCCCCGTACTGAAATGGATTCTCAGCAGGGGTTCTGCTTTTCCATCACATGTGAAGTTGAGTTGATATACTGTTCAGAATCCTCTCTGTAGGTTTTGCTCTGTGCCCCAGTCAACACTAATTACTGCCAATTTACCAGCAACCTATTGGTCAACCATTTACTACAGGTATGGATTAAATCTAGGACAGGTTTTAAGGCAAAGCAGATCTTATGTGTAGCCTCTGTGCCCTCTAATGTCCCATTTCAGTCTTCTTTAACCTTTGCACTCTTCAGTCTAAGGGAGTCACTATGGGTTGTATTTCAGATCTTTATTTTTATAATGCATATCTTTTGAACTGCCTGTGAAAGTCTGTGTGTTGGCTACGGTAGCTAAAATGAACATTGCTGACCCTGAAAAGGCCCTGTAAATTGTGATTTTAAATCTATCATAATAACAAAAGGAAATATCAGAAATATGTCAGTTACTTTCTATTGTCTTTAATGAAAAAGAAAGGCAGCTTTTGTTTGCTGCAAAGAATGCTCAACATTTATAGCACAAGGCAGCAGTAAGACAGGGGCATCAGTTTACAAAAGTCAACCAGAATGGGGTCAGGATCAGAATAATACTTTTATAGTGCCAGAAAAACATTTAAAAACCTGTTTGTTGTACAATTGTAGATCAAAGAGCAGCGAGTGAGTGTTTAAGAAGCACAATCTTGTCTGTTTTACTTAATGACGATACAATCAAACGGTTCAGAAAGAAAAGCTTTGCTGCAAACTGCAAAGTATTAGTTCTGTGGTGCTATGCATAGTTTTTACTTAGCATTTTGTTTACTAAAACCTCAGTGGATTAAAAAATACACAGTGTAAAGAACGACAAAACAGATCGCATAAAGGTTTGGGGTTGTGAGCTCTGTATACTGCCAAATAATAAGGTCTTTTTGTAGTTTCAGACAAATAAATCATGAACCAAAATACAAGACAAAAATGGAGGGTTGGAGGGACAGTTTTAAAGGAAGGGACCGGAAATCAGGCGTGATGGCTGCTGGGTAGGCGTGGTGGTGTATGGGAGATTGAAGTCATCATCGGGGACCAGAGGGAAGAAGGAAACCCGGAAGTGCTGTTCTGTTTTCACTCCGGGCTGGTTTATGGCGGCGTCGCTTCATCTTTTCTATAAGACAAGAGAGAGAAAGGTTAGTACGCCGCCTTTGTCCCCCGGCCGGCTGTTCGGTGATGCGCGTTGGATCCGTCAACTGCTCCCGATGCGCTCGTGCGTGACAGCAATTACAGATAAATTTGTCATGAGAATGAGAAATAATGATGAACTTAGCCAAGTTAATATGTGGAAATGTAAAAATGCTTGGTAAAGAAATATCAGTCATCTTGCCTTAAATTTGACCCAATATAAATAATATTTGTAAATCTCACCAGTCATACATGATTCACTAACAACAGAAATCTTTAAGAATTTTGTTCAAATCTGAGAAATTAGTCCTGAATCAAAATACCAAATCTTAAATGTAAACCAGAAACTCTTATTTAAAACAGAAGCAAGAAAATGTCACCTTACTTGATGGATTCAGAAAGTCTTAACAATAACAACATTTTTATTTCTATAGGATGTTTTCATGCACAAGGATGTAGTTCAAAGTTCTTTACAAGAAATCAAAGAAAAACAAACATAAAATAGATACAAAAATGAATTAATAAATGGCATACCTAAAATATTAAACAGGAATGCACATTTACTGTTGTCACACACGTGTGAATAGGAGGCAGTTGAAGGGCTTGGAGATGAATGACATCTGCCCAGGGTGTGGCGGGGTGCACTAATGCTCTTTCTAAGTTCCCTACAGACCTTTCCCGGGAAATCCCACCTGGAGCCACTGCCTTGAATCGGGACACCCCACTTCCGGCCCCGAGAACAACATCACTTCCGGCCCCGGCTCCAAGGACGACATCACTTCTGGTCTGGGGCCCGAGGACAACATCACTTCCTCCAGACTTCCTATAAAGCCACACCCCATTTCCCTGGAATTCAGTTCTGTTTTGGACTCTGTCTTGTAAACTTGACTCAAACTCAAAACATTTACTTTTTGCAGCCAGGATACAGAATTATGTGGGTTGCTGCCCCAAACCTTGCCATGTCTCTTGTCTCTTCGTATTACACTGTACATGACACAGGTCTAAAAGTATTAGGTAAAGTACAGTTTTTATTATTAGGGACATGAAAACAATCTATAAATAAGTCAAATGTTATGGTCAGATGACCAGGGAGGACAGAAAAAAAAATACTCTAGAGATGAGATATTGGAGAAAAAATAAATACATCTGCAAGGGTTCCAAAGCCAAAAGACTGTGTAGCCCCCACTGGGCTTTCTGTGTAAGGAGGGACACAAAAATTACCAGAAACAGTTAATAGCATTCGGGTGAAGCTATTAATTACCTCACTAGGCATCAGCTTCCAAAAGTCTTGTTAAACAGTCAGCAAAGTGGTATTGTGCTAAGTTGATCGAGATGCGTGTTTCTGCCATTTATTTTACAGTCATGCAGTTGACTTTGTTGATTTTTTCTGAAGAGAAAAAAAACACATCTGGTCATATCAAACATCAAGACAATAGTGATCACATTTTTTAACATTAATGGACTTGTTTAGAAAGAGTTTCCAAGTGAACAAACTGTTAATCAACAACATTACACTAAACTGCTGAGGTGTCTGTTGGAAAAAACATCTGCATTCTGCAGCCATGACAGTGCACCTACGCACACCAAGTTGTCAGTCAAAGAGTGTTTGACCAAAAACAATGTGGTTGTTGCTTTCACAAGAACTATTTTTTGTTCTTGAAGTTAAAATTGAGACTGAAGGGCAGATGATTTGCTACTGTGGAAGAAATCCAGGAAAAGAATCACAGGAGGTGCTAGACACGGTAAGAAGAGATGAGTGTAGGAAATGTTTCCGGGAATGGATGAAGCACTGGGACAAGTGTATTGCATCTTGAGATGTGTATTTTGATGCCGACTAAGGTGGAACTGTGGTACATTGTATAAAAAAGTTGTGTTTTTTTTCATTTACAGGAGTTTTTGGGTCCCCTCCTGATTAAAGTACTATTTTTCAAGCTTTGACTTAAAAGATTCAGTGTATCCCACCGACAGCTTTCATTCGAACATCACGGCAGCTGCACTGTACTTTGATCAATTGGTGGTGATGTTGATAAAAGTGAAAAAAGATAACAGAAAAGTATAGATTATTAATAGTTGCAAATGAAGAATATAATATTTGTATGCATATAAGATATTACAAATAGGATTAAAATACTGTCATGATAATGGAAACTAAAAAAAGGAGAGTTGCCCTTAATTTTGGAAAAAATGTAAACGTTCATTGTTTGACTTTTGGGACCACACCTTGATCATCAAGCCACAGCAACTGTGAAATGGTGACGATCACCAACAAAAAAATAGCAACACAATTTTTTAAAGATATAACATTAAAAAATGAACAATTTTTTAAACAACATAAAGCAACAAATCAAAATACCAATACATTCCCTGACATTTAAAACCTTTATAAAGCTGAGATTAAAGATTGGAAAAAATGTGTAAAGCTCAGAAAAATTAACAATTGTAACAATATTCATGAGTTTCCAAAACATATAACCCAACAATTGGTAAAGTATTTAAAATATTAATGATATGTATTTGGCCAGAAAGCTAGAGAACTGAAAGAGTAGTGAAGAAACCCTTCTGTCCTTACCTCAGTGATGGTCCCAACATTACAGATTGTATGGAAAGAAGTCACTAGAAGTTGATGCTGCAAGTATTGTTATAACTGTTGTGAGTTGCCAACTCACTAAACTCAAAAAGGTCTTCACTATAAAAAGTAGGCTTCAGAGCTCTAGTGAGGCCTAGCAACAAAGTGAACCCTTCCTTAAACTCGAGACACAGGCTTACTCAGACCAGAACAAGGGTTAAGGCTTATTTGCAAACTAATGGCAAAAAACAAGAGGAGAGTCATTAGTACCTCTCTGGCCCAAGAGCAAAACATATTTTATTCATTATTTCATTCAAACAATATTCAAAAAATATAAATGAGAAAAGTTTTAAAAATGGAAAAGGTAAAACAGAAATCTGAAAACCAGTTATCAAATCCAAAATGAAGAGTAGAAGTCCATAAATCAAAAAAATAAAATGAGAGCTTATAATAATCACAAATCAAAACCCCAAATCCAACCAATGCACTCCTAAACTGTTTTTAATGTTGTTTACCGTTATTATTCAATGCACTATTAGCATCTAGGAATTTTAGCAGGGAGCAGTTTAGAAAATTACTGTCAGGCTCAGTTTTCAGGAAGTTTCAGCTAAACACTGAATGAATAGTAATGCTCATAACACACTGGGGAGAAAAACAACGGCATTTTGCAGCATTTTTACTGGAAGTCACTGCCTCTTCCTCTGGAATTAGCCAGGAGTGAAGCAGTGAGCTTAAAAACTACACAGTCTTCACTGTCCTGGTCAAGTAGCACCCTGAGCTGTATGTTTTTATTTTTTTTAAACAGTCAGCCAAGTGGTATTGTGCTGAGTTGACCGAGATGCAAGTTTCTGTTTTTTATTCTACAGTTACACAGTTGCCTTTGTTGATTTTTTTGAACTTGAATCAAACATCAAGACAATGGTATTTTTTAACATTAATGGATTTGTGTATAAAGAGTTTCGTGTACTAAAGTGACTTTAGCTGCAGGTGGAAATCCCATTTTACTTTATGGTGCCAAACAGAGTTGCGTTTTGGAGCAGCAGTCTGTTAGCCAGCGAAAGCGCTGTGAAGAAGCTGTCTGTTGTTATGGTCCTGCCTTTGTCCAGTCTGATAGAAGTCACGGAACATCGTATTTTTGATTGCCAGTGCAACAAATAGTTCTGAGCAGGCATCAGCCACAGTACCAACTGTGGTCATCGCTGCTCTTGTGAAAAGAATGAAGATAAATGGCATCAACTCAGACAGGGAGAGCCAAGTTTATTGTACCACTTGAACATCACTGAGAGAATAAAACTAAATAATGAAAAAAGCTCTAGCTTTTACAAGTAGCTAAAATTTACAGCGGGAGTTACAGACTCAAGTCAAATGTATTTTTTTTATTATATTACAGTAAAAATAATAATAGCAGCTCACTACTCAAAACACAGAGCACCAGAGTTCAAACCTGCAACCTCTCGGTTATAAGGCAGCAACTCACACCTCTGCACCATCCAGGAATACATATGAACTTTCTGTCAATTGACATTAGAACTTGGGTTTTTAACTCATTGACAGCAACATGTAAATTGAACATTTTTTTTTTACTTTGGTTATATTCTTGAAAAAAGCGCACATGTTTATTTGATATTTGGATGAAAGTCTTCACACATTATACACTTCATGTCATTATCAGTATAACATGGAAAAAGCTTCTCCTTTAGGTGTGTGTTCTGCATTTCTTGCCTCGCATTTATTTCCTTTCATGCTACACTTACCCAGGTCTTTGTAGACACAGAACACACATGAAATGCATGTGTTCCAAATAATGATATATTGTATTATTTACCATATACACCTCCAGGCACCTCACATGCAGATAAGGAGCCTTGGCTTTAGCTAGGAGATGTTGTTGCCCGCAAGCTGAGCTCCATCAAGGGGGATGATGGAACAGAAGGCTGCTTGCTGCTTGTGCTTATTGACACATTTACAAGACAAAAGACCCTGATGGAGGGGTGTGAAGGAATTTAAATTGGGCCAGGATTACGAGTTTTTTTCATAGGCTTCAGGGATTCTAGTGTTAATGATGATTCCTGTTGCAACATTTGAATTTTACTGAATGGTGGAAAAAGACAAAGACAGAAAAGTTAGGTATTGTAACTGCTGGTTCTGTTCAGAACAAATGACAATAAAGTGGTATTCATGTATGATTAATGTTAATTATGTTATAATGGTAATAATCATTAACTTACAAGTTTGTTTGCTGTTTGTGACTGTCATGCATATTTAGTTTTAATCAGTATGGTATGTCTGTGTTGTCATGCTTGATTTCACTGAGAGCTTAGGCAATTCCACCCTCTAAAAGTGTTTTCCATTTAATTATGTCTTTGCTCAGAAAATTACACAATCATTCAGAAATGTTACAGATGTGGATTACAAAACAATTAAAAAATATTTACTATTTTACTATTATAAATTATCTTTCAGAATAAGTGTAAATGATGATTATTGTTAAATAATTTATTTTGCAAAAAATACCAGTGAGGAATCTTATAACAGTCATTCTATCTTAATTTCATAAATGGAGCAGCATGATTAATCAGGGCTCATCAATGGCATGAATACTTACCTTATTTACACTCTCGCTGGTGTTTTTGTCCTAATAAAGTGATGACTAAAGCCAATGTTAGTTTTAGAGAAAAGGGATGTCAAACTTGATGATCACAGTTGCTTATCCTATGTTCTTTTATATAAAGAGAGAGAAAGAAGTGATAGAACTGTATTTGTCCCCAGGAGTAAATTTGGCTTTTTACAGATGCTCTTTAAATAAGTAAATAGATAGATAGATAGATAGATAGATAGATAGATAGATAGATAGATAGATAGATAGATAGATAATATAAATAAATATACACACACATTTTTGTCTGAACAGACACTGGAATGACTATAAAGCAAGAAAATTCAAAAGAAAAAAATTATGTGACTGTGTGCCAATTTTCCAACCTTGTTTCTAATTTTAAAGTATCAATTAGATTTTCAGTCATTGCAACCTCAAAACTTTATTCCCCAAGTTTCATCAAAACGTCTCTTGTGCCATGAGAGGAGATAGAATATTGCAATGTCAACATACATTGCTGAGGCCTACAAGGCCCTTTCATTCTATCACCTTGGACAATCGAATTACCTCTCCCTGCTCCTGCTCCCCAAATACACATCATTGGATGTGGGAGACCTTCAGTGAGAATGGTGTAAGTCAGGCCTGAAGAGGCAGACTCTGCTCTATATTAGAGGATACTGACTGGAGCTTGTTTGCCACTAATACCACTCTGGACTCTGAAATGGACAATGAAAGATTCACTTCTTCTATTCTAGATTACATTAATACAAGCATTAAGTCACAATGCACAGGAAAATTAAGACCTTCCCTAACCAGAAGCATTGGATGAATAGGGAGGTTAGATCCCTGCTGAAATCAGGTAATGCCGCTTTCAGATCTGGCAACACTGAGAGCTACAGCTCATCCAGGACCAATCTAAAAAAGGGCATCAAGAGAGTCAAACAGAAATAAAACAAACAAATTGGGATAATTTCAAGAACTCTGACCCAAGACACACGTGGCATGGCATCCAGATCATCACAGATTACAGGAAAGTGAATACAACCTCAACAACAAATAATGTCTCCCTTCCTGACAAGCTAAGCAACTTTTATGTTCATTTTGATCGGGACAATAAAACACTTGCAACCAAAACTGCCCCTTCCCAAGCCAACCAGCCCCTTAGACTTACCACCTTCGCTGTACAATCTGCACTGAGTAAAGTGAAAGCACCCAGGGCTGCTGGTCCTGGTGGCATACCAGGGTGTGTGCTTAAAGCCTGCGCTGGGCAGCTGTCTGAGGTCTTCAGTAAAATCTTCAATCTGTCTTTGGCCCAGGCGGTTGTCCCTGCATGTCTTAAGTCCACAGCGATTGTACCAGTGCCTAAACTAGCCTCTCCAAGGAGCCTGAATAACTACTACCCTGTTGCACTTACCCCTATTATCACCAAGTACTTTAACAGACTGGTTCTGACCCACCTAAAATCCACCCTACCTCCAATGCTAGATCCCTATCAGTTTGCCTGTTGTCCCAATAGGTCAGTAGTGGATGCCATATCATCGGCTATTCACTCTGCCCAGACACACCTGGAAAACAACTGCTATATTAGGATGTTATTTGTTGATTTTAGCTTTGCATTTAACACTGCCATCCCCTCCAATCATGTAACTAAACTCAGAAAAGTCGGCATCAGCACCTCTCTTTGTAATTGGACAAGGGACTTTCTAACCAACAGATCCCAGTCTGTCAGGTTAAACAACCACACATCCTCTACCCTGATCATGAATACTCCCTCTTCACCTATGAACTTCATCATAAAGTTTGCAGAAGATACAACTGTAATAGGTCTGATCAGTGACAACGATGACAGTCAACTTACAGAGATGAGGTTCAGCACCTGGCAACATGGTGTGCTGACAACAACCTCATCCTCAACACCAAGAAGACCAAACAGCTCATTGTAGATTACCGGAAAGCTAAAGGCCACAGACGCGCTCTATACATATTCTCATTTGTATGCTGTATTGCACCTTACTCTACTATTTGCTATTTCTGACTAGATGCTAAACTGCATTTCGTTGTACCTGTACAATGACAAAAAAGTTGTATCTAATCTAATCTTATTTTAAATACCCCGAGTCATCTTCCAATTATGATGTTTTTGTGGACATAGTGACATAGATGACTCGTGCTCAAATGTATCAATATGTGCATGCATGCCGTTTCGGAGGCAAATACGTTCACATTACAGAGATACAGGACACTTGTTCCTAATTGTGAACCATCAAGACAGACAATTCCAATCCGTGCAAAAAATTGGATTTAAGTAATGAGGACTGTAATGTGAATATAGTCATAATCAGTGGGCTTCCATCATATTCAGTAGCAGTCTATTTCACTTTTCAAACTTTCAGTGATTCTTAATGGAATGTATAGAATTTTTTTAACTTTTAAAGAGGAAGGTTAAAACTAGCCAAGGGTGCCTTTGCTGTGTCACCAAGAGACTTGAAATTAAATAACAAGACACATTGCAATATTTAACAATATTGTACATGATGAACAAGATCAACTGTGCTATGCAGGATGATATTATTGAAAGTGCAGTTATCACCTGCCTCCATTGTGCTAATTGATCAAAAGTAAAAGAAAAAAAACACAATTATAATTACAAAAGCAGTCCAGTCAATAATGTACTGTATATCGAAATTTCTGGACTACTTGTATAGTGTGTGGCTTCTTAATAAGGTGGCTTAAATACTTTTCTGTTAAATTGAGTGAGGAATTGAAATAGTAAATGTTTTCAGTGTATGTGAGTGCTGTCTCTAATAATAAACACAGGTTTAGTGATGGAGTTGGTGCTGCAGAACAGAAGAGTTCCTGTGTCGGGCCGGTAAAGCTGTGCTTGTTGTACATCGAAACTAGATCAATAATTAAAAATATTACAATTTCCAGATATGCCACACCAGCAGCATCTCTAAGTGTTTCCTGGAAGCCCATAGCATTGAAACTGGGGGAAAATTGGGGGTTTAACTGCAACTTTCTGCCTTCTCGTTTTGGCTCTAATAGTATTTGTTTTGGGCCATTTGTGGTGTTAAAGAAGAGATTTGTGTCAATGTGCAATAAAGCAAAGATAAAAATGTCAGAAGTTAATTCTCTTTTTTACTTAACTAATCCTTTGCCGAGGAGATGAATTCAGCTGTATGCTTTTCTCTCTTAACTGCTAGCTAGAAACCTGGAGTGCTTCCAGAAATATTGCTTCCATTAACAATTTGGACTGTTGTTCGGGAAGGCTACGTTTTTAAACAAGAGATGGTCCCTAAGGAATTCTTTTATTTTATTGAATCATTTAGAAGTATAACATTATGGCACTACTCGTAGCTGTGGTTCGGCAATCCTGAACTGCACTCCATGTTACATATATAAATTATTATTATTTCTTTATTGTCACAGAGTCTTCAGGCTATGACATCCACTTAAGTATAACATGTCTCAGTCACAAAATTCCATTACATATAATGTCCATAGTCATAAAAAAGAGTGATAAATGTTGATCTTCCATCAGAGGCCCTTGTGTTAGTAATTTAGTTCCTATAAAATCACATTACAAAAATAAAAATATCAAAATTGAATTAAAACTGCCCCCAAAAATGTTGTCTACATGCATAACCAGCAGACTCTGTTAACTCAGTGAAGGGCTTTACTTGGTAAATGGAGTTCACTCAACATGCAGAGGTAAGGATTAGAGCAAGAACAAAGGAGGAGGCGCTGCAGTGTGGTCTCATGTGGAAGGTGTTTAATTGCAGAGTGAACCTTAATGCCTAAAGTTGACCCTCTGAGACTCTCGCTAAGTCATTTCATACGCCTGTTCTTCAATTATAATAAACTGCTCAAAAAAATTAAAGGAACACTTTGAAAACACATCAGATCTCAATGGGAAAAAGAAATCCTCCTGGATATCTATACTGATATAGACTGGGTAATGTGTTAGGAACGAAAGGATGCCACATCGTTTGATGGAAATGAAAATGATCAACCTACAGAGCCCTGAATTCAAAGACGCCCCAAAAATCAATGTGAAAAAATTATGTGGCAGGCTTGTCCATTTTGCAAAAATTTAATTGCAGCAACTCAAAATTGTACGCAGCACTTTGTATGGCCCCTGTGCTCTTGTATACATGCCTGACAACATCGGTGCATGCTCCTAATGAGATGACAGATGGTGTTGTGGGGGATCTCCTCCAAGATCTGGACCAGGGCATCACTGAGCTCCTGGACAGTCTGAGGTGCAACCTGGTGGCATTGGATGGACCAAAACATAATGTCCCAAAGGTGTTCTATTGGATTTAGGTCAAGAAAGTGTGGAGGCCAGTCAATGGTATCAATTCCTTCATCCTCCAGGAACTGCCTGCATACTCTCACCACATGAGGCCAGGAATTGTTGTGCACCAGGAGCCACTGTACCAGCATAGGGTCTGACAATGGGTCCAAGGATTTCATCCTGATACCTAATGGCAGCCAAGATGCCTTTGTCAAGCCTGTAGCGGTCTGTGTGACCCTCCATGGATATGCCTCCCCAGACAATCATTAACCCACCACCAAAGTGCTCATGCTGAATGATGTTACAGGCAGCATAATGTTCTCCATGGCTTCTCCAGACCCTTTCAATTCTGTCACGTGCTCAGGGTGAACCTTCTCTCATCTGTGAAAAGCACAGGGCACCAGTGGTGCATCTGCCAATTCTGGTATTCTATGGCGAATGCCAATCGAGCTGCATGCTGCTGGGCAGTGAGCTCAGGGCCCATTAGAGGACATGGGGCCCTTGGGTCACCTTCATGACGTCTTTTTGGTTGTTTGGTCAGAGACATTCACACCAGTGGCCTGTTGGAGGTCAATTTTTAGGGCTCTGACAGTGCTCATCCTGTTCTGCTTTTCCCAAAGGAGCAGATACTGGTCCTGCTGATGGGTTATGGACCTTCTATGGCCCTGTCTAGCTCTTCTACAGTAACTGCTTGTCTCCTGGAATCTCCTCCATGCCCTTGAGACTGTCCTAGAAGACACAGCAAACCTTCTGGCAATGGTACATATTGATGTGACATTCTGGAGAAGTTGGACTACCTGTGCAACTTCTGTAGGGTCCAGGTATCACCTCATGGTACCAGTAGTGACACTGACTGTAGCCAAATGCAAAACTAGTGAAGAAACAGTCAGAAAAGATGAGGAGGGAAAAATGTCAGTGGCCTCCACCTGTTAAACCATTCCTGTTTTGGGGGTCCATCTCATTGTTGCCCCTCTAGTGCATCTGTTGTTAATTTCATTAACACCACAGCAGCTGAAACTGATTAACAAACTCCTCTGCTACTTAACTGACCAGATCAGTATCCCTGAAATTTCATTGACTTGATGCTATACTCTCATTAAAAAGTGTTCCTTTAATTTTTTTGAGCAGTATATATAGCTACAGTGGAGCTCTGTCTTTTGTAAGAGCCTCTGAATGGTGATCACACCATCTGGACACTGTACAAAACAAAGGGCATTTACACCTTTATTTGCAATACTGTGTGCAAATAAATGACCTAGCAGTATTTTATAGCATGAAATAACTGATGTTTTAAAATTTAACATAATATTTTAGTGGTAGTACAAAAACTAAGACTGCTGCTTCAGAAAAAAAGGAACACATGCCATAACTTTGTCCATTGTGCTTATAGTTCACAATGGTCTTGCATTACCAACTGTAGCTTTTATTAATGCTGTGTTAAGAATTAGTGAAACATAAATTCTTACATGTAAGAAAATTCTATTTGTGATAGTTCAAGAAATTCAAAACTAAGACACAGTTCTGTTTTGCTGTCTGCTGATCTTCCAGCTCATCGTCCTTCTGCTACAGTGCTTGGAGCTGACACTAATCCCAAAATCCCAGTACACTAAAGAAATTAAAAAATCTTGGTACGCCTTCCGAGATTACTTTAAATACTATCATTCATTTAAATGTACTTGAAATCCTATTAGGAAAATTTTGTATTAAGGGGAATTGTAATTTTGGGAAAGGGTCAAGGGCAGGTCAACAAGCTTTTTAAATTGTAAAAAAAACTTTATTTTTAGCCAACTGTTTTATAGGAATAAATTTAATAATAATAGAGAACTACTCATGTACTGAAAATGTGGTATCTTCGCTTGGTCAGAAAAACTCATGGCAAAGTGTTTTCAAAATGCTGATTCCTACACTCTTGCTCTGTTTTGTCACTTACTTCAGTCTTACTGCACTGAATGAGATTTCCATATTTAGAGGTCAAGCTTTTGGGGTAGTTATATTGCAATCTCATTTGCCATTTTGCACTAAACCATTCCACTGTTATTGCTGAGGATATTCAAGTTAATTGAAATTAAGTCAGACTGGGAAAGAAGTCTTCAAAATTGACTTGATTTGTATATATTAAGAAAGCCATAAAATGGGTTTTATTGTTTTCTAAAATTAATTTTGTTTGTTTTGAGAAAATTAGACTGATTCTGATATACTTTGTAGATAGATAGATAGATAGATAGATAGATAGATAGATAGATAGATAGATAGATAGATAGATAGATAGATAGATAGATAGATAGATAGATACTTTATTAATCCCAAGGGGAAATTCACATAATCCAGCAGCAGTATACTGATACAAAGAAACAATATTAAATTAAATAGTAATAAAAATAAAAATATACTTTCCATGGAAGCCAAGGAAATTGTTGAGCCAGGTTACTATTAGATGTAGGGAATTAAATCAGTAGCGACAGAGCTGCCAACAAATTTAAAGAGATTTTTCTGAGAGATCTGTAACTTGAAACAAGAATGAAAAAATGCCAAAATCAACACAATTTAAAGAAATCACAGTCTGAACAGCAACAATCTTTGTCCCTAAATATGTTTAGAACGTTGTTAAGTCTTTTCAAAGAGAAAGTCTTTATTTACTTTGGAAGTTAAGCAATGCATTCCACCATCTTAAATAGTAGCAGCACAATGACATTATGAGCAAAACAAGGTGTGAGCCCTATGACTGGTATTGAGCATCACAAAAACCACACACAAAAAGTAGCGATAACCACAACTAAACTGACCATAAAAAGGCACTGTCATGAATAAGCAGTCAAAATAAACATTCATTTTTTTCACAAACAGTCATGGAAAACAGTCCCATCTAACTGTAACACCTGACATAATAATATGAAATTTCTTCACGTTGAAGTCAAGTGAAGTGGCTCTATTTTCATACCGTCCATATACAGTATTGCAGCATGCAGTGGCACAAGCTAATGTTCTCTAGGACCACGCAGCATGTGACTCCTTTCTGTTAAAACTAAGGTATAAGCAACTTTCACGAACAGTAAAAATGCAACTAACTATATGAATATATATACAGTGGAACCTTGGGTCACGAACGTCTCGGAACACGTACAAATTGGATTACGACCAAAAACGTTTGCCAAACTTTTGCATCTGTTCACAACCACACAGTCGGGTGACGGACAAGCCAGTTTCCCTTCCGGTTCGTATGTGCTGATGATTTCCACTCGTGTTCAGTCTCTCCCTGTGCATTCGCTGTGAACTCTTTGCGCTCTATTTCATTTCCCTTCCCGTTTGTACGTGCTGGTGATTTACGCACGTGCAGTCTCTCCCTGTACAGTGCATTGTTCTCAGTCAGACGTGCATCGCGCAGAGGGACTTTACCTCAAAACTGTAATCTCCTTTCCACCCAGCTTCCTGCTCACTTCCTTCATGCCAGGACTCGGCTCATGTAAGATTAGTTTTCTTGGTTGTTTATGGTTAGTTTTTGTGTAAATTCAGGATTTTTCAAATGTTCATTTTTTTCCCTGTACTTAAAACTCATTAAAAAAAGTGTTTGCAGCGAGAGGTTTGTAAGGCTGTAGTGTGACCTCTTGCAATGTTAGTTTTCTTTGTTCAAGGTTTTCTCAGTGTTATTCAATGTTTTTACATTTAGTTTACTTTTACACTTTGCATTCTATGGTATAATTAACTATTTTTGTGCTTAAAAATCTTTAAAAAAATATATTTACATACAGTTTGCACGGTCTGGAAAGGATTAATTGTATTTACATACAATCCTATGGGGGAAATTATTTCGGGTCACAACCAAATCGGGTTGCAACCAGAGTTTTGGAACAAATTACGGTTGTGACCCGAGGTTCCACTGTACAGGTTGTAAAACAAGACAAGAATCGTCGCAATTTTGGGTTTTTTTAGCCCCGTATACTGTAACAGAAAAAATCAGTCAGTCTTTTCGATACAAGAAAGCAAAAGACACTGAGGGGAGAAAGTACGGACATTTTATAGAGGCGGACCGGAGATTGATGTGAAGGATGCTGGGTAGTCGTGATGGATTCTGGGATTGTGATGTCATCAAGGGTCATCGGAGGGTTTAAATAGACCCGGAAGTGCGTGCTTCCTATAGCCGTCCGGGCGTTGTTTACGGTTGTGAGACTTCGGGCTTTCTGAAGAAGGAAAGAAAGACAAGTTAGTACACTGTCGTTGACCTTGTACTTGTGCTCTTTCCTGGCATGAAACTATACTGCTGCTCACTAATCATCACCTCACTTCTTAACCTAGCTTCCACTACTCTTTCCCATAACTTCATGCTGTGGCTTATCAATTTTACCCTCCTGTAGTTATTACACTTCTGCACATCCCCCTTATTCTTAAAAATCAGTACATTTTTTCTCCACTCCTCAGGCATAATCTCACTTTCCAAGATTGCCTTAAACAATCTGGTTAAAACCCCCACTGCCATCTCTCCTAAACACCTCCATGCTTTCACAAGTATATCATCTGGACCAACAGCCTTTCCATTCTTCATACTCTTCAGAGCTGTTCTTACTTCCTCCTTGCTAATCTTTTGCACTTCCTAATTCACTATCGCCACATAATGTAAAAATATAGTGTTGATAATGTTCAAGGTACTCCATATATAGTAATGCCATTCTATCATGAAGGAAATGTCTACAGCTTATTTCAATATGAAGATTCACATACACTGTATAATTCCATCAGACTGCATGAAGATTTTTCAAGGCCATCTCAGGCACATTAAACACATTTGTCATCACTTTTAGTGTAGTTTGATACATAAGGCCACATTGAACTACTGACTTATGTAGTCGCGGCATCATACCATTTCAGGATTATCCTTTCTATGATCCCAGGGTATAATCTTACCTTTCAACATAAGTAGCTCTTTACCTCACTATTACAAAAAATAGATGTTTTTGCCAGAAATTTTAGGTGTTTAACAATATAGACTCTCAGAAACTGCAAGCTCTGAGCAAATGGCTTAGAGTTTACAGTTATTTCCAGGTCATATCTTTGTTACCTTTTGTTTTATGAACTGGTGACATATCATACCCATTTGCATCTGATGATGAGACATGAGTAACTGTTAGGCCTCTCCTTGTGGATGAATAATGGCAGCCAACCAGGCTAGCAGTCAGCTAGAACCAGGATGTGAACTTCTTGCTCGGGTCTCTTCTTCCTGCATCAAGGCATGTATTCATTTCCAGGTTCAGCATATGTTCTTATTTCCTTTACTCAAAGCCATTGTGAATCTGAGTATGGACTGTATATGCAGGGTGCTCCTCATATTCAGTTCTGAAGGGCTGCAGTGTCTGTTGCAGATTTTCCATTTCTGAGAATATCATCTAAATGATGATGAAGCTGATTAGTAATTCTCTGTCCTTCACTTCTTTTTCTGCCATTTCACTCCAGTTATTTTATTATAGCAAATCCTTCATGATGAACGCATTCTGGTGTAAATGGAACAGAGTTTGATGGTGAATGGTTGCTTCCTTTGTTATGTATACCTCATTGAAAATTGGCAAATATGTAAGAAGCAGTTAAAACTGTGTGTTTTATGACTAAAAGAAGAAATGAAAGGATCGGGAATCTTAACAACTAAAGTGAAGCCCAACGAGTTTACTCGAGCAGTAATTGCTTCAGAAATGTCATTAAGAAATGGAGCATACTCTTCTATCTGTTAGAAACCCCTGTATGGCTGCCATTTAATAATAAGGCAAATTTAATAATGAATTTTACTTGTAAGCTCTTATGCACTACTTCATAAACTACAGTTAGAATACAGAACTGGTCGGTGGCTTGAGGTTCACTTTCACTGAAAAGGCTGCAGTGACGTGCAGATTTATCTGTTTAGGATTGTTGATTTGTTTTTGGGTTGGATAGAAAGGCAGGTTGTTACACTGCAACTGTCTGTGGAAAATATGGGGAAAGCATCGTCAGCAAGCTTACTTGGAAAATCAAGTTTTCTGTCATGTTCCTGTGGGCTCTCTGCCTTCATCTTTCATGTTGGCCCTAACAGCTGCACAACACAGCAGCATTTTTTTCCAATGTTTTTCGTGATTAAAGAATTTACAAAAGGTGACAGCCTTTCCCCAGCAGTTAGAACTGAAACATGAAAATGGATTGTGAAGTGCTGATTATGTTTTAACGTATAGTAATTTATGGGATATTACACTTTGTACTTTTGATTGAATTGTGTTGTGCCTGTTGCAGATATAATTTTAAGCTTAATAATTCTTAATTAAAAAAGTAAATGTGGGACCACAGTAAGCTCTTCAATAATATGGGCTCTACCATCTGGACCTTAAGTCCCCATTGCACTATCCCAGCCATCACACCACTGACTCACATTCGTTTATTAATGATGATTTCAGCCATAACAAATCGGCTGATAAGAACCGAATGTTCATGGGAAGATATTTAATAGAACAGAGCTTAATTTAGAGGCTTTCCAACATAAACACACACTATGCACCTTAGGATATCAATTCATTTTTATTTTCCAGTAGTATATCACAATTGGGACACTCTTTCACTGATAAATGATCATTTTCAACAAAAAAAAGAAAAATTTGTATCTTAATTTTTGTCTTTTCCTGGCAGAGTACCCCTTAATAGAAGATATTCCTTATGTTCGCTGGGAAAATATCCAATTTAAATCTGGTTTTGAAACCATTTCATACTTATAAGAGAGAATTTCATAAATTCACACTCATTTTTCCAATTACAGTATGCCAAAACCAGTAATGACACAGGACACCCAAGATCCTCTCTTCTGCAGTCACCCATTGTTATTCAAAATACTTTAAACTCAGATATAACATCAGTATGGAACCCAAGCAGAGTGTGAGATTCTATGTCTTGGTATCATCTGTAAGCACCGTGTCAACAGAGTGATGAGCCAGATAAAAGGAAGTCACTGGAAATGGCAGTAGCAGATGTCAGTGAGCACATGTAGTTGTCTGCTTCCACCACATTTCCAAAGTCACTGACCGAGAAGAAGATCTGTGACCCTCCCTCCCAACTAGCTCCGCCTACCTCTCCACCGTCTGCTACTCCCGCTTCACTCTGCGATGGGCTCAAGAAACTCAGAATGGGTGATGCCTTTAATCATTCAACATGGCATTTCTTAGCTGGGACTCCAATGCTTTCAAAGCCTTACCTGTCTTCATTTTTATCTTGTTCAATTGTGTGTAAAGGGTTAGACATGCCATATGGTAGTGCCAGGGTAAGCAAAAATATGAGTTTAAGAAAAACTCAGTTTCGACATGGAGCAGCACAATTGCCCCATAATTAGATTCACCATGCCAGCCACTGGGACAGTGTTGTCATTATTTCAAATGATGTCACTTCATTCTAATATCTGAAGAAGCTCTGGATGTGTAATCCTGGGCCTGGTCCTTGCAAGTATTTGGACATATTTTTTTACTGTGGGTTAATCCCAGAGATGCCAATGTTAGGGCAATAGAAATGTGATTTATACACATGGGTGTGCACGTGGGGCGGCATGGTGGCACAGTGGTAGCGCTGCTGCCTCGCAGTTAGGAGACCCGGGTTCGCTTCCCAGGTCCTCCCTGCACGGAGTATGCATGTTCTCTCTGTGTCAACGTGGGTTTCCTCCATGTATTCCAGTTTCCTGCCATAGTCCAAAAACATGCAGATTAGGTGCATCGACAATCCTAAATTGTCCCTAGTGTGTACTTGGTGTGTGTGTGCCCTGCGGTGGGCTGGCGCCCTGTGGTGGGGGTTTGTTTCCTGCCCTGTTGCCCTGTGTTGGCTGGGATTGGCTCCAGCAGACCCCCATGACCCTGTAGTTAGGATATAGCGGGTTGGATGATGGATGGATGTGCATGTGAGCCTGCCAGTGGACTGGTGTCAGGTTGAGGGTTGGGTGCAGCCTGTGGGCACAACGGGCTCTATCCCACAGTCACCCTGAATTGGTCTGAACAGGATCATCTCCAGACAGAGGAGCAGCTTCAGCGACAGACTGCTGTCACTGTCCTGCCCCACTGACAGACTGAGGTGATCGTTCCTTCCCCACACTATGCGACTCTTCAATTCCACTCAGGGGGGTAAACATTAAAAGTTAACATTATACAAAGTTATTGTCTGTTTTACCTGCATTTTATCACTCTTTAATTTAATATTGTTTTTTATTGTAATAAATAATATTTATTTTTATCAGTATACTGCTGCTGGAGTGTGTGAATTTTCCCTTGGGATTAATAAAGTATCTATCTATCTATCTATCTATCTATCTATCTATCTATCTAAGCAGGTTAATGTCCACCATGATTGCCTTGATTTGATTAACTTCTCTTTAGCCTAATATCTGAAAAAGGATTATGGTTGTAACAGTCAAAATTGGACTATGAATGACCCAAAAGGTAGAACAGTATGTGTATAAAGTCAGATTTGGAAACAGTTGTACTGTTAGCTTCATGTAAAGTCTTTAACTTTAGCATTCATGAATTCTTTCATTTTCTCAGTCAATTTACTCCAGTACAGTATCATCAAGTGTGCAAGGTAGAACTGTAGATGAGGCGCCAGTCCACCAATGGGCAAAGCCATTGGCACATTCATAATGAGTAAATTTATGTAAAAATTCAAAATGCAAGTATTGGGGATATGAGAGAGAAAACCAAAATGCAAATGGGTAGAATGTGCACACTGAGGTTTAGGGTTCTGAAGCTGTGAGGTTCTGTGCAATATTTAATATTGTTGTGATAAGTCAGAGAAGCAAGGCAGAGCAAGAGTTATCACCACAGTCACCGAGGTTGAGTCCCAGTCACTAGGTTGTAAATATTGTACTTACTTCCCAGGGTCACATGAACTTTCTTTACATATTATGGCTCCCTTTCACACATTAATCATTATTATCTCAAAAAGGCCCACAATGTTAGTGTATGAATGAGTAAGGCCTATGAGAGAACAGCATCCCTAGAATGACTTGCACTTTAGGCCTGTGACTTCACAGAATCCTGTAATAGTCAGAAAGGGTTAAAAAATTAATTGATGCTTTAATTAAAGAAAAAATATCAGGAATGCTTTAATGAAAATATAGAGTGACGGTATATAAATAACATAGGGTGTGACTTATGAAGCATTCAATGACAGTAACAAAAGGTTATTTTTAAAAAAAACTTTATTTCCAAATTGCATACAAAGATATTAAAAACCTTGCATATAAATATCTTACACATAAAAAACATTCAGACAAGCCTATTAAAGCAGTATAAATTAAGGATGGTCATGCAAAAATTAAAATATATTTACATAAAGAGATAAGTGCTGTACAGAAATCACAAAAATGTTCCTAAATTACTTAATCCCTTTTGTAACAGAAGAAAGAAGGAAAATAACTACCGATGAATACAGATGGTGCTTGATCCAAATGGAGGATCTGAAACAAGCACTGGACTGTGAATGGCTACAGACTGATTCAAATGAAAGCTGTGCTCACCTCCTGACAGCTTCCATGGCTAGAGGACTAGGACTTTTGTACATAAAAAGTCAGTGCTGCAAAGCCAAAGAAGCAGGAAAAACATTCTGTCTGCCTTTAATAACTTTCATTACAGCACGCTGCCTGCAAATTTAATAATTCCAAAAGGCTACATTCATCTTTTATTCAATCGTGAAGACAGGAAGTGCTACAGAGTGTGGACAGCACAAAGATGACTTTAAAGACATTCGTCTAAGAAAGTTGAAACTTCTCTGCTGATTTTTAATAGTTTGAATTTTGGAACCTATCAAGAAAAATGGTACCAAGTATCCTAAAAACTAAAATTAATATTTTGGTCATACTTTAAGGGTAATAAAGGTGTGTTTGAAATTAAGTTTAAAAATGCATTAATAAAATAGAAATGAAATGATTTAGGCTCTGGAAATATTGGTGAGAATAGCAAAATATCATATCTGTTCATTCCTAAATTCAACAGAGTATTTAGCCCTAGATTTATCATAGGTTTAGCAAAGTTGACAAATTTGCAAAAACAAAAAAGACATTGAAATTATATTGTATACTGTATACTATAATCTTTTAACAAGCAGGTAGCCACCCATATGATCATATCTAAATGGAACATATCAGTGCAAACATAACCACATCCTGACTACTATGCTCTTAGCGCCATAATGTAGCTAATCTTGTACAGACACCCACTACAGACTTTTGACACCCACTGCACACCCAACCTACCTGGAAAGGGGTCTCTTTTTGAACTGCCTTTCCCAAGGTTTCTTCCATTTTCCCTACAAGGTTTTTTTTAGGAGTTTTTCCTTGTCTTCTCAGAGAGTCATGGCTGGGGGGCTGTCAAGAGGCAGGGCCTGTTAAAGCCCATTGCGGCACTTCCTGTGTGATTTTGGGCTATACAAAAATAAACTGTATTGTATTGTATTGTACAGACAGCCTCATGCTCTCATAGATACTGTCCTACTGGGGATTGAATTGCACGGTACATTAATAATACATATTAAATGTGTCACTGAAAAGCGGACTAAAGATTGTGTTCTGCTAGTTTACATTTGTGTACTGGACGTTAAACCAGCTTCTCTGAATCAGACTGTCCAAAGAGCACTGAAGGAAAGGTGCTGAGATGAGGGAAGATGGGAGTCAATATCTGCCATCAACATCGACCTTCTCCCAGATTACAGTCAACTGGGAGAAGGCAGATGTGCGTGAAAAAGTAGTGATTGCTTGCCTATGACAGAGTGTCGCCATTGTATTTTTGTTTTATGTTAAGAGCTCTAGGAAACATTAGCTATGTGAGTAGCTAGTTAAAAGAGAAGATAAGTTATGATTCACGGCCTAATTGAAAAGGAGTTACTAATATTGTAGAATGCAACTAATATAGTTAAAAAAAAGTAACACATGCTCCATAAAAGCACCATTCATTACCACAAAAAAGTATCTTTTAACCCCAACAACCTGTACAAAAATACAAAATAAAACCAACTGGAAGACAATATTAAGTAATGGGAAAACATCTCTTAAAAAATGTAAACATTTATATAATATTATCCTTTCATTTTGTCAAATGCCTCAATGCATAATCATTTAGCTATAATCAGCACTGCTGTTAAAGCATAAACATAACCATAACAATTGTGATTTTCATATTATACAGTATTAGTCATTTATTTCTCATTATAAAAAGAAATTAACAACTGCTGTTCAAATAATGTTGTGAAATAAATGCCCTGAAATTTCTGATATTGTTTTTCTGCTTTATAATGGTACTGTAGTACATTGCTGCTGCTGCTGCGATGAGATGTCTGGGAATGAGCTGAAAGTTTTTATCATTGCTTTTGTTGCTCCTTAGAGAGGCTGAAAAGGAAATGATGACTATGGCTACCATACTGATTGGCTAGGGCACCTTTCATCATTGCTCACCATCTTATGGCAAATCAAGCATCTTCTTGAAACTCTTCTGCCTCTTCCAGGTACTCAATCCTTTCACACCCTCACTGCAAAAAGCTGGAATGAATGGCCTTCTGGATTTTTCTTGCTGTTGAGAAAGCAACATAAACAATAACATTCAAATTTAGCCTAAAATATCAGTAAAGTCCTTATTTATGTTCAAAAGCGATGGATACAGGCCGCCAAAGAGTACGTGTGGATGCTTGCGTGTGTGTGGGCCCATACGCTGGTGACTTATTAATTTAACTCATGATGGTGATTTAAGGTTGAAATTTAAGTTAAATGAGTTGCAAGACTCTCAGATTCAATTACCTGGCCTAGCACTGAAATTGTTATCTTTACCAAAGTTAGGTGTAGTAATTCTTGAGAATAGTTGATTGGGTCTCATATGTAAAGTTGGATTTAGCATGTATATTTTTTGTGAGCTTAAAAAGAGCTTTAATAATTAGTATTTTTTCAAAGGTTGTCTTGTTTATTCAGTAAAGGTTGTAATTTAAGTTCATTTGCATTGCCTACCTTTGTTATTAATAACTTATAAGTGTATGTTTGGTTTGAACTAAAGCCCTGTAGTTAACTGTGTAAGTTAAACAGTTATTCCCTAACACAGTTCATAACAGGAGAGGATCAATATATCTTTAGATTCGTTAGACATGGGAGAAGAAACTCAGGGCCCTATTCCCAGGTTACCCTTAGGCAGCAGTAACATGGCCTTTAGGAGGGAAGGGGAGTTACATTTATTACATATTTCAATTTCTTTATGAAGAAGGAAATGGCTTGTAAACAACACTGAAACTCAGACTTGCAACTTGCAATACCCTGTCATAAACAGCATAGGGTTTACATGACTTGTCAACAAATGTCTAAAATTATGAAATGTATAAAACTATAGAAAAAAAAAAAGACACATAGAATTAAAATGATTTCAATGATTTAAGCCAATAGCTCAAAGAAGTACTTCCCTATGTGGTAATGATATGTTTGGAAAAACTAACAATGGCTTACTTTGATCGAAGAGTTCTGTGAGTCCTAGGCACAGCTCCATCTGCCAACTAAAATGAACAGGTCGATGGATGGTCATGTCTCTGTCTCTGCACATTGACCTTGACAATCAGGGCACTGTTTATTAATTAGTTTGCAGTTCAACATAAGTGCTGCCTTTAATCTGAATTCCATCTGCAAATGGGTATTGACAAAGGTGCTAATAGTCACAACAAGCTGACATTCTTATAGATTATAAACCCTCGAGGGCTACTGTCTCCGTCCAATATTGTTCTTACTCCTTATCAATTACTATTAAGCCAATATAGTAAATGATGCATCATCAAATACAATGCTGGGTCTGCCTGTGGGAATTAGTGGCCATCAGTGGTGCTACAACAGCAACATTTAAAAGGACAAAGAAACTCGCTGTGGACTTAAGACATAATAACATCTTCCACTTATGAGGGAGCATCCCCTTCACCACCTAATAGTTAATGTGTGGTGAACGTGCTGGTTCAATAGTGGCTGCCATCGCATCATTCAGGTGGGTGCTACACACTGGTGGTGGTTGAAGTGGTTCTCCTCTGTCTATGTAAAGCACTTTAAGTAGAAAGAAATGCACTATATAAATGTAATTAATGAGTATTATTATGTAGTTCAGTAGTTTTATTTCCCTTTTTATTTGTTCAGAAAGAACAAATACAACTCAAATTTCCAATGTACTATTTACATGAACTGAGCTTTTGCATCTGTTAACTAATAAATTGAACAGCATAAGCTGTCTCTTTTCACGAGTTTGAGGGTAACTACAATTCCCTTACTGGGTGATGTATTGGCGTCCCCATCAAAGCTAAACAAATCACTGTTTAAAACAAGTTAACTTTCAGTCCACGTGGACAGCACAACTTTAACATATGCCAACAGCAGGACAACAGAATAAGCAACAACTTCTTCATGCCAAGAAGTGCTGCAGTGAAGGTGTTGACTTTGTAGTAGCTTCCATCCCAGGTAAAGCAACAGCTGACTAAAATTCAACTTGTCATTGCGGCGTTTGAACAGAAAAAAGCCTCAAATCACACACAAGGAAAACGCTAACACGTCAGCAATCTTTGGCACATCATTTCAGAACATTTTGGTAGATTCTACAGTACATACATATATATAAGTAGAAGGAGTGAATCATTATTTGGTTTAACACACTAACACTTCAAATTGCTGCGATGGAAATACTCAAACCTAGACCATGTGGTCAAAAGCCAACCATCTGGCAACCTCACAGTTTATAAATGCAGGACAGTTATAAATATAAATAAAAATCATCAAATGTGCTGACAGGCCACATGGTCAAACTGCTATTGGCAATGACCGCTAGACTTGCATCGCTAAGAACTGAAATGGCCATCTCTTTATTTAAACATCAGTGACTCACAACCACCAAACCAACTAATAATAATATTTAAACATCACTGAGTCACATTCTCCCACCCATCTAATAATAATAGAAGCAATTCTGGAAAAAGAGATGTATTAAGCAAACCATATTGTGCAGTGGTTTTAAGCAGGTAGTATAGTAGACTTGAGCAGCATGTTTTTAGGCAAATTTTCAGATCCGTTTGTTTTTTTAAGTGGTCTAGAGAAGGCGTGTTTGTCAGGGACTTCTAGACTCTGGTGATGAACACAGATTGTTGAAACAGGACATCACCTGAACAGAATCTAAATGGTTTTCCTGCTAATTTACATGTCTATATGTCTTCTTAATATGGTGCACGTCCAAATACATAAGCATATAGGATGCCAAAGAGGGAAATGTAAAACATTTCCAAAAGCATACCTGCAGTAATTGATTTTTGCAAGTTTCAGAAATACTTATTTATTTATGAGACAGTTTATAGTCCCATGAATGGATCTGAAAAACTGAAAATGCTTAAATGAAAATTAACTTTAGTATCTACAAGTAGAACATTTTCTTTTGCCTTTGACATATTATTAATTTTTTTTTCTTATAATTCATTGACTTGTAAATTTCATAAAGAATTTGAAATGCTGTTTTACCAATTCTTAATGTAATGTTTGCTAGTAAATATTTAAAAGAACCTTCCTCTGAAGCACACTTGTGTAAAACTAATAGTTATTTGTGACTATTATTTATTGTGTTTGGATGCATGACAAGAAAACCAAGAATTGCAACATAAAGCAAGGCCAGGACATACTATTAAATTTATTTTTTTATTACTTCAAAAATGTCTGGTATTTGTTACCATACACAATCAGGTCGAAATAAGCAGATGTGCTGTCAGCTGTATAGGCATCAGAACCATTTAAGTGCAAGGAAATGTGCACAATCGAAATAAAACCCTCTTTTAGCTAACACCTCAATAAACATCTGCACAAAGCTTGTGAAAGTTTACAGCAGGCTCCAGTTTTAGAAACGGTGCCCTACAGCATTGACCGCATGCCAAAACTGAAGAAACTATTTAGATGAGTGAAGAACAAATGGTGTTGCTGTAAACTGTTTCTAACTAAATTGTAATTCCAAATGCCATATAAGCAGCATATCCAACAAGCAAGAATGAAACCTCTCATTAAATCAAGTTTAACTCAATTTAGCTTGCAAAAAGAAGCTAGAAAACATTCTTTGTTTTCATTTTACCTTTGTTTTAAAATGGATATGTATGCTACAGTATTTCAGAAATGTGAAGCAATTTTCTCTACTTTGTTATATTAAATACTTCATATATTTTATATTCATGTTAACTTTGTTTGTTCTCACCATCACTATGTAGACATTCCTTCAGGCACTCAAGTTTTCCTCCAACACCAAAAAAGACATAACTAGCAACTCCAAATTGTCCCTTTGTGGGCTTTGCAATGGCTTTGTACCCATTGTTTCTGGGATATGCTGTGATCCTCTTGTTAATGGCTAAGATCAGAAAATAATAGCCTGACTCATTTTAACTAACCAAAAGGCAACACCAAATGTAGGACATTAAGGTCAATTGATTACAGCATCAAAAGACCACACTGTGTTCCACTTCTGTCAGCTAAAAACAGGAGGATGAGATTATATTGGCCATGAAGTCACACAAAATAAATGACTGAAGATTGGAAAATGTTGCTTCATCTGGCAAATCTTGAACTCTGCTGTGACGTGCAGATGGAAGTGTCAGAATTTAGAATAAACAGCACGATTATATAGATTAATCCTGCCTTTTGTCAAGGGCAGGATGGCTATGGCAGTTTACTGAAAGAATGAGGGGAATGTTTTATTTGCACACATTAGGCCTCTTAATATCAACAGCGAACCACTTTAATTTCTGCAGACTACCTTGGCATTGTCGTTATGTGCATTACTGTCACAGTTTATGCTTTTTGAAACAAATATAGTACATCTAACAGAATAATGCATTATGTCACAAAGCTTGCCCCATCTGAAGACTTCCACCAATATGGCAGTTGCTTTAGTTCTTTAATACCTTACATGGTCTTCAGATGCATCAGAGTAGTTTTGAGATGAGTGAAAACAAGAGGTTTGCAACATGAATGTGTGGTCAAAAAATGTACATGACCTACAAAATTCTGTCACGTCAACAAAGACCAAAATCCCTAAAGAATGTTTTCCAGTATTCTTGGATGAAGGACAAATGGGACATAGACTGTCAGAGCCTACATAGGTGTATGTAACAAAGCTAATATGCATACAGTATACAGTATATACAGGGTGGGTTTAAGTCCAAATTCCAACTGCCCAAGGTCATGGTCATTACCTGAAACTGGAAAAATAGAGGAAATTTCCATTCCAATTTCATAGATTCAAAATTCTGAGGCAGAAATAAGATGCAAGGAAAAAAGGCAATGTTAACGTTATTCATTACACATACATTCATTGGTACTGAAATTAATTTCAGATTGAAAAATAGATGGCACCAGTGTTTGTGGTCAAACAATCAGCACAATTAATTTTTCCAAGCCCTGTCCATGATAGTTCCTTGTTGAACACTAACATAGGAGCTAAAAAGAGTAGCAGGAACTACCTACTAGGAATCATAAGTGGCCCAAGTTCCTCCACTGGGGATGCTACAAAAGTTCTTGAGTTTTAATAAAAGTCTCTGGTTCCTGAAAAAGGTCCTGTGATGAGAATGCACCCTTTGTTTTCAATATGGTCTAAAAGACTGATATGACATTTTTAGGCTGTTCTGAATTTCTTTAAACACTTAATCAAGCTCCTAAATCCACCTTTTCCATTACATACTCAGAGGGTACTACAGGTTTTCCCCATGCCATGGGGCGTGGCATACCTGTTGTGAACTGGGACCTGGACACAGGCAGACGGACAACATATTTCCACCACACACTATTTATTTATATTTAATATATACAAATTTGTGCTCACAAACCCCAGTGCCTCTTGCACCAATTCCCCAATGTCCAGGCCACACTCTCAGTCACTGTGCCTCTCTCTCGACCGCCTCCCGTCCTCTCTCCAGCTCTGTCCTCTTCCACCCGACATCCACTGCTGACTGGAGGGAGACGGCCCCTTAAATGGGAACCCGGATGGGCTCCAGCTGCTTCCCGGCACGCACCTGGAAGCCGTCCGGGTGTCCCCTGTTCTCTTCCCCCCAGCACTTCCTGGTGTGGTGGAAGTGCTGGGCTCCAGGGTTCCTCAGGCTCCTGGGCGCCGCCTGCCGGTGGCCACGGGCCCCTACAGGGTTGGGCTTCCAAGCCCTCTACCGTAGCCCCCAATACAACCAGGGCGATCGCCCCCTTGCGGTCTGGAGGAGGCACAAGCCCTCCTCTGGTCCTCCTGGGCATCCCGGCCGGGCTCCAGCCCCGACTGGGTCCCACACGGGATACTCCGGCATCGGGGCGCCGCCTGGCGGTGGCCACAGGTCCCTACCGGGCTGGGCTTCCAAGCCCTTTACCCGAGGCCCCCTACATAACCAGGACGGACGCCCCCTCACGGTCTGGGGGAGGCACAAGTCCTTTGCAAGTCTCACTTCCGCACTTATTTAATGTAGTCTGTAATGAACAGCTAAAATCAATATTACCTCAAATTTAAATTTACTTTGGCAAACATACACATGGTGTGTGTGTCAAATGTTAAATACTTTAGATTTTTATCTTGTTTATTTATTTATGTATTTATTTATTTTGCAATACAAGATAACTAGATCAAAATAATTGACTCAAACTAAATCATGCTTGGAAATAACTGTCATACATTCATTTATTTAAAAACTGTCTGTTAAAATAGATATAATATTGCCTTTTACTTAAATTTATCCATCAACCGTCCAGTTTCCTTGGACCTAGATTTCCCAACAAGAGTTTCAGTGAATTAATCCTGGCAGCAAATGATGCAGCATACAATAGGAATCAAGCCTGGATGTACACCGGACCAATTTCTGATCGACACTCAAACTATCAGATTGTGGCAGAAAAATGAGATTCACTGACAAAAACTCAGAAGAAGCTTGAAACTCCACACTGAGAGCACATTGATTAGGAATCAAACCATGTCCAGGAGATGCAGCACCACTTTACAGTGCCACCATACTGGAAATAAAAACCTTTTTACTGTTTATCTGGCAATTTCAAGTTTTTTTCTAAGTGTCAGATTAAATTGGTGTGTTTATCTTCATATTACAATGAAAAATTAAAACTACTTGTGGTATGACAGTAACAAGAATACAGTACTAGTGTTAGCTAAACACGCTCTCATACACTTTGAAGGCTCTCTGTATATCTGACGAATTTGTGATCACTTTTTCTTTCCTTAGACAACTTCAGGATTAATTTTGAAATGAACGAGTTTCTTAATGACAAGTGACATTCTGTGGTAATATGCTGTCAAAGTATCAAGAGCAGATGGCCGCTAGATGACAAACAGCATTAACAAAATGTTTAATAGAAAAAATCTGAAAAATTAATTTCTGTTTCATTTGATTGAATAGCACAACAAACCAGTAACATGGGGAATTGCTAAAATGTTATCTCATCTTTACAAATGCATATGCAAGCATTCGAAGCCATGGCACTATCACTGCCTTGATAACTTCAGCAACATTGCTCTTCTCCATAATGGAAGACTGTTTATTTTATTTTCTGCATGCTGTCAAAAAGTGTTGATCACCTTTCCTCACTATAGGCCAAGAGTCATGGCAGCGTGTTAATTTGTTTCCTCCTGTCAACACAGGCAAAGCGGCCCCAGAGGTCAACTAAAAAGAATGTGTGAGAAATCTGATCGCTGAAAATTCTGCTGCAGGCACATCCAGTTTTAATCCCCAATGCTGAGCTATCAGGCAGTTAAAAGTGGTACCATGCTAGTTATTAGACTTGGCATTTTAAATATTTAATCTTATTTCTAAAAACCACTGGTGCAGACAACAAAAATATTTATCAACAGCTCCTTAATGTAACTTCTAAATGAATATCATTTACATTTCTAGGATTGAGGTGTAATACGACCAAGTGAACGCCTAAAGGAAAAGTTATCTGAATAATATTATTATACTTTAGAAAAAAAAAACAAAGAAAGAAAACAAATATTGCAAAAATACATTTTTTTTCAGTTTATTTAATACCACAAGATTCCAAAAACTATTCTAGTATCACCACTGTTTTCTATTTTGTATTGTTTTGGTCAATAAGCTCTCCCTAAACCATTGTCAACCACCATATTTATATCATATATCTACCCTTTCTTCTTCTTTTTCTAGATACTGTAGACTGTGTCTCAGCAGTGGTCTCTGGACTCTCTCAAATTATAGTCCACATCGCTTTTTATTTCCTCATTTGGAAATCATGAATGGTCAAATAGAAGGAACAAGAAAGGTGCTTACCATGATAGCTGATAGCCATAAAGCAGCTGAAAGAAAAGTTCTTCTAGGTCTCTTACCAACACTGCACCCTTGCTAAAAATGGTAAATCCATTTAAACTTCCAGTGTTTTAGCCTTTCCAACCATAACATCTTCAGGATCAGACTGGGCTAAACCTGGGAGCCCTTGCTATAACCACAATAAGGCTAAGTTTCATAAAAAAAAAAAAAAAACGTAAAAATTAGGCTTTTGCACTCAAGATATTTTTTTCAGTTCTTCCCAGTCACTTTAAGAAAGCCTGCTTCTGACCTTTAGGACACACTTCCCACACGCCCATACATCTCCACCCTGGGTCAGTACCCTGTCCAAATACTGAAGAAAAACATTCTAGAATATGTGCATATCATTTATTGTTTTACATGTACATTATTATGGACTACATGGAACTAGCAGCCATATAAATTATCTAAATTCAAAACCCAAACCACCCGCAGTTAGTGTGGAGTCAATACCTTCTACTTCTGTTCACAGGGGCTTTTCTCTTACGTGCAAAATTGTTTGTTTGTAATGTGTACACTGGCCCAGTGAGTGGGCTGCAATGGAGTGGCACTTTGTCCAAGGTGGGTACAGATCTTTTTGGCCAGTGCTGCAGGGATAGCCTATGGCTGACTGTAACTTTGAAACTTAAAGGGTGGGTTAAGGCAATGGAGGGATTACATTATTTAAGAACTTTACTACAATGGAGTGTATGAATTTCAGTCAAGTTATTTTTTGCATTGCCAACAGTGGTTAGTTCATAATAATATTGCTTTTAAAATAGGTTGTCAAAGATTAAGAAATTTCAATCTAGGAAGAAGTATCACTTCTTCACAACTAACAGAATATATATCCTCTATATTAGTTACAGAAATAAGACACATGCTGAACATTAATCCTGATACCACAGAAAAGCTCAGTTAAAATCAGGAATTAGAATTGAATTAATAAACCTGTTGGAAAGGAAACCTTAGCTGAGACCACTGGATTGACTTTCACAAGTCCATATGAACAATCCACATTGTACATTGGCCATATTACAACTGTTGCTAAAACATTTGTTTTTCATGTTGTCCAATGATAGAGGTACACCATATGAAGATTATTTTAATACATGTTCAAATCACAACACGCAACTCTAAAATTAACACTGATTAAATATCCAGCACCCAGAACCTGGACTATACCCTTTTTACAGACAAAATCTAATGAAACTATTCTCAAATAAACCAAAATCTCGAGAATTCTAGATATTTATTTAAACTCTAAATCTCTTCTCTAAACCTACCTAAATGGTGAAATAAGCCATAATTATACTTGTTAAAATCTTTATTTAATATATTGCATCTTTGAGGGAATCTATATTTATATGAATCTTAATTTTTCTTTAGAATTTGGAAAAAAAATTTAATTGGTTACACTTTTTAGTTCATTTCATTAACTAATTAATTAGCTGATTTTATTAAATTTATTAATATCAGAATGGACAAGCAGTCTGAGAAAGACTGAGAAATTATTCATTCAATCATTATTTAATCTTTGTGAAGAGAACCCTTTAAAGTTCTGGGATGCTTAGTGAAAAAAGGAGAACAGGAGAGAGAAGACTGGCACTGAGACAAGACATCTGCATTCCAAAAGACATTAGCAAAATATAAGATTTTGCAGACTACAGACTTGAAAAGAATAATCTTCACCAGCATCTGTATCATTGCATGCCTATCTTGCAATAAGACTCTGACATTTAGACTTTTCAAATATATTTCCTACTTTTGCTAATATCGGGTTTACTGTGTTTTATTATTTTTTCTTTACAGTAATGCTGAGTTTATATTGTGTGAATGGGTGAAGGTACTGTATATTATTTAAAGAGCAACTGGTGTGGGTGTTTGTCGTATTCCTACAGGGGTTAGCAGCAGAAAAAAGATGCTTTCAATAGAAAGTAACGTATTGAGTAGGCACCTGCTTTGGGGATTGAGCAAGTGTAGCTCTGGTCTGAAGACAACCATTTGGCCTGCTATGCCAAGCAAGTAAGTCTCTTTGCTTAAAACATCTGTTCACGTGCAGATAAAGCTGTATTGTATATGTGTGGTGCTATAAATCAGCTATATTAAAAGTACAGATACATTTCCACGATAAACACATGGTTATTGTGGAAGGCTAGGGTGTCCTGATTATCAAAACTATAAGCAGAATACATTAACAATATAAGCAACCAAAGATCCATCCTTTATTTTATATAGTGCCTTTCCATAGTAAACAGCATTCCAAGTTATAGGTACAGGAATGCAATTTAATCACTCTTTTTCTTTGTTTTAATGATGTTCTAGATATGAATTTGTCTGTAATGGCCATCACTCATATTAATCTGCTGAATGCATTCCATACCTACTTCTTATTAAAAGAACACTTTCCTTGACAGACCAAGTCCAAGTAGAAGCAGGGGACTGAGTGAGAGCCAACCTGATGACGCACACATGGAAGTGAAGTGTACTGCTGCAGTTTATAAGCTGCCCCATCCGTAGAAGAGAGAGACTTCTGTCTTTATTGCTCACCAACACAGGACAGTATTTTTGAAACCCAAAGGTTTGTGACTGGCAAGTAGCGCTTGGCAGCAAAATTACAGAGTAAATTCCTGGGCTGACACAACACCTAATCTCTTTTTTGAAATACAGGATGCTTAAACTAACCCTCAGCTCGCATTGCCATAATAAAGCATAATGTAACTGGGAATTTTCCATCAGATGATGAGCTCAGTATCTTGATTTTCCAGGAGCCAGCACTAGCTGATTATATGTGTCCCGGTTTTCAGATATCTTATGCGAGTTGTACTGGGTAATACAACAAAAATGCTTTTCTGCGACTGTTGCATGAAATGCAATCTGCTAGAAAAAAGAAGAAAATCAAGTCAAGAGGTACACAATCACAAGGTACTTCAACTATCCTTGTTCTTTTTTGATATAATAAGTAAACCTATAGTGGAAAGTGAAATCGTTTCATCCCCTCAGATTGTGTCTAAACTGAACTGACTTGTGAGTCCACATAAGGAATATTGAGGACCATTTCAGTCTCTAATTTACAAAAATTATGTGGTAAGAATTATCCAGCAAAGATCTGCTAGATTCATTCCATCACTGCAGGGTTTATGCTTTGTGAAAAGAGTGAAACGTTTCAGCTTAAGTAAACTAAATAAGAGATGACATGACGCGTATTAAAAATATGAAGGGAGAAAGTAAAGCAGATGCCAAGTATTACTCTAAAACCAGATGTTCAATAATTTTAATTCTATTTTAAATGTATTTTTTAAGCTCACAACTATGTAAAATCTCAGCACACTAGTTATTCATCTCCGTGCAGTGGATATGCTGGTAAGATTACCTGTGAATATGAAGAATTCCCAAGTCTTTGACTGAAGTATAAAATATCAAAAAGAAATACACCTTAGTTAAGCTACCTCTGACCACTCCAAAGTCAAGTTATTTTTGCATTCCACACTGCACAGAGATGAATAACCACAGTATTGATGCTTTGTATGTATTATTAAGACCGACAGAGGTCTTTGATTAGGTCTTGTTACATAATGGTATATGATTAAGTGATGCATTTTTGCAGTACCTAAACCAATGTGTTACCAAATATAATTATATGTCTGAGAATATACATACTCACTAGCCATAGTATATAGTAATGGTAATATCCAATCATGTGGATGTAACTTAATATACAGATATAGCCAAGAGGTCAAGTTGTTGTTCAAACACTAGAAGAGGCCAGATGTGTGATTTATACAACGTTGAGCATAGTATGATTGTTGGTACCAGAAAGTTGCCAAGCATTGCAAAGGAAAGAACCATCTCAGGGAACCATCAGATCTAAACTTGCCTTTTTCACACATTATGTGAACAGAGAGCATTTTTTTGTAAATGTTAGACTTTTATAATCTTCACAGTGATATTTTGTGAATATCTTGGCGTAAAATAACAAATACAAAGTAACACTGCATATCTAGCTAATTTAGTAATAATAACACTATTATTCATTTCTGCTGGAAATCCCAACAGCTGAGCAGCATCAGCAATGCTTGTTAGTCATTAAAGTTAACCTTCACATGTAAAACAGAAATGCAATGGAAAGCAAATCCTAATTTAATTTAATTTGCTAATCTACTCCATCTGAGTCTGGTGAACATCAAATTAAACACATCAAGATATTTAGCTTCTGCTATAATCTTACCAAAAACAGCAAAACAGAAATCAATGATATTAATAATTGTAGCATGGAGCTGAGTGACAGTTTGGTTGTCAACTTAAGTTCCAGAACATTGTATACTCCTTAAAAACTGAGAATTTTTTTCTCTTATGACACAAATATCTCGACAGTGAGGTAATGGCCTTATGTACAAATGGCTCGTACTTCTGTCCAAAACACACATAAACATGTTAAAAATAGTAGATACTGTGGTACCTTTCAGATTGGATGTCATTTCTTAATGTTCCCACATAATGCTTCTTCTTCTCTAAGGGCAAAATATCCACGTAGCCACCATCAGAGCCAGTGATGATTCCAGCGTGGATTGCAGACCGACAAATACTGGAACTCTGCAATTAAAAAAAAACAAAAAAACAAAGTAGTCAGTTAACTCCAGGACCTGACGAAACATTTATAAGTTAAATTAGAATTATTATACTTATAAGGATGATGTCTGTTATTTTATTTTTATTACTGATTCTGTTTTGTTTCTATAGCATGTAATATTAGACCAACGTGTTTGTTTCTTGAAGCTACAGAGATGTTTGCAAGGTGTTTTGTGCAAAACATCTTGAACTAGTCTTTAGCTTTAAAATAACTTTTTACTCAGGATTACCAAATACCTATTTCAAATTTTCCATTAGGCTAAAATTAAAACAATTAATTATAGGCCCACTAACAGGTCTGCTCCATACAAGGTGCACATTTTAGCCACTATTTATCCAAATTAGGATAGAAAATCAAACTTAAGTTAAATATTGTACTGTGGTTTATAATGGAACGTGTTGACATTGAAAAGGTCATGGGAAAGAAGTGTCCCTTGTTTCTGCACCATGCTTTCTGTGTGCCCATACAAACGGAGGGTTTAATGTAATCGAGATTCTCATAAGTTGGCATTCAGCCTGCTGCATAGCTTTACAGGGATAGAAAGTCTCAAGTTTATAGGAGGATACACAAACAAAGGTTCTTAACATGTTGTTTAGCATAGTCATACAGCTTTGTATTAGATGGCCCTTGACAGTATACAGCAATTTCTCTTTTTTATAAATAGCATCTTTTTTAGTAAAGCTGCATGGTATAATGATATATCACTTATAGAATTCTATCCTTGTCCTTATTTTGGGCATTTCCTTCAACCAATACACACATCCTCTTATTCCTTAGCTAAATAAGAAGTCAGAAGGATTAAAAATCTCTGAGATGTATGATCGCTTTGGGATTTAAATACCTCGGCCCATAAAACAGTACCACATTTTGTAGAGTAATAGCTTGCTAGATTCCCACAAGTAAATTTCAAATTTTCCTAATTTCAGATAATAAAGCATGTCTTGAAGCCATTGCTAAATGGGGGGGTGGTCCTGGATTCTTCCAGATGAGCAAAATTATGTGGTAAAGTACTGATGTAATATCAGACATATCATTGGATATTTCCCCAAAAGAGTCACTTCCTTCAAAGAGGGCAATTAGTGAATGGGGGTCCATGGAGACTCCAAGGGTATCCAAAGGGAAAAATATATATCCACTACATTCTGAATCAAGTAAAAAAACAAAATATTAGGCTAGGCAAAGATGATGTTTTGGCAGCACATCCAAGTTATCTCTCATCCTGGGCAGATTCTAGCTTTCAGATTTACATCAAGTTTAATCCATGTCTACCACAAACTAATGAAGAGTGTAGCCTTTGGCATGCGACTTTCCATTATTTGTGAGAGAATTTTATAGTTCTAGTGATGATTCAAAAAGTCTAAAGGCAACATGGCTGTTTTAAGGCTGTTAAAATGCAGTTTTTGTAAAGTAGAGCAGTGCTTCCCAAAGTCAGTCCTGGAGAATTGAACATCTTGTTATTTTGTTGTTTCTACATTTAATATGACAATTTAGATATGCCAGTTTAGAATTCTCTTTTACAGATGTATGTGTTTTGTTCACTGGAATGATTCTTAACACAAACCTGTTTGTTAAAAATGTACTCCTTTGTTTTATTCTGTTAATATTCTCTTAAAATACTCTTAGTATTTTGAGTAGCAAAATAAAGATATTAATAAAGATATAGATATTCAAGATAAAGAATAGAATATAAGAATAAAGATATTAATGCCACTTGGTGTTAATTACCTGTTAATTCTCACTCAAAAATGTAAGCATTCCAAACAACTGAGGATATAAAAAACTATGAACAAGAATGTTCTCAAGATTAAAATCATGTACAGTAAGTGTTATGTGTTTCCCGCTTTCCTAAATTTCCAAAATAAAACACATTACTGCATGCGCAGTGCTGTTATGTGTTTTATTTTTGTTTCTTGGTAAGAATGGAATGATTTTGTTGTCAAAAGAGCTCTTCACTAAGCAGTCTTTATGAAATGGTCTGCAGCACTCTAAAAACGTGTTTCATTGTTGTCACAATGACAGGACAAGCTCTGTAAATGTTTACATCTGAACAGTAGCTTCTGTCTTACAACTGAAATACTGCATTCTTATTTTAAATCTTTCTTTTCTTATTGAAACAATAGCTTTCATTTTAGTGCATTTCTATTTTTGTATTTTTTCCCTTATTTGTAACCATCATGCTCCTTTCCCATTTTAAGCAGACACTGGGAATTAGTTGCATCTATGTGGACATTTGTGATTAGTTGCCATTTATTTTATATGCAGAAAGGGACCATCCACTTCACCATACTTCTAAGTATTACTAATTATCATCTTCCTCTGATTCAATTTACTATGTAATCTAAATATTTTAGAGGCAATAGGAGCACATTGTAGGAATTCACCTCAAATAGGTCATCAGCTCATTACATTGATCATATTCTGAAGAACCCAAATTCACTCATGTAATTTAGAGGTGTCAGTAAACTCTTGCATTCTCTCGATTTGAGCATAAAAATATTGCCATTGCAAAATATATTTTATGAGATTAATCACTTTTAACAGATGGGTCTAGTGCAAACTGCAAATAAACATTTCAAGTGAAGCATACTACAAAAGATCAGAAGAGCTTGAAAAACCCTACCTACAGAGCTGCATAATACAAAAAAAGACATAGAGAAAATCATCAGAAACTTCATTTATGTATTTTTGTGCAATGCCCAGAAAGTAATGTCAACACTCTTTGCAGCACAGTCAAAAATCTTCTGTATTGAAAGAATTTAGTCAGCATCACACCACCATTTTCATCTGAACTTAAGCAATCTTTCACTGCCTTGGGATTTATAGAAAACTGCTTCCCACAGGGCAGCTGACCTACCAGCTGTCCTGATCTGAAATTATTCCAGGAAAATGTACTGAGTAAAACCACAGAAATAACCTTGTCTTACTTAATACTGTAAAATCAACAGGTTTCCTGGGAAATATTCAGACATCACATTGTGTGGCATATTGCTGACATAACTTAAGTGTTCTAAGGTAACCACCTTTACTGTTTGTGAATACAGTGAGTTCCAACACCCCACTCTACCTTTTCTTTCATTATTTTTTTTAAATGTTCACAGATGCTAATGTTTTCACAAAAATGTATCTTATCATAGTGACACTCTGAAAAGACCAGACATTTCTCCACTATGGTCCCTCATATTCATTGACGACCTTCATAAGCACCACAGGATCGAGAATAGAACTGAAGCACACGTTTAAATTGCACATTAAATGAAAAAAAAACACAATATTTTTAGAAACATCACTTAAGTTCATACAACAGACTGAAACATATGAAGAAATGTTTTGCAGCATATCAGTTGCTGGTCAAAGAATGCTTCTGGAACAGCACCCCTTGACACATAAAGGTCTACAAAGTGCTACTTTCAATAACTCTACTAGGTAACTGATTTTGTAATATAGCTACAACTCTTTGCTTGAAATTATTTTCCTTATATTTGTGTTAAATGATTTCCAGTGCTGTGGTTAACCGCTGTTGTCTTTCATCCCCAGAGTCCCAAGTTCATCTCCCAGTCCAGGCACCGACTATGTGCAGTTCCTCAATGTGTCTGTATGAGGTGTTCCTCAGGTTTTCCTACCAAAAATGTGCATATTGGGTCAACTGGTAACTCTACATTAGCCTCATGTGAAGGTGTGTGTATAAGTGTATCCTTTGTAATAAATTAGTGTTCCATCTATGACTGAGAACTACTTTGCTCCTGATGATGTTGGTATATGCATCAGATCTAATTTTGGGTTGAATTAATCATTTAAGGAAAATGGTAAAATGGATGTATTTTATCTTATGTGCATACCAAGTATACTCTTTTCCTTCCATTAACTTTTCTAAAGTAACAGCAATCTTTATTTCCCCTTGCACTTTTAAATAGGTCCAGCAAGCATCTTTGTTGTTTCTCTGGGTAACTCTTCTGCAGTCATAAAATTAATATGGTAGCTCTGCAATGGTTTGCTCTCATGTTTTTGTGATATAAAACTGCTAACAGTAGCTTTTTTTTCCTCACAACTGTACTTTAACGACTCACACTATGCATACTGGAAAATTTCATCCAGTATGTTGTTTGTTTTTTGAGGAAGCGGGCTCTGAACACTGTTGAATCCACATTAATGACAAATCTTGAGAAAGCATCACACTGGCTTTGGATGAAGACAGCATATCTATGGAATGCTGCTAGAGCACAGGCCAGGAACTGATCACTGGGAGTGACCCAATGACGGCAGGTAGCATTACTGACGATGCGTCCTAGTGAAGCATCAACTGAAGCTTCAAGAATAAAAAAAAAAGTTATATAAAATGATCTGGATATACTGGAGCTTCATTAATAGCTTCTCATGATTCTAGAATTTCCAGCGCTCTTGCTTTTCATGCAGACAGCATATGTCACATGGGTTACCCCTAGTTTGCTTCATGGTTGACTGGTGCTCCCAAATTTATCTCCAATGAGTGAGATTGAGTGCACACTGCAATAAGTGGTTTCCCATCCAACCTCCTGGTTCCACCTAAATTCTTGAATGTGGGTTCATGGTCCCAACCACCATGACGAGAAATTGAAAATGGATTGAGGAGAAAACAAAAATGGAAATACAGTGATGTCTTTTCTGCCACTGGGAATTAGCATATATAAAGTCAATAGCAGTTGTGGGATTTGTTAATCCACAATCACATTATATTCTACAATATGTCTGAAATATATTACAAAGTCAGTATCAAGCACCAAGTAACTGTACAATACAGTATATTAATATATATTTTCCAGATGTACAAGTTTCTGTTTTTGTAATATAGCTTACATCTGGGTAATTAAAACATCTCATTAATCATCTTCTGGTCTGACTCCTTTGCTTGCGTGTTAAAAGGAGTCCTATATTACACATACAGTGTCAGTCTTCAACCTCTCTTGCATTCTCGTTTATCCAGATGGCTTCACTCATAAATGATTTATGTCCTGCTTACAGCAATTTATTTATGAGAACTTTGCCTACAGTACCACCCACCTGCCCCTTCCATATTATTCACTTACACTACGATCATATTCTTTGCAATCGTTTATTAAACTTTACTCAGTCTAAAGGTTTTAATTCAATTATCCTTGAAGTTAGAAAAAATGCAGATGCTACATAGCTAAATTAACGTTTAATAATGCTGTACATGTTCACTGTAGCCTCTTCTTCAGTTGAAAATATACTGCTACTCAAAAATGACCAGAGAAGTAACACCTCACAAAAACATCCAAAATCAACAAGTTTTCCTAACAGTTAAACACATGTCATCTTAAGGGCCCAAAAGAACCCCATCTTTTACTGTGTGCGCTAGTTTGATATTTCAATGAAATTCAAAAACAAAAAAAACAATGTCCCCAGACTGTTGGACCTGGCAATGTAACAATGTGTAGGAATCCCAAGCAAAAATGCTTTTGAACAAACCAAAGAGAGACAGTCGCTGGAGATCAAAGTACGAACATTTGTTACTTCCTTTCCTTGTTTCCTGTCGCTGCCTGTGCAAAGAATGAGTGATTACAAACATTTTGAGAACATGAGTGACAGGAAGACTACAAGGTAGGTGTGTAGTTAGCAAACTCTAAAAATATCCAAGGCAAATTTTAGTTTAATAACAGAAACCACGAGATAAGTGTGTGATACTTACATCAGAGTAAATGTCTGTGCCATAGACTGGAGCCCAGTATGATGGTTCATCTTTACAACTCATGGCGCAGTACACCCTGCATGGACAGAAGCAAACCAGTAAAGGCAAAGTACAAAAAAACTCCTATGTAAAGCACTATGGTGACAGCTGCACTATCACTAAATTGTTCAATAATTCTTAGATATAAACAAGAAAAATCACTAGCTACTACAGTATTTTGCTTTTTTATTTTAGGTTTCTAAAAAGGGTTGAATAACAGATTATTCATAATGCAATTATTGTAGACCTGATCATTATATCATTGTCTTCCAGACATATGATTCGGAGTCTCATCGAGAGAAGGAATAAATACAGGTTGATGCAATGGGCTTGCTTGAAGCTGGACATAAACCATATTAATCTTAATAAAGGCATTTTAATCGAACGTCTTTCCTATTTTTATGTATTCATCCATTGTTTGTTAAAAATGTCAGGTTTACTTTTTTGTTTTTGTTACTCTTCTATGTAATTCATTCTGTTTCATTGGTTATTCTGAGTATTTCTCGAACAGATGATATTCTTTAAATTCCATTTGTTCTGTAATTTGTAAGTTCCCCAGAGAATGTGACATAATAATGTCAAAGCAGCTTAATCCAATTCAGATTTTCTTTGGGGTATCATAGCCTATGTTAGCAGTTCTGGGCCCACTCTAATGCAGGGTTTCCTCATCAACACACCCACAACAATGCAGGGCAATTTAGAATGGCCAATTACCCCAATTTATACATCATTTTGCGTGTGGGATTGAAATCACAGTAATCAGAGAACACAGATGCACACTAAAAATTATATTTTGATATCTGTCATACAAAAAATATACAGAGAATCTACCTAACAAATGAGGTCAAGCAGATGCTAAAAAAACTGATAAACTACACAAGCACAGGTGTTACGACTCCACATATACTGTACACACACACCACCTTTTATGTAAGGTCACATACAAGTTTACACTAAAATGACTAGCTATGTGCACCGCTAAATTAATAACATCAGTTGCGGCTGAATGTATATTATGCACACAGCTGCTGTAACTAAACCAGACGTTTTACTCTACTGCTGAATCCTGAATTGTTTACAACTTTTCACATGAAAGGAACACCCACAAAAGAAGCAAATAGTTATTATTTTAAATAACATCCCTTCTGAGCCCATTTCTCCTTTGCTAGGTATCCCAGTAGTGTCAGGCACAATGAAGACATGCTAATGCATGTCAGTGAACACTTGGAAAATCTGATGTCCCAGCAGGCATTTGGAATGATGGGAGAAAGATGTGTTCAGTGAACACCTGCAGGCATAAAATGAACATATAAACTACAGACAAATAGTGACTGAGCTGAGAAGTAAATCCAGACTCGTAGAGCAGCGCAGCTACTGCACTAACCATGTGTCACTCTAACTAATGGTACTGTTCAAAACTTACATTTTGCTTTTCTACAATTTATGTACAGGAAGGTTAAGGGACTTCCTAAACATGATGCAAAAGTACATAAGATGTAAGAAACTATTCTGTGGTAGTGTGGACCAAATGGTAATATCTAGTATCATCATTAACAGAAAAAGTATAATGACTGTTAAAGGTAAAGATTTTAAGACAGTAGTAAGAAAGTCAATGATGTAAGGAGCTGAAACATGGGCAGTAAAGGGAGTGCAGCAGAAGAAGTTAGATTTGGCAGAAAAGAGAATGTTGAGATGGATGTGTGAAAAAGGACAGGGGAATAAATAAGACAATCAGAGGTACAACAAAAGTGGAAGACATATCTAAGAAAGTACAGGAAAGTAGGTTGAAGATGTATGGACATGTGACGAGTAGGGACAATAAATATGTGGGCAAAAGAGTGATGTGAACAGAGGTACAAGGGAAGAGCAAATGAGTGAGGCCAAAGTGGAGGTGGATGGATAAGTAAAAGAAAATCAGAAGGAAGAGTTTGAGTTGGGAATAGGTGCAGGACTGAGCTGTTTTGAGAAGGTTGATCAAGTACATCAACCCCACATAGAAGTGGGAAAAGGTGAAGTGGAAGAAATGAAAAATATTAACAGAAAATAATAAAGCACATTTTAAAAAGGATGACCATATATGAAGTCCTCCTTATGGACTTTTTATACTATAAACCAGATCCAGTCTAGCAACTGATAAGGTTTTTGCTTTCCCCATATACAATATAACTATTACCTTGGGCAATGAGCAATAGGTTTTTTGAAGGGGCAGAGCTCAGCAACAGTAGCATAGCAGTCCACGTTTTTCACTGTAATCAAAAACAAAGTAAGACATTGAGAATACAGTACAGAGTTGATGGATAAGAGTTTCTAGTAGAGAATGACATGGAAAAATGTATATCCTGATTATAAGATAGTCAAGAACACAGAAGCATAATATCAACCATATAAAATAGACTGAGCTAAAAATGAATTGTACAGTAACACTGATTCATCATGAGCAGGCATTTTATCTTTTCTAAAGATCTGTTTACACTTTCCATGTCCATTTCCAAATTTTCTTTATCAATTAAATAAAACACTCAAGTTTCAATCATAAGAATATTAAGTTTGCATCAACACATTAGTTTGACACATATGGACTAAACAGAACTTGAAAAGATATATTTTTTCAAATGTGATCGCGCAATTCAGATAGAGTTGACGCAAGACTACAGCCTGCATGCCTCAATGAGTCATCCTCCCCTCGCTCTTACTTTTTTACCGTTCATCTAATGAATACACTGAGTATGGCTTTACCAAAACAATCATTGATGGCGAATAAAGTATCCATTATTCGAGTATGTAGATCGGGATATATATATATATATACATATATATATACCAGCGCAGCGAGAAGTAGTGTGTTAAAAAGCTAGAAAAAGAAAAGGGAACATTTTAAAAATAACGTAACATGACTGTCAATATACAGTATTTGTTTTGTGAGTGTTACTGAGTGTTGCTGTCATTAAGGATTTGATTATCATTATTTCTTTCAATCAGGTTCGTATTTGTAGGATGTGTTGTGTTCAAGTTACATTCCGCGTTTGCCAATCGTTGTAAAGATGACAGGTTTCATTCATCGATTCGTTTCTTACCGCATCAATAAACAGCTCGTCTTCTTCTTTATCTGAGACCTGACACACTGCATGCACGGGTTTTTTACACTGTCTTCCTTTAGCGGGACATTGACTTTTCCAACGTGTGCTTTGTTTCCGCAGTAGCTGGATTTATGAATATGCTTGTATGTATCAGACGCTTCATATTTTTTGCTGCCTTTTCAATTGTGTAATTCGGTTTTGTTCAGCTCTTTGGAACTGTTGCTTTTTATCTGTGCACTGCGTCAGTTCACGTGAGCCGCTCGGTGTACATGCATCAAAGGTTCCCAGCTGTGCTGGTGCCATCTCGTGCTATGTCCATGGCTGTATTTAATGTTACCTTAGTCCTAGCACTTAAAACTTTCTCTCGCAGTTTCGCTGAGTTTGTGCCAAACACCACCCTGACCATCTCATCTTCCTCTGCATAAGCACAGTCGTTCACCCGTGAATATTTAGTGGGAGTTTGCTATTGGATTGCCGCTGACGGACAGCCTTATATGGGCAGGCACTAAATTACAAACGCCAGTGGCAGCCTGTCTATGAACTTAATTTAAAGTGTAGGTTTACATCGTGCTTTGTTTCCGAAGTAGCAGAACTCATCAATATGGTTGTATATGTCACTCGCTCGCTTCTTATTGTTTCGCTGCCTTCTCAATTATATAATGCATGTTTTTGAGGTCTTCCTGGTTTTCTATGTACTGCGTGATTACGTGAGAGGCGTGATGATGTCACACGAAACTCCGCCCCCACGGCGTTCAAGCTCATCTCCATTACAGTAAATGGAGAAAAACAGCTTCCAGTTATGACCATTACGCGAAGAATTTCGATATAAAACCTGCCCAACTTTTGTAAGGAAGCTGTAAGGAATGAACCTGCCAAATTTCAGCCTTCCACCCACACGGGAAGTTGGAGAATTAGTGATGAGTCAGTGAGTGAGTGAGTGAGTGAGTGAGTGAGGGCTTTGCCTTTGATTAGTATAGATTACTGTTGCCACTGCTTTTTGAAAAACAAATGTCACTTTAAAACCCATCATCTTAATTGCTGTCACTCACTGAAGAGTTTTTCAGCCATGAGAAAACCAACTAAATCTTTTTATCAAGTCATTCATCCATTCTCTAAACCTGTTGAATCAATTTATAAGATCACAGAGGACAGACATAGTAATGCTCTTTTTCAGAGAAACCAAGAGGAAAAACCCTTTGGACAGAAAATTTTAAATCAAGATACTGTATAAAGATTAAAGAGGATCCTAGGGCACTGTTATTTGACTGGGATTTTGTTGTTTTATGACTTTCTACTGTTCATTTAAGAATTGCTTTGATACCTTGTAAATAACAATGCTGAATTACAGAATTTTATAAAGTATGTATAGATGTAATATCTTGTAAATGTGTGTTTTTCAAAGTATTGATACAGCCCCTTATTTACCAAACTTTAATTGCTTTCTGCTGTGCTCTGCTTACTTTTTGATATTTATAAAATAGTCAAAAATGTTGCCCTGGATTTGTGTCTTGTGTTTTTGCTGGCAGAATTGGCTCTAGCTTTCATGGCTCTGAATTAGACTACCTGGGTTCAATAATGAGTGAATGGGTAAAAATGTAATAAGAGACTGAAAAATTATACTAAATGTTCAGAATCATTGCTGAAATTCCTAAATTTTAAGTTGTACTGTGTCACACATTCGTGGCAGAGGGTCACCTTCTGGGCTCGTCAGAGGTAAGCACTACTACCCCCGGACATTAGAGGGTGCTGTCGATGACGGTGATGTCTCTTTTTCCACCCATAGTTTCAAGAAGAAGGCAACTGACTCTGCCCCTTCCGGTCGAAGGAATATAATACCTAGTTGCTCCCAGAAGGTGGTATTTGGGAAACAGCAGACCACTAGACGGAGCTCGTACCTAACTTGACCACTCTACAGAGAAACTCTGCTGTTGTTACTAGACCTCTACAGCCTGCCTACTGCTTTTGGTTCTTGTTTGCACAATTGTGTGCCTGTTTATTTTGACTTGCTGGCACCGATATTAAAAGGGGTAATCTGGCTGGCATTCCAACATTTCTTTTTTGTACTTGTGTTACCCACTGTTGATGACATGTGGAAACAAATATTTCCAGTTCAAGGTTAGTTTTAGAAAATAAAGAGCTTTTATAAATCTGCTTTATATGCTACAACAAGATGGGCTGGCAAAGCACTAATGACAAGATTAGAAGTTACACTCTAGTGTCAGTGTCATTACAGAATGCAAAAAGCACAAATGGAATTCAATGTTACCAAATATTTAATTCCCACACATCAAAGAACAGAGTTGAAAGAAAAAGCACTTCGTGTACTGAACAACTTTAGATTTCCGCCATTTCTCATACTAAGCAGTTTAAGTAAACACCTAACAATTGTTAAACACTGATGGTGAAATATCCCAAGCCGATGCCAAAAAATAAACTTAAAACATATACAATTAGTGTTCATAATGTTATTTGGGTTGCAAGTTTTCCACTTTTATGAATGGAAGTGTGACAGTTTAACGTCATTTCTTCAGCATTTTTTTAAACGTCCCCACTGTCAGGTGAGGGTGAGGCTGCAGCCATCCCCAAATATCTGTTAATTAGTTAAAAAACTTGAGGTTAATCAAAAGATTCACTGAATACAGTTGTAAAGTGCTGTATAGCCCTAAAAAAACAACATGTGAGAGCTGTTTTACCAAAAGTAAATCTTGCCAGGCTGCCCATAGTTTTCAGTTTTACAGAGTCATTAAGCCACTGAACGTAGACATTAGAACAGAGCTTTTTATATATCATATTTTTTTAATTAATTTTTTTTTTTTTTTTGCTTTTTTCCACACAACAGAATAAGCAGAAATTTTCCTCTACAGGAAATTAACTTTCTGGCTTTTTAACAAGACATAAATTAATCGTGTTGTACTGTTATTTTTTTTACTGTGCCTCTATCTAAGTGGAAATTATATCTTCATATTTGGTTTAAAAATGCTCATCTCTGCCTTCAGATTATTTCTCAAATTAAGATATACAAACAGTACATAGCTTTGCAGACCGAATCAATTTAGGGAAATATCTAACATTTAGTTAAGCTTAGCCATCTTTATGAAAGTACATAAATAGACAGCAGTTATGCTCTTCAGTAACATTGAAACACATGCTATACTTCAGTCGATGGCCTTACTTAGACACACTCAGTTACTCAGAGACAAACAATGTTTTCTTACCTTCCACTTTTGACACAGTAAACGCATTTGTCTTTTTATATTTGCTGTAAAGAGAAAGAAAGAAAAAAGATTTATTTCTCATGCTGTACTTTAAAAAAAATGACTTTATAATATATATAATATTGCAAAGTTAAATTTATTAATGTGGGCGGCATGGTGGCGCAATGGTAGCGCTGCTCCCTCACAGTTAGGAGACCTGGGTTCGCTTCCCGGGTCCTCCCTGTGTGGAGTTTGCATGTTCTCCCCGTGTCTGCGTCGGTTTCCTCCCACAGTCCAAAGACATGCTGGTTAGATGGATTGGCGATTCAAAATTGGCCCTAGCGTGTGCTTGGTGTGTTTGTGTGTGTCCTGCGGTGGGTTGGCACCCTGCCCAGGATTGGTTCCTGCCCTGTGTTGGCTGGGATTGGCTCCAGCAGACCCCTGTGTTTGGATTCAGTGGGTTGGTAAATGGATAAATTAATTAATACCTTATATTTACTTAATATTAAATCTGAGAAAATTAATTGATATAAAGTTAATGTTAAATCCAGAATGTAACAGAGAAAAGGTAGAATGTTCTGATATGTATTATTATATTGCATGTCTTTGTGATATGAGAGGTAAACCAGAGCACCCAGAGAAAAATAAACATGCAGCTATGGGAATAACTCTACACTGGCGCACTAACCAGCTGGACTCTGAAAAGAGTATTCTGGAGCCATGAGGCAGCAGTGCTAACCATTGTGTCATTGGCATATTTAGGTTACATTAGATATTATAAAAAGTGTGTCTATGTAGGACTGCTGAAACCATAGCCTAGATCTCATTGTTGACTGCTCCTTAGGACTATTCTACAATTAAGTAATAAAAATTACATTTAAAAAGTACAACTGTGGTGGGCTGGCGCCCTGCCTGGGGTTTATTTCTTGCCTTGCGCCCATTGTTGGCTGGGATTGGCTCCAGCAGACCCCCGTGACCCTGTAGTTAGGATATAGCGGGTTGGATAATGGATGGATGGATGGATTAAAAAGTACAATGACATTTTGATATGCATTTATAAAGAAATGAAAAACAGTCCATGTTTCTGCACAATTATTTACTACATATAGGCCTGCAATGTTATTTAATGAAGTACTGTCATTTTATCAGAAAGAGACATTCCACAGACATAGAAGAAAGAAAGCAGACAACTAACAACATGCCAATAATGCTGAGAAATAAATTACTAGTAAACTTATCTCCAGTCATACATCCATCATCCAGCCACTTCTTGATTATGGAGTAGGAGATAAAAAAAAAAAACTTGTGTGGCATTTTCTGAAATGTAAACCAGATGGAGTGCAGCATTATCAGCACTCCTAACCACATCCCAATTAGAGTACCGCACTTCAATGTGGATGTGATGTTTTTCACATTAAAAACATGCTTAAGAGACTTGAGGAACATAAAAAAAGATGTTGAAATAATAGCAGGTGATTCAGCCAAGTATAATTTGTTACTTCCTATTCAGCAAATGTCAAGTCAAGATGTAAAGGTCCCAAATGTGCTGTTTTAAACTATTCTACAGAGTCACATCCTCAATGTGTCTGCCTTTTTATAAGGGTAAGTTGGCACTATATGTACGTGTATCAAGTAAAGAAGAGATGAAAATAAAACAAGCCTAAAATCTTCCAATGCTCCTGACAAGTCTTTGAGTTTAAAAATAGGTAAAAGCAAAGGGTTAGCCACAGCTAAAGACTCCCTAAAGACTGCTGTAAAATTATTATACTAACATGGCCAACTGTCCCTCAAAGATTATAATAAAGTCAAAATGGAAAAAAAAATCTGCTTTTCTTCAGTAGTTGGGATAATTTCCAGATGCCCCATGCCTCTACTCTGGTTGTTAAGAAAATGGATGGATGAATATTAATCAGTTATATTGGTCTTCGAAGACAACCCATTGGAGACTTTGGCATGTAGGCATTGTGGGTATTTTAAATTAAATAAAATCTTTTAAAACTACTTGCATTTGAAAGCACTTACCTCAAAGACTCCACTCCATTCCTTGTTGACTTAACAAACAAGGGCATCTGACCTTTTCGTGTGATATCAACCAGGCCTCCACTGTTATCAATCACTCCAAAATGCAACGCAGCTCTGCATAAACTGGATTGCTGAAAGTAAAACAATAAAGAATGGGTCACAATAAAACAGCTTCTATAAAAAGGCATGTTTATTTCTCTGTGTAAATAAGTTCAATATAACCCAAAGCGTTTCTTCTATAAACAGCCACAACAAACAACTACAGTAAAGTGCTCCTTAGAAATATAGATACAGGTAAATATATACAAGTCAGTATTTGGCAGAAGAAGGCACAACACGATGTTGTGGTTCCTTACCGTGTCATAAAAGAGGGTCCCCCAAATTTTGCCTTTTGCATTCTGGCAGTTTGCAGGACATTCATACCTATTAAAATGGTAAGTAAAAATGAAGATTTTGCTTTTCTTGTTAGTATTATTTTTATCTAGTTCTCAATTTACAGAACAAAATCACCCATTTTTGTATTGTGCATGGAATTAAACAATAGATTTAACAAAAATACACACACAAACACAGTAGACTCTATATAAAAATATGTATATTCTTATATATCCACAATACCTGTTACATGTTGACCCCCTGCACTTATCTCTCATCTTGGTGTCGCACTTTATTACTTGAGCTGGAAGGCAAAGTTAGATATTTAATGACACATTAGTGTTACTGATTTACTCAGAAAAGTCTTACACTGCAGTATTAAAACCAAGTTTTCCTTTTAAATGCAAATGGTCCCAATATCCATTAAACTTAAGGATAGAAACCCCTAGTATTCAAATTCAAGTGGATGATTTATTAGGAAATGTTTTTGCAGACATGAAGAGTCTATTAATATGATGTGGTGTATTTAATGTGTCTAGACTCTCAGCATCAACATCTATTCCAATAAGCTTTGCTACTTGACAATTAATGTATATTTCATTCTTGTATATGCTGTTATACTTGTACATTATAAATATACTAAATAATATAACAGTGTCTCCCAACCTCGGTCCTGGGGGCACACTGTAGCTGCAGGTTTTTGTTCCAACCAGCTTCTGTTTTTAATTGGACTCCTGGGCTAATTAAGTGATGTGTTATTTCCCAAGTTATGTGTTTTGGGAACAATATAGAAATTTAAAAAATAAGCTTGGTAATATATATATATATATATATATATATATATATATATATATATATATATATATAACTGCTCAAAAAGTTAAAGGAACACTTTGAAAACACATCAGATCTCAATGGGAAAAGAAATCCTCCTGGATATCTATACTGATATAGACTAGGTAATGTGTTAGGAACGAAAGGATGCCACATCGTTTGATGGAAATGAAAATGATCAACCTACAGAGCCCTGAATTCAAAGACGCCCCAAAAATCAAAGTGAAAAAATTATGTGGCAGGCTAGTCCATGTTGCCAAAATTTAATTCTAGCAACTCAAAATTGTGCGCAGCACTTTGTATGGCCCCTGTGTTCTTATATACATGCCTGACAACATCGGTGCATGCTTCTAATGAGATGACAGATGGTGTTGTGGGGGATATCCTCCCTGATCTGGACCAGGGCATCACTGAGCTCCTGGACAGTCTGAGGTGCAACCTGGTGGCATTGGATGGACCAAAACATAATGTCCCAGAGGTGTTCTATTGGATTTAGGTCAGGAAAGTGTGGTGGCCAGTCAATAGTATCAATTCCCTCATCCTCCAGGAACTGCCTGCATACTCTCACCACATGAGGCCAGGAATTGTCGTGCACCAGGAGCCACTGTACCAGAATAGGGTCTGACAATGGGTCCAAGGATTTCATCCTGATACCTAATGGCAGCCAAGGTGCCTTTGTCAAGCCTGTAGCGGTCTGTGTGACCCTCCATGGATATGCCTCCCCAGACAATCATTAACCCACCACCAAACTGCTCATGCTGAATGATGTTACAGGCAGCATAATGTTCTCCATGGCTTCTCCAGACCCTTTCACTTCTGTCACGTGCTCAGGGTGAACATGCTCTCATCTGTAAAAAGCACAGGGCACCAGTGGTGCATCTGCCAATTCTGGTATTCTATGGCGAATGCCAATCGAGCTGCATGCTGCTGGGCAGTGAGCTCAGGGCCCATTAGAGGACATGAGGCCCTTGGGTCACCCTCATGAAGTCTTTCTGGTTGTTTGGTCAGAGACATTCACACCAGTGGCCTGCTGGAGGTCATTTTGTAGGGCTCTGGCAGTGCTCATCCTGTTCCTCCTTGCCCATAGGAGCAGATACTGGTCCTGCTGATGGGTTATGGACCTTGTATGGCCCTCTCCAGCTCTCCTAGAGTAACTGCTTGTCTCCTAGAATCTCCTCCATGCCCTTGAGACTGTGCAGGGAGACACAGCAAACCTTCTGGCAATGACACGTATTGATGTGCCATCCTGGAGAAGTTGGACTACCTGTGCAACCTCTGTAGGGTCCAGGTATCGCCTCATGCTACCAGTAGTGACACTGACTGTAGCCAAATGCAAAACTAGTGAAGAAACAGTCAGAAAAGATGAGGAGGGAAAAATGTCAGTGGCCTCCACCTGTTAAACCATTCCTGTTTTGGGGTCATCTCATTGTTGCCCCTCTAGTGCATCTGTTGTTAATTTCATTAACACCACAGCAGCTGAAACTGATTAACAACTCACTCTGCTACTTAACTGACCAGATTAATATCCCATAAGTTTCATTGACTTTATGCTATACTCTGATTAAAAAGTGTTTCTTTTAATTCTTTTGAGCAGTATATATATATATATACATATTTATATATTAAAATTTACCAAGCAGTTATATGGGAGTAATGTATTTTTTTCTTTTTACCAATATTTTCATGTTGATTTTCGTTCTACTTTTCTAGGTGTTCTAATTGTTTAATTAATCCATTATTTACTAATTAGTGGGTCTGATGCTAAAGTAGCTGCAGCCTTTGATTATTCTGCATTGTTTGCCAGCGTGTCTGCTCTGCTCATTTTTAATTGTCATTAATAAGATACAACAAATGGCAAAAACTGCACAGAGAAAGGGCAAAATATAATTAAATCAACAAAATACAGTTAAGCAATTAAATCTATTGCAAAAGCAGAAATATTTCTAAGTGTCTTATAAATGGAAAAATCATGCTGCTATGCTTTTCTAAATGTAGAATAAAAGAAAAATACCAGCTAATTAAATAAGATCAGGTGTTGTCACTAATTAGGAATCTGGTTGGAACAAAAACCTGCAGCCACAGTGTGCCCCCCAGGACCGATGTTGAGAAACACTGTAATATAGGATGTTACACGCCATGAAATAGAATTCCTTATTTTCCTGGGACACTGTTCACTTACTGACTCCCCTCAGTCATGCTGTATTATTTATTATTCTAAAGCAAGGGTGTCAAACTAAATTTCCTGAATGAAAGGGGTAAATCCGACCAGTTTCTTAATTAGAAGCTGCTTTTAATGAGACATGTCACTTAATAATGTGGTTTTCTGGTGCTCTCATTCTGCCATGTCAATGTTTTCTAACATTATAGATAACACTTATTTTGAGAACATCATCAAATTATTTTGAGGACTGTAGCAGGCAATTCTCAGTCCTCTACATTTTTGTATGTCAATGAAATATGTTATGATGAACACATGAGGGTTAAAGTATCTGATCAAGCTATGGTTCATGTGTTATTCACTTGCCTCTCATTGATAACTGGCAGCTAGTTATCAATAGCAACACAGAAGGAATTAAAATCAATGAATGATTTAATAGTAAAAGATGCATTTAAGAGTTCTGAATCTTAGCAAGTGAATAAATTCAAGGAATGTTTATTTAGCAGCAATAATCAGCTTTTAAACAAGAAACTGGCTGGGACAGAACCTTCCAGGCACAGGGATTGACATTTCTGAAGCCAAATTCGGCACCCTTACTCATGTATTTTTTGCTGGTCTCTTTCTTTTTAGGAGTTTCTTTAGCAGGGGTGGTGCGTGGTTGAGGACGAGGCCATATATCAGGTTTCTCAGGTACCAGTGCTGTTTCTACCTCATTCATGTCCTCTGTCTCAGGAGGATGAGGCACCTGTGTGTCTGAAGCAAAAAGAGAAATCCAGGAAACAAGTTAGATACCAAACAAAGACAATGGACTGTCAGTGAATGTAGCATATTAACAAACACCATGGGCTCTTTATCTGTTTTTTCTGACAGTATTGTTTTGTCATGATATTTTTTAAGCTTTGTTTGTCATTTACTTTAAATATGGAAATTTAAGACTCAATTTGAATATATTGCCTCTAGCATTATTTTGTGAATAGGTTGCTGCTTAGTAGAGATACAGATAGATAGATACTGTAGATAGTGTCACACAAATGCACATGGGAGGCAGTCTAAGGGCTTCACTGGGAAGCAGAGACTGGGGTTGATGAATGATACTAATGCCTTTTCTCTCTTTTCCACAGACCACCAGAAGGAAAGACCAGTTAAGACTCCACCCACTTCTGCTGTTCCTCTACGCTACGCCCTCCTGCAGACCTTATTTCTGCCAGTGATCCCACCCCTTCATTTCCTCCACCTATAAAAACCCGACACATATGATTGCTAATTTTGTTCATGTAGTGCACTTTACTGGCATTATACTGGGTGGAATCCCCAACACAATCTTGTCGTCTTGTATTTTCTTCACAATAGATAGATAGATAGATAGATAGATAGATAGATAGATAGATAGATAGATAGATAGATAGATAGATAGATAGATAGATAGATAGATAGATAGATAGATAGAAGGCTCTATGAGACATCCTGTGGGTGGAGCCATGGACCGCAGGGACGTGAGCCTGGCAGAAGGAGTCAGAGGCTCAGGGATGGTGACCTGCCTGGAGCTTGAGATGGCTACATGGGCACAAGACTAGGAGCAGTGCAGAAGGTTGGATGAACTGCTGGTTAGGGATCTCCTTGGCTACAAGGACCAACAGGTTTAAGCCAAGGAGACATCAGCTTTTAAAGGGTTACACTAGGGCTCATGTTTTTATGGACAGCTTCCATCCATCCATCCATCCATCCATCCATTTTCTAACCCGCTGAATCCGAATACAGGGTCACGGGGGTCTGCTGGAGCCAATCCCAGCCAGCACAGGGCACAAGGCAGGAACCAATCCTGGGCAGGGTGCCAACCCACCGCAGGCTCTCAGCCAAATAATTTTAATTTTAATAATTTTAATAATTTGATTATTTAATGGATTGTTTTTAACCTCCACTAGTTCACTACTTTTCATGGATTATTTATTTATTATTTGAACTTCTGAACTGCACTTTTGAACACTTGCACTTTTATGCACCTACCCCTTGGTCTATGAGAGTGTCCTTATCTGCTGGCTCACCTCGAGTATGTTATTGACGGTAGCAAGTTCAACAGGCTCCCGGGATATAACTCGCAGCATGGGGCCAACCACACCATCACATAGCCTCAAGACAGATGTAGTCATGCTTTCATTTCCTTTGCCCTACTACTGTTCATCACGTTCATTGCAATGAGCTCTTAGTAACTAAATGGAATTATGTTCACATCACAGTGTGCCATTACAGGTAGTACAGAATAGGTCTGACAATCACAAAACGCTGCCTGGTTCAATGAGATTATGAAATTATGAAGTAATTCTTGATTCATCTAATGCATCTCGATTTTTGACTTAAAAACAAGACTAAATCTCTTCTCATTGTGACCAGTTCTTACTTTAAAAGCAAGACTATAATTCATCTTGGAAAATAACATTTTAATTTTAAACATTTTATTTTTGATACTTTTAGTATTAAAGCAAGCAATTTGTAACGTGCTGCTTATTCTACTTTGCCTCTTTTACTTTGGGTTAGAAATTAGGTTACTATGCCTACTTGTTATGACACTACTGTTGTTCCCTTAATGTGAAGTTCTGAACCTGGTTTGTGCTAAACTTCTTGCTCTCAACTTTTAAAAAGTTGTCTATTTTGTTCTATTCAAATATATCTAAATATGACTAAATTATGATTTGTCTTTAATTCCAAGAACCAAACTAAGAGCACATACCTTTGTAACACAGGTTGTTCTTGCAGCCTCCTCCAAAACTAGGAGGGCACTGAGAACAGGGTCTGCCACTTTGATATGGGGCCTCCCCGATCCAGTTACCCCTGAAGGTTAAAACCAGAAACAGAAGAAAAAGGGGGCACAGTCAGAATATCAGTTATGTACCGGGTATTTACTAGCTACTGTACATGCTTTGTAATCATAAGTGACATATTGCATGTCGATTAGCAAGTCCAAATTTCACTGTACACTGTACATGTGTCTATGATGACCCTATGTTGCACTGAGCCAGATTTTGCAGATTGGGTAAATATTGAAGCAGGTACACCATGGTCTAACAATTGAAAATACTAGGAGCATTATAGGCTACGAGAATAGTTTTAGCTTAACTGGATGTGAACTTGTTTATATGCTTAAAGCACAAGGTTTCTGTTTCTAAACCTAGAGGTAAAAAAAGTTACTGAAGGATGTTGTTCAAATAAAAAAACAAAAATTTTATTCCATCATGAGTCATTTCGCTGTGGTAGGATTCTCATTACTTACAATGTGAGGAGTAGACAGACTGAACAGTCGAGCATGTTTACTGTACATAGCAACTGGTCAAGATGGGATCTACTGGTTAAATGGACAGAATATTTTACTACAGCCCCACAAAACCACTATACTATTGTTAGGTAGCCAGGTTAGCTAAGAGGAGCTGTTTATAGAGCTCTAAAGTAATACTCAATATTTAGTTCATGACTATATTTGCAATATCACATTTTGTTTTGTCGGATTAACCAGTTACTTACTCTCACAAAGTATAAAATTAATAACAGGTGAATGCCTCTTACTTAGGGGAGTAGTTGCAAACAAGGTAGATTGCATTTTCCCAGATCTCTCCCCAAACGTTCATTCTATTACAGGCATGTACTGCACAGCCCACTTTGCTGGTTGTAGCCCACACAATCTAGGGTCAAACAAACACAACAGAAAAATCAGGATTGTTATTGAGAATAAAAAGAAAACACTCAGCCTCATATTTATTTACACCAGAAATCAGAAGAGACATTACAAAGGAAAAGTCACATTGAAGTAAACCTTTACAGATAACATTGTCTTATTCATGAACTTTAATGCACATTTTATAGGGCTAAAGGATGATAGAAAGACTACCAAGCCAACTTATTCTGGTGAACAGCTAGAAGCCAAACAAACCAGAAATTATTAAATATCACATCATTAACATAACATAATATTCTCAAGCACACTCAATTCAACTCAATTTGGCACTACTCTGGCATGAGGCAGCACCAATTCATCATAGGGCCCACTCATAAACACAACCATACTCACTTAGGTCATCTTACAATCACCAAAAAACTTGACATAGACTAACTACTTATATTCTCTAACTTAGCTTGTATGAATTTACCTCCCTGCGTGGTGTTTGCATGTTCTCCCCGTGTCTGTGTGAGTTTCCTCCGGGTGCTCCAGTTTCCTCCCACAGTCCAAAGACATGCTGGTTAGGTGCATTGGCGGTTCTAAATTTTCCCTAGTGTGTGCTTGGGGTGTGTGTGTGTGTGTGTGTGCCCTGCGGTGGGCAGGCGCCCTGCTGGGGGTTTGTTTGCTGCCTTGTGCCCTGTGTTGGCTGGGATTGACTCCAGCAGACCCTCGTGACCCTGTAATTAGGATATAGTGGGTTGGATAATGGATAGATGGATGGATGTTTCTGTACAATATATTATTATTGTTTATTAATAATTTATTTACCTATCTATTTGTTGATTCTTTGTCCCATGAGTTTGTATCTTTGTTTCTTTTTATATATTTTCTCTGCTGTATGAATCTAAATTTCCCCTTGGGCTTAATAAAGTTTAGTGAATGTAGGAGAGCATTTGATCTCAAGTAACTACTTTTCGTAATAACATTTATAAATCAAACTACTTACATACTAAATATTAATTCCTAAACAGAATTCTTACTTTGATTGTCCACGTAAAATACTGCTCAGGACAGGAATATTACAATAAAAGCTGTTCGTAATCAAAGTTATTCAATAAGCAATTATCGATCTTGAATCTCTTGTGCCATTGTAATGATGGTGCTGACTTTCTGGTGAAAGATAATGTTAGCTATTTTTTTAAGACATATAATTAATATTGTAAGGGAAAAGAAAAAAAATTGCTTGAAATGTCTTGTCTGTTAAGCTTGAACACTCTGACTTCATTTGTACCAGCACATTTTGGGTTAGAAAATGAGATCATATCAAACATTTCACTGTATGATTTGTTTTGTGATAACAGTTTATATATAAGAAGTCTTAGTTCTTATATTTAAGACTTTTAATATGTTTAAATTTTTTGGGAACTTTACATAATGTTTAATTCAAAGGTGTGTTTATGGAGTATTCCATTTATTTGAAGATAATTGGTTAAAATAAAAATATATAGAAATAAGTTACCTAAATGAACCTAACTTATAAAGGAAGCTTTCTGATAAGAGTTTTTTAGTCTACCATGATGCTTTGAAGAAGCATTTATTTAGTATTTCCAGCAATACTTATACAGACATAAACACAAATACAGTGGTGTGAAAAACTATTTGCCCCCTTCCTGATTTCTTATTCTTTTGCATGTTTGTCACACAAAATGTTTCTGATCATCAAACACATTTAACCATTAGTCAAATATAACACAAGTAAACACAAAATGCAGTTTTTAAATGATGGTTTTTATTATTTAGGGAGAAAAAATCCAAACCTACATGGCCCTGTGTGAAAAAGTAATTGCCCCCTGAACCTAATAACTGGTTGGGCCACCCTTAGCAGCAATAACTGCAATCAAGCGTTTGCGATAACTTGCAGTGAGTCTTTTACAGCGCTCTGGAGGAATTTTGGCCCACTCATCTTTGCAGAATTGTTGTAATTCAGCTTTATTTGAGGGTTTTCTAGCATGAACCACCTTTTTAAGGTCATGCCATAGCATCTCAATTGGATTCAGGTCAGGACTTTGACTAGGCCACTCCAAAGTCTTCATTTTGTTTTTCTTCAGCCATTCAGAGGTGGATTTGCTGGTGTGTTTTGGGTCATTGATCCTGTTGCAGCACCCAAGATCGCTTCAGCTTGAGTTGACGAACAGATGGCCGGACATTCTCCTTCAGGATTTTTTGGTAGACAGTAGAATTCATGGTTCCATCTATCACAGCAAGCCTTCCAGGTCCTGAAGCAGCAAAACAACCCCAGACCATCACACTACCACCACCATATTTTACTGTTGGTATGATGTTCTTTTTCTGAAATGCTGTGTTCCTTTCACGCCAGATGTAACAGGACATTTGCCTTCCAAAAAGTTCAACTTTTGTCTCATCAGTCCACAAGGTATTTTCCCAAAAGTCTTGGCAATCATTGAGATGTTTCTTACTAAAATTGAGACGAGCCCTAATGTTCTTTTGCTTAACAGTGGTTTGCATCTTGGAAATCTGCCATGCAGGCCATTTTTGCCCAGTCTCTTTCTTATGGTGGAGTCGTGAACACTGACCTTAATTGAGGCAAGTGAGGCCTGCAGTTCTTTAGACGTTGTCCTGGGGTCTTTTGTAACCTCTCGGATGAGTCGTCTCTGCGCTCTTGGGGTAATTTTGGTCGGCCGGCCACTCCTGGGAAGGTTCACCACTGTTCCATGTTTTTGCCATTTGTGGATAATGGCTCTCACTGTGGTTCGCTGGAGTCCCAAAGCTTTAGAAATGGCTTTATAACCTTTACCAGACTGATAGATCTCAATTACTTCTGTTCTCATTTGTTCCTGAATTTTTTTTTGGATCTTGGCATGATGTCTAGCTTCTGAGGTGTGTTTGGTCTACTTCTCTGTGTCAGGCAGCTCCTATTTAAGTGATTTCTTGATTGAAACAGGTGTGGCAGTAATCAGGCCTGGGGGTGGCTACAGAAATTGAACTCAGGTGTGATACACCACAGTTAGGTTATTTTTTAACAAGGGGACAATTACTTTCACACAGGGCCATGTAGGTTTGGATTTATTTTCTCCCTAAATAATAAAACCCATCATTTAAAAACTGCATTTTGTGTTTACTTGTGTTATATTTGACTAATGGTTAAATGTGTTTGATAATCAGAAACATTTTGTGTGACAAACATGCAAAAGAATAATAAATCAGGAAGGGGGCAAATAGTTTTTCACACCACTGTACATTGTTAAATACACTAAATACAATCAAATTTATTATCTTTAATTCATTCTGTCTTGTATATTGTAAAAAATACTTATTGAATTTGTGTGCCTTATTTTATTCTATAATGTTTTATGTCGACAGCTCTCAATTTTAAGTTAGTAGGACAATTCCAATCCCAGGGAACCATTTTAAGGGAAACACTACAGGTATTTGACTACCAATTGCTAAAAGCAATAAAATAAGAATGGCTCTAACCAAGGACATAGAAGCAGTTCTAAATTCTACCAACACATACCTTTACAATGGGACAAGGTCTTTCCCAACATTAAAAGGTGCTTCACTAGCAGGGAAGGAGCTGGAGCTTGTGCATGATGTTGAAAACTACCAGCTAAATACATTGTACTCAGCGCACATTATGTACACCACACTCGTTCTGGAACCCGATTGCATGACTGGAGTGGCATCGACTCTACTATAGATTTGCCCCATTGGGAAAGACCCAACGCTAAGTTGAAATTTGGACTGATGGATGAGAGAGTTGCCTCAATATGATTTCAAGTTGCAGATAATAAAATTGTGACTGTTATCGTGCATATGATTCAGGTATATCCTGAACAGACGCACTCCATACTCTATGTAGAGTCTGAACATTTTCTACGCGCCTGCATGGATTTTCCCCTAACATCATCGAGGACATGCTGTTTGGGCTGACTGGCAATTCCAAATTGGTCCATCATGAGTGTCGGTGCGCATATGAGTGTGCCTTGAGATGGACTGGCACCCAGTCCAGTATGGTTACTTCCCTTAGATTAAGCGAGCTTCAGAAAGTATGAATACTTGCAAATAAAATGTATTATTATTATTATTATTAAATGACTGCAAATCTACAGAGATCAACCTTCTGGCTATTACTGCTTTTTAATTTTCTCTGTCTATATTTAATAGCAGTTTCCAGAGAGTTTCAAACAGATCTACCCCCCCACCCCCAACACTAGGTTTGAGAATGATAGACTAACTGGCTGATCTGATTTTTTATTGTAGTTTTTAAACAGCAGCACTTAATGTTCATTTTAAAAATTGCTTAATTTGCAAAAGTTTTTGTTTATTTTATTCTTTTAGTTTTTGACAGGTGTCTACATATTCAATCTCTGTGCTGTGAGTTTCATATTTATAATAACACAAAGTACCACAGAGACCTAGAAAAACTATTATGTTTCTTCATAAAAAGAGGAAAGGAAAATGGTGCAATTGTTAGAAAAAAAAAAACACCTCAGTATTAACAGGCAAGGTTATCTAAACAATGTTAGCACAGAATGAAGATTTGTCAGGGGAGCCATTTTTTTCACAAGAGAGGGAAAAATAAATAAAGCTGTACGTTATTTGAAAAGCAGTTTGACTTATTTGCACTTTAAATAATTGAGTTGATATCTGGTTGTGTCATATCTGTAAGTTACCAGTTCAGTTTAGTTTATTTTTATATAGTGCCATTCAAAAAAGTGAGTAAAGTAACATTCCAGGTTGTTGTACTCTCTTCTGGGACTCTGTCTGGCATCCTGGCTTTCCAGTTCAATTGATTTACAATAGTACAGAGCCAAGTTACAGAATAAACCCACAGAAGAAAGACTATGCAGTGGTTAACATCTAATTGAACTCTTAGGAAATTAATAACATTTTGGCAGTGATTTGTTACTTATTTCATTTGTCATTAAATTTGTGCCTCCCAAAGGTACTTTGCCTTTACAGTTCCAAGCTAGAAATAAAAGAAAATATTAAACTAACCTGGTCATCAAATAGGAGAAATCTCCCTGATGCTACAGGGCTCATCATTCCTGGCATTTCTCAGTATTGGCTTAGGCTTCCAGATTAGAGATGTGTTCAGGGAAAGCAGTCAGACTTGAACACCCTTGTTTACCCATGCAGCCCTGGGCAGCTGTCTTTCAGGTCTCCAGCACTCTGGCTGACACTGTTTAGATCACTTAAATAATTCCATGCATGTCCACAGGCGATTCCAGCTCGCAAATTACATTGCTGTTCTGCAGCTGGAAATCGGCAAATTACTCCTCCCCCTGACAGTGGTCTGACCCCACATTGTCCTGCAGGAGGCAACTATATACAGCTGGGAATAAGATGCTTTTTTCTTTTTTACTTGAGAGACATAAAAGGTACACTTTTGAAGTCTGTTATTTTTTTACTGTGTTGACACTTAATATTAAAGATATTATTAAAAACAGTTGTTGACCTAGCATTAGTCTAGCAGTTAAAGGCAGCCCAACTTGTAATTACTAATGCTATATCCACCTTAATAAAAGTACAAGTATCTGTGTGTCCATTTGGTTGGTATGTCTATGCTATCCCAACAGATGGCACATCACAAATCATAGCAACCAGACGGACACACTGTACATCAAACGTTAATGTTAAAGACTAAGATAATTACTTACATTTTAACCTATCTTAGAGAGAGAGAGAGAGGTTAGGAGCACACGCTGATACAGCGCATTGCTGCACCCACCACATGACAAACCAACTCAGGATCCCAGATTACGACCCGAGAGCAGCCATCCAATGGGTGACACCTCAGCACCACACTAGTTCAGATGGAATGGAACAGTGTGAGTTTTTTTATGGAGGCTGGAGTGCCAATCCTGCCATCAACCCCCAGGTTTTTCCCTGCAGATTGGAGGGCCCACATGCAGGGCTGGATGCAGATTAACGTCATACTTAGGATGGAGCAATTGCAGGTTAAGGGTCTTGTTCAAGGGCCCAACAGAGCAGAGTCCTTTTTGCCGTTTACGGGATTCGAACCGTGCAGATCCCCTACCTTAGACAGGTATTTATAAAATACTGCAGTCTTAAACCAAGTCAGGCTTTCAAGCCATAACAAAGTGTTTTCAAAAAGCACAAAAGATGAAAGAAAGATATTGCGGCTATTCTGTGAAACGGTCAATTTTAACCTTGCAATAAATATACAGTCCTGAAAATAAGAGTTTGGCTGTGCAAAAGGGATGCTCCCACAATGTAGATCAACCCTGCCGGCAGGCTGAAAGTCTGGTGTGTCACAGCTGGAATGAGGATAACCCCCTCCTCCTACACATACGCACACAATGCCAGAGACGTCAGTGGATGTGGAGGGGTAAAAGGACTGCTGCAAATGACTTAAACAGGCAGAAAATCTGCTGCTGGATGTCAACAAGTTAACTTTCTGCTTTTACAGAAGCCAAGGGTCATGCTGAGTTTCCAGATGACTGAACACCTCAGCATCACCCCAAATAATCAGCACTAGGAAGTCTCAACTTTCTGAAGGAATTAACTCTGCTGCTTCACATTATTCACAATGAATTGAATGAATGGATTTCTTTAGAGAAACAACATGTTAAAAGCTGGAATAAATATAAAAATAAATTGATCAGGACCTACCTGAGTATAATGGGTGCACATTGGCCCAGAACAGTGTTCAGGACACCAGGGGTTACACTCATGAGGCATTGGATAAGTATAATCTTTGACTTCATCATACCACGCTTGAACATGGTAGGCAGGTGTACGGTACCTGTTAAATCAACAGACCCCATGTCAGTTGTGTCCCACCACATCACCACCATCCTGTCACAATGACACTGTTCATAAACAGCACTGCTTGCATGCTTCACACTACAATGTCAAAATTTCTGATTCTAAAATTTCAGTTCTCTACCACTTACTGCCAACTAGATTGGCACACCTGCACATACTGCGGCCCTAGTCATCTATCCATTCCTTATCTAAAACAGGGTCATTGGAGGGTGAAACAAAGCAGGAACTAACCCTAGTTGGGATAATAATTAATGACAGAGCCCAGTCTCCCAGCCATTTAACTTAACACTTAGAAGCTAAACTCAAGATTACAACAACCAAACCATCAGGATACACTGACCCTAACTTTACATTAAAAAATGTATTTTAAAATAGTCATGCATGGGAAGTGAAATTTGAAAACATAAGTCATTTGTGAAACAAGATCATTTAGTCCATTGAACTGGTTAATGCATTAACAGCCATTTAAGAGATTGTCCATGAAAGATTTTTAGTAAGCATATTCATTGTCAATAACTTCTTTTTCCTCTTGATTTCGGAACTAATGCTAGAAATAAATATAACACACTGAATACATTACAAGAACTGGAGGCATTTTTCTAACTTCATTAACATACCAGGTTACAGACACTTAAGGTAAACCCTCTTAATGGCCACTGGGTCAGGATGTGGTCAAGAATAATGTTGTGGCCTCATCTTCTTCCTGTCTGTTGACTCTCTGGTGTCAGTGTCAGACACGGAGCAGATCTGTGACTCGATATTTTTAAATTACAAACACATATGTGAGGAACTTACTTGAGCTCACTGCCTTAGTGTAGAACATCCCTCTCTATGAACTGTATACTGTATTTAGGCTTTAATTTTTTGCAGAGCTATGATTTTTCTAACCTAAGAGATACAAGAGCTCAAGGATGAGCATTATTCCAGGCATATGACCATTAATATGCGCATTATTCACCTTTATTTTATCTGTCTTTATTTTATATAGTATCTTTCATTATGGACACCATGCCAAATTACCATTACATATTTGTATCAGGTGTTTGTTCTCTGGTATCCTTTATGTTTCTTAAACTAAGGAAACTGGTTGCAGGTTGCCACCTTTTGGGTCATACAGGCTCATGAATCTCCATTGTATTCAATGGCAAAGGGTCGCATACAGTTTGCAAAGTGCTGACAATGGGTCACCGCTGGCAATTTAAGTGATCAACATTGTACTGCTTTGACTGTCGGCAGCGATTATCCAAGGGGGAACTATCTGACGGTTATTATGGACTGGGTCTCACTCTGGAAGGCACTAAGAATGGCCAGACTGGGTTGTGAGAAAAAAAGAAATTTAAGAAACAGTGCTCCATTCCATTAAGGTGCACACTGCAGACTTTCCATTTTTTTTAACTTTCTTTCATCATCCCACTTCTTCCTGTGCCACACAGATTAAACCCTATATACGAGGGTCGTTCAAATATAAACAGGAATTTATGAGTTTCATGTTATTTAATTAATACAATCAAACAACTTATACACTATTTTTCTATGTAGTCTCCTGCCACTGCAATACACTTGTTCCAGCGCTCACGAAGATTCATAATCCCACAAGAGTCTTTTGACTGCATGTTCACCCATTCTTGCACAGATCAATAACCTCGTCATTCTACTTGAATTTCCTACCTCCTAAAAATTCCTTAAGTGGACCGAAGAGATGATAGTCACCCTCTGAATGACTTGCAACAATCACACACTCTAGACTGAGAGAGACACTCATCTCCAAACTGATTTTTAAGTCTTGAATAAATCTGAGATGGAATCACTTCTTCATTTGTCAATAATTTAATAATAATTTGCTGTGCAACACTACTGTGTACCTCCTGTTCCAACATGTTGATTACAACTGACAGGAAGAGGGGAAAAAGCAGCTACCATTACAAATAACAAGTTCAATCATGCATGTGTTTGTCCAATGAGTCATGTCTACCTTGCACTCTTTATAAGAACAGAGTATGTAAATTCCTGTTTATAACTGAACACCCCTCATATATATCAACAAACACTTGCAGCAGACAAAGCCGAAAACAGGTAGTAAACAACTAATGAAGCCCATGCTTCCAAATTCTTGCCAAAAGGGTGTGCAAAGGTGTGGGGTTGAACATTCCTACCTTTCCACTCTTGAAGGCAAAAGTTAAAAAAGTCTGTCAATGACCTACTTAAGGGTATTTTTAAACATTTGAATCATAGTTTCTAGACAAAGTGAGCAAGCACAGAGACAGAACAGATATTATGCTTGGCATTAATATAGGAACACCTGCAGTGCAATACTACCATACCAGGACACAAAAAGAGCAAGGTCCAGCCCCGTCCGTTCCTGTGTGAAAAATGTTGATTGCAGCCTTGCTTGTCACCAGACAAACTTATGTCTTACATATTCCAATAAACATGTGTACAGGTATTTTTTTCAGCTCAAAATATTGCTCATGATAAGAGAAAAAAATAATGATCTAAAGCCCCATGCACAAAACACAAGATACATGGAAGAAATAAGAATAGAAACATAACAACAATGAAGACAGCATCCTTGATTTTATCTACAGCTAGAACCCTAGATGTCCTTATGAAATAGATATATTGCTCATCGTGAGGACGTGGTCACTAGATGGGGTGGACTTGGGTCTACTGTAATCACAATGGCTATGATCTGTAAAACGCCTATGCTGAGAGCTGCTACTTCCATTGTGTGCATTCTAGATAGCTTCTTCTGTTGCCTGAGAAACTTCCTAGCTCCATATTTGTGCACCCCACCTTGTACAGAACTGTAAAAAAGAGCATGTAAGAAATCTAATGTCTTAGTAACATAAAATGCATCCATACATGTGATTGGGTTCATGAGAGTGTCACCATTGCTCCTTTTCAAAGCTCTTCAACAATATACAGTGGAACCTCGAGTCATGAACGTCTCGGAACACGTACAAATCAGGTTACGACCAAAAAGTTTGCCAAACTTTTGCATCTGTTCACGAACACACACTCGGGTAACGAACAAGCCTGTTTCCCTTCCAGTTCGTACACGCCAATGATTTCCGCATGTGTTCAGTCTCTGCCTGTACATTGTTCTCAGTCAGGCATGCGTGCATTCGCAGTGAACTCTTTGTGCTCTGTTTCGTGTGCTTTTGCATTCATTTTGCAATTAACCATGGCCTCTAAGCAAGTGAAGAGTGGTAGTGTTGGTGAGAAGAAAGGTTAGAAGAAAATGGAAATCGAATTAAAGAACGAAACTATTGAAAAGTATGAGCATGGCGTTCGTGTTACTGATCTTGCCGCCGAGTACAAGAAGTCAAAATCTACAATTTCGACTATTCTAAAGCAGAAAGAGACCATTAAAGCAGCTGATGTTGGAAAAGAGTTACAGTGCTAACCAAGCAGAGGCTTCAAGTGCTGGAAGAGGTGGAAAAACTGTTGCTAGTGTGGTTGAACGAGAAGCAACTTGCAGGGGATAGCATAAGTGAGGCGATGTTATGCGAGAAAGCCAGGAAGATTCATGGCGATTTGCTGCAAGGTTAGTTTTCTTGGTTGTTTGTGGTTAGTTTTTGTATAAATTAAGGATTTTTCATTTATGTTCCTGTGCTTAAAACTCTTTAAAAAAAGTGTCCACAGCGAGCGGTTCATAAGACTGTAGCGTGAACTCTTGCAATGTTAGTTTTCTCTGTTCAAGGTTTTCTCAGTGTTATTCAGTGTTTTTACATTTAGTTTACTATTACAATGTGCATTCTTTGGTATAATTAACTATTTTCGTGCTTAAAAATCTTTAAAAAAATATATATATATTTACATACAGTTCATATGTTCATAATTGTATTTACATATAATGCTCTGGGGGAAATTAGTTCGGGTCACGACCAAATCGGGTTGCGACCAGAGTTTTGGAACAAATTACGGTCGTGACCTGAGGTTCCACTGTATTTATAATTAATGCACATGCTAACCTGTCTTGGCACTGCACTATGGAACTATTACATAGAGCATTTGTGGCACTAACTGATGATGTAACTGTACTCTAGCTGATAATGGTTTGTTTATCCCAAGGTCCAACTATGTGTTTCCTACTCAGGGAAGAGAGGCGCATGACACCTAATCTTACATTTTAAAAGATGTCATAGCAGATTTCAGGATCACACTCCTCCACCAAACTGAGGATGAAACTGAGACGCTGAGACGACCTTTAAATGAACAATTATGTTGGCAGTGTTCCACCTTGTTCTCATAAGGAACTCACTTCTGGAATCTGCATATTAAAATCTAGTGATGTCAGTCCATCAAAGTGTACACACATGCCCACATTCACTCACATTGGAGCAGGTTAGAAACGGACCAGGATTTGAATGAAATGCTCAAGAGACATCAGGTGACATTGCTAGCCACTGTTGCCAATTAGAGTGAATTAAGATATACAGTACATATGTTTATATGTTCATCATTATGCTACTGCATGTGAGTGAAGAGTTACTCTTACTTTGGAAGCAATTTCTCAAGCTAATATAAGATGATGCACTGCACATCTCTTAGAAGGAGTCTGGTGTTACTTAATTACTGCATAGGCGGAAAAGAGGTGCACATCTAGGTGAATAAGAGAGAGAAGGAAAGTAGGGGCAACAAAAAAAGATTAAGCAGAAAGGCAGAAAAGGAAACAAGACGAGCAACGTTAGGTGGAGGGAAGCAGGTGCGAAGAAGTAGTCAGTGTTAGAGAGTCAAGTGAGAGTTACGTTAAGTGTGTCTTATGACCCAGAACAGCACATTATGGGAAAGGTGAATTGTTATTTCAGCCTTAGAGTGTTTAAATAAAAGTGGCATTTGTTGGCTGCTACATTACAAAGCCCAGTGTCTAACTGTCATTAGTCACTATATTGAAACACAATATACATTAAAAAATGATACTATTTATTACCCAGATGGCACTCAATATTGGTGTACTTAATAGATTTCTCAACTTCGCATGACCCTAGTTTGCTTCATAGATAAGTGGCCTAGGAGTTGCTGAGTAGTGGGCTGGCGAGCACAACTCTTTTTAGTCATACAACTCTATCTGTACAAGACTCTCAGTTTTACAATTGATTACGACATATCCTCCATTATCACCTTTATCTACAGTGAAATCTCATGCAACATATGGGCTAGACATTTACAGCATTCTTTCACATCAGCAGTCAAGCACACTGTTAACTATATCCTTTTTGCTTCTTGTTTACCACCATGTTAAATAAACATGCTATTCCCCCCATCATCAATCAAGCTCCAACAGCACTGACATCTTTAAAGTTATTCAAATAAGGTATAAAACAGTTGTACAATCTGGGTAAAAACAGATGTCAGCAACCTCTTCTAGAGCTTTCCTCAGATACCTAAACATATACGCAGCAGCAAGATGTGCAGAAAGCACAAAGAGTGCATGTGTGCCTTTAAATGGAGTAGGCTTGAGTAGCATAGATGAAGGAATTTTAGCCTTTAAGTCATAATTTAGTAAAGTTCACTTGATTGTTGACTTCATATAAACTTACTTGAATTGAGAGCAGTCAAAGATTAAATCACACTCTATGATGTGGTCTAAAGAGGATACTTTGAGCAGTCCCCAACCAATAAAAAAGCTAAATAAGCTAAGGAGTACAAAAATGGGTGTGTTATCAACAAACTTATAACGCATGGAGGTTCTAAAATAAAACAATAAACAAAGAAAACCAAAGCCTAACTGCCCTGCTGGGCCTAACTAAATAGAAGATGGGGTCCATACTCATTATGCAGGGCTCCCACTGCAGTTGACCACCTTAAATTCACTGCATCTTCCATGCATTTTTTTATTGCAGCTCTAACCTTCTTCATTTCTACCAGTTGAGTGCTTTCCAAACTCTTGTCCATAACTCAAAATTAAAACAGCCAAATGAACAGAACTGGCTTCTAACCTCTGGCCAGGGATGGCTACCAGGGAACATCCAGAGATTACTTCAGGAATGTTCCAGAGTATTCCTGGGACTGTGCTCCTAGAGCTCCACCAAATGGAACCTTGCAACCCAGCAGACATCAACTTCAAAATACTCTTAATGTCATTTAATGTCAAAATTCCCCATGTCACTTGACCATTATAATAAGGAATAAAAGTAGAAGAGCCCAACCAACCCACGTGTAACAGACTCCTATTCCAGCCTCTGCTGCTGTTCAAAGTCTTTTATCCAGATATAAACCAAAAAGTAATTATCCCTTGGGATCTTACTGGTGATGGATCAGTGATGATGGCAATGTCACCCCTTTGGTTACACATCTCACCATGGTATCTTACATCTAATCTCCTATTTGCACTGTGGGAAAACTCTTACAATTGTGATTCTCACCAGCCCCTTCATCCCCAAGTCTCATAAATATGCAATTCTCTTACTATCTTTTAATTATGCAATATATTTAGTTGTCAAAAGTCACAACATGTTGCTGTCCCCCTTTCTTAAGGCCCTGTCACAAAACATGATTTTTCCAACCATTTTCAGTAGACAACTTCTATTCTCATAACATTGTCGTGTAGTTTGATAGCCACAGCAACTTACTCCTACTAGTCTGTGACACTCCCTGTCAAAATTAAACAGGTTTGATCTTGTCTTATATTGCAGTGATATGCTCGTTTGTGAGAGCTGACAACCACCTGAGCTGAGTACTCACCCGGATGTACAATGCATCGAATGTAGCTAGAAGGAACAAGGAACTGTTGTGTTTTAGACCTCACAAACTGACCACAGGCTTGTCTGTCTGATATTTCAAGCTTGATGTACCATAACAAAATGGAAACAAGAAAAAGCAGGGCAGGATTGAGACTGACCACATCGTACCTGGAAAGCTTTCAAACAACACTGACCATGAGATAAAATTTTATTGGCTGCTACAAAAAAGGGCAAAGCTCTTGATATTTTGGAAATGTGAAACTGTGCTGAAAAGTCATCATAGTCATCTTCCCTGCAATTTCTTGTCGCATAATCTGCCATCTTCAGACAACAAGATCAGCAATTGCAGTAGTCAAGTCTGACACACACTCTGACTAGAATTCTTGTAATAAGTCACCAGCTTTAGAATGTCATAGTGGTCACCATATCTGTTTTTGTTCTACTATTTTAAAACTATGTGGCACACTTCAGTTAAGAGAAGGTTAGGGTGATGATTCTTTAGATTGCTTACATTTGTGTTGTCAAATAAACTGACCTTACACCGGTGTATTCAACATGGACACTCTGAACTGTCACATTTTAACATAACAAAATTTAAATAAACTTGTTATTCTCTGAGTAGCACAGTAACACAATGGCTGGTACTGTTGCCTCTCAGCTCCAGAGTCATGAATTCAAATCCCTATTTGGTCACTATCTGTGTGGACGTATGGCTCTCTCTCCAGTTTTCCATTGATAGCAGAAAGAAATGAATGGCAAGTTTTTGGCATGGTTTAAGAAAATGTACCTTATGATGAACTCTTGGTTCCTAGAAAAGCTTCAAATCCCCATGTCTGTGAAAGGGATGCTGAATGGTGTGATTGTGTGATGCATTAAAAATCCTCAAAGTATTATCCATGGTAAATGCTATGTCCGTATTTGAAAATCAGTACAACTAAGCTGACAACATCTCTGTTCAGATGTGTCACTGATATTGCTAAATGTAAATGATGCTGCATACCATTAATAGCTGTTGTAACATTTCCCATGCATGCATATTTGTGTACACAGTAAGTGACACAAAAAGAATATGGCACTCACCTTCCCCAGTGTACAGCCAGGTTCTGTCCTATGGACATCAGCAGGTCTTTCGGGCCATGCTCCCAGATACACTGATGTGCCCATTCAGTGGCTGATCGCTCCAGCTCTTCATCCCAAACCTGCAGTGAAATGAGAAAAGCAGACACCATTACATTCTGCAAAGTGAGAACAAACACTGTAATTGCAAAGCCAAGAAGCCCCACAATTCTGTTTTATTTAGATAGAATGCAAAACGTTGATAGATTTCATGTAGTGTTTTTTTGTGAAACACTTATAAAGTCATATTTTTGTTGTATTTTTTGTAATATAATCAGAGCTTGCAGTTCGAAACCTGGTGCTGCCATAGACCTTATTACTGAAGACAATCTCCAGCTTTAGAGGACAGTGACAAACTTCATCTACTGCTGTTAAGTAAATATGACTTAATTTACTGGTTAATCAAGAGCAGGTCAGAGATTACTCAACTGGCAACAAGTTGTCAAGGATGGAAGAGGTGCCAGCGTAGAATGGTAGGGAACAAGTGTGGTAAGGTCAGTAAATGAGCACTTTAAGTAGTTATGCTTAGTGAAGTTGGCTCATAAGTATACACATCCATGCTCTTTGTATCATGCTTAGTCCATCGCTAATTCCGTCAATAGACAGAAAGAAGAAGAATAGACATTGAACAGACATACGACATAGATGCAATTTTCGTATTAGAAGAGGAATATGCTTATTAACAACATAAGAAAAAGCCAAAAATAGGTAAGAAAGGCCAAAAACCAACAAAGGCAGCTGAAGAACCACAAAATAAACAGTAGTAGTAGGAATAAGTCAAAGTGACATTCTTCTCTGACACTTCAGCTGGTATACTGAGCATACATTAAGATTCAGAGGCATAGTGTGAGCCAGTAAGCATTAGAACATGACTATGGGATACTTCAAGTTGTTACACATCTCCTCATGTTGCTGGCCCTGGCGTGTACCATGGGGACTTTTTTAAAAGCCAAACACCCATTAAATATTGAGTTGGGAGATGTGTCAAGACATTATGAAATATATGATGATATGAAAGAACAAGACAATTGAGGAGATGATTGTTGTGGGCTTTGTTATGTGAACAATTGGACAAGCCATCTCACTGCTAAGAAAAGTGATTTCTGTAAGGCAGCACAACTTTATTCATTAAGACACTCATTTATTTTCATAGAATTTTTTAATTTTGTTTTCACAGTCTCTCTGTTTTCACTAATCCTATCAACACGTTTACAGGCGCTGCCTCCAAAAAGGAAACATGTGGTAACATAATATCCTAGGCTATTAAAATCCTAAATATCTACCGTATTTACGCATGTACCACTCGCACATTTTTCCTGAAAATTAGCATTAGAAAATCAGGCGCATATCATACACGAGGAAATGTAATTCTGTAAAGTTTACTTCTTCTGCTTGGGCTCGCTCGCTCACTCTCTTTCTCGCTCTCTCTCTCTCGCTCACCCACTCGTGCTCTCTCTTTCTCGCTCGCGCACTCATGCTCTCTCTCTCTCTCGCTCATTTGCTCGCGCACTCGCGCTCTCTCTCTCTAAACGCTTTCTATACAATCACAACGCGTGTCATACACGGGGCAAAACGATTTTCGCGATTTTCTTTGTAAAAATTAGGGTGCGCGTCTTACATGAGGGTGCATGGTACATGAGTAAATATAGTATTCTGTGCAGTTTATGGGCTCACTTTGTGCTTTGTGGCTTTCATTTAATAACACTTCCATGGCACCCCAGTAGGTGGTGTTGTACAGAGCTCTACACTGAGAAATTAATAAATTCATCATCTGTTGGTATCTACAACCATTCGGAATACTTCAGAGCATTTGTGTCTTAAGAGCTTATCAAATCATTTAGCTAGAAGTAGATACACCTATGTTTGGATGCTAGCATTAAAGCTAGATTTCAGAAAACTGCTGTCTCCCCTTCTCCCATGATTTATTCCAGCATCACATGACATGTAATTGGTTATGCAATGAATTTGAGTATGTTTGGATTTTTTTTGTTTTGTATATAAATGCAGTTGCACAGCTAGACTCAATACTAAAAAGTATTTTAAAAAATTCAAGGTTGGGCAAAATCAATTCTCCATGAATAATTTAGAACATGGACAAATATACTAGACAGTGAAACTTCTCTTAATCTTCCATAATCTCAGCTACTAAAAGTGTAAATGCTATGTGCACATAAACAAATAAAATATTGTTACATACTGCGCAGAAATAATAAATTACACCGCTATTACAAAAGGACATACTGTACACCAAGTTCTTTACTAGTAACAGATTGTTTAGTGTTTCAGTTTCGCATTTCCATGAATGAAGCACTGTTTATTACAGACAAATGCTGAATATTGACTTGTTTTGTATATAAAATCTAATTTAGTGATACACAATATAGACTGTATTAGTTTAGTTTCAGACTCATAAAAATGAGTCAATTAGGTTAACAACAAAAGTGATGCATTACGAGCAGCAAAAACAGGCAAGTTTAAGGATCTAAGCGACTTAGACAAGGGCCAAAAAAGGGCCAGCATCGTATGATGGCTAAACAATTGGGTCAGAACTTCTCCAAAACAAAAGGTCTTGTGAGGTGTTCCTGGTATGCAATGGTTAGTACCTACCAAAAGTGGTCGAAGGAAGGACAACTGGTGAACAAGTAACAGGGTCCTGGGCTCCCAATGCTCATTAATATGTGTGGGGAGCAAAGGCTAGCCATCTTGTTTGATCTCACAGAAGGACTACTGTAGCATATATTGCTGAAAAACTTAATGCTAACCATGAGATAGTAGTGTCAGAACACACACTGCATATTCAGCTGTATAGTCACAGAAAGGTCATAGTGCCTAAGCTGTCCCCCGTCTACCAACAAAAGCACTTACAATGGGCTGGATCATGGAACAATTAAAGAAGGTGGCCTGGTCTTATGAATCATGTTTTCTTTTAGGCCATGTTGCTGGCTGGGAGTGTGTATGTTGTTTATGTGGGGAAAAGATGGCAACCGGATGCACTATGAAAAGAAGGCAAGCCAGAGGAGGACAGGTGATGTTCTGGGCAATGCTCTGCTGGGAAACCTTGGGCTCTGGCATTCATGTAGATGTTACTTTGACACAAACCACCTATGTAAAGATTACTGCAGACCACATACACACCTTAATGACAATGGTATTACCTGATTACAGTAGCCTTTTTAAGCAGGATAATGTACTCTGCCATACTACAAAAACTGTTCAGGAATAAGTTGTGGAGCATGACAAAACGTTCTAGGCATTCACTTGGCCTCTAATTCCCCAGATCTCAACCCAATCAAGAATTTGTTGGATATGCTGGAAAAACAAGTCTGATTCATGCAGGCCCCACCTCACAACTTACAAGACTTAAAGGATCTGCTGCTAGTTTCTTGATGCCAGATACCACAGGACACCTTCAGAGGCCTTGTGGAGTCTAGGCCTCAATGGGTCACAGCTGTTTTGAAAGCATGAGGGGGACCTACACAAAATTAGACAGGTGGTTTTAATGTTGTGGCTGATCAGTGTGTATAATTTTCTTTTTATTTGCATATTTGTGGTGCTGTCTGCATTTTTGTGGTAACTGATCAAAACCTAGTTTCAGAAGACACTGTGATATTTTTCCAGATGGTGAGGATGCCCTCAGCTCACTTTTAACTGTGGACATGTTTCCAAGGTAAATAATATTCTCAGGTACAAAAAGACAGTTATGTTTTTCATTTTGCACATAACTGATTATTAAAGCGGTCTTTCATGAAAAGTGTGTGTTGCAGTTACCGTGGCTGGACCCCTGAGCAGAGAACTCCTCAGCAAATAAATCATTTTCAGGTTTAACATCTGTAGGGATGTATCTCACATACTCAAATTGATTTAGATTAGATTAAAGGACACAGGACATTGTATCAGGATAAAGGATAAGTCAAGGCCTGTTTATACTTTGTGCGTTCGAATTGCTGCGAAGGTCCGCTAGGGTGGGTGTAAAACAAATTTCATTAGCAGTTATGAAGCATGGACTCTCATGTTGACAACCCTGTGTGCTTTAGAATTTTGTGACTGCATGGTCCTTTGTGCATCAACTGCACGTGAGTTTGACAAAAAAATATGGGCTCATTTGTGTGAAGTGATTTGTCACTACCTGCACCTTGTCACACGCATTAAGGGCTTAAGGGCATATATGACTGTAATTCTTCTCAGGGACATGAGGTGGCACTATACAATAATGTTCCCTCTTCTCCTCTCCCCTCTGCAGAAAGGAATATTGACACAGTTCCACCTATGACATCATTTCCAGGGTAAGTATACTTTAAAACAGGCAGCAAAGCCATCTTGAACAGTCCGATTACAAAATATAAGAAAGACTTCAACGTTATTGCGCTTAACATGCATTTTTTTATGTCTTTTGTGTTAAACAATGTACATTGCTGGCCTTCAAGGTGCCCCAAAACACCTTCTTTGTGCTTTGTCTCATTAAACCTATGCAATCTAATATTATTAGCACATAGAGACAGCCAAATGTGCACAGATTAATGGCAAGAAATTGTCCAGACCCTGGGCAAAGATGCAGGTAGAAATGGAAATATCTGCAAGATCGACATGTAAAGGCAAAAAAAAAATTTCAGGGGAAAAGTTGTTGTTGTTATTATTGTCATAGGACTTTAGGATCTCAAAAAGTATGCATTCTAGAGACTTAAAGATGTACATTTAAACAATGGATAGCAGCCTGCTAGCATATTCATGAAGAATCCTGTTATCTGAGGATTATGAACAGTAAGCAAGTGACAAAAATTGTATTGCCATGGACTTAGGGCTCGTTCATACTTCATGCTCAGAACACATACATGCACGCATCATGGCTGCCACGCATTCCCAGCATTGTATTGATGTGTCAACTGAGCAGGTCATCAGTAAGTAACGTGACGCGTGCGTGAGCTGCAGTCCCAGCAAAAAGTCGGTGGACGCAGTGTGATAAAAGTTTGAATGTGACGTCTCTGTTTACTATCTACATGTAACAGAAAGATGCTACAGGATCAATGTGCGCGATTCGATGTTTGATGAATGGTTTCATGAGGTTAAGCAAAATGCTGACATACAAATGCATTTGTGATGCTTTTATATTCAAGTGTCGCATATTCCCCACTGTAATGACATGATACATTTTAAAAGTCTCACATACCATCTTCTGTGTCGTCAGCAACAGAATGTACAGAGCTGTATTTGAGCCACAGAGAAAAAAATAAGGACACAGTGAAAAGGTGTTTTTTGTGATCAAAGTGGAAATTTCGGCTAATCTCGTAGTTTACATTATCATTAAAGTAGACCATCGTAAAAATCTTAAAACTGACCCAGTTGTTAATCACTACATGATTCCGGTTTTTCATCCTGAACTGACAGCAGAGGCAAGCAGCAATACTGTAGACCACCACATAGCACACATTAAATATTCCAGCTCTCTGAACATTTAGAATCCTTAGATTTATACTTGATATCACTTTCATGATGAAATGCATTAAAGTGTGTATGTTACATTGTACAGATAAATCATTAACTTTGTTTAAATAATGAATACTGTTAATGATTACACACATGGGGGTGACATGGTGGCGGAGGGATAGTGCTGCTGTCTCGCAGGGAGTCACGTCACTGGTGTTTCCTGCCTGGAGTCTGCGTGTTTTCCTGCTGGGTTTCCACACTGTGCTCTGATTTCCTTCCAAAGATATGCAGATTTGGGAATTTGGTGACGCTAAAATGACACTAGAGTATGTGAATGCTTGTATTCACCTTGTGATGAGCTGATGCCCCATCCAGGGATTGTTTCTGCATTATCCCCAATGTTAGCTGGTATGGGCACATCCCTGGATTGATGGATTTAATCATTAAACATCCTTTTCAGAGATATTGTGGCAAGGTGTCCTCGGAATTTAATGGATGTTTAAGGCAATTCACAACACAGCAAAGTCGAATGTTTTCTCACCGTGATGATATCTTGCACTGCCACCTGGTAGAATCTTCCAGAGTTTCGTAAAGTACGTGCAAGTATGAACAGTACAACACTTGCATAGCAGTAGCGTCCACTGGGGCATGCTTTGCATGAAGTATAAATCTGGCCTTATATTAAAAACCATCTCAGTTCACTGATTTACGCTGTGGTAATTGCAGATGGTCATCTGCAAACCAATAACGTCTGGATTACCACAGTCTTCAGAAATAATCTCTTTTCAGCCTAAATTTATAGGAGACTCTCCCTTATTCCACAACACACATTACCCTTTCACAGTGTAAAACCATCTGGCTACGCTAAATGTATTGTTGTATACTCACACCAAAGCCATCAAAACTTGTAGATTTGTACTGTGGTAACTGCTGGTGGCCTGATACAAACCCGTGATATCATGGATTACAATGTCTCTTATCAGCCTAAGCTAATCAAAGACTTTCAGTTTTGGGCAAGCAGATACTGCTTCTGAACATTATGAGTTATGAGTGCGCTTCTTGGTCACATCTGCTGAGTTCTCTCTTTCTCTCTCACTGATGTTACGGCATGACTCTGCTATGTCATACTCTAACCCTTTACAGTGCAAAACCAGCTTATTACTACAAGTGTATCACTGTCAACTTACACAACAAGTCAATTTAGTTCGTAGATTTGTTCTGTGGTAACTGCCAGAGGCCAGATGCAAACCTATGATGTCTGGATTACAACATCTCGTACCAGAAAGAGCTAATATACAGTAAGGCTTCCAGCCTTGGCTAAGCAGATACTGCTTCTCAACAATGTGAGGTGAGTACTTTCTGATGACACCATCTGAGCTTGAGCTTTCTCACTGAGCTTCCACATTCCACCCCTCCTCAGTGCAAAACCAGATGACTACGCCAAAATAATTATTGTGGACTCTGCAACACTACACAGATATATGGAAAATGGACATGGGGCTCTGAAAGGAGAAAACAAAAATAAATTCTGACAGAACAGTTTATTTAGTGACCACACACAAACTGATGGGTTCATTAGCTGGAGGTTAGAGGTTCTGAAGGTTCTTCTATTTTTTACATCTAGTTGTTTTGTCAAAGGGAAAGCATGGAGGATTAGTAGGTAACATTGCTGCCTCTTAGCTCTCTGTTTTAGAATGTCAGACTGTACAGAGATTGCACATTCTCCTCCAGTCTGGATTAGCTTTTCTCCACAGACTTTGCTTATCCTCTCCTATTCTATAAATAATCATATTAAATTCCTCAAAGTACTGATGCAATGTCCATCCAGGGTTGGTTAATGTCTAGCAATGAAACTGGACACTACAACATATTATTCATTTTTTAATGCAAAAAAAAAATCAGCAATGTTTTTATGAGAAGGCTGGCTTAATGAGAAGGCTGGCTTAACTACACTAAGCCCTGCACTTCAGGAGTGCAGAGACAAGACTGCATTCTTCACATGCTGAACAAGCATACAAACACACACACTATTCATCCATCTCACGCCTATGTATATATACACAGCTAACTTCATTGGGAGTGTAAGCCTCTACCTCACAGTAAATTTCCAAGGTTCTGGATGTACCAAGATGCGTCCCCATCTCACCCCCAAAATCCGGAACTTGCCCTATGCAGCCGCTTGCTCTCATGAAAACCTTGTCTGTGCGTCTTTGGCAAAAATAGCCTTTCCGCACTGGCAAAGGATTAACCTCTGCTTACATAGCGTAACTGGCTGACTGACACACACCAAGCTCCTCGTGGCTTCCCACTTTACTTCAATGCAATCTTTCACTCACCAGGCCTTTGGCTAGCCTACAACCTGTAAATCAAATTGTAATTACCTTCAAATGCCAACTTTGAAGGTGCTGTCTGATTCCAAGACAAATTGTCTTGTTAGGAAACAAAAAAAGGAGAGCAGTAACAAAATGTTTCAGCCAAGTCCTAAAAAACAATAACACGGTCAGCATTTTGCAGGGAGCATGGCGTCTTCTTCACATATCATTTTACCAGGTCTTTTTTCACAAGGCTCTTTTTATCTTCCAATCATTCTCACCAACCATGTCTGGAAATAATTTGCACACATGACATTTTCCCTTGTCTAATATTTGAGTTGGTGCAGAAGATGACAGTAAATGAGTTTAGAGTAAAAACTTCTCTTTGTTGAATCTCATGGGGCTCGATTAAAGTCTATTGTTAATGAAAGCCATACAGTAGGACATCCAGCAATCAAGCTACATGCTGCAGGCACTGCCTACATCACAGAATGCATTTCCTACTTGATCTCATTTTGTATTAAGCTGGAAACAATTATTTAGACAGGAAGTGTGGCACAGTAGTTTGGAAGGTGGGATGAAAACCACACTTGTGCAAGGTTCAGCTCTCCTAACAGCAAGGTGATCTATCTGACTGAAAAGACTGTGCTTTGAAGTACTTAGTTGTCTACAAAGACATTTAATTGTTAAAGAAAACTGTCCCATTTCCTGATTTTTTTTTCTCTGCTGAAGAGCTGAGAGGTGCTTGAGCTTACCTGAACAGTACTGGCTGCAAGACATTGGGCAACCATGGGTAAAACTTTAGTTTAGGTACAGAAATGCTGTAGAAATGCATCTGTTACTCACTGTTACAATTATGTAACAAGAACTTAATATACACTTCTCTGGATCTCCATAACACTTTACAAAGCATCAGTAAAGTGTTTATTCATCTCTGCAACATGTACTACTAACAAAATTTCACTTTGTAGTGGTCTGTGGTGACTTAGGGAGACACATTTCTGTTCATATTACATATTAAGTATGAGACCTGCGAATCCTTCATATTAACAAGTAATTTTACCCTCATGCCAACATTCCACACTGCACTGCAATGTTTTATAAGTGTTATGAAGACCAAAAGAAGTCCTTGTTAAAGTCGTATTACATGTGAGTAAATGAGTAATATTACCCATGGATCAAATGCCAGCCTATCACAGGCCATATTCACTCACACAGCCACACTCTCACTCCTACAAGGCCAATCCAGACGGCATGCCTTTTGGTGGTTAAGTGTAACCCAAGCACATGAGGAAAACTTAGTTGGACATGTATAAAGTCTACAGAGAGCAGAAGAGCAAGTCACAAGCTTCCATTCACAGTGTCAGACTTCGGGTTTAGTGAGCATGACATGGAACATTGTGTGAAGTACAATAAAGGAAGGGAGCAAGGGAGGCATAGTCTTTTCCTCTAAATCCTTAAAGTGAGGAGAAGTTACCCAAAGACAATTAACATCTGTTCCAGTCCTGACCTTTCTAGGAGCGCCATATTTAACAGCCACCACCACTGGAAGTAGGAGTTCATTGCTAGAGCACATCTACACCTAAATGTGGGAAGCTAAATTAAAAAAAAAAAAACAAACACCTTGCCAACCAGAGGTTATTCTTAGCTGGGGCCCCAAATCTTTGACACACTCTGTGTATTTTTTTACATAAGGAAAATTAAGCCTGGATTGGTGGAATTATGCTGACACCAAGAGAAACATGATGCCAAGGTCCATACTGCATGTCACAGGTCTGTACATGGCAGCATAATAATTTACAACTGGGTGGACTTCTCTAACACAACACAAAAGCCGTAACTTGTCACATCATCTGCTTTGAGGTTATCGACTCGTGTAAATTTTGATTTTCTGGTTTGTATAAGAAAGATGAATTCATATGAATCAGGCTTTACTTAACAGTGCAGAGATCATACAGATCCTTTGACTCTTATCAAAAATCCTCCACTCTGTTTCTCATACGCTACTCCACTCCAGACCAGACAAACTACAATATTTCAGTCCTGCATTGCATGCTGTATATCAGATTTTTAAAATTGTTCACCTTTTTCTTTCATACTAAAGCACAAGCACAGATCTCCAATGCCAGAAAAAAGTCTGAACATATAAACGCAAATAAAATAAGCTTAAACGTAAGCCTTGGGTTCAGTAAGCTTGCATAAGCTACAAGGTAGCAACATTTGACTATTTAATTGGGTTTGATGTATAAATTAATAATTATATGTGTGTATTATTTCTATTACAATAACTCACATAAAATATCTCCATGGGAAGTAAGCACTTTAATATTTGGTTGGGGTGCTAGTATCCCATGGGGTGCTCAGATTCTTCCAAAGGTTGACTGGTATCGTCTCAGATGTGATGACCTGGCATTTTAAGCAGAACAGATACTTCCCTTTCTCACATTACTATCATATCAGGCTTTGGTGTCTGCTGAATCGGCTGAGGTAAGTAGGTTCTGCTAAGAAAATGGACATCTAGGTCTCAGCATCCATTTAAAGGCCTGTTTGTTAAGAAATGACAGAACACATGCCTGCTCCAGATGTGTGGGAAGATTACAAATCTTGGACATGAGTTTAATAAACAACAATTTCATTGAATGGAAACATTTCCACCACCTTTAACCTACAAGACTGGATATCAAATTGGTAAGCTGGCAGGAGACAAAGACTACAGCTAAGAGGAAAATGCTCCACGTGGAGTGATGTTATCAGTGGAGTCCCTCAGGGGACTGTCCTTGGACCATTACTTTTTCTGATTTATATTAATGATATGGATTCTGGTATTGTTAATAAACTTGTAAAGTTCACAGATGACACTAATACTAGAGGAATGTCAGACACTGATGAGGCAACAAAAATAAGTCAAAAAGCCCTGGACAAGCTTCTTGAACTGGGCAAATACCTGGAAAATGCAGTTTAATGTAGAAAAGTGCAAAGTGCTATATGTGCGCAAAAGAAATATCAATTACAAATGCAAAATGGGAGATGCTGTTGAAAAGGAACAAATATCTGAAAAGGATTTGAGGGTTTATGTTGACACAATGTTTATATTGTCTATGAAATGTGCAGAAGCAACTAAAAAGGCGAATGAAATGCTAGGTTAGCTTATATATCATTAAAACCCTTAAATATATGCTACTCCAAGATTATATAATGCACTATTGAGGCTGCATCTGGAGTATTGTGTGCAGTTCTGACTACCACAATATAAGAAAGACATAGCAGCACTTGAAGCTGTACACAGAACAGCAAACAAGTGATTTCTGGGACTTAAAGACATGTCCTGCTCTAACAGATCTGGAGAATTAAACCTGTTTAGTCTCGAGTTGAAGAGATTGTGTGGAGACCCAGTCTAGGGCTTCACAATCCTCAAAGACATTGATAAAGCAGATCCAGCCAAATTCTCTATCTTAAGAGTGAATCCTGCGGAAATTAAGGGGAAGTGAATTTAGGACTAAATCCAGAGAAAAGTCAAGCAAAATGACACCTTTTACTGGCTAACTAAAAAGATTACAATATGCAAGCTTTCGAGGCAACTCAGGCCGCTTCTTCAGGCAAGATGTAATAAAAGGTGCCAATAAAAGGTGTCATTTTGCTTGACTTTCTCTACATTCATAATGGCTAACACGGTACAACACCCTAGTACTACGGACTAAATCCAGGAAACACTTCTTTACGCAAAGAGGTGTGGGAAATTGGAACAAGCTATCGAGATATGTAGTTGAAGCTGAAGCCTTGACAACCTTTAAGAAGTATCTGGATGAGATATGGGGACAAAGTAAAAGGATGAAGTAAATGTTATTCTCTCATTTGTCAAATTTCTTATGTTCTATGTTCTTTTTTTAAACCTTGTAAAAGAGCACCATATACATAGAATGTGAAAGCAATCTAACCGTCAAACCTATGAGCATACCTGTTTACAAATGATGTGCTATACTGAATGAACTATTAGCCATAACTTTGTCCAAAATAGGGCCATTTCTGAAACGGCAATAAATTTAATGTTTTCAGAAAGACAGGAAGTTATGCGTCTGATGTGTTTGCATCATATGAAATGACTACATAAATGGTGGTAACTTCCACAGGGCTATTCTGTCCATTTTATAAGTGCCTGACTGACTACTGACTTTTAATTATCAAATGGCATACTATCTTTCAGAGGTAAAAGATGTTCTTCAGGCACTTGAACGTATAAATTAAGATGTACTGGCCCATCCAGTCTTGGTCCAGATGCTGTCAAGAAAGAATCCATTCTTTTCCTCAACACTGAACGGGATTATGTAGGATTTGAAATGGAAATAATGTTGTGTTGATGTATGGCATGTGGATTAGAACATGCAAGTAAGAACTTAACTGTACTCTCCATAAGTCACAACATTGACCCTATAAGTGTACTTAAGTATGGATACCTAAAAATGATATTTGCTGGAAGGCTTGACTGGATGAACCGCAACAATAATTCAATCCTTACAATTAAAAATCCTGAATTTACAGTACTCAGTAACCTTTGACCTGTAATCATAAAGAGCAGGAGTGACCTTTCACCTTTAAGAGACACATATTCTTTGCCCTTCTCTATAATCTTGCTTGCTGCAGCTCAATCCTGAGCTCAAGCATACATTTGTGACAACAAAAAATTATTTTTGATATATATATAATGCACTGGTTATATCTCTCCTGGAGAACTGTGTGCAGTTTTCATCTCCCATCAACAAAAGACACATAGCAGTGCTAGATAAAGTCCAAAGAAGAGTGACTAGGCTGATTCCAGGACTGCAGGGGCTGAGTTAAAAGAAGCGATTATTAATCTTTTCAGTTTACACAAAGCAGAGTAAGAAATTACATGACTATATCATTTAAAATTTTGAAGGGAATTAGAATAGTGGATCAAGACTGTTATGTAAAAATGAGTTTAACAAGAACATACTGTAGATTCACAGCTGGACTTTGGTTAAGGGTACATTTTGCAAAACATTAGTAAGTTTTTCTTCTTATTAAGACCCATAGAATCATTGAATAGGTTACCAGGTAGTGTGGTGGAGAAAAAGACTTTAGGGACATTCAGAACTTGACATTATATTGGTCTGATGGAAGTAAGTGGATAGGACCAGCAAGCTTTATTGGGCTGAATGGCCTGTTCTCATCAAAAGATTTTTGTTAATGTTCCAATGTTCCAAAATGCACCCATCTTATAAAGAAAAACATATTCAGTCTGGAGGTACTCACCATGTATTCCATGTTGGAGGAGGATGGATGCACATTTCCTCGTAACTTGTTATGTAGATTCACTATCTCCTCACGATCAGACCACTGGATTGCACGGCGGACCCGGGAATGAGTATAATTTTGGGCGTCGTGGTATTTGCTCAGCAGACGCTCCAGGATTGTGGAGTTTGACAGGAACAGAGCATCTCCACGCAAGGAAAGGTAGTGTGTCAATATAGGGATGCAGAGCCAGGACAGGACCGCTTTCATTATGCCTGCTTCACAGATCTCCACTGTAGAATATAAGACAAACTCTGTTTCACTTCCCAGGAAACTCACTTCACCGTATCTGAAAGAAAACATGCTCTGTTAGCTGCTGAGTCGCTCTGACGGATGTGAAAGAAGGAAATGCGGCTTAAGAGACATAAAGCTGCCAGCAGGCATCCTGAATTACAGGCCATTGGGCCCAGTTGGGCCTCTCTCTGACTTTCAACCATACATGAATATCACCCCAGCCTGCAACCATTCGTCATCATTATTTTACATAGTCTAAGTACTAACAAGTTTGATTTATGCATTAATATTTCATGGAACTTGTGGATTTTGTCCCTTTAAAGATTGTTGGAAGAAGTTCAGAACATTTCACAACATTCTATAGGTAGGATGCTATAGTATGAAAATGTGGACATATCTTTCAGGTGGCCACTCCAAATGACCACAGTTGTCCTCACCATTGTTAAACTTAATAGTGCAGTGTAAAAATGCATTTTGCTAGATGTGGGAGAAACAGCTTTATTATGACAAAATGAAGTTGGAAAGCAAAAGAGATACTCTTTCCACTGTACAATAAGAAGCACATAAAACAGAGCAGGTGAGGTGCATTTGAAACTAAAGCATTTTTGAGAAAAATACTTCTATGGCTGATTAAGCACGGCATGGGCTTAACATCACAAACGGAGGTAACAGTAGGATTTGAACCTCAAAGTCTGTTTGCTTTGGTAAAAGGGCAGCATTTACATGTACCATTTTTCATGTCCTTACTCCAAGCACCCTGACAGCAATTTGTTACTCACCCATCCATGTTCTGGACCCCCTTAGTCCAATAATAGGGTTGTGTGTGAAGAAACTATTCTAACATCATCATAACATAAGGCAGGAGTCAGGGCAACACTCCATCACAGGCCATATAATTACAGACACACGTGCACATGCCAGGTCAAATTATGTCTAACACCTGCCTCGCAAGCATCCGAATAAAAACTATTTATTGGTTGCAATGCTCTTCAATATAAAAAAAAAACATTAAGCAACATAAAGCAATTTAAAAAAGATGAAAAAGAAGCTGAACATGCAATGACTCCAAATCTCACCTCACTCCAGCTTCTCCCTAAGAAGCTGCTGGTTTTGGGTGGTCGGTTTTACAAGCTTCTGCCACAGCCCTTTGGCGTGCCTTGTCCATTTCAAGCACCGTGTTGGCTCTAAGAGACTCCCTTGTTCAGGACATGTTTAGCTTGGCAGTGGCCAAGGGTTCCACAAAGAATCACCCCTGCAGTTTGTCAGTTCCTCTTTGGGAAATCAAAATAGTGGTGTGGAGGGGGAACTGCCATTAGACAGGAATAATAAATAGAAACCTCTGACTTTAACATCGCAGCTGAGTGTGAAAGAATGAGAAAGAAAAAAAAGGAAAAAATGTGCGCAATGGTGTTGATTTTAAACCACATTTCTGTCTCTCCTTTAATCATACAGTCTGGAAAACGCAGGGGATCTCAATCAAAGACACACATGCCAGCTCACAAATAGAAGAGGCTACGGCTGGAGAATCTAACAGAAAAAGTCTACTGGAGCCTGGATGCGCACAAAACTAAAACAGTAATAACAATGTATATAGTATGTGTGGTGGCGCGGTCTGACCGTATTATAAATTATACAAGAAAGATCAAAGGTACCTTGAGTTTTGAAGAGTGATTAATTTTTAAACATATTTTTTTAATAAAGAAACAGTTGGGAGCTTGTTGGTTCATCTGTTGTGCAGCTGGAGCTGATTGAGTTGAAAATAATAAGCAGAAAGACAAGCAGGGTTTCCCTGACCTGTTGACTACACAATTGCTTTTTGCGCCATGCCCTCTCTTTTCTTTTGGTTACCTACAGCATGAGTTAACAACTTCCCTTCTGGGGATTAAGCTCCACCCACCAGCATACTGCTTCTGCACCCCACTTTTTTCATTTCAAGTGGAGTCCATTATTTAGCAGAGTCTTCTCTTAGTTGTGTCAACATGCCAGCAGCAGTGTGACAGTTTGAATAATGTAACCACAGCTTACGTAGAGCAGTTTCTGGATCATCATCAGCCAATCTGAGAAGCATGAAGTACAAAGTAGGAACAAACACTAGACAGAACACTGGGGCAACTCATTCATTCTTATCCAATTTGTAATTACCAATTACTCTAACCTGAAAATTTTTGGGACATGGCAGGGGAAACAACACAGAAAAGGGGATAACACGCAAACTCCACACAGGCAATAATAAGCTATGGGATTCAAACCCAGGGCATCTGCACTAAACACTATGTCAGCTGAAAAGCTGTAAACTGTTGATTTCATTTTTCATTGTGATGGAATATCTCATTAAGTTAACTGAGATTATGACAATTTCCACTTTTCCAAAGTATAAAACTACTGCAGTAAAGCATTGTTCTCATTAATAAAATTTGGCCATACTCTCTGATATTTTAATTCTTAGTGACATGCTTTTGATGACAATCCTGGTTTAGGAAAAAGCTTCAAGTCAAGACAGCACTGCTTCATGTGAAAGTGAACCATGGGCTCTTCTCTCTGGTCTTCCAACTCAACTCTTTGAGCGAGCCAGCAGACATCAGTGGCTGGATTTGCACATTTTCACAGAGATGTCAAGCAGTGCTGATGTTAACTCGATGTGCTGCAAACCAGACCCCATCCACAGAAAACCACTCGTAAAGTACACACAGTTGTCAGCGTTCTCCAGTTCTGGGAACTGTTGGATGTCTGACACATGGCTTGCGTCAGCACATCAGCCTTTTTGTCTGGCTGCCCAGTGAAGCAAATGTGGCCTTCTAAAACAAATGTTGCCATCTTCAGGTTCTAAAGGCAAGAGACAGCTGAAGGAATAGATGTGCCTCCACTTAAAATGTAACGCTTAGGTGAAGCAGCCTGCAAAATCATCTACCAGGGGAGCCCACGCCACCCTCTGTTCACCACTTACTACAAGTCTGGTTTGGAAAATGGGGGAAAAAATGTGGCTGATAGTAAACAGTGAATTGAATATTGGGGGATTTAAGCAAAATTATCCAAGGTACAATAAACATGTATATTTTAAAACAGCTACACAAAAAATTGATTTTCTCCAGAAAGAAAATGTTAAAACAAACATTTTAACTTTAGATCACAGACTAGTTATGAGCATTAAACACTCAGATTTGCTACCTTGAAAAAATGAGACTTAAGGCAAAATCACACTTTAACCATTATTAGGTGTTTCAAGGTATTACTAGATAGATAGATAGATAGATAGATAGATAGATAGATAGATAGATAGATAGATAGATAGATAGATAGATAGATAGATTCAAAAGTTTGATAAGCAATTACAAAATATCTGAGGATGTCTTTGTGCTAAGCTATCTAAAAATGAGAATTTTTATAAATGTTAATAGACAAAAAGCGAATGCACATTAATTTTTAGGATGCAGAGTATCACTCCTTCAAAACGAGCAGCTATCCTAGATTGCTAATTACAGTGTTGCATGGATGTTCCACTTTATTTAACCAGCCACATAAATAAATGTCTTACCTCGTTCACTGATTACCAGAAAATGAATGACACGCAGCCTCAGTTTCTCTTTTATTAGCGACTCCTCACTTTATGAACTGGGTCCTCCTTAAGTTCTGCTGGAATGTCCCGTGTTCACCGTCCGCTGAACTGACTGAATTATTTAGTTGCAGCCTTTTATAGCTTCTTCGAGAAAAAAAAAACGGAACGTAGAAGGGTAGGGGGGGATAAGTTTTAAAAAAAAGACCCCATCGCCCACGTCCTACTTCGTTCCCACTGAGAGATGGCGCTGCCGGCGCGGGACTGGTCGTACGCTCCGTGACGAGGATCGCCGTGGGAATCTGCCAGACTTAACGGAATTTTCAGATAAAAGCACTCACAAGGTGGTCGCGAATGTACTGAACACGCTGATCACTTTGAACCTTTCCTCTTAACGAGATTCATTCCGTGACTCAGCTGAGATGTGTGCTATTCGTTGTAAAAACAAAAGTAGCAATTAAAACCTAAACAATTCGTCGTATTATCAGTGTTGAAAGAACGAAATGTGTTTGAAACAAGAAAGACGGCGGAAAAGGAAAAAAATTAGACGTGGTTTACTAATGTATCACTCAGATGTTACATAATTTAGTAAAATCTTTCTCATTTTTGTAATCGACTGTCATTCCTAATTAAAAAATGTACAGCACGCGGGGTGCTAAATTTCATGTTCAGCTTTTTAACAGTCTACTTAGAGTCCCAGCGCAAAAAAGAAGAGTATAAAATGCTTCTGAAAAACTGCATCCCCTTGCTTAAATTTTCTTAATGTTGTCATCTTTTCGTTTCCTCGGGGTACTCTGATTTTCGACCCGCATTCCCAAAGATGAGCTTGTCAGGATAATCCCACAATAGATGGCCAAGGGTGCCATGGCTCATGTTCAGAGTTGACTCCTGCCTTTCTCCTGTTACTGCAAATATTGATGAAGGTCCATGTGGCTCTGAACTTAATTAGCTTAACTTCATAATGCAAGGAAAGAAATAAACTCAATAAGTCTGGAAAGCGTGTTAATAATGCCAAGGTGTGATTTATCCAATAGTTACTGTAAGTTAGAGGTTTAACATACCGTACATTGTTAAACAAGTGCCAGTCTAAAAGGTTTATAAAGACATTCGTAGGATTAGGAAAAGAGGGTGGCACAGCAGTTAGCACTTGCACCAGTTCCCGCAGCCACCCTTCGACTGTGTGGAATCTGCGAGTTGTCTCTATCTGTCTGTTTGTTCCTCCCACTTGCCGGTTAGGCTGGTTGTGTGCGTCAGTGGGCTCAACGCTGGGTGCTGATCGGTGCTGCGGCCAACAGATTGAAGCTGCGGACATCAATACCTCTGACGTTTGATACGGAACGCCCTCCATATCACGGAATGCCCAGCATCTGTCACGGAACGCCATTGACTGGGCGCTCTATGTAATGACGCGATTATTGTAACGCCCTTTCCCAACGTCACTCGCATCATGCTCTCTGCGAGACAGTATTGACACACTCGTTGCACAGTATGCTGCAGTTGTACAAATTACAACAGTTTCTATTTGGACAAACATAAATGACTTCCAGTCTCATACTTACGTTATCCAACCATTCTAAGCACTTTGCCGATATAAAGTAGTTTGTTTTTTTAACTATTTTGAATGGTTGTTCATTACGTTTTCTCCTGAACCGTTACATTATAGTAAAAGTAATAAATCTTAGTTAGTGTTTCATGCAGAATGTACCTTATGAAACTCATAGCTAGAGATTTTCAATCTAGAAATGTATTTCATATTCCCACTAGCAAATTATAATCATGTGAAACAATATTAAGCTTAATTAATTTTAAAAGGTTTGCAAAAACAGCACTACATATAAAATTGGTTTTAAAATTTTAGGAAACAGTCAGCCATGTATTTATTGATTTGATCCATCAACATTTTCATTAATAAAAGTTGTATGTGTAAAATACTGTATGTCATCAACTGAACGCTATGTGACAGCCAAGAAATTTTACATTTTTGAATAACCTTTGAGTTTGAGACAATCGTGATTGTTCTTAAACCTTTTTCGTGCAACATTTAAGTAGATCGCAAAGACCTAACTTAGATTGGCATAAAAACAAATCGTCCTTGAGTCGTCGTCTTTTATTATTTTTGATAAAAATCAAATACTATTATTACTACTAATAATAATAATAATAAATAGTGTCAGTTGCATGGGCATTCAGTAGGGAATCATCCCAAAGTGATCCCATCATTAAACATACAGTATTTATTGTCTTGTGGATACAGTGGAATTATTTTGTTACTTACATGTCTCTCCAGAACAGTGATAATATAATAAAAAACACAAATATACATAGAATACAATGTACAGTATAGATATGCTGTATATTCAGTTATATTTCAAATATTTATGCATAGTCTTTTTCTTACAACGTTTGTTATTAGGATTGGCTCTTCAGTAACTCCACAACTAAAACACTTTCTCTGAAGCAATACTGAGGATTCTTTGCTATTTCTTGGTAGTTTTTTACACTTGGTTCTTTACTATTTGCCAGAAGGCAGGAGCAAGAAAAACACTTGTGCAGGATGGCCGAGTGTGTAATAATCGTAGCAGAATGTCTTTTAGATATCCTGGACAGAAGGCAGCTGGATGCCAGTAATATTTTGGGGCTTTCAGCACCCTCTGCAGTGACCCAAGCTTGTGTGTCTTTCCAGGATGTGATGCCGCCAGTGAACATGGATTCCAGACAGCACCTGTGAGACGTCTCAGGAAGGCATTGGTGAACTTGGCAATACACAAACCATGCTGTTCCCTCCTCAATTAATCAATGATTGCTACTGTACGAAATTTAAACAAGCTCACCTTTTCCACAGCGCTCCACAAAAGCAAACCACAGTGTAATCCATCCTCTGAAGTCTATGACCTGCTTCTTAATTTTTAAACATTAAAGGTCCGATAGTCCTGGGACCGCTGAGTCAAGCAGATAGACCTATTGTCTGCAAGCCATTTAATCATTGGTGGTGATCAGGCCTATGGCGGTGATGTCAGTAGCATTTTTAATGATGAAGCTGGTGTGGTGTCTGGACACACAGTCACACTGGGCGATTAGCACATTACCCCACAGTGTGCCTGGGCTCAGGGTGAGCATAAAGGATATGATGCGGGCAATCTGCAAAGCTGAGGTCTGTTCAGTATAAAGTCCAAAATCCAGTTCTGTTAGCACAACAATGTTGAATGCTAAGCTATTGTCTATAAATATACTGCTGTAAGAGCAGAGGTATTACATTACCCAGGTGTACCAAGATGGAGTATAGGACTTAACTGCTGTACCAGTATGCATCATGGAGATGGTGAAGGGGAGCAAAGTTGTGTGCTAAGTTCAAAGTTAGTATTAAGTCTGAGTGAGTGTAGTTAGTTCTAAAATGAGTTATCACATACAACACACAGACTGTTATGGATATGAAAAGGATGAATAAACAGATAAGCACATTTTAAACATTACAAGCGATGTAAATCATGAAACACACATATATTTCCTCTCTGTCATATATATAAATATATACACACACACTCACACATGTATATATTAATAATCCCGATTTGTAACATGGCATTGTTTCATACAGTGGTTCTCATATTTACTACCAGGGGCTGCAGATTTTTGTCCCAGCTAATTTTTGCTTTAATTAGACTCCCATCTTGAACTTGCAAGCCAACAGTCTAGGTCTTGAAAGTTAAAGTGAAGTATCAAAACACAAAGCTCATTGTTATAACTACCACATATGGAAGTGTAACCTGTGGGAGGCATTTTAGCACCCAAACCCCCGAAACAACCACACACATACAAGTTCCAGGTTCAAATATGAATATATTTTAAATTAATAAAGCACACAATCCCAGTCAGGACATCCACCCGTGTCCTCCATCCACTATATGGGTCTTTTGAGTAGACAAGGCACTTATTGAACCAGGTCAGAAAGCCAGTCAATTCCCACCTTTCTTTACAATGGAAATTTTGAAGGTTGACAAAATTAAAACAAAACATAACAACCTAATTGGTAGAACAGCAACAAGTGATAGGAACTTTTCTTCTTTTACCCCGTATCTCATTAAGATATGAGAGCATATCCTTCATGCAGTCAGAAGTAAATAATAAGGAGGACATGACTTCTTCAATATCGTCAGCGTCTCTCCTTTGGACTAATTTTCCACTTGTGTGTGTTACTTCATCCTTGTCCATATCTAGAATTCTTGACCTTAATTCTCTCCCAACAAGTCTTTCACAAGCAGTCAGGAAGTTTTTGATCAATGAAGACTTTGTTGTGAAAAAGAAGCAAAATACAGAGTGTGAGGTATTTTATTAGGAATATCAACATATTAACTCCACTTTTACTCAAAGTGCAGTCAAATTGGCTTATGAAATAAACCCACCAATATGACCAAAGCTTGTCATAGGAATGCTTAGCTTGATTGATTTCTCTGGCTTTTTGCCTCTACTGTACTCTCGGTATTCATGAGGTAGAGTCAAAAAGAAAAAATAAACTCCAGTGTACAACCATAGCAGTTCATCTTCAAGGGGGTGTCATGTCTAGTTAGAAACATTCAGAAAGTGCACAAATAATTCAAAAGGACTAAGTGCTCTGAAGTGAAAAAAAACTACATTTTTATTTACTAATACATTGCTGTAAGACCCATTTCAATTCAATCGGTACGTCTACAGGAATTGTACTTAAGTGAGAACCTGAAAGACAAGAATAGTCCAATTACCACAATATAGTCACTTGTGAAGGCCAAATTCATCATTTCATATAATAATTGTTCCCAATTTAGTAAGTATACTTTAAAAACTACTAAAACATTCACCTAAACATATTGGAAGAGAAATACTACATGTAAAAAGTTATACAGAATTGAAAGTGTTTACCTGAGTCAAACAATCACTCCATTTTAAACTGATTGATGACTAAATGATATCGAAAAGGAAAACCAGAACCCTTACCTTTAAAAGATTTCCTGTGTTTAAGCCGATAAGAATCATTTCACTACACGCAGTACCTGACAGGGCTGTGCCTTTGTGCGAACCACATTTTCCATGCTAAAAGGCACAGCAATACAGATTATTAAATATTATGCATTTCTGAAAATCAATTATGTAGCATTTCAATAATTTTAATACATTACAATTGCTAACAACTACACATAACATTAACTGTTGACCTGCAAACTCAGTTAATGCTACCTAATGCCACAGATGAACTGATCTTTAAAGAACAAGAAAAACAATCAGAAAGTTACACTCCACAAAAGCAAGCCTATGAAGCCATTCATTGCCTAAATTTTAAGAACAGTAAAGTAAATTAGATACTATTCATTGTACTGGCATACATAATTCAGTCAACATTTTCAAAAATACATGCAAAGTTTGGGTATTTATAGGTGAAAACACTTGACTGTCTACTCTATTCCAGTTCAATAGTCTCATACCACATTATACTTTTGCAAAATATATTTTACATTATCACATAAGCATACACAATATCAAGCCCTTGAGAAATGTGTGAGTGAGTGAGAAAAGGAGAGATAAGCAGCATATGCTTCATTAATGGAAAAGAAGGAGCAGAGAGGGAAAGGTCCTTGCTGTTCTTTATCTTGTCTGGAATTACTGGAAGCAGAAATAATTGTCATTTAATAAATCAGTTAGAGCACACAAAACCCCCATTTTTCAGACCACTATTCTCTGCCCCCATAATGCCATTGACACAACACAGGGCTGAAGAAAGACAACTCAGTGAAGGCCTCACTGGTGACCTGCTGTGTGACCTGTTGGTCAAAGACTTTTTGTGAAGTTCTAATACATAAAATGAGTGTGAGAGAACCTTTAAACTGAGAATTAGGAAGCACTACCTGTGGTACACAGAATGTCCTTCTTCCTGCGTGGAAACTGAAGACGGCCATCTTGGCTGGAAGATAAAACAAATCAGAAATACTGTAAGCTGACATATTCTAAAAATTGTTCTTCCCTTAAAAACAGCTTGAAATGTTATACCCCTTTAATGCTGCAGGTTTTCCAAAGTAAGAGAAGACACCTAAGAAATGTAAATCAGGTAATTGCAATACATTCTATGAATAAAAAATAGCATGCAATTTCTTTAAATCAGAACAAGCATTATAATAAAAGATACAGCCAATGATGCTTTTAAACATTTATGAAAATATATATTGCCAGTCAATTGTAGGTAATGCAACTCCACGTTTACGTTCCTAACAATTGAAGTATTTGTACTATGATCATTTATATATTTAAAAAGAGAAAATTTTGTTAATAAACAGTCATGAATTAATTGATCTAAAATTAATCAAAGCAAGCTTTTCAAAAGGTGGGAAGGTACGCAATATATTATTTTGTCAAATAAAATCTTGTTGTTAAGATCTAGCTGCATTCTATTGTGTTAAAAGTGTCAATTGATCCAAGTTTACAAGCTCTGAAAGCTTCCCATCCCTCCATGGACCACCACTGTCCTTCTGTGGCTTTGTAAGTGGCTGACGAGGCCTGCAGAATCTGTTCTTTTATAGCAAAATAGAGAAGCAATCTCCTGAGCACCAAACACAACTGTAGGTTCCTCTGTGGACTTAAATATACTTATTTATGTGTCTCTGGTGAATATGAAATAGATATATAGTTCTTAAAACTGGCAAATATGCACAAGAACAAACGTTTCACTTTATTTAAATGAAATTAAAAAAAACTTCTACAGCAGTATTTTTGAAGAATGCAGCAGAGGTAGGCATGAAACATGTAATATTGTTTTAAGAGTTCAAACAAACTGTACTATCATTGAAAGAATTTTACAAAATAATAATACAGTAATAATAATAATAATAATAAATAACTGGCTGTTCTTTTCCCCATTGTCTAATTTGAACTTTCTTGAACAGGAGATAATTGAATATTGCTTTAACACTTGACCTTTTTTTTGTAGCTACTTGTTAAAATTTTCCGTTATGTACTGTAAATATGTATACAGAAATATGAAAAAAGATCTAAAGTGTATTCAAACTTTTGACTAGCAACATTACTATACGAGAAAAAATCCACTATTAACTGCGTTTCTCTAAGAAACTTGTGCTGTTTTTCCACTTTTCAGTTGAAAATCACTTTATATTGGCTCAACCTCTCTTCACTGTCTTTCTGAAATATATTTTGGTATCTAAAATACCAGGTTACAGAAAGGTTTTGCTTCTGATTATCTGATTAAATAGCATACGTGATGTACAGTACAATTATAGGGCAGGGAAATTATAAGTAGTTAATCGCGGTTACGTTTGATTACGATCCGTTATACGTAGCTATGGTCAATTATACTAAACAACGGACAATTACATATAATATTAGATGTTATAAAAAATAATCGACAGCTGAATCTGTCGATTTACTACTCCGAATTGAATATTCCGAACAGCCCTGTTGCAATACGCTACACAAACGGACCTGCTTGTTGTTTAATACTTTCTAAGAGCGCTTAGTATTGTACGACACCTGAAAGTCGATTCAACTCACATATTTAATACACTCTGTAATACACATACAATACATAATTCGTACCCTACCAGTAAAGTATGATATTATCTAATATTAATAAAACCTGAAACTCAATGTCATCTTGATTTCAAACTCTGCCTTATTCTTCTTTCCTCAAAACGCTTTTATAAAGATTTATTCAAAGTCCACCATTCCTTCGAGCGCCGACAAAAACAATGATTGGCGTATGGAAACTGACATCAAAGGGCGCTCCGTGATATGAAATGCGTTCCGTGACTTTTGAAATTCTGTACACTCGCAGAATGGACGCTAACGAGGCAAGAACATCACGTTCGACATTCGCTACTTCAGGCCCCGAATCTCCAATGCAAATCCAATGACGCCTTGTATCAGACGATGCTTATTTCATCAGACCTCTAAGGCGATAAACTGCATTTTATTTTATAACGCTCACAGGTACAATTAGTTATCTTATTCTGAATGTGATTTCAGTGGGTAGTAGTACACTTAAATACAACTTATCTTTAAAGTCCTGACAGGACAGGTAGACATTACGAAGTGGCGTTTTCCGATGATTTATTGCTACTATACTGAGTTATCAAAGGCAGCAATGATAATATTTGAGAAGGGCTCGCCAGTCGGTCCAGGGCCAGTGACTGCAGTGATCACCGCTCATGTGCCGCTCATGCACTGTGCTGTGCGCTCAAATCCTGGCCCTCGATCCCATCTCGAGCCCCACAGACGGCAGCGACTTTCACAATAATATGGCTTAGTCTTCTTGATTTAGTGGTGACACTTTAGATTTTCCTGATCCCAAAGTCAGCTTTTCCCGACTGCGATGCGGTGGCAGCCACATGTGTGCCACTGTCTTTGATTTCCCAAAGCTAATCGACGCAGTGATAAGCAAAAAAAAAAAAGAGCTACATAGGAAAAAAATAGAAAAACTGCAAATATAATGAATTTATGTTCTGGATTACAGTAATGTGCGTACTATAAACGTGTCTCGGTTTCAGTCGCAACCAAGCTGTAATTAAATCAGGGGCTTTTTAAACCAAAAACACATTGCTGCAGCATAACTGGCGACGCAAACATTTATTATTCCAGCTTAACTAATAAATTCAGAAATCAACAGTACCCATCTTTACTGCCTTTATGAAGTATATCATTTTTGTTCTTTTGTTGGTTATGCATCATTAATGACTAGGAGCAAACTGTGTGGTATTCCAAACTAATCTTTGAAGCTAAACACAATTTGTGCTTCTTACATTTATTTTACACCATGAAAACAAGGCACATTCTTCATTGAATAATTTTGTTCTAAACTTACTTTGTTCCACAAGGTGGCAATACTAAGCAAAATCTTTTGAAGTTAAATGTTAAAGACAGCTTAATAGCCGATTTCTTGTTGTTGTTTGAAAAGATCAATGCAACATAAGTACAAGCTACTTTGAAGCACTGCTACCTCTCAGTCCAGTGTCCAGGGCTCAAGCCCCACACCTGGATGTGTCCACTTGAACTTCTCATGTTTCATTCAACATCATGTGTGGCATTTGTTTCAATTTCCCCATTGGATTAATAAAGTTTTTATCTAATCTAATCAAATTTTAAATTTTTATTATATATTTTATTGATTTTAATTTGAAGCAAATAACATTCCATACAATCAGGTCAAACTTAACAAACCAAAATTCAACCCCCACCCAACAGAAAGAGAGGAGAGTCAATATCCAGTGCAAACCATTAAAAACAGCAATGAAGGAAGAGTATCCTTTTCCTTGATATAGAGTCTAATTCTCAATTGTCATTGATTAGATTCTGCCATATCTCTCTATTATAAAAAAAAAATCATGTGAGAGGGAATGACTAGGAGACGATACGTGATCTTCACATTAAGATCATGGAAGACAAATAAAAGACCCGCGAGACGAAAGAGAATGGCCACGGAGCATCTCGTGGGGATATAGAACATGAGATTATTGCAAGACATGCCCTACTTACAAGCAATATCAGAGCATGGCTATCAAAAAAAATCAGTAGTGTAAAGTCACGTAGCACACACAGATACAGGGGTCCCAGTGCATGTAAAGCGTATAAAGGACAATCCTGTTTAATAAAATCCCTGTGTGCATCCAGGTGTCCGTGTGTGTGTCTTCTGGTGAAGTGTTTATGCGCGGGGCCACACGGCACGTGTTCAGTCTCTTCCTGTGCATTCCCTGTGCAGAGAGAGAGACAGACACACACACACAGGCGCGCACGCGACAGACACACACACAGGCGCACGAGTCACACACACACACAGGTGCGCACGAGACACACACACACAGGCGCGCACAAGACAGACACACACAGGCGGACACACACACACAGGCGTGCGCGAGACAGACACACATACACACACAGGCGTGCGTGAGACACACATACACACACAGGCGTGTGCGAGACAGACAGACACACACACACAGGCGAGAGAGACACAGAGGTGCGCGCTTAAGAGAGACACACACACGCGAGAGACAGACACACACACACAGACGCGCGAGAGAGACACACACACACAGGCGTGCGCATGCATTGTTGTAATGTTACTTTTTTGGTTGTTTATTAAATTACGGTTTTTTCAAATGTTCATTTTTTTCCCTGTGCTTAAAACTCATTAAAAAAAAGTGTTTTTAGCGAGCGGTTCGTAAGGCTATAGCGCGAATTCTTGCAGTGTTAGTTTTCTGTGTTGTTCAAGGTTTTCTTAGTGTTATTCAATGTTTTTACATTTAGTTTACTATTACGCTGTGCATTCAACGGTAAATTAACTATATTTGTGCTTAAAACTTAAAAAAATATATATTTACATACAATTCATACGGTCTGGAACAGATTAATTGTATTTACATACAATCTTATGGGGAAAATTACTTCAGTTCACGACCAAATCGGGTTACAACCAGAGTTTTGGAACGAATTATGGTCGTGAACTGAGGTTCCACTGTATTACTGTCAGAGAAAATTACAGGCATTTTACGGAAATACAAACCAGTATTACTGCAAGAGAAAATTAAAGGCACACAATACAGTGACGCATATTACAGCCACATACAAGGTCCCTTGCCATTTAATATACACTGTTCCTACTAATGTTTATGCACTACTGTTCTAGTGCCCGTTATTGTAACAGGCTTAATGTCTAGTATGTTATAAATGAAACAGAGGACTAAAAGATCGCATTAGTGCAAACAAAAGGAAATTAATCATCAGGACCAGGTGTAATTGAAAAAATAGCAGGACAAAGTAAGGTCAGAAATAAAAGGCAAAGAGCAGAAAACAATGTCTTTTCGCATTCGCATATTTCAATGCATAAAACGTAGATTTAGACAATAATGGACCATACGCTAGGAGAATCTGTGGTCCGCAACAGTTAAAGCAACGACAAGTTTAATTTCAAAGAAAACACAATTCGGTCAGGTGTATATTTATGATCACGGAGAAGTGATCACAACGCGAGCAGCAGAGACATGAAGAGGCAAAAAGGACAGCGGCTGTACAGGCTTTAAAATGATCGAAGGGCAGCATGATAGCAGCTGCACCCCACACAAACACGAGTAGTGTTATACGTTCTGCAAGAAAGAGATTTAACCACGCCCGGGGCCGGAAATAAAGGACAATTATTGTTTTTTCAATGTCACACGAGACAAGGCAGTGAGCCATCATTTAAAACAATTCCATAGACATCTAACCTAGCAGTTGTCGGATTGCATTTGGCAGATAAGCATCATGTGCTCCCAGCTCTCAAAACATCAACATGCGACAAGCAGAACAGGCAGCTTGCAAGCAGCAGAAAGACTGCAGATGCTCTGATGGCATAACCTTAGTGTGCGTTCAGCCTCCCCCCCTCCCATCACAACGTGTGCAGCTTTATAAGTCTGGCGAGAAAGAGATGTAACCACGCACAGGGTCGGAAATTAATGACAAGTATTGTTTTTACAAAAGTTTTTAAATAATGCATTTGTAACAATTCCCATGAAAATAAAAATCTCTTTAAATTGTATATCCGGTAAACTAAACACGGGGGTGGGCAAGCGAGGCAAGTAGGGACGGAGCCCCCTAGTTTAAAAAAAAAACAAAAACAAACTTTTGAACATATCCTCTAAGTGAGGATTTGATTTTTTCCAGTTTCAAATAATATAGAGAAGAGAAAGAGAGGGAGGTTAGACGCACACGCTGATACAGCGCATTGCTGCACCCACCACATGACAAACCAACTCAGGATCCCAGATTAGGACCCGAGTGCAGCCATGCAATGGGTGACACCTCAGTACCACACTAGTTCAGATGGAGTGGAACAGTGTGAGGTTTTTTATGGGAGCTGGAGTGCCAATTCTGCCACCAACCCCCAGGTTTTTCCCTGCAAGTTGGAGGGCCTACATGCAGGGCTGGATGCAGATTAACGTTATACCCAGGATGGAGCAATTGCAGGTTAAGGGCCTTGCTCACGGGATTTGAACCCGCAACCTTCCAATTACCAGTAAAGATCCCTAGCTTCAGAGCCACCACTAGATTAATTGATGTCCTGTCTGGGCTCGTTTTTCACCTGAGAAAATATTTAGCTCGTGTAACCCTGAATTGTAAAAAATGGATTTCAGAAAATAAAAATAACGACCGTGTTCATAAGTATTACTTATGAATGCTTTGAAACCACTTTAGTTTTTATTGTTCAGCACCTTTTGACTCATCAGTATGAGAAAAAACCCCACATTTGATATACCGGTTATGGAAGATGTTAAGCTTCTTCGAGTCCCCCCTTCCCATTTTAGGACCTTCAGACCTAAAAAAAATAACTTACTGTATATGACAATTTTTAGACCATATTTTGTGCTGTAAATTGCACTCTTATGATAAAGATTAAATCAATAGGTGTCTTTAGCAAAAATTATCAAAAGTACTTGAAGTTGCCACACCAGCCATGGTTTAAAGTTACTCCTCTTCACAAAACTTTGAAAAATGGGGATCGGTAATATAGGCATGTGGAGTGTCATATTTCAAGGTTGCTGATCACAAATACAAAAAAGTTTTTAATTCAATTTATCTTCATACAGCCCACATCTCACTGACGAGGTCAATACTCTATACACATTTACAAGTATGCTGCAGCAGCTTCTTTCTATTGGACAACCTCTGAAGCAGCAAAAATGTGGGAAAGGGGCAATTAGAAACATCTGCCATGAAAAGGACATCTGGTTCCTTACAAGTCTCCTTACATGCCATTTCAAGTTCTTAAGGCCAGTGGCCATGGTTTGACCTGCTCTGAGACTGCAGAAAACCTTAAAGTCATTTTGGATAGCCAGGTAAACAACAGTTAAGGTAGGACTGATGAATTTCCATTACAAAATAAATATGATTCTGTACACGTTCTATAAATTGTCTGTATTATCGCAATATTAGTCCAAAAAAGAAGTGCAGCTCATTGATACACTGTAGGCATTTGCAGTGCATACCTAACATAATTGGCACATTAATCATCATTATTTTCTTCCAGGCTAAGACCGCATTTGGCCACCTGTTTCTAACAACAGCTTTGGGCAAGCACCTCCGGTTTGGTGCAGTTTCCTCTCATTATAAACATGAGCCAGTGCTCAAGTACAACTTCATGTGCATATATACTGTCATGCCTGCCATTCCACTGCCTTGAGAAGAGAGATGAAGCTCACTGCGGTTATAACATTAATACACTGATCTTTTTTCTTAAAGACATGAAGATATGCAGTTAGGTATGGAAAAATGAGAAGGCCACCTTAGAAACCTACAGTTTTATGCATCAAGATAAAGGAATCAACTATCCTCACTACATCCTAAATTTAGAGCTATCTAAACTCAAATGGGAAGCAACACATAGCAATACTGCTGTGTTATTATTGTGTTTGTAAGAATTATTGATGAACACTGAAATCACTGAAGTTTCTTTATTCCAGTGTTTCCTAGCTTACCAGTGTGAGACATACCCCACATATGATATACCATTCAATTCGTCTTCGTGTCTTGTTATACAGAATATCAAGGTTTTTGGAGTTCTTCCGATTTATGGCTCTCTAGACCAGAAAAAACCCTCATTTTTAGGCCTTTTTTGACCTTATTTTGTACATGAAATAACACCATTATAATAAGAGTGAACCAATGGGTTTCTTAAAGAAAAATGATCAGAAGGACTTGAAGGTATGCATGCCATATCAATTGACCACAGGGTATACTAGGCGTCAAAGTTACTCCTTTTCACAAAATTTTACAAAAACGGGGATTGGAAATATAAACATATGTAGTGTCGCTTTAGGCTATTTCAAGTTTGCCGATCACAAACATGATAGCATTTTTGATTTTTTCCCAGTGGTCCTAGTCTTTTAGGAGCCATTCTCAGAAGGATAAATGACAAATTTCAAACAAAAGCATATGGGGCAGGGTTACCAAGTCTTTATAAAGTTATAGCCAAAGGACAATTCAAAAATCACGTATTGGCGCAAACAATACCCAACAGTGACAACATGGCATACTATAAGGTGGGTTGCGAAGTCGAGAGCAGAGGATTGGGTACATACCATCGAAGAACAAGGAGATTGCCACTCAGAGATTTGACGGGAATAGAATGTGCTATTGAACAACGGAAGAGTGCCCTTCATAGAATTTAGAACAATAATGTACAGTATGTTTACAGCAGGGGGAGAAGTACCGGAAAGTTGACAAAAATGCTTTTAAGGCACGGGTGGGGTTAAAAAATTGGCCAAAATACTACTATGTTGTTGAAAAAGTAGCCCAAAACATGCAGCCCATGGAAGTCCATCTTTTCCCATGGACACCAATTAAAAATAGCCCAGACCTGGCAACACTGATATAGGGTATCATTTTAGATTATTTCAAGGTCTGTGATTATGAATACGATGTGATTTTTGCTTTGCTCCCTACCCAACCGTAACCTATCATCTATGGTGGGGGAGCGAAAGCTTTAGATTCATCAAAAATTTTGATCTCTGATTTTTGAAGGATCTCAACGTTTTAGGGTCCCCTGATACTGAAAACATGATGGGTGTGTGTCCGTGTGTCAGTTTCTTGAGAACGATGTAGAGCTAAAATGGCTGGACGGAAAAATTCCAAACTCAAAACTTAAGCCTGTTATGAGATGACAATGTGCTGATTAGTTTTTGAGCCAAGTCGCCAGAGCGTTAAGTAATTACTGAAATGTTATAGAATACTTCGGGCAACTTGGTTCCTAATGTGCAAATCCTACTGACGTTCATGTCCGAATTTTTAATTTTTGATCCTTTACTAGGGTTCAAGCTTTCTATGTACCTTTATCAGAAGCTGAAAAATGACAAAATGTTATTGTGATTGAGAATATATAGACTGGGGCGGCACAGTGGGTTCGCTTCCCAGGTCCTCCTTGCGTGGAGTTTGAATGTTCTCCCCGTGTCTGCGTGGGTTTCCTCCGGGTACTCCAGTTTCCTCCCACAGTCCAAAGACATGCAGGTTAGGTGCATTGGTGATTCTAAATTGTGCTTGGTGTGTGTGTGCATGCCCTGTGGTGGGTTGGCGCCCTGCCTGGGGTTTGTTTCCTGCCTTGCACCCTGTGTTGGCTGTGATTGGCTCCAGCAGTAGTTAGGATATAGTGGGTTGGATAATGGATGGATGGAATATGTAGACTTTAAACATCTAAATTGAAACACACATTATATTTCAAATATTTGAGGCAATTGTTCTTGTTTATTATGTACTTCTACCTCATGAAGTAAATCCTTACATTTCTTATGAACACCCAAATGAGTTTGACTAATGTTTATTCAGTTTAAATAAAAAGTGAACTCACATGTAGAAGCCTTATGTGTAAAGACTAAGTACACCCAAAGTGTGTTCAAATTAGTTAAGAAGGTCATTTGAACTACGTGCTGCTACTCAATGAGCTGCCGATCAGGAAGTGGTACCACAGCTGGATAAAAGCGCGATGTTTGAGAGTTGTGTCCCAAGCATTCACATATGAGCAATTGTTGCAGTTAATAATTCCGGGAATGGTCAAAGGTCTCTTTTAAGAAATTTGAATTGCACTGTTCTACAGTTAAAAGAGTTATTTACAAAATGAATAATATTCAAGACAGCTGCCAGTCTCCCCAGAAGTGCCTGCCCTATCAAAATCCCTGAAAAATCAGGATGAATGCTGCTAAATACAGCTAAATAGATCAAATTTAAATTCATTCTCAGCAAAAAAATAAACTACACGGATGCCAACTCAAAGTATGATATTACACAATAGAATGAAAACATATAATACAATAAATATGCTAAAATAACTGTAGTAGAGTCTACTACCGTCCTTTGGTTTCTGGCTAGAGTGAAGAATGGAATGTTGGGAGGAAGCATTGAATTGCCTGATAGCAGCAGGCAGAACAGATCCCCAGAGGTGCTTCTAATTACACCGTGGAGGTATGAGCCTGTGGCTAAAAGGACTCCAAGAAAGTGCCCCTTGAAGGGAAATGGGCAGAATGATGTCAGCCTCCAGAGTATCCAGAACCAGTCATGTGATGGAGTGGACTTAATGATAAGTTTGTTCAGGCATGATGCATCGTTCAAATTCAAGTTGCTTCTCCAGGAAACCACAGCATAGAACAATACTTTGGCTACTACAGACTTGTAAAACATCTCCAGGGACCTCATGTATAAACGGTGCGTACGCACAGAAATGTTGCATAAGAACTTTTCCACGTTCAAATTGCGATGTATAAAACCTACACTTGGCGTAAAGCCATGCATTTTTTCACGCTACCTCATACCTTGTTGTACGCAAGTTCTCTGCTCGGTTTTGCAGACTGGCGGCACCCAGCGTCAAAGCAGTGCTACTGTTCCTGTGTGGTTACACCTTATTTTCCTGACGCGGCTTTATAAATACACTGAAACTAACCGCATATTGTTTATTAGTGTAATGCATCTGATTGTAATTAACTTGTAACAATATAATGGTCCAGGGAATAACCATAGTATTCCAAATACCATAACTGCTTTAGCGTTGTTACTCTCACTGCACCTTCTTCTTCTTCTTTCAGCTGCTTCCGTTAGGAGTTGCCACAGCGGATCATCTTTTTCCATATTCCTCTCACTGCACCACTCGGAGTATTTATATGACTGTATCTGTGTGTGAATCACAGCAGCAGCTGATCGGAAAGAGAATTATCGGTATACAGCTTCAAGGACACGCTGTCTCAGCCACAGCAAAATGTGTCAAAGCCTTTCCTTTACGGACCTCGCGGTTCAGAAATAGTTTCATCCCAAGAACTTTAAACACACTCAATCAATTGCACCTTGTAGAATTGTTTGTACTTATAAGTACAATCACCCCACTTTAAACTTGAACTACAGTTATAATATTACACAACCTGATCCACTTTATAAAGCGCGTATTTACATATGATGACGATATCATTTTTAAGGTGAAATGCAGCAAAATATGTTTATTATATTATACAGATAAAACTTTAACTTCTTTTAAATAATCTATATTCTTCACTGGGACTGGCACGAAGGATAGAATAATTAAACATGTACTACGAAGATATTTCAATGTTCCTTAAACGTTTTGAAGAATCGGTGCTAAGCTTACAGATGGCTTAACATCTATTACAGAGCTGATTGTGTGGCGATCGGTTACTTGGAGAAAGAAAAACAAGGACTGCAGTGGTGGCTACGTCAATATATATTGAATATAAAACAGAAAGAGAAAATAACAACACAGCTAAAAACGCAGCAACAAATTTCGGCAAAAGTTAAATTCTTGTGTCATGAGCACGAGGCGGCTATGCAGTGTCCGCAATGGACGTGGCCATCCCCCGTGCATTAGATACCATATTGACATCGGCGGGTGAAGGGGCCACCAATTCTTCCTCTGCCCAGGGCCGCCACAAGCCTTGAGCCGCCCCTGAGTACTGCTGCAATAAATTATTCCATCGAAGGTCGTACACAATCACTGCGCCATGAAATCTATGTTTAATAATGTGCTTTAACTCCCATCATCATGAAAATGATATCACGTATACATCTCAGTATTTTAGTCATTCAGAGAGCTGTAATATCACGAATGTAATGGACTCTGTGTCCAATTGGAGGATGAGACCCGGTTTAAGAAGCAAGTAGTGATTCACACACATAGAGCACGTAGAAGATCAGATACAAAACAAAGCATTTAACGTGCTACTTTAATTACGATGTGATTTGAGAAACTGGTTAATTAAATGATTTTAAGATGAAGTTTATGATGTTCTACTTTAATAACAAAATAAACTACATGATTAAAGTGGAAATTTCGAGATTGAAGTTGACATGTGGTGCTTTTTCCTCACTGTGCCTTTTTTCTCTGTACCCTAATAAGCTTTCATATGACACTCAGACAGTGGGCTACAACTCGGTTTTTCACGGCGACGTTGATATGTGACTTCTTTTTTATTTCCGGCACTGTGCGATTTTGTGAACGTGAGCTTTCAAGTTTCTCCAACACGCTATGTCACTCAATCAACTTCCTTTTGTTGATTATACTACGGTTTAATTAAACAAATAGTATGTTTTTCATTTGCCTCCACTTGGTATTCGCTGAAATGATTATGTTTTCCCCTGTGCTTTTCCCATTGTCTTTTCACAGAAGGCTGCGCTTAAGGGCGATTTATATTGATTTGCATATTCAAAGAGGTGTAATTCTGCGAGGAGTTGGGGCGTTACATAAAGCACGTGCACGAGCGTTACTTTTCACGCTGATCGGGATTTATGTAGCGGAAGAACATGGAAGTTGGAGTACGCACAGATTCCTGCATCTGGATTTTTCTGTGCATAAGCACATTTTGGCTTTTGTGCTTACACCATGTTATAGTGCGAGTTCTACGCACAGCGTTATACATGTGGCCCCAGCAGCTTGCTACACACAAAAAACCTCAGGAAGTACAATATGCTCTGGCCCCTCTTACACAGTGCCTTTGTGTTGCCAGACCAGTCCAGTTTGCTGTTCCTATACACCCCTCGTACTTATAGTTCTGCAGTACCTCTACGGCCTCACCTTGTATGATGACTGGTCTTAGAGGCTCCTTAACATGGTGGAAGTCTACCACCAGCTCTGTTGTCTTGTTAATGCTCAGCTGCAGATGGACCACTAGACAAAGTCCTCCACTAGACTCCTGTACTCCGATTTGTCAATACAGTGGAGGAGTTATCTGAGAACTTCGGTGGATGGAATGATCAAACTGAAAGTCCTTTTTGTAGATGGTAAACAAGAGGGGAGACAGAATAAATCCCTGAGGTGCCCCAGTATGACACACCACAGTCTCTGGCTCACAGCCCCTGAGCCCCACAAACTGCCATCTGTTGGACAGGTAATCTGTGATCCAGGACATCGTGGGGACATCAAGATGCATTGCCCTTAGCTCATTCCGTTATCTTTGAGGCAGGATGGTATTAAAGGTGCTGGAGAAATCAAAGAACATTATACTGACAATGGTGCTAGTTTTGTCCATGTGGGAGTAGGCTTTGTGGAGCATGTTGATCAGAGTATCTTCCACACCTATATGTGCCTGGTAGGCAAACTGTAGAGAATCAAGATGGTCTGTAGTCAGAGGTTGGAGCTCTTTCAGGACCAGCCTTTTAAAGGTCTTCATAATGTATGAAGAGAGCACAACTGGTCTAAAATCCTTGGGGGCACTGGGATACCATTTCTTTAGCACTGGGACCACACATCTCCACAGCAGGAGAACCATCTGCAAATTTAGGGAAAGGGCGAACAGATACTGTCTCCACCGTCAGAAACAGACTGACCAAGTGTAGTTTTCTTGGAGAAAGACAGTGCTCTTCTAAACAGTCATGGCAGCACAGTTTAGGACTGTAAAGTTGCATCCAAGTAAACTTAAAAAAACATTTTTGGAACAATGTTGCCTTGATAGGTGAAACCAAAGTTGAATTGTTGGGTTGACATACACAGTGTTATATTTAAGTGAAAAGAAACACAGTGCATCATACCAACAGTCAGGCATAGTAGTGGAGGAGTGATTTGAGGTTGGTTTGCAGCCAGAACATGGCCACCTTGCAATCACTGAGGCTGCCCAGATTGCCATTTTATACCAGAATATTCTAGAAAAAAATGAAGTTTTGGGTCATACGTCAAGAAAATTATGTTATGAAAACCATGAGATTTATATTTGAATGGCTGAAGAAGACAAGAATGAACATTTTAGTATGGTTAGGCCACAGTGTAAACCTCAAGTCCATTGAGATTTTGTGGCTGAATGTACATGAATGACTTCTGTAAACTGAAACTGTTACTTAAAGAATACAGTGGAACCTCGGTTCACAAACATCTCGGAACACGTACAAATCGGTTTGTGACCAAAAAGTTCACCAAACTTTTGCATCTGAGACTCGGTATACGATCAAGCCAGTTTCCCTTTCGGATAGTGCACGCCGATGATTTCTGCATGTGTTCAGTCTCTCCCTGTGCATTCCCTGAGCAGCGAGAGAGAAAGAGAGAGAGAGACATACACACACACACGTGCTAGAAAGACACACACAGACGAGCGCGAGAGACACACACACACACGCACGGCGAGAGAGACACACACACACACACACACACACATGCTAGAAAGACACACACAGACGAGCGCGAGAGACACACACACACACGCGCGGCGAGACACACACGCGTTAGAGAGAGAGAGACACACACGTGTGCACAAGAGAGAGAGACACACACACGCGCGTGTGTGCAAGAGAGACGTATGGACGCATAAGGCTTGTTTTTAAAGAGACAGATCCGAGAATTGTTTTAACCTCGGTGTGTTTAATGTGTTTAAACTTTTTTCAATTGGATTTTAACCTCCACTTTACTTCTGTTTACAGTGATCGGTTCGCAGCGTGCATTGTTGCAATGCTACTTTTCTTGGTGGTTTATTAAATTACGGATTTTTCAAATGTTCATTTTTTTCCCTGTGCTTAAAACTCATTAAAAAAAGTGTTTTTAGCGAGCGGTTCGTAGCACTACAGCACGAACTCTCTCTGTTGTTCAAGGTTTTCTCAGTGTTATTCAATGTTTTTACATTTAGTTTACTATTACACTAGGCATTCTATGGTATAATTAACTATATTTGTGCTTAAAAATCTTTAAAAAAATATATTTACATACAGTTTGTACGGTCTAGAACGGATTAATTGTATTTACATACAATCCTACGGGGGAAATTTCTTTGGTTCTCATCTTTCCATCTGGTTTTATATTTTCCTCTCCTTCTTCATAGTGGCAACTCCTTCTCTAAAGTTCTTCTTAGAACACTAGTGTCCTCTTTTCTCCATATGTGTCCAGCCTGCTCTCCATCATCTTCAAACATTTATTTTATATTTTATCTCATTGCAACGCAAAAAATGAAATCTGAGCAAGTGGAAAAGTATTTATATTATGATTTTAAATCTTATTTTCCTTATTGTAAGAATTATTGACTTGTCAAAAAGTTTCTATTTACGATTATTTAGCTTACTTTAAGAAATCTTATCAAGTAAATTTTGCTTACCCCATTGGTATGAATCCCATTTAAAAGTTTTTGTGTCTAGGTATTTAATGCAGTGCATAACGTACCTATTTTCTACACAATCCCTTTTTATTCATCCTGCGTGTCAATTGAAGCATTGTTATCTGTTGAACTTCCATTCTTTAATTCTGCCTTGTAGTTTTGTGGAATATATAATGATAATGTAAATTTCTTATGTTCATCAATCATGTGTATTTTAAAACCTGATGATTGTTAGTTATGACCTGAAACCCTCAGAATTTATATGCTGGCATCATATCAACGACTGCTAGTCAGAGGAGATGTCAAACATGACGGCTGTAGTTGTTGATCTTGTCACCAGAGGATGTCAGATTACAGTGCAAATTGCAATAGATTACAAATGAGATGACTCGTTGGTAACATTACAAACATTGCACTTCCAGGTGTGCTTTAATTGATTGTCAGCTCTTGCATACACGAGTCTGACCCCACGACTTCACAAAAAATCAAACCTGTTTGATTTAACCAGGGCAAGTCACAGGCTAGCTGGACTGAGTTGCTGAGGATGTCAAACAACACAACTGCTTTTCTATCACTAAGAGTGTGGAAATAAAGTCTGTGACTGAAAATTGCTAGAAGAAATCGTGTAATGTGATAGATAGATAGATAGATAGATAGATAGATAGATAGATAGATAGATAGATAGATAGATAGATAGATAGATAGATAGATAGATAGATAGATAGATAGATAGATAGATAGATAGATAGAACTTCATGTGTTCCCATGGGGAAATCTGGCTTTTTACAAAATCTCTTTAAATAAATATATATATAAACACACAGACACACAGTATGGTCTGAACACACACCAGGGGGTCCAGAGTTCCTTTAATAACTGACCTTACCCTTTTACCTAGCTGTTTGATTAAGTGGGCCTCTCTTGAAGTAATGTTACCAGCATAGCACATTACAGCATAGAAAATCCTTGTTGTCGTTACATAGCTATTAAATATGTCAAGGATGTAACTTGCCACATTTAAGGAACACAGTCTCCTAAGGTAAAAAGATCCTACTCTGTTCTTTCTTATATCCCTCTTCTGTGTTATGAGATCAGTCCAGCCTGTCATTGATGTGGACCTCCAAGTACTTGAAGGAGTGGACCACTTCTGCATCCACTCCTTGAATAGTGACAGGGCATAGAGGCTGTTTGGTTTGTGAAAGTCAATAATCAGTGCCTTGGTTTTGTTGTTGTTAAGATGCAAGCAATTCTTTGTACGAATAAACAAACTTCTCCATCTGACTCATATACTCTGTCTCATCCTCCTTATCAATACACCCCATACGTGCAGAATCATCTGAGAATTTCTGAAAGTGACATAACCTTGTGTTATGTTTATAGTCAGAGGTTTACAGAGTGAAGAGAATAGGAGACAAGACTGTTCCTTGTGGTGCTCCAGTGTTGCTCACATCCATATCAGAAACACTGTCCTTGAGTCAATCAAAAAGCAGTCTGCCTGACATAGTCCATTATCTAGGACACCATAGGCTTATCCAACTGCATATCTCTGAGTTTAGCCCTTAACGGGAATAACTGGATGGTTTTGAAAGCACTGGAGAAATCAAAAACCATAATTCACACAGTGTTGCCAGCTTTGTCCAAGTGAGAACAAGCCCTTGTCGAGCAGACAGATAATTGCTTCCTCCACTCCAATCTTTGTCTGATATGCAAACTGCAGTGGGCCCAGGTGTTCTACCACAAGAAGACTCATATAGTCCAGGACCAGTCTGCCTTCTTTGTAACAGGAACAATGCTGGATGTTTTCCACAGCAGTGGCACTTTCTGGAGCCTTGGGGACTGACTGCAAAGGTTACAGAGGACACCACAATGTTGTTCCCCGCAAACCTTAAGAACTCAAGGACTGACTCCATCTGGTCCAGTAGCTTTTCCTGTGTGTGGCTTCCTCAGTTGTCTTCTTACTTGGTCTTCAGTTTGAGACAGTTCCCACTGATGGAGCACTTTCTTTTTCACATTGTAACAGACAGATTATACCGTTGTGATGCTGGACAGTGTAATTTGACCATCCTCTATAATGAAAGGCATACAGTATGTGTGTGTGTGTCGATAAGATTTGTAAATTGCCACATTGATAATTAGGACCAGTTAGCTAATTAGGACTCCTTCGACTAGAAAATCTGGGTCAACAGCAAGAGGGGGCAAGTGGCACAAAAACAGAGGAGGGCTGCAGTAGTTGCAAGGTATCTGGGGAGTGCCTATGCCTCCTTTGTTAGAAGAATGTATCTAATATTGTATATGCATCATAAAAAAACAAACATGGGAAATAAAGTCAGGATAAGCTGGGGAAAGGTTCAACATTCAGAGATATGAACTGGAGAGAACACTTTCTCAGTTTCTCCTCCACTTCCTGATCTTGAGCTGAGGAATATGTTTAAAGCTGGAGTGATTCAACTTTACCCAGTTTTACTTTATAAATTATGAAAGCAAAATGTGTTTTTTTAAGTGGCCTTGCAATGTAATTATTGTAACTTTATCATTTGCAGGTTTTTGCCTGTAAAACATGGACTGAAGTTCAGCATTTCACCTGCTTGTTAGGAGTTTTGTCCACTATGATGGAGTCGCCCTGCTTCAGGAAATTTAAACTTGGTGGGATCCTGAGGAGATTGTGGTATACGAATGAAGTGTTAAAGTTGTCTTTAAGAAAGTGAGGCACCTGTCTGTGAGATTCTCGTCTTATTGAATATTTATTTCTTACATATTCTCACTTCCGGTTGAGTGAACGCTGGCGTGACTGCTTGCCGCTGCTCTCCGGTAACTCTTTAACTTTTTTTCTTTCTTTTTACAATTAACTTACAATCTAATGGACTAAGCAGCTGTTTTCATTTTCATTTCGGGCAGATTTATTTGTTTAATTTTATTTTTCAATCATTTGAACCTAGACTGATTTCCAGCTTGACTGCTGATTTGGTTGTATATGGACTATTTTTCGGCCTATCCCTGCCTTGAGACTTACCTGGCTTTGTTCTCCGGACATCCGAGTTGTCTGCATCCTCACTTAACCTGTGGACCGGTAGGATATTTATTTGGTTCGTGTTTGTTTAGTCCCTCCTATTGCTCGCGATCCAGCCTGCAATGGGCCTGCTCCAGTATTCAGCTGCCGAGCTACCCCAACTCCGCTTTCACCTGTCCAAGCCCCCGCTGACTGACCTATATCTCCACCCAGACATCGTATTCCTCCCCCGTCGGAGATACATCCACCGTGGATCCAGTCGGAGTATCCACTCTGACAGTTCGAAAATAATAAACTTCATATAGTCCAGTTCTCGACATCCTCAACATAATTTAGGCAGAGTCACTGACCACAGTGTGTTAGCCAGCCTAGCCTGGTCAGCTAACACTGTTGCTAAATGCGATAACGCCATTGTTAACTTCGGTCTGCTGAACATCCGCTCACACATGAGCAAGGGGCCTCTCAGCCATGACCTCTTCACTGATTGTAAGTTTGACTTTTTCTGTCTAACTGAGACAAGGCAACAACCCCATGACTTTTCCCAACTTAACAAATCCACTCCCCCGGGGTTTGTTTACATCTCTCAAAGAATTGGAAAGTCTTGCCATTATCTGTTCCTGCTTTCAGTTCTTTTGAATCTCTTATATGTCAATTAAATGGACCTATTCCTACTATCATTACAACTGTTTAGCGGCCCCCTAAACCAAATAATGACTTTCTGAACGACTTTGCTGTTTTCCTTACACACGTATCTACTGTTTCATCAAACATAATACTTCTGGGGGATTTCAATATACTGTACATATGGACAATATCAATGTCCCTATTACTAGAGACTTTACATCCTGCCTTGAGAGTTTTGGATTTCAGCAGCACACTGATTTTCCCACATTCCAAAGGACACATCTTGGACTTGATTTGCTGTTCTGGAGTTACACTGCTTGATTGTACTGCAGATAGTGGTCCATGGCCGGCTTTGTATCCCGGCCAATACCCCCAAGCCGCCAGAGGGAGCTCTCCCAGCAGCATGGAAGGTCTCCAAATTCCAGCAGAGACTCATGGACATTGTAGTTTTTATGGACAGCCCTGCTGGATACCATGGGGGCCACCAGGAACCGCTATAGGGAGGCTTGGGGAGTGTTATTTGCCCTATGCCCGGGAAGTACTTCCAACTCACATGAACGGAAGGAATGATGTACTTCCGGGGTAATAAAAAAGGACTTTTATCTGATCCGGAAGTGATAAGGAATTATGGACTGAAGAATGAGAAACACTTCTGGGTCGGGTACTATAAAAGGACCATGGGAACTCCCAGAGGGGGAGCTGAGCTAGGTGGGAGGGCAACGCGTCTGGGAGTGGAGGATTGTGATTTATTATTATTATTTGTATTGTATTTGGTTAATGAATAGTGTGGAGTGGAGGGTGCTTAGTGCACATTATTATAATAAAAAGAATAACTGTAGTACTTTTACCGGGTGTTTGGTGTGGTACCTGAGGGTTCAAGGGAGCGCTAGTGCCTCCTACTGCTACAAGATGAACTCCCCATAACTGATCACTTTCTTATTTCATTCGATGTTAAACTTGCACTTTCCAACACTAAGCTTTCCCGTCTCATGTCTTTCTGTAATATTAAGAATATTAAGTTAGATTTTCCTCTAGTACTGATTCCCTTATGGACATTGATAATTTATCCACTCCTGAAGAAATGGTCCTCACACTGTAACACTGGACTTAATGGTTTTCTTAACTCTGTCGCTCCATTAAAAACTAGATCTGTTTCTTTCTCTTTTTCTGCTCCCTGGTTCACGCCTGTACTTTGACTTTTGAAAGCCAAAAGCTGGTAACTTGAACGTTTATATAAAAAAACTGGACTCTTTGTTCACAAAGAGATGTACAAAAACCATATACTTTATTACAAGGACTGTATTGCCCAAACTAAATCTAACTATTATACTCACATTATTTATTCCAATGAAGGAAACACCAAGTCATTGTTTTCACTACTAACAATATCACACAACCCCCGGATTCTTTACCTTCTCACCTTTACGCAACTGAATTTTGCAATTCTCGTATGTCCTTTTTTAATGAAGTCTCTCTGTATGGATTCCTCCAGTACTTCATTTGAATTTCACCCACCAACTCACCCATTTTCCTCTTTTCAGCTTCCTACTTTCTCAGAAATCTCAGATCTTGTCTGTAAGTCTAAGCCATCCACTTGTCAACTGGACCCCCTCCCTACAGTTCTGGTCAAAGCCTGCCTCCCCTCTCTGGTCCCTCTTATTTCTGTTGTAATCCACTCTTCTCTCACTACTGGTACTGTTCCTTCATCTTTTAAAACTGCTGCAATAACCTCAATACTGAAAAAACCTGGTGCCGATCTGACTAATTTCAGTAATTTTCATCCTATTTCTAATCTACCCTTCATTTCCAAAATTCTTGAAAAAATAGTGGCTATTCAACTTTATTCTCATTTATCTCAACATTATCTGTATGAACAGCTCCAGTCTGGTTTTCGTCCCCTCCACAGTACAGAAACGGCACTTTTAAAAATTACTAATGACCTCCTTATGGCAGCTGATTCTGGTTTAATTACTATTCTCATCCTCGTTGATCTGAGTGCAGCCTCTGACACTATTTGTCACACTATTCTTCTCAATAGATTATGTTCGATTGGCATTACCCACACTCCACTAGACTGGTTCAGATCCTACTCAGGCCGCACTCAGTTTGTTCTGCTTAAAACTTTCATATCCCAACCCACCACTGTTACTTCAGATGTGCTCCAGGGCTCTGTCCTGGGGACCCTCCTTTTCATTATTTACCTTCTTCCCCTTGGCAATATCTTTCCTAAATATAACATTAGCTTCCACAGTTATGCTGATGACATCCATCTCTGTCTCACTAGCAAACCTACTGCTTCCTTTCCACCCTCCTCACTTACTGATTGCATAGCAGAAATCAAATCCTGGTTTTCTTCAAAATTTCTTAAATTAAATAGTGACAAAACTGAGGTTCTCGTCATTGGTACAAAATCAACATTATCCAAAACTGATCACTTTTCATTTCTTATTGATAATTCCTCTATCTCCCCTTCCCCACAGGTTAAGAGTCTGGGTGTCATCCTTGACAGTACTTTATCCTTTCATTCCTACATCAATAACATCTCCCGGTCTGCATATTTCCACTTGTGTAACATTAATGGTATTCGCCCCTCCCTCACTCCCACACCACTGCTATCCTCGTTCATAGCCTTGTCACTTTGTATCTCGATTATTGCAATTCTCTTTTCTTTGTTCTTACTCGCAAATCTCTTTATAAGCTTCAACTGGTCCAGATTTCAGCTGCCCGCATCATTACTAGAACCCCCTCTATTCACCATATCACTCCCAGCTTGTAGCAGCTTCATTGGCTTCCAGTTCAGTTCCGAATTCAATTCAAAATTCTCCTACTAACTTTTAAGACTATCTACAACCTTGCCCCTCCATATCTGTGCGACCTCCTCCATGTTGCCATTCCCTCCCGTACCCTCAGATCCTCTTCCTCCGTCCACTTGACTGTCCCCTTCGTCCGTCTTACCACTATGGGGAGCAGAGCATTCAGTTGCTCTGCTCCCCAGCTTTGGAACTCACTACCACCTGAGCTTAGAAATATTGACTCATTTTCACTTTTCAAATCTAAACTTAAAACTCATTTGTTTAAGACTGCCTTTTCTCTTTGATTACAATTGTTCTGTCTGATTTTAACTTCTGTATTTTACTTTTGTTTATAATCTGTGTTTTGTCTATTATTCGGTGTCCTTGAGTGTTTAGAAAGGCGCCTAAAATAAAATGCATTATTATTATTATTATTATTATTTTGTGAACGTGCCTCCTGCCACGAATACAAAAAGGTAGCCAGGGAGGCAGCCATCCAGCCATTTCAGCCTCCTGTCCCTCTACTTTGTCTGCCCATGCCTGGCACAGGCTCTAGGCACGTTAGGCCTATCAGCTGGACAGCAAGTCCTTCCAGACGCTGTGTTCCTGTTGCTATGGGAATGGCGGTGGGCTTCTTAATAGCAAGACACCCTGCCAGGTTTAGAACTGCAGCCAAGTTTGTCAGCTTCAAATGAGGAACAGAACACCAAGTCAGCTCAGAGTGTCCATCGAGCCAGACCTCCAGAAATATCAAAGATCTGTAAGGCTCAAACATGACAGCTTTCAAAATGAGTTTCAGTGGATCAAAAGAGCACATCAAACTGAGGGCTTCAGTAGTTTCTAGAAAAAAAAAAATCAATGAATGAAAATAAAACTATGAGTTGACGCACTCATGTTGCATACATCTCCTCCTTTATATATTATGATGTTGAGGCAAATCATTTTACTTTACAAGGATAAACATTTACAGGAAGACATTTTTCTCCTTTTCTCTTGAATGTACCATCTTGTTGATTTTACTGTTTAAAGCATCACCTTACACTGGAATGTTAATGGATTTGGAAAGCAATGTGTGATAATGACCACTGCGAAAGACAGCATAAAATAGAGCCTGACAAATGTCTAAAAGGCTGCAATCATGGCCATTGCACCAAGCACACTCCTTTCACATCTCAGCCTATTAACTGAGTCATGGCCTCTTGGCTCAGTCCAAGGTTTCGTGATAACCAGTCTCTTCATCACAGGCTCATTTTGCATTATCATTTTTGCCATCATCAGTCCAATGTTGTTTTTGTAAAATACACTCACTGAGTGTATCATTAGCAGTACTGTACTTAGCCTGGGTAGGGCCTCCTTTTGCTCTCAAAACAGTCCCAGTTTTTCATGGCATAAATTTCACAAGATGCTGGAATCCTTCCTTTGTGATTCTAGTCCATGATTCCATTATGCAGTTTCAGCAGCTTTTTCAGCTGCAAATTCAGGCTGTGAATAATATGTTTTGCCACATCCTAATGGTATTCCACTGGATTCAGATCCGGAGAATAGGAAGGCCATCAAATAACACAGAACTCATTGCCATGTTCATGAAATCAGTTTTAGCCAACTATTTCTCTGTGATACTGTTGGTGCGTTATCATGCTAGAAGTAGCCATTAGAAGATGGGTAAATTATGGTCATGAACAGGGGTCCCCAACTCCTGTCCTGGAGGACCTCAGTGCTTGCAGGTTTTCATTCTAACCCATTTCTTAATTAATGACCAGTTTTTGTTCTAATTGTTTTTTTTTAACTTGTGAATTAAGTTTAATTGACTTGTTTTTTAAGATTTGTTCCCCTAAATATCTTCATCTTTCCTCTGAATTGCTTCATTTCTTTCTTTAAATGGCAACCAAACAGGAATGAAATGTGAAGTGAATGAACCAGCAGAAGACCAACTAAGTCAGGGCCTCAAATGGCAACCAATTTCACTCCAATCAGTTGCTTAATTAGGCGCCGAGCCTTGGTTTTAATTAAACTCGTTCTTTAATTCCATGGCTTGTTGCTGCTCTCATTGTGTAATGGAAAACATTTCCGAAATTGTTGATTTTCTCTTTTCTAAGAGCACTGTTAAAATGTTTTGGGGACCTGAGCAGATCAGCATTGAGGCCTTCACTTTTCTTTATTTTCAGATATTGTATGGTGGACACAGTTTGCTGGTCGTGTTTTGGTTCATTTTACATATCATTATTGTTTGGCAGCTAATTAAGGAAAAAGAAACAATTAAGGGATCAGAGTCTTCAAGTGCAAGTCAATTAAAATGAATTCAAAAGACGTTAATTAGCAGCACAAATGGGTCACTAATTAAGAAAAGGTTGGAATGAAAACCTTCAGCCACTGCAGCCCTCCAGGACCAGAGTTGGAGAACCCTGGTGCAGAACAACTCAGATGTGTGTTGGCTCACTGGTAGGGTGACAGTAATGTGATTTTTGACTTTTGAAAAAGTGGATGAGCTCTGCTCTTGAGTTACTCAGGGTTACTAAACCTATCTTAGGTGCAGCTTGTCACACACCGCCTCATAACATGAACATCAATAACTGGCATGCCCCCTCAATCCCCCCCAGTAAATTAAACATCTCCAAATACAAGTAACTGAGCAGACCCTCTTTTATCAGTTGATTAACGTAGCTGGATGACCCATTTTTTACTCTGCTCTACACTTACTCCCTTGACTGACCTTGAATGCCTTGTGTCAGGTCATCAATGCGTCACATAACTGTGCCATTAAAGCTTTCTCAAGCTGGTGTGCAAACCATTCCTGTGCACGGCTTCACATCTTGTAACAGTAAGAGGATGAATGAGGGGCCCACCAGTTGTACAAGGATTTGTGTACTTGGCTAGTTAAGTACACCATTTGGGCTTTACCTTAATATTTTTGTCCTTCATGTCTGATTTTCTACTAACCGTGTAACTCGCTGCCCTTATAATGAGTGAATTCGATCTTTTTTTTTTTTTTAGCACGTTTGGAATTAGTTGTTTCTAAATGTCTTCAAAGTTTAAAAAGAATTGAAGCTGCCATACATGAGGGATTCTGACACAAAATAGGCAGTGGATAAGAGCTCACCATCTTTAAGCAAGCATGTAACCCACACTGCAAAATATCATCTTGGCCTTTGCACCTTTTCACTTTGTTTTGCTATAAGTGGTTGCCCTTTGCGTTATCGTTATTTTCATTTTAGCGACAAACCATTCCAATCAATCTTTTAGATTTGCCAAATAATGATGACCTGCAATCTTTGGTTTATTCGTTTTTTTTTTTATAAACCTGAGCCACTTCTCCATCTTGTTTGCTGAGCACACATAAAGTGACTGGGCAGCACGATGGCACAGTAGTGGTCAGGAGGCCAGGGTTTGCATCCTGACTTCTCCCTATGTAACGGGGCTACATAATAATAAGCATTTGTTTTTGTCTGTGCTGTGTGCATTTTGTTTTCATCGTCCTGTTTACTGTCCGTTATATGTGCGTCAGTAAATGTTGTCCATGTAAGTGGAGAGGTGAAGAGAGAGAGGAAGTAAAAGAATCATTTTACGCATATTTCAACTTAATTCCGAACATCGTACCAGTCCATTACTTGCTTCTTCAGGATCCAGATTATTAACATAACAGGCAGCACCGAGAAACCCAGGGTTTGGACTTTTACCAACCACTGCCAAGGACACTTATGGTGAGGTCGTTTTTTTTTGTATAGTCGGAAGGAAGCAAGATTTTACACCAGCCAATATCCAATGTTTGCCGGGCTTTATTAGCTTTTGGACTCATCTAGCATTTTCATTTCACCCGACCATTTATTATTTCATCTGTGTGTGTGTTTGTTCAGTTAGTGTTTAGGAGCAAGGGAGGGTTGTTTGTAAATATTTGTATATTCGTGTTTTATATAATAATTAGTCACTGGTGTCATTGGATTAGTGGTGTTTTGTACACACATATATATATTATTGAATATTCGTCTGTCCTCGTGTATATTTATATCTATCATTTACAATATATCCGTGTTTGATTTTACATATCTGTTTACTGTTTTCTGGTTATTTCATCGTGTCGGGAAAAAAAGTACAACTTGTAAGGAGTATGGCTTGTTATTAGAGGAAGAAACCTCAGGTGATCCAAGCAATAGTTTTGGTAGTGTGGTAGCTGGTCTGGGTAAGTGGTCGGCCATTACAACCATATCTGTGTGGATTTCCTCCCACAGTCTGAAGACATGAGAGTTAGGTGGATAGGCAACACTAAAATGGCCCTTGTGGGTGTGTGTGTCAGTGTGTGTTTCCCCTGAAGTGGACCGCCAACCTATGCTAGCTGGGATAGGCTCCAGCAGCCACAGTGATCCTGTTCAGGACTAAGTGTCTTACAAAATGACTGACGGACTGACATAAAGGGATTGTTGCAAACCTGAAGACACGAATGTCTATGATGAATGTAACACCACAATCTACAAGCTGGTGTTAGTGGATAAGATGCTGCTGCACACTGTTACATCCCACCACTCCATGCACCAGTGGAGTCACTTCAGGCAGCCCCTAGAATTTCCTTCATGGACCCCATTTGAGGACCATGGCCTTCTTACATACCCCATATTAGCAATGTTCTCTTTGATCACTGCGTACTTCTCCGTGTGTTCATCCCCATTTTTGTGTTGATAAATTAGTGGATTAGGACTGATATATAGTATTTGGCACAGTTTCTTTTGTTTTTTTTCCTGGTTTGAATGAGTTATCTATTTTCACACAGGCAGGCAAGGTGGCCCAGTGACTATGGTCTAGACAAGGTGAGCAGGCGATATAACCAGTATACTGATTACATAATGACACACACATGTGCATGGGAGGCAGCTAAAGGGTCTAAATGAGCGTAATTCCACACCAGACCAGGGAATGGCAGAGGGCGCTGAATTTTTTTCTCACTTTCCTGCAGACCGTTCACAGGAAAATCTGCCTGGCCCTGATTACGTCACTTCTTGTTCTGACCTTGATAGCACTTCCGGGTCTGGGTCCAAGCCTATGGAAAAGGACTCTTCTGCTTCCACCCTTGATGACTTCACTTCCTTCTCTGGCCTTTAAAGCCACCATATTCGACTAACCTGATCAGTTCTGTTTTGGACTCTGATCTGTGCACATCAGTGCTATTAATGTACCTTTTTTACAGCCAGGGAAAATTATACGGATGGCTGCCCCAAATCTTTTATGACTCCTGTCTCTGGTTTTTGTGACGATAACCATTTTATCCTGATCTTAGCAAATACATAAAAAAGAACATTGTTAATAATCTTTCCATTTGTGAGTTTCACCTCTTTATTAGTTGGAAAGATCTCAAAGCAGCAGCCTGACCTAACAGTTTGAAGGTCCCTTCGGCCACATGCTGGATCAGGGGGCCCCTTCAGAGTTTCCTGGAACTCCACCTCAGTGTAGAAAGGCATCTAATGAGACAGAACAAGCTGCCCAAACCCCCAAAACACTCCCCCCCCTGCCATCCGCTCGCTCATTTGCTGTGTTTTCAGCTGCGGCGGTTTCTGTTGTTACAAATTTCTGCTACAAGCGTCTCAGTGGGCCTCTCAGGGCCTCCTGCTGCAGGACGCCAGCGGCCACTTTTAGCGCCAGGATACAGACACAAAACACAGGCTCCCACAAAGCTGTTCAGCATAACGGCTTTCCACACTGGAGTGAATGGATGAGAGGTAAGAGCCCTGAACCTGTGCTACATCATCCTCATCGTGGCGGCTTCATTATGTCATTTATGTACCCTATAAAGAAAGCCTTCTGCATTGCACTAAGGGAAGAACATGGAAATGTGGCTTTATGCATCACATGCTTTGCAACCGTGATGAAGGTCCCCAGTCACCCATACACATAAAAACAAAAATGGTGTTCCATCTGCCTTCTTTCAAAGCGGAGAGACGGAAAACAGCCATTTCATTGTGAGCTGACCCGAAGTCTCTGCCATTTTCTCCAGCTGCACAAACTATTATGAAATCATTCTCATCTCCAGCTGAAAGCATTTTGGCAATTCAAGCCCAAATTGAATATTGTTGAGCACTTTGGTTCCAAACAGCAGGCGTGCAAAGGCAAACATCAGATGACAGCTAAACACGGTGGGTGTTTTACATAGTGGACCACCTGAAGTTCAGCAAAGAGAATCAGGACACCATATCTGAGCCACAAAGAAGCTTCATACACAGGATTTTATCCACTTTAGATAGGATAGAAGAACCTGTTTCTTGCAGCATTGGGTACAATGCATCGACTCAAGGAGTCCATCATGGGTTAGACTTATAGGTCCACACAAGTTAAACCAATCATCATGGCTTTGGTAAGTGGGAGGAAAAGCACAGTCAGTGGCTGGCCTGAGATGTGAGGCACTGTTGCTAGGCCACTAATCAAGTTAAATAGTCGAAGGGACTGACAGTCCCATGGAGAGTGCTTATACCTCTCATCATGCATGCAAGTCAGAGGATTACCTTCCGGTCTCATCAACAGTAAGTAATACCACTCCAGGACAATCTCTCTGGGGGGGTCAGGGGATGGGTGGTTGCACTGTTTCTAATGGTATTGTCTGGTTTCTGTTGCACACAGAAGATGCCCAATGATGACAATTGACCCTGCCGCTTCAAGACAAATTGCTATAAAACCCAGACGTCTTCCAGATGGGGACATCTATTTTGGAACCAAGCTGGCCGCACAAAGGAGTGCCACCAAGCCTGACCCACTGATAGATTGAAGCTGGTAAAATGTTTCTGGGATGAGCTTCAAGCTCCACAGAGATGTGAGTAAAGAATCAAATCATCCGAACTACAGACTGGCAACCTAGGAACCCAGGCTAGTGTGAGGGCCACTTTTGGGCCAACTCAGCTCATGGTTTCATTTCTGTTGTTAGTTTTCTTAAGTACGTATATCATACTCGGATATGTTTAGGCAGGTTATTGTCATGATGGGATCTAAATTTGGACTTATTTTTCAAGATTTTTTTTTTTTTTACAATTTAGGCATCCCTCAACACAATTCTGTATAGAAGATGATTTAAAAAGAAATCATTCAATCCTAATGAAATTTGAGTCAGCTATATCTGTAGAATACTAGAAGGTTATTGATTTTGAATGCAATGACACATTGCCCTGCAATATTTTCCTACTAAAATTGCAGCTATATTTTAGGAAAGTCAGAGTTGGACACACCACAGCTTTTTGGTTTTTTTAACTATTCTCATGCCCCACAGGCTTCGCTTAGTGCCTCCCTGTCCTTAGCAGTGCCAGAGGGTGCCAAATTTTGGTTTTTTGCTTTTTGTTGTCTACTAGGTGCATGTTCTAAATCTCTAGATTGTATCATATCAGCAATAATTGCTGGGATTTATTTTGCCTTTTTTTTTTAACAAGCATTGCCCATTCCTGGCTACGTCATGGTCTCTTGGGTTAATATTCTTTTTATTCAGGTCCACTGCTGATTTCAGCCATAATTACTAATGCTAGACAATCGTTCAATGGTGTCTTGTAGCTACTATTTTGCAATAGTATAACTATTTTGAGCAAATAAACCACTAGATTTTCTTGTAGTTTTTCACATTTATGAATTGCTTGTGCAGTATTTTCTCCTTGTGTTCTGTTTATTAATAAGTAATCGTTCCTCTTCTCTCTGTGCTAAAGCTTCTTTTCGCTTTCTAGTCTCTAGTGTGTGTGTGTTGCCTAGCTTCACTTCTTCTAGCAGATACATGCTAATGTCCTTTGTATTTTATTATTTTGTCACTCCTGTTTCTTTTCTGCCATTGCTTGCAATCTTACCAGCTATGGACAAACTAATTCAAGTCACCTATTCAGTCAGTCAGGGCCATAGTGGTCAAGTATTAGATGCTATTCGTGATTTAAACCAAGACAAGATCATTGCAGGGAACATGTCCACTGAGACAGGGACATCTGAAATGGAAGATGAGGGAAAGAAATTGGTTTTACTGGAGAAAAATTCACACACTACAGTGCTGCTCACAGAAAGGTCCCGCATTTCTGTACTGATGGAGGGAAAAAAAACATATCCTTTTACTTTATTACAAGGCACAGAATGCCCAACCCCATTTTAGGGGACATTTATTTATCAGGCTCATCAGACCATTTGTTCTTCATGATGATCAGTTAAACATGAAAATCTGCAGTGTTCCCACTTTAGCACTGAAGGGACCACTAAATAAAACAATTGGCTGCAGTTCTGTATTAAACAGACAGGATTTTCAAGGAAGTTCTATAATCATCATTGAAGAACAACATAGTGGGATCAACGCATAGAATTGAAGCATACAGCAAGTTCTTACAGTGGATACAGAGTTAAATGTGGATAGTTTCTTAAAGCAGCACAACTCCGACATTTGCTAGTTATCCACTTCATCGAGTGTAGGGTTACACACTGTGTTCAAGCTCGAACTTTTATCCCATGCAGCACAGCAACAAATTGTGAATGTACCACAGCAAGGTGTAGCAAGATGAACAGATATTGAACATCATTCACTACCAGATGAGAGCTAACTTTCCAAAGCAAGCAAAAAGAAGGTCACATTATTTTTAAATCATTGACGATGAGCTGAGATTTAATACAGCAGACACAGATGGCTGCCATGAACAGAAGTGAACCATACCTTTATGATCATACAATGCTATTTTTCATGGACTTTAAGCTCTACCAAGACCACTGGAGGAGACCCCGCGGTACTGCACACAACAAAGAAAAGATGGTTTGCTGTGGGAATCAGTAAACGTCCTTTAAACTTAACATCCTGGAAATTGGTTGAAGCAGTACAAAGCTGCCCACTGTAAGACAAGTCCAAAACCACGTAGAGCAGCCCTGGATGTTTGTGGAATCTCCAAGTTGCTTCATAAAGTAGAGCTCAGTTGGCAAATGCTGAAAATGTAACCAAATATTTCAAAATTTAAAAAAAAAACAAAAAACTGAGGAGTGCATGCATTTTTGAAAATACAAACCATTTGTTAAAACCACGTTCATGTGGAGTAGCGAGTCATCAGATGCTTACGTGCGTCACAGTTGTAGTTGTAATTCCATTTGGTGGCTTGGCAAGCGTGCTCAATATGAAAAACTTTCAGAAAGCCGCAGCGTACTGCTGATTATGAATAGCTACTCACAGTAAAAATGAACATAAACTTCCATGGGAGGTGAACAGCAAGAATCAGAAGTCATTTGCCTCAGTGGCCATGTAATGCTTACTTGATATATGGGGTACATTTTCAACAAACATTCTTAAAGGATAATATCAAAGTTTTTAAGTATCTAAGAAGAGAGACCAAGATTAGCATTCAGTAGCTATTTGAGAAATGCCTGCTTGCAATGTTTGGCCCACAATTAAAAGGAAATAAAGTCACCCAATTAAACTACCGGGTCAGTGGGCAGCGTCTTTTCAAGCACCTCACCCACCTTCTCAAAGGAGGCTGAATACTCCAAACAGCTGTCTGATGAATACTCACAAACAACAGTCAGAGTTTCCCTTAATGTGATTCAAAGCTGCATTGAGGCAACACTCTCATCCACCGGAGAAAAGTCCAATTGCACAACGCTCAGCCATAGGCTTATGAATATCTCCACACTAGCTTTCACATATTGGAACCTTCTACATCTGGAAGAACGTATGCCATGTGCCGAGTGAACTCAGGAACATTGAGTCTGAATGGACCCTGTTGAAGACCTCAAATATGAAAGGGCTGCTAAAAGCTGTGGTCTTAGGGCAGTTGGGATATCTCATGATGGCAACTCTAGGGACTTGATGGTAGACACTAGAGGTGAGGGAAGTTATCTGGCTGAAGAGGGAGGCCTTCAAGGAAATGTTCTCTGTTCCATCGATCACCAGACTCGGTTGGAAGGTACAAACAGGCTAAGAGGATTGCCATAAAAATGATTGTGAAAGCAAAAGCTTGAGCATTGGAGGAGTTTAGAGAGGCCTTGGAGAAAGACTATCAGATGACCTTGAAGGTTATTCTGGTAAACTGTTTGATGCCTCAGGAGAGGTAGGGATGATATTGCCCGAACTGTGTTAAGCAGGGATGGAGAGGTGCTGACCTCTTTTGTGGAAATTGTCTAGCAGTGGAAGGAACACTTTAAAGAGCTCTTCAACCCAGTGGACAAGCCCTCCTACTAGCAGGTTGTACTGGATACATGTAGTGGGAAGCATCTCAATAGTGTTGCCGAAGTCACTATGGTGGTCTGAGGACTTGTGGTAATAAGACTGTTGGGGTGGTTGAAATCCAGGTGGAGATGATGAAAATGTTGGACATTGTTGGGATAGCGTGGTTAACATGTCTAATCAATATCGCATGGAAGGCAGGTAGACTATCCTTGTATTGGGAGATTGGTGTAGTGGTCTTCATATTTAAGAAAGTTGAGTAAGAAAGTGTGTTCCAACTACAACTTTCCAGGTATGGCATATGCAAGGGTACAGGAATGAAGACTCCATCCAATGGTTATGCCAAAAATATAGTAGAAACAATGTGGATTCCGTCCTGGCCGGAGAACAGAAGACCAGCTCTTCTCCCTGGTGCATTACTGCTGAGTATGTGGGAGTAAGGTAACCCAGTCTGTGTGTGTTTTGTAGATTTAGAAAAAGCATATGACCGTGTCACTCAGCAAGTGTTGTTGGTGGTGCTGCAGGAATATGAGATAACAGGACCACTCTTGTGTGCTACTGGTTTCCTATATGAATGCAGTGACAGCAGTTCTCAGATACTTGGTGTTAAGTCAAATCTATTCACCCTGGGTGTTGGACTCTTCCGAGGCTGTCTCATGTCACTGCTCCTAATTGTGGTTTTCATAGCCAGGATATTAAGACGCAGCCAAGAATACGAGGGTGTCCAGTTGGAGATGATGTTAGCCTCTTTCTTTCATTAAACTGTGACCTTTGGTTTGTACTAAAGTGATTCACTGCTGAGTGTGAAGTGGCTGAGATGAGGATCGGCACTTTCGTGTCTGTGGTTATGGTTCTGTCTTGGAAAAGAGTGGATTGCTGTCTCCAGGTGTGGAGTGAATGTGATGCCCAGGGAGCCTACAGCCTTGGGTATCTTGCATCTCCCGGGACATCGATAGTCATAACCAATGATGAATTAGGGTGAGTGAGGGCACAAGAAAAATTATAAGGTGAAAAGTCTAACAGTGCATTTTATTGAAACCAAGCAGTATGCAAAAAATAAAGTGCAGTGCATTTAAAAATTGACAACAACAAATAAAAATTTGGCGCTGTAAGGAGAGATAAAAACACGGTAAGTAAATCCAATAAATAGGTAAAATTAGGGATAAAATCAAAATCAGAAATATCTATCTTCTCTCTAATCCCCAGTGCTTCTCTTTCTTGTCACCCCTCCACATTACTCTCCAGGTATATGCAGCATAGCTGAGATGTTGGCAAATGCTGTACACAATGCTGGCTGTCATCCCAGCTACCTTGTTTGGTGTCCACTGGGACCATTGAGCCCGGGTCCTTCTCCCTCCCAATTCTGCTGGTCATTGCAGGTCTCTGGAGCCTTCAATCACTCCTGCGCCACAACTCAAAAGGAGCAGTCCAACCCTGGAGCACTGTTTCCCGCAATCTACTACGGGGCATCAATGTTCACTTCAGCTCCTTTCCTAAGCACTGCCTCCAGTCCTATTCCGATTTCTTCTTTCTTCCTCTACTCCTCTCTTTTATCAGTTCCTACGCAGACCTTTTATACTCTTTGTGAGTGTAGGTGCTTTAAATGATCCATGGAGCAGTAATGAGGGATGGATGTGCTGATTGTGCTTATGCATGTGAACAAGCAATCAGCCAGTTCTCCCAATAAGCACTACATGGCTGCATGACCTTCCTCCTGTACACACCCCACTCACAAAGTCTCAGCGGCACCGTTTTCAAAAAACTTACTCCTGCTCTGGTTAGCTGATCACAACATGGACCCAGGAACAGGCTTCACCACATGGAACAACTGACCTTAGTGGAAGAGTTCAAGCATCTTGGGATTGCGTTCATGGGTGATGGAAAAAGGGAATTGGAGAGGTAATTGCCGTTGTGCGAGTGCTGTTCTGTAACATGGTGGTGAAGTGGAAGCAGAGTGTAAAGATAACACTCTCGATTTACGGGTTGGTCTACATCTCTGTTCTCATCTATGGTAGTGAGCTGTGTGTAATGACCAAAAGAATGAGATTGCAAGTATGAGTGGTGAAAATGAGGTTTCTTTGCAGGGTGGGTGGGCTGACACTCCATTACAGGGTGAGAAGCTCAGTGATTAAGGAGAGCCTCAGAGTACAGTTGCTGCTCCTCTGGAGTGAGAGGAGCCAGTTGTGGAAGTTTGGACCATGTCATAAGGATTCTCAGGGAATGCCTAGGAATTCCAAAGGACAAACTGGGGATAGGGAAGTCCGGACTGATCTGCTTGGTATGCTGCCACGGCAACTCTCATTAGGAAAATAGTTGTTTCAGAAGATAAGATGAGAAAACACAAAGGGTCTAATCACACTGTGTCAGAATTTCATTGGTTACCCTGTACATGGACACAAGAAAAGAATGTCTAATAATAGCAAGAGGGATTTTTCTACACATGGCCACAAAATATCTGTGGTCTGTGTTCATATCAGTCTAAAGTAGCCTGAGCTCCACAATAAAAAGGAAAAGTGCTTATTATCTGCATGCAAAACCCAACGGAGGATATCCAAAAGTCTACTACCCAAAGCCAGCACTTATGCTTAAATACTCTCTCACGGTATAACATAACTTCCACCAAAGCTGAGCTCCAAGAGAGACATTTGAAATATTAAAACCCAGTCGAATTCAAGACCATAGGGCTGGAAAATAATGGGGACAGCAGGGTGAAACTTAGACGGAAGAGCATTTGAAAGACTGACTTCATGCTGGACTTTGTGACCCTGACACAAACACAGACGATGAAACATTTTTTTAATATTAAAAATCAGTGATCATGTAAATATGATAATGCAGCTTCCTAAAAGTAAATAAGTTTGGCCTTATTTTGATCATCTCTACCAACAGGCCCGGTCTTAGGTATTATGGGGCCTTAGGTGAAAGGTGGGTCCGGGGCCCCCTGAGGGGGGCGGAGCCCCCCTGGAAGCTCTGCGAAATGCGTGAAAATTACACTCTCTCTATGAGGGCCTCGGCCTGGGCCTTCATTGCTCTCCATACTGCGACTACCGCTGTTACCAGCACCAACTCTCACAAAATGTCATTCCCAGAAGTGTGAAGGAGCAAACTGCATTAAATTTGTGGAATAGCTAAACCACTGAAGTCATGGTTTCAAAAAGTATAAGGAATTAGTGTAAGATCCTTAAGTATGATCATCATGTTCCTCTCCCTTTTCACACGCATGTGTATGGGGAACAGCTTAAGGGCATCCGGCTGGGACACCCAGAAAGGAGTAAGATGGGGGAAAGCAGGTACAGAGGAACACAGCCTCCCCTAGAATGCCAGATGGAGATGCCCCTGCAGCACAGCGGCAACCCAGATTCCCGCAGGGCACCATGGGAGTTGAAGTTCGGCTTCACAGCCCTGCTGGGTGCCGTGGGTGCCGCTTGGAGATGCTACAAGGGGGCTTGAGAATCTGTACTTTCTGTATACCACGGAAGTACTCCCGAGTTACAGGGGCGGAACCACAGAAGTACTTCCAGGTTGAAGAAATCCACAAATCTCCATCTGACCTGGAAGTGCAGATGAGTCATGTGGCCGCAAGGACAGAAGCACTTCCGGGTCAAAGACTATTTAAAGGACTGGTGGAGACTCACGAAGCAAGCCGGAGTTGGGAGGGAGTAGGACAGGGCTTGGTGGGAGGAGTGGAGGAGAGATTTGTGTGCTGATTATTGTTATTTTGCTTGTGTATGGTGGTGGAAGTGCTTTTGGGCACTGTTTAAAGAAGAAAAGATCATTAAAGATCTTCTGGGTGGTTTTACCCTGTGTCAGCATCTGTCTGTTGGGTTGAAAGAGGCAACAGCGACCTCTAGTGTCTTACAGGGCTTATGCAATTGTAATTCTCTGTCGAAACATAAGGTGGCGCTGTGCAATAACGTACTTTCTTCTCCCAAAAGCAGAAAGGAAGAGTGACACAATTCCACCTATGATGGCACCTCTGGGGTCAGACCCACTGGACCCACCTCTTCTCCCAGAAAGCATCTTAAACTAAAGCAACACCATCTTGGACAGTTTGAATAAGAAATCTATGACGACTTACCATTTGCACTTTACACACAACCCCAAGCCTTAATATATGGGGTTGGCCATGAAGGTACCCCTAAACACTTTGTCTTTTGTCTCATTACACACTACTACTATGGGTTAGTTTGGATCAGACAGTAATATCATTTGGCATCCTCAATGTGCAGACACCATAAGTATTTGGTATCTACAAGGGGTTTATTTACACAGTCTGAAGACTAGCCATGTAGCGGAATTGTCACTCCGTGCTAGCCCCATAAATTTCAAGAATATGCTTTGTAATGGACTGGAATCTGTTTTAAGTTTGGTACCAGCCTCACATCTGGCTCTGGAAGTCCACAGCTCTAACCTGGAGGCAGCACTTAAACAAGATGAATGGATAACCAAATGGAGTGATCCCACCAGCAGTACAGAGGCCTCTGAAGTCTTAAATACATCCCTTCAGTTTTTCTATTTATTCATTTTTCATTCACTCTTTGAGCGTAAATATCGTGTACAATAAATCTTCATTCACTCTTTCATTTTCAGCTGGTTATCCAAAACCAGGCCATGGGGGCAACTTTCTTAAACAATGAACCTTGTGCATCTTAATACGCGGATAAGTCTTTTACCAGATGGTTATGTTTGAATTTAATTACGTCATAACTTGTTGAAATTCTAAATAAGCAGAATGACAAAATGAATGTTTCCCTCATAAAATTGTACAAAAATACTGCGTCTACAAAGCCAATCCTATTGATTTCAGAATATAATCTCTTGGAAAACATCTTTACAGCCTCCTGCTGTACCTTGGTGATGCAGTCAGCCCCTGTAGCTCCATTGGCTGTGGTGAAGCTAAGCCTTCTGAGTGGCGTTTCGCTCTCCTTGGAGAGTCGAGCCATTGATATGAACGCATCTCTGCATTCATTCATCTATCCATCTTCTGAACCCATTTACGCAAATAATAATGATAACATGAGGAATAAACGCAAAAATCTCAATGTCACATGGCTAGCATTTACAGATTATAAAAATCCTGCCATTCCAGTTATTTAATGGTCAATACTGAGTCTTGAAGTGCTTTTTCTTCAGATTCTTTACATTAAACTATAGTTCTCACTTAAATGTTTGCATGTCTGGCTCATTGCTTAATGTTTTAGAGATTACATGACAAACTTCATCGATGTTAACAATGTGGCTTATCTGATTATTATTATCCTAAAAATACAAGACACAGTGAGCGGCATCAGCATTATCAGTACTTAACTTGAGAGTTAGCAGACGTGAGCATCAATGTCCATGTCCTAAGAATCATCAGTATAAGAAAATGCATATATGTAGTAAAAGGGGGGCGTCAAGTAAACCATTTACTTTAACAACAGAAGAGTGTGACAGGCCCTGTGAATTTTATCATTCAAAACAGAGCTTTAAACTTGCCAGTCACTATTCAGTTTAAGAGTTATTGCTGCTGGCATTGCTATAACTCTCATATGACTCCCAAATGATTTTCTATGCTGCAGCTAAGGCCAATTAATTTCTCCATTTCAGCAGCGCAATGTTTGCTCTTCAGGCTATTATATTCTGTTCAGGCTTGTGATAAGAGGTCTATGGTGGAGTGCAGTTTTTAAATAAATAATTGTGTCCCGAGAAGTGCAGGCTCCAATCAGGTGTGGGAGTTAGTGAGCTCACTTCACTCCAGGGTTGACTCAGAGTGCTTGTCTGATTGAGCATACATGCGCAAAGTCAAGGGGATCAGTCAGGGGTCTCGTTCACACCTCAGAGTGAGCAAAGCGCCCAATCAGGCTAGATAAAGAGGGGTCTGCAGAGCAGAGAGGGGGATCATGGAGGAATAGAAAGAAGGAAAGAAAAAAGAAACAAAAGAGTGAGGTGAAGGTTAAAGGAGGAGAGAGAAGGGCAGGAATTTGACGGAGCTGAAGCAGGGAGAATGGAAGCAGACAGACGGGAACGTGAGACCTAGGGAAGAAATGTTGCTTCTGCTGAGCATCATGGGAGCAGGCATGACCCAAACCTCTCCAGGAGGACTCCCCCACAAGGCCAGGCAATGGTAGTGGGAATCGGAGGGAGTAAAGCTCAGAGTGGCACTCTGTACGGGTGACAGGGGCCCACGTGGGATCCAAGGTTCGCCTGCTCCTGCTGGATGACGTCTCCTTGTGCTGCAAGACCCAAACAGGGTGTGCTGGGGAGATGTTGGATTTTAGAAAGCAGCACCAAGGCTCGTGGCTTTTAAAGAAAATGGTCACCCTTGTGTTTTAAACTTGTTTTATGAAACATTTATTTGGATACTTTAACCTCAACTGGACACTGATTGTATGGATTATTTATTTACAGGGACAAAGTTACGCACTGCACTGTTTGCACTTTCTATTTGGCTTTAATAAAAGCACTGCCACTTTTTGCACCAACCCCTTGCTGAGTTGCGTGTGTATCCTCATCCTCCCTGCTCACCTTGGTTCATGACTATCGATGGTTTACTGGTTCAAGAGGCTCCAGGAGGTGACAAGGGAGTGTGGAGCAACCCAGACGGTCACAAGGCTCAGTTGTGCATTTTGTTTTGAACTGACATACAGGGGGTCCTCGGGTTACGACACAGTTCCGTTCCTACAACAGTGATGTAACCTGAATTTTGGTGCCAGTCGAAACACTTAAAAGTTACTTACCTACCCTAACAAATTTGCAAAATCATAATCTAGAACATGAAAACACAACTAAGCCACAGAAAAAGGACATACATAATACTGTACTGTAGGAACAGAAAAAAAGGAGTGTAAAAAAAAAATCCTTACCTTTATTCCTTCTCACGTCTCAATTTTTTAAAGTTTTTATGGGAGTGAGCGTTGTAAACTCGAAACGTTGTATGTCGAGACATTGTAACCCGAGGACCCCCTGTACTCTTTTTTTATCGTACTCTTCAGCTTTTAGCTCATGTTCCCAAAAAAAAAAAATCTTACCTGTTTTGTAAAGAGCCTTGTGATGGTGAATTCTGGGGGTAGCTCTATATATGTTCACAACAGACTGATCTGTTACCGAAGTGTGTTTCATTTTAGAAGTTTATACTAATGACAACTTAAACCTGTTCTGGTCCAGCCATGAAATTCATTTTATCATGCAGATATACAGAAACAGTGAAACCGAACATCTCTACCAAAATGAAACGCATCCATCCCAGAATGAACCTGGCCTTCAGCGTGAGCAGCCTTAGGATTTGTTTACTTAGGTTGTGTCAAGTGACGCAGAGCACATCTGCACCGTGCGGACACCTAGGTTTGTGTGAAAAAAACATAACCGGTTGCTACTCAACAAGGTTACATAAGCATGGTGATGTCTTCCAAAACCCAAAGAAGAGCCAGAGGCCATGCCTGCACAACAGCAGCGCTTCTCAGCACATCCGAAAGCAAAAATCCTTCTACTTGTGTCCAAAATGGACTATTAGCTAATCAACATTTTCTAAGTAATAAATGATACACACCTGTCTCAAGATGGCTGTATTCCTTTCTGGCTTGGCTTCTAATTCAGAACAGCATTTAATCTGAAATGAGTCAGCATATAAATATGGAGAGAAAGTGCAAGGCGCACAGAAGTCGTACTTTGTATAAACCTACGACGTGTATACTTCACATTTTCACCAGGTTTATATCAAAATTTTGCAATGTTAGATATTGGTCACGTTGAAAAAAGCCCATCACGTGGACATTTCAAATCAGTGGAGGGTCACTCTGGGCAGGTGACAGTAACGCTACCATTACTGTCACTCCAGCTGTCCAGAACGGCACATTCTCTCCTGTGGACAACTGCAAGCATATGTTCTCATCAAAGCAAAAGCCTGAAGTAATTTTGGTGAAACACTGGGGATGATTTTCTGGCAATTAGATATTTGGAAAATCCATAGTAAACAAAAGGCTAGAACAAAAGTCTCTCTAGGTGTTAATCCTTCTTAGAGACTTTGGAGAGGGCATACACATGACTTGATGCCAATTACACATCTAGAACCACAAGTTAGAAAAGAATTGTGCTGCAGAACGAGATCGTTTTTTTAAAAATCGGGCCCGGCAACTCACTCCCATCTGGGGCAACCAAGATCACTCAAATGAGTTGTCCTCCGTGTATTTAAAGAATTGGTGTAGAAGACAGGCATGTCGATCGATAAGACACACCTTTATTACTACATGCAGACTCTAAACTCTGCCCATATGGAGGGTGTTTTAAGTTTGTGCCAAGTCTTAGCAGCACATCGTTACAGATTTAAATAAGAAAATGGTCACGCTCAACAACTACACTTTGTGGATTGCTGAAGACCAAGAGGGCTGTTTAAGCAGGCCTGGAGGTTGTGGCCAAAATGTGGACGCAGCTTTATGCCAATCAGCAATTTTCATACTGTAATTTTTATAGAAGTTACGCATAAAAAAATACAGGGAGATTCACTCAAAAGAGGCCACGAAAATTCTGTAATAACTCTCACTAGGATGAAGCAATCTGAACGAAATAACGTGCAATGTGTTCCTCAGTATATGGAGCTTCGAACAAGCCAGGATACCCCTGCGTTGAGCAGTGAGGTAGGCGCTGGATAGCCGTTGTGACGTTTTACCTCCATTTGCAACTTCTGGGTGCATACCACCCATAACCCTTCACTCAGTCAATCGACTTCTCATCAGGATGGTGGTGTACAGTATTGAGCAGTGCATCTTCATGGTGGGAACCTATTGGGTCACCAGTTCGTTTAAGTGATGTCAGAATCAAGTGGATGATCGTGAGTTAATGGAAGGTTATTTCCAGCAATATGGAGCAACATGTCACACACCGGCAAGGAGCATTGTAGAAATTGAGTCCTTCTTCAGCAACAGGGTAATTTCAAAGAGGCTCGCCGGATGTGACACCACCAGACATCTTCCTTTGGGATATGTTCAAAGGAAAAGTCTTTTGGAACAAGTCTCACACTGTAGAAAATTTGATGGAAAACATCCAACGTGAAATTGCTGCTATCCCCCCCAAGATGTTTGTCGATATGTTTAGGAACATGAAGTGTCTAAATGTGTCTGACAGAAAATGGAAACCACTTCCAGAATTGCATGTAATACAATTGATTACACATACGTCAAGGTATATAGTGTATATAGTGTATATTGGTACAGATTGCTTCATCCTAACGGAGTTACAACAGAATATTCAGGGTCTCTTTTGAGTGAATCTCCTTGTACTTGAGTGGGTTTATGATAAACACTGTCATCTGAGAGATCTGCTCCACACATTGTTACTTCCTTGCCTCTCTTGTCTAATTTGGCCTCTCCTTTACCTTCATTTGGTGTGTCATTATTGAGACTGCAGAATCTCTCCTTACTCTATCCACCTAATTTATTTACTCAAAGTCAGGTCAAATCAACACCATGAAAAGTACTCACTCATTCTTTATCCTTCACAGCACCAAGAGGATCTTTGTTTTGTAGGCACACTGTGAAAAAATCCCTCTGGCTCAAACTGACTGGGGATCTGGACAAGAACATCCCATGATGAGATCTGAAAGATCAGCCAAACTAACACCTCACTAAATAAGAGCTGAAGATGACAAAGGATGGAGTTCATTTACAAGTGCAGAGTGATTGTCAAACGGGCTGATATGTGACCCTCCTTGCCAAAACTGTCACTTGGAGTCGGCTCACCGCAGCTTAGATGTCAGTGGAGAACAGTCAACAGAGAGCCATGTGAGGCGTGACAGACATGGAGAAGTGAAAGCAGTTGGACACGCACAAGACTTGACGACCACATGAGACTGGAACGCACCCAAGTATAGAAGACTGCAGTCGACACGATGTGATTTTTTTATTAAGTCTCATGAATTTGTTAGGAGGGGAACATGGAAAATGGGAGGGTCATTTTGGAGCGGTTATTATGTGAGGTCGTAACAACCTGGAGAGAAAATGAGGGAGAGTCAGCGTGGCCCTTCCATTTAGGCCTGGCTCACATCTTGCACCAAGTGCTTCCATAACACTAAACTAACCAAAACGCTTACAGATTGGGAGGCTGGATGTTTTTAAAATAGCAAAGACTAATGCAACCAGATGGATTTTATCTGTTTAATAGCAATTTTCTTAAATTTTCAATTTTTCCATCCAGACTAAAGCACTTGCATTTCAGCAAGCAATGAGCTCTTTTGAAACAGATTAACCGTATTGATAGATTCGCATTATTTTCCTGGCTCACTCCCGCTGTTATGAGCAGCCAGCGAGTCTGAGCAGTGACTGGAGTGCAGCTTGGTAATCGGCCCAAGATCCAATGTCACCAACACGCCTAAAGGACACCTAATGGGAGGGGGGGGACAGTACAACAAACTGACTGCCATCTGACAGGTCAGCTCCACACATGGTTCCTTCCTTGTATGGTACCCTGGGCAAGCCTACAACTGGGCCGAGGGGGTTCAGCAGATAACTGCACGATGTGTCGTCAGATTTATGAAGCTATGTCAAAGCAATCCCTGAAACAGAAGCACCGTCAAACTCGTCACATTAAAACGGGTCAAAGTGATGTCTTGCAAAGGTGAGTGGACTGGAGAAGGTCACTCGGGACTCTCAGGCTTCATTTAACTGCAGTATGTTTTCCATCTTTTTAACTTTAATCCCAAAACACATTAACGTTGCCTTTCATGTAATATGACTAACACAAGACATTAACAAAATTATCATAAGAATATAATGCAGCTTGAAATCATGGCCCTATCGGATATCACTAATGCACACTCAACGTCTTTGAAGCCTCCGAGGCGTCTCCAACTGCCAGTGACTGTAATGAAATGGGATTAAGCCGAGAATGGATGCCGAGAAAAACAAAGCGCATTAAAATAATGAAAGACATATGCAAAGCTGATTACAAAGTGAAGCAATGCCAAATTGGAACTGAGAAAATCCACTCGAAGAGTGGCCTCTGTAAATAAACTCCAGAATGGCTCTCAGAACAGAATAAGAAACGCTAATTGAGCTACTGATGCAAAATTAAGTTGCAGAGCCAAACTTAAATGGCTTTGAAAGATAAGAATAGCCTGGTGTTTATCAAGTCAGCCATATCGTTACGTTTGGATTTATTTAATATTTATGGGCTGCACTGTGCAATCATTAATGGGGGCATTTTAGCTCAAGATGATTGGACTACAAGTTGCTCTTGCTTTCCTTTTTGAGTTTGTTTGTTCTCTCTGTGTTCACATGAGCTTCCCCTACTAATTACAAACCTACTATATCGCCAGATATCAACACAGGCTGCTCAGTATACACATTTCCACAAGTGTACTGGCATCTGCAAATATTATAGTAGATTAATGGAAAAACTAGCTGTGAAATCAAAGTAATCAACATAGACCCCAGCATTAACGTTTGTGGTACACCATCTATTGGAATATATTTTATAATGCATGCAGTAATAAATTGTATTGCATTTGTCATTCCAACAAATGGTGCATCACAAACATCTGTAGCAATGGCCATGCCTCTGTTATTTGCCATTTGGTATGGGATTTGCAAAAGCACTGTTTGTGATGCACCATCTGTTGGAATGACAAATGCAATTACTTTATGTTACTACAAATGTTTGTGATCTGCCAGGGGTTAGAATGACATCTGCAATGCCTACGTAACAGTTATATTCCATTTGGTATGGGATTTGTAAAAGCAGTGTCAACATTTTAAATGCTCCACCTGTTGGAATGAAAAATACAATGCCTTTGTCTTTGTTAAATACCATTTGGTATGGCATTTCTAAAACTAGTGTTAATGTTTGTGATGAACTATCTATTGCAATGAAAAATGAAATGCATTTTGTTACTACAAATGTTTGTGATCTGCCATTGGTTGGAATGACAGATGTAATTCCTTTGTCTCAGTTACATACCATTTGGTATGGGATTTGTAATAGCAGTGTTAATGTTTGTGATGTGTCATCTGTTGGAATAACAAATGCAATGTCTGTGTCTCAGTTATGTGCCATGTGGTATGGGATTCGTAAAAGCAGTGCTTATATTTGTGATGCACCATCTGTTGGAATGAGAAATGTAATGCATTTTATTAATACAAATGTTTGTGATTTGCCATCTGTTGGAATGACAGAGACATAGCAAACCAGATGAACACACAGACATACAGACACTAATCCTTTTATTAAAGTGGATAAAAACTCCTCCAACTTGCAAAATTGGACCCCATAAATCACAAATAGCGCACACCATTGGCACAGGCCATGTTGACATCAGTGCAGGCGTGGTTCGCTACATGGAAACTGGGCCCATGGCATCTTCTAATAGGGCTGAAAAGCGTTAAATGGCTCAAAACTAAGAAAACAGCATTTTTTCATGAATTTCTTCTCTTGGGTGTTTTTCCCCAGAATGTACACACTACAATCTGCCACCTCACCATGACTTGGTTACATTGCTATAAATAATCAGAGCACTTTGAAAAAGTTTTCACAGCTTTCTACAGATTTCCCAATTCCTTTACAGTAATTGTTCTGTCCTTTCTAAACTGCACCAAATGCTGTGTGGTGGGAGAACAAGAGCCCTCTAATTCCATTGTGTTTTAAACTGTACTCTTGTGCAGAAGAACTTGACAAACAGGAAGAGACTGTTATAAGGCATCAGATGCCAAGGTATTTACTAAACTTGAAATCAGGAAGCAAACAGCCATGGGGAGAAACATATCTGTGCAATGTACATCAAAGAAGGACTGCGTCTTCAATCCCATGAGACGGACAGAAGTCCAGTACAACATTCAACTGCTGCTCAAACAAAAATCTAATTTGTAGGACGTGTGTGTTTTGCACAAATAAATACTAAAAAGAAAGGATCACAATGTTTTACCGCAACATGGTAACATTGGCAGGCTACACAGGCAAATAAAGGGAACTGTGGTGTAGCGGGTCCACAGCTCATTGTGCAAAAGCCATTCATTTTAAATAAATGATCGCGGCTTAGCGAGGGGACGTTGGGTCATAGCAAGCTGTGGGGCGATCCGTAGGGTGTGGGCGTTTCTCACCAAGTGCACAGGTGAGGAACTACCCACATTCGTGATTGTCCCATGGCTAATGGTGCACCTGCTGTGGCCCTCGTCATTTAAAAAGAAGCGCGAATCGGTTGTGAGGGTGGAAAAATGGAGAGAGGAGAAAAAAGATGAGGAAAAGAGGACGGAGGTTACAGGGAGCGAGGAAGCAGGCGGTGCGTGCGTGTGTTGAGCGCGCGATCGAGGGCAGCTGTAAGGAAGCTTGGTGTTAGGCCAACACCCAGACGTTTGAGTTGATGTTGCTCCTGCTGAGCGACCATGTAGTGGGAGTGCCCAGAAGAAAGCGACGAGCCGCAGAGGGCCGTGTAAAGGCAGCAGAAGTCGGGAGAGTTGGTGGTTGGAGTCCCCAATGTGTGCGTCCTGGCCATTAGGGGTAATCAAGTCTCGGGGACTGGGATGAGTGCCATACCGGAGCCAGGGATCGGGAGGTCTCCAGTCTCGAGTATGTAGAGGAGGGCAGCTGCAGAGAGCGTCTTGCCTGCTGCTAAGCCCAAACGGGATAAGCAGGTGAGACGCTAACAGAAAAGAAGCACCGAGCTTGTTTGTTGTTGTTTTAAAGACAGCTTCCACGAGAAGATTTTAACCTATGGTTTTTAAGGATTTTTTTTTTCTATTTATTGGTTTTACCTCCACGTTCTTTTATTGGATTATTTATTTAATGAAACATTTGGAGTACTGCACTATTTATTTGAACACCTGTTTTGTTGACCGTTTTTAATAAAAGCACTGTTTCACTTTTAACCATCCCCTTGCTCAGATGCTCAATTATTGCCTTCACTGACTAGCTTCTCGGTTTCATTATCGACGGTGTTGGGTTCAAGGGTTCCCAAACAGCCATGGGAGCGTGGAGCCAGAACCCACATCGTCACAGGAACAAGCAAATGAATGTGAAAGTTAAATCTAACCAAAGTTTGAACCAGAAGATCAGCAGAACAATCATTAAAATCAAATCATGAAACAAGAAACTGTAGTCAGAGGAAGCCTCTCCTGAAGTCAGAACAGTGAGAGATGTGTTAACTAAACGTACATGTGAGCCTTATCGACATTATCCACAATCTTGGACTGCACACGAAAAGCAGCACCGACTTCTACAGAGTCATACGTTTGACGTCATGCAGTGTAATTTCCAAAAGTCAGAGCACTGCAATGTGGCGACAAAGCCACAAAATGGAAAAGGCCAAGAAAAACAAGATGGCAACGCGGCCACAATGAAAAATAATGGTAATGAAAATGACCACTTCACTAGGAGAAATATAAAGTGAAAAAAAAAAACAGATAGCCAGATGCTTTGTTGTCCAAAACTCCAATCAAACTACGTCTACTGTTCAATAAAAATGTAGAGCAAACAGAAGAAATATAGTAAAGTTATCTAAATCACATCACATACTAGCAAATGATTTGTTTGGCCAGATTTGCCCAGATTGCTTTGGGATGGCAAGAAAGTCTCTTTTTCATTTTTATATGAAAAATCCTACATTTTTAAATTTATAATTTTCAAAATAGGATGACAAAAATTGGGTGGCATGGAGGCACAATATTTAGTGCTGCCATCTCACGGATCCAATGGCCTGACATAGTCTGTGTAGAGTTTACATTTTCTCCTCATGTCCGTGTGGTTTTTCCTTGCCAGATTTGTAGTGTAGAGTAGCTGATGGTCTGTGAGTGGGCCCTGTGGCGGATGGACTCTTGCCCTTAGTCCTTGTTCGGCTAAGACAAGGTTTGTCTGCCCATGACCCCCGAATTGGATTAAGTGGGATTGTAGAATGATATAATAAGGTTGCTCTGTGTGAGCATTTTGGATCAGGATCCATCTATAGGTGTCTCAGAAAGCATGGTGAATAGCTGCACTATAAAGCCGAGGATTTCATATTGGACGTTAATTAATATATGACAGTCACGATATAAGAGCTTTGGGCCGAGTATATAAGCAAGTCTGACATTCAAAATAGATTCTGTGTTTGTTACACTTCAGAGCTGCTTGTGAAGGATTGCTTGTTTGAATTCCAAGACATTCCCTTCAGTTGACAAATAATCTTTTCTTTAGCGTCTTTGGGTGAGATTTGATTAAGAACATTTCTGCCTCTGTCACGTCTGATTAATCCCACATTGTGCAGTGCACACACTGTATACGTCTGCTTAACTTTTTAGCTAATGCTTTACTGTGAAACTGATACAAGTGAGACCCGAGAATCAAATCCCTGAATCAGTAGAACTTAATCTAACATAACGTAAACACCCAGGGCTTTCCAGGTCTCTCCTTCTTTCTGGGAGTAACACCAGAACTTCTGTACAGAGCATAGAGATTCTAGTGATCACACACGGGCCACACCAGAGGTTTTAACTGGAATTGTGAGGGTTCATTCTGGTTTAGGTGACCTGTTCACACTACAGACTGAAACTGGCAGCCGCAAGTCCCGATAGCTTTGAGCGAAAACACGGAAGAGTTTGAGCAGCAGGGTAGAATTCATGCAAAATAGTTACAAATCACTTGTTTCAATAAATTAGGAAAAAATTAAATAATAATTTAATAACTTACACTTAAGTGTGATCATTAGTAGGTATCTGCTAAGAAAGGACAATTCAATTTATCAATAGTTATGGTCAGGGCTGTTTCGGTGAAGGTACATGCTGGTCGGCCACGACAACTGGTTGTGGCATCGAATACATACTAAATGATTCTATAATCAAATATTTGTTGTCCAAATTTGAATATTTTTACACGTCACTGTGTGTTTTGTGTTAACTAGTTCCAGTACATACTACATTTATCCATAATAGGGGCATCTGTAGGAAACTACAGTTATCCAAAAGAGACGCGATTCACAGATTCCGTCAGTACCTCATCGAAAAACACAGTCCGAAAAACTGCAACCTCTATTGCAAGCTTTTATTTGTACGGCATTTGCATCAAGTGAATGCGAACGTGGATTTTCGCAAATTGTTACTCCAATGAGAGTCTCGTTACTGACAATCACTTTCCTTCATACGATTGGTTGGCCCTCCACTCATTCATACGCTTCGATCCTGCAGATTCATGACCGTTATGAGGATGACACTCAAAGCAAAGAACGGATTAGAAAGACTGCATTTGATGAAAACATGCAAAAACAAAAGTTTGGAATTTGGCATTGATTGTTTTGCGGGACCACATAACTTTTTTTGTAGAACGTAGAGCTTGTTATTAACCTGCAGTTAATATTCTTTAATTTTGGAAATTCTGTGTTTGTAATTTTAAATTGTCAAGCACAATATTATGAGGTACAGTACACTTGACGATTTGTCATTTTCAAATTTTAAACGTTATGTTTTTTCACCAAATAAACAAAACATGAAACACTATATACCTACACAGTACCTCAGACTTGATCCAAACAGATGTGTGCTGCCTTAATGGAAATGATTGGAATTTGGTAATGTTGCAGAAAGAAGAAAATTAGCCAACACCTCTTTTTTTATTTGTTGATATTTGTCATTAATAAAGCTGTAGCAAGTGGGCCACACAAAGGGCATTTCGCCACAACGCTCGCAGAGTAATGGGGCACGCCGGCTTATGCAAAGTTCAGCAAGGCTCAAAGGCAATGCATTTAGCAGGCACTTGTCTGCCACTTTGGCTATGAGTGTAGTCAATTTTATGCATCCAACCCATTGTGAAAGGTATTTCATATATCTCACACCCCCACCTCCTTCATCTTATCTGCAGCCTTGTGCAAATGCTGAAGTGGGGACTACAAATCCTATCAGCCAGTGCACTGCTCTAGACGATTTCATCAGCTCTCACAAAATTTAAATAAGAGCAGCGTTTCTCAGCCTTTGTGGCCACAGTTTTACCTTCTTAAGTTCCATAATGAGCCACAGACAGCAATTAAAGTGGGAGACAAGGGGTTTACTATCATCGTGAATCGAGCTTGATTAGAAGAGCAGGATGAAGGGGGGAATCCCCTTGGTGAAATAAGCATAGTTAGAAAGGGGGCAAAAAAATAAATTGACATCAGAGGACTCAGGTTTAGTTTGCTGGTCTACAGATTGAAAAAGAGAAAGAATTACAGGAAAGCGGCAACCCCTGGTTTGGCAGGTAAGTACAACTATTTGAGCCCATAAACAGTCTCCCATTCGCATGTGTGTAACAATATATATATATTATATATAAATATGTACAGTCATATGAAAAAGTTTGGAACCCCTCTTAATTCTTTGGATTTTTGTTTATCATTGGCTGAGCTTTCAAAGGAGAAACTTCCTTTTAATATATAACATGCCTTATGGAGAACAGTAGTATTTCAGCAGTGACATTAAGTTTATTAGATTAACAGAAAATATACAATATGCATCATAACAAAATTAGACAGGTGCATAAATTTGGGCACCCCAACAGAGATATGACATCAATACTTAGTTGAGCCTCCTTTTGTAAATGTAACAGCCTCTAGATGCCTCCTATAGCCTTTGATGAGTGTCAGGATTCTGGATGGAGGTATTTTTGACCATTCTTCTATACAAAATCTCTCAAGTTAAGTTAAATTTAATGGCTGCCAAGCATGGACACCCTGCTTTAAATCATCCCATAGATTTTCGATGATATTTAAGTCAGAGGACTGTGACGGCCATTCCAGAACATTGTACTTCTCCCTCTGCATGAATGTTTTTGTAGATTTCGAACTGTGTTTTGGGTCATTGTCTTGTTGGAATATCCAACCCCTGCGTAACTTCAACTTTGTGACTGATGCTTGAACATTATCCTGAAGAATTTGTTGATATTGGGTTGAATTCATCCAACCCTCTACTTTAACAAGGGCCACAGTCCCTGAACTAGCCACACAGCCCCACATCATGATGAAACCTCCATCAAATTTGACAGTAGTTAGCAGGTGTTTTTTCTTGGAATGTGGTGTTGTTCTTCTGCCATGCAAAGTGCTTTTTGTTATGACCAAATAACTTCATTTTTGTCTCATCAGTCCAAAGCACTTTGTTCCAAAATCAATCTGGCTTGTCTAAATGAGCATTTGCATACAACAAGTGACTCTGTTTGTGGCGCGAGTGCAGAAAGGGCTTCTTCCTCATCACCCTGCCATACAGATGTTCTTTGTGCAAATTGCGCTGAACTGTAGAACAGATGTACAGATACACCATCTGCAGCAAGATGTTCTTGAAGGTCTTTGGAGGTGATATGTGGGTTGTCTGTAACCATTCTCACAATCCTGCGCATATGCCACTCCTGTATTTTTCTTGGCCTGCCAGACCTTGGTTTAACAGCAACTGTGCCTGTGGCCTTCCATTTCCTGATTACATTTCTTACAGTTGAAACTGACAGTTGAAACCTCTGAGATAGCTTTTTGTAGCCTTCCCCTAAACCATGATACTGAACAATCTTTGTTTTCAGATCTTTTGAGAGTTGCTTTGAGGATCCCATGCTGTCACTCTTCAGAGGAGAGTCAAAGGGAAGCACAACTTGCAATTGACCACCTTAAATACATTTTCTCATGATTGGACACACCTGTCAATGAAGTTCAAGGCCTAACGAGCTAATCCACCCAATTTGATGTTGCAAGTAATCAGTATTGAACAGTTACGTGCATTCAAATGAGCAAAATTACAAGGGTGCCCGCATTTTTGCACAGCCATTTTTTTCACATTTGATTTAATTTCATACAACTAAATACTGCATCACTTAAATCTTTGTTCAGAAAACACCGCAGTACTCAGATGTTCCAAGGAAATGAAAGACATACCACTGTTATCTTTTTTGTTGAAAGTCAAGTAAACTATTATACAGGCTGAGTGGAGTTCCCTAACTTTTTCATATGATTATATATATATTGTGACAGTGAGGCTCTTGTCCACCTCTCCAACCCTCAGGTACGACTCCAGACACTGGATAAAAGTCCAAGACTTTTTATTAATTAAGAATAATGTGCAGAAAGCACCCTCCACACTACTCATATATTAAATACCACAATAATCTCTCCTTCTCACCCAGACACTTCGCCCCTCTACCTCCCAGCTCAGCTCAGTGTCTGGACTGGCCCATCATCCTTTTATAGCCCCTGACCCGGAGGTGTTCCTGCCCAATCAGTCCACAGTTCCTTATTCCTTCCGGGTCAGGGTAAGCAGTCCTTTTCTTCAACCCGGGAGCACGTCGTTCCTTCCTGTCACGTGACCGTGACATACTCCCGGGTTATAGGGCACATAAGAGCCCACAAGCCCCCCTACAGCGACTCCCGGTGGCCCCCAAGGTATCCAGCAGGGCTGTGTATAAACACTACATAGTCCATGAGGCCCTGCTGGAACTCCAGGCACGATCCTGCTGTCGGGAGAGCTCCTCCTGGCGGCCTGGGGGTGAGCACGAAACCGGCAGTCCTCCACAATAAATATATATATAAATATGATAACTTTCAGATTGCTTGTATATTATGGTTTGAGTAATACTAGTGTGATGTTTTATTTTATTTAATTTATTGTGTTTATTTATTTATTTTTTTTACAAATTTTGTGTAATTCTTTGAGTTAAATGTATATAATCAGTTTGATACGTGACTAGTAAGATGAGCATAGCCAGCGCAAGCATAATGGCACTGTTGAAGTGTTGGACTGAAAGCAACAGTTTATGGTTAATTTATTGAGGATTGTTATTGAGTATTTTACATGTTATTGCTAATGTTTTAAAATGAATATGAAATCTGTGTGAATAATAATAATAATAACAGAAATAGTAAGTGGAAGGAAATGAGAGGAAGCGCATGCTATGAAATGATTTTGGTTTTGGATTTAAATTACCTGAAGTAGAGGAAATTGTTTTGTGAATAGGATTTCATGCAAATATCTCGGTGGATTGTTATGTATTGTAATTTATTGGAACTTGTTTGATTCAGCATTAAGTTACTGATGAGAAAGCAGGCGTTGAGTGAATGATTTATTTATTTATTTTTTTAAGGTAATGGCCCGTTTTCCTAAATATGAGATGATTTTCACACTTAAGCTTTTCCCAAGTTAGTGATTACTGAAACAAGTAAATGTGTTAGAACTATTTTAAATGAATTTCAGCCCTGCCACATATGCACATCTGACCTTTTTGCTCTTTCTTTACATAAACTTTCATGCCACCATCACCTAAGACTCAACTCTCATCTTGTAAAAATGGCAAGCCGTGCTGTCACTGCACCACCTGCCAAATGTGGCCTCCTTTCTCAGGCATGAAGATGTTTTCTTGTAGCCATAGTTATGACCAAAACGTCTGCACAACATTCAGATATGTGGGGTGAAGTAGGACAGAACGGTCAATATTTGGCTTTATGCCCGTGAGGAGTCTTGTTTGCTCGAGTGTATCCATCTATTTGGCTCCTAACAGCGGAGACAGACAAGGAGAGAGGAAAAGCAAAAACAGGAATCCTTCCCAGATGCATCAAGGAGTAATGGCTACTAGAAACTTAGCTAGTATAATAAGACGCATGTGGACAGGTGGGTCTCTAGGCAGGAAAGAGTCAAGCAAGGTGCTGTTAGAATCGGGGAAAAACTTACTGGTCTATACAATGTCAGTACAGAAGGCACCGCCAGAAGGTAGACCACCATGTATGTGCATTGAATGCCCCTTAATGGGTACATCTAAAGAAACTCAGCAAGAAAAGGGACCTGGGAGGAAATGAGCAAGGAAGCTTCCCCAGAGAGAAATGTAGGAATTTCAGCAACTCCTGTCCGTCCTTACAGCTGTCTCTAAAGATACTTATTCTTTTTAGAAGACATCTTGTTATGATCTTGTAATTTTCTTTTGACGTTGTTTTCAGGGTTCAATGTTCAAAATTAATTTGCTTTTTCACAAAGCATCTCTGCTTCTCTTAAGGACACTGCGATTTTCTGGTCCGGTCGCCATGATATGAGTGCTAGTTGTTAGGGGTGTGTCCTGGAGAATGTATGATGTCATTAGCGTGGCTGTCCGCTGGGATTCACTCCACCCTTACCATTTGTTTGCTTCTTGTTTTTTGAATTTTGTGGTTAGAAGATTTACCCCAATTTTTGACTACTAATACTTAAAATATGGATCTGGTTACATATTCATAAACCAATTCTCAACTACAATTTTTGTTACATGTCCTGATTTTTTGTTTCCTCAGTTATGACTTTTGGCTTGCTATTTAAACTTTGAAACCTCTCCTGATTCAATTTCCATTCACCCTGTGCAGTCAGCACACCTTGGTGACAATAAAGAACAGCATTTGGGCCCCAGTCTGGAACAAGTGCAGGGTATTCATTCATTTAAGAGGTTGGGCTGGAAGAGGACTGCTATGGAGACATTACCTTCTGGAGGTAGCTGAGGGCCCAAACCTATGGGGAACTCTGACCTACTTGGATAACAGAAGTAATTCTGCGATTGTTTATTGGCTTTGCAAGCGCCTTAAGCGCAAAGGCTCACAGAGTCTAGATATGGCAGGTGAGTTGGAGGTAAAGCCTCATCTGGTGGGAGGAATGGGCCAGATAGGTGAGACGGGCAAGTTAATGAGTACTAGGTGGGAACTACTTATACAAATAATAATTTAACCATGTCACTTGTCTATAGCCTCTTGTTAACAGTTGAAGGTTTGAGGGGTTGCGATTGGTGAAATTTAAAGTCAATCTTATTTTCTCATCTGTTTTCAGTCATCTTCCAACCTGCTATATCCTAACGCAGGGTCACGGGGGTCTGCTGGAGCCAATCCCAGCCAATACAGGCAAGGCAGGAAACAAACCCCGGGCAGGGCACCCACACACCAGGCACACACTAGGGACAATTTATGATCGCCAATCCACCTAACCTGCATGTCTTTGGACTGTGGGATGAAACTGTAGCACCCAGAGGAAACCCACGCAGACACGGGGGAGAAAATGCAAACTTCAAGTAGGGAGGACCCGGGAAGTGAACCCGGGTCCCCTAACTGCGAGGCAGCATCTGTTTTATGTGGACATAATACTGTAACATTGCCATCCATATATACAGTGGATATAAAAAGTCTACACAACCCTGCCGAAATCGCAGATTTGTGTAATACAAAAAGAAATGAAGATAAATCCTGTCAGAACTTATTCCACTGTTATTGCAAAATTGCATTCTATACAAATCAGAAACTGTTCAATGAAAATAGGAAAAAAATCCTACAAAAATCGGGTTGCATTAGTGTGCATCCCCTTTAAAAAAATCAAGGTTGTGGCTGTGTTCAGAGTCAACCAATCACAAGAAGTCTCATCTCAAACAGTCGTTAGTATACACCTGACATCCATTAAAGTGGCTCTGATGAAGTCTGGCTGTTCGTGTAGGATTATTCCGATATCCTCTTGGTTGCCACATACTCCGAAAGCCGTGGTCCGCAAAGATCTTTTAATAAATGAACAGCATCTTATCATTGAAAGGTATCAGTCAGGACAGGGGTACAAAAGAGTAACCAAAGCAATAAACATCCCATCAAACACCGTGAAGATCGTCATCAACAAGTGGAGAAAATATGGCTCAACAGTGACTCTACCAAGATCAGGACACCCCTCCAAGATTGATGAGAAGACAAGGAGAAAACTGGTCAGGGAGGCCAACCACGAGGCCTACGGCAACATTAAAGGAGCTACAGGATTTCCTGGCAAGTACTGCTTGTACCCTACATGTGATAACAATTAATCATACTCTTCATATGTCGAGGTTGTGGGGTAGGGTAGCATTGAAGCTCGGCTAAACTTTGCAAAAAGATATACCCAGTCTCCCACAACCATGTGGAAAAATGTATCATGGTCTGATGAAACCAAGGTTGAACTACTTCATCATAAATCCAAAAGGTATGTTTGGCGCACAAGTAACACAGCACATCACCAGAAGAACACCATACCCACAGTGAAGCATGGTGGGGGCAGCATCCTGCTTTTTGGCTGCTTTTCTTCAGCTGGAACAGGGGCTTTAGTCAAGGTGAATGGTATCATGAAGAGCTCCAAGTATCTCTCAATTTTGGCACATAACCTTCAGGCATCTGCTGGGAAGCTGAAGAGGAACGTTCCCTTTCAGCTGCCAACAACCCAAGGCATACATCACAATCGGCAAAGCAATGGTTTCATCAAAGTTGGATCAATGTTCTGGAATGGCCCAGCCTGAGCCCAGACCTTTAATCCAATTACAAATCTGTGGGGTGACCTGAAGATGGCTGTGCACAGGAGATGCAAGGAGGAGTGAACAAAAATCACAAAGTCCAGATGTGCCAAACTAACAGACTCTTAACCCAAAAAGACTGAGTGCTGCAAACAAATCAAAAGGTGCTTCAACTAAGTGTTAGTGTAGGGGCTGTGCACACTAAAGCAGGCAGGTTTTTGTTCGACTTGTCTATTCCTTTTTACATTAAACAGTTTCTGATTTGTTTTCACCTTCTTCTTTTGCAATTAAGGTGGAATAAGTTCTGACCAGGATTTATCATGGTTTCACTGTTTTATCACACAAAACCTGCCATTTTGACAAGGGTGTGTAGACATTTTATATCCACTTTACAGTACCTTTTACTAATATTTTTATAAAGTTAAATTAACTCTTATAGTGATAAGGTAACACTGGTGATTTTGCTGTGTAGGTTTTAATGAATTGATATTTTATTTGAGTTAGATGTATACTAAAATTAATGTATGCAGTATAGGCTAATTTTTATTTGATAAAAAAATGAAAAAAAATGTAGAAAGCGAAGTTATAAAATTGGGCGTGCCAGTGATCAAAGTGGGAGGGTGGGAAGTCTATGCTTAACCCAATACTGGTGCCACACTACTGTGGGTATATATGCAACTACTCAGATACATTTATCTAATAAAAAACACTTTAAACTGTTTAAACATACAACTCCTCATGTCAAAAAAATATATTCCAGTAAGGTAATGTTAGGGTCAAACACACACACAAAAAAAAAAACTGACAAGCAGGTAATGAGGCTCTCTTTCTTAAGACCAGCTTAGGAGTTGGAGTCGTGCGGTCGGCCATTTGTTTTTTTAAGTCAGAGTCACAAAATCTTCATCCTGCTCCAGCACCTGACACTTCTGTGTTTTAATAAGCAGAGCTACAACTTCAGCTGTGATGTCGGTCAGTTATTTTGTGGCTAACACACTATTAAAAAAAAAAACACACCGCTATGCCCTCAGTTTCAAGTTAATTGAAGAATGGTGTCATCCACAGGCAACCTGTGCTGCAATGGCTACACAGGGATACCACGTGATTTCTTCTGCACAGCACCAGTAAGATAAGCAAATAAATGTATGAAGTGAGAATGGGTGCCAGCGCAGGCCCAGGGTGTACAGCACACACATTTTATGCCCATAGAGCGGAGCGCAGAACTGTTTTACATTTCTGCTGGCTCTCTCTGTCTGCCGCAGCTTTACCTTATGAACTCAATCCAATCCCTACAAAAAAATAAAAGGCATGCCTCTTACTTTCTTTCCTTTTCAGTGTGGTAATAACATGTATTTTTGAAAATTTGGGAAAAACCACTAAATCCAATCAACAGAATTACAAACATTATGGTGAAACACAACACATTTATTCACATGAGCTATTCTTTTAACACAAGTCAAATGCTATCTAATGCAAATGTGTAATAAATAGTTTCAAGTTTACTATAAATGTAGTATTCAGATACAAACGCAATAGTAACCAGCTATGCCACAGGTTTTTCCCTTTATATTGCCTCAACGGACAGTTGTTTTAGATTTGGATTATTTTCCAATACATACTTAAGCTTTACATAGATACACAGGTTTATATTCCTGTCTGCAACTCTGCAATAAATCAACTGCACAACTGTCTGTCTGAACTAAGATCCTGGATGGCTAATAATTTTCTTGATCTAAATCAAAATAAAACGGAGGTGCTTATAGTGGGTCCATCACCTAAAGCCCAAATTGGTCTTGGACTTCTCAGCTCTTTCTCTGTCTTTTGCAAACCTCAAGCCTGCAATCTTTGACAGTAACCTCTCTTTTGAGAAACAAGTTAATTCTGTAGTCAAGAGTTGCTTTTTCCAACTTCGTCTATTAGGAAAGGTAAAGCCTTTTTTATCTTCTAGAGATCTTCAGAAAGCTACTCATGCTTTTATTTTTTCTCGCCTTGATTACTGCATTTTGCTGTATTCTGGGATTAGCAAATCTCTGATACACAGGTTACAGTTGGTCCAAAATGCTGCCACTCGCTGTCTGATTGGGGCAAGAAAGTACGACTCTGTTTCTCCTATTTTAGCTTCTTTACACTGGCTGCCTGTCAGTTTTTGAATTGATTTTAAAATCTTATTGCTAGTTTTTAAATCTTTACATGGGCTTGCTCCTGCCTATTTATCTGAATTGAATGTTTTACACCAGCCATCCAGAGTGCTTAGATCTTCTGGTCAGTTGTCTCTTGTTGCCCCTCGTACTAAGCGTAAAACTAAGGGGGACAGGGCTTTTACAGCTGCTGCACCTCGCCTGTGGAACTCTTTACCTCATCATATAAAGGAGTCGTCTACAATTGAACTGTTCAAAACAAGATTAAAGACTCATTTCTATTCACTTGCATTCTGTGACCTTCAGTAATACTGATGGTTTCCTCATTGTGATTATGTAATCTTACTTCTATTTATTATTTATTTTATTTATGTTCATTTATTTTATTTCTATTTATGTTATTCATGTTAATTGTATGTTTTTCTTTTATTCTATTATTGTAAAGCACTTTGGCCACAGCATTCCTTTGTTGTTTTAAATGTGCTATATAGTCTAAATAAAGTTGACATTGACAAAGACATATATATACAGTGGAACCTCGGGTCACGACCGTAATTCGTTTCAAAACTCTGGTCGTAAACCGATTTGGTCATGAACCGAAGTAATTTCCCCCATAGGATTGCATGTAAATCTGTTCCAGACCGTATGAACTGTATGTAAATATATTTTTTTTAAAGATTTTTAAGCAGAAATATAGTTAATTATACCATAGAATGCATAGCGTAATAGTAAGCTAAATGTAAAAACATTGAACAAAACATTGAATAAAACTTGAACAACTGAAAAAACTAACAGTGCAGGAGTTCGCACTGTAGCGCTACGAACCGCTCACTGTAAAGACTTTTTTTAATGAGTTTTAAGCACAGGGAAAAAAATGAACATTTGAAAAATCCGTAATTTAATAAACCACCGAGAAAAGTAACATTGCAACAATTAACGCTATGAACTGATCGCTGTAAACAGAAGTGAAGTGGAGGTTAAAATCCAATAGAAAAAACTCTTCATTAAATACGAGTTTCTTTAACTGCCTTCTCAGCTTTATGCGGCCAGCACTCTCTCTCTCGTGTGTATGTGTGTGTGTGTGTGTGCGTCTCTCTCTCGTGTGTATGTGTGTGTGTGTGTGCGTCTCTCTTGTGTGTGTCGCTCTCTCTCTCACTCGCTGCACAGGGAATGCGCAGGGAGAGACTGAACACGTACGGAAATCATTGGCGCGCACAAACCAAAAGGGAAACTGGCTTGTTCGTATACCGAGTGTGTGGTCGTGAACAGATGCAAAAGTGTGGCGAACGTTTTGGTCGTAACCCGATTTGTACGTGTTCAGAGACGTTCGTGAACCGAGGTTTCACTGTATATATATTTCCCACTTTTAGAAAACCTTGGTCCAACAGTAGTAGTGCTTCAGTGAAAATACTTTTGGTAGTGTAGCCATCCCACCTCGGAGCTCCTATCTGGTACACTCATTTGTCTATTTCTTTTTTAGGCAGACTGCTTTATCTGCTGTAATTGGTTGATCTCTACTGTAATGCCCCATTTTATTGATAATCTATGGAATACGTGGACCATCAGCCCTGAAATAAAAGGGGACATGAAAGAGTTACGTTCACCAATACAATGATTAACCTGATTATGAATTCTGAACATGAAGGCACCACTTACTATTTATTTCAAAAGGAACTTAGTTACATCATTCATTACTTACCAAAAAGAAGTTACTAATTATACAATGTAAGGCGTTACAGTGTGTTTATTATTTATTTAAATGAAAAACTGCATGTTTCTCTGACCACCATATGTTATAAAATCCTGAGATGATAAATGAACCTTCTTGAAACTGACCAGAAACAGCCCAACATGATCATTTTCTTGTCTTTTATTATTACGTGTAGTCCCTCTAGTGCTGAGAAGTGAATAACTTCCATCCCCCTTTTACATCTCAAACCTGCACCCCCAAACAATTGCTGTCTGAACACATCAATATACTGTACCAGATGGCTGTGTCACAGTGTCCTGCTACTAGTTTGGGAACCGGTGGAACCAGGGATTGATACAGCAGGTAAAACAAAAATTAAGGTAGAAGAACAAAAAAAAAAGTTTTATTACAACAATTTCTTGAAGAGGAAGAAAAAATAATCTGTTGCAAGAAAAGTTGCAGTGCACAACAAAAAATATCTCTCTATTATATAAAAAAAATCCTGGGATGAGGCGAGACTTTTTCGGAGAGATAATTTCAAGTCCAGTGGGACGAGACTTTGTGCAAAGAGATTCAACCACATAATCAGCCTGGACCAAGTGGAACTGAAAACATAACAGGTCCAAATGGGGGCGGAAATAAAAGACAAAGAGTAGAAGACAAAGTAGAATGTCGTAAAAGGGTTCAAAAACGTTGGCGCAATGCACATGCAGATCAGGTTAGAGATTATAAATGTACTAAAATTTTAAAGTCTCAAAAAACTGATAGTAAACATCACATTAGTGCAAACAAACAGAAATTATTACTCGGTGAAATAACGGAACAGCAAAAAGAGATCGAATATACAGTATGAACATAGGTGATATGACAGAAGTATGTAGATATTGTTTGGCTTTAAAGTTTAAGTCGGAGACTTGTAGATCATCTAATTTGTGTTGCCAACAGGGAAAAGTAGTGTTTGCTTTCCAATGAAGAGGCGTATTTGCGAGAAATAAAAGAGTTGTTATTTGGGGAAAGTGAAATCCACAAACACTACAGGTAAAATATCTGAATCTACAATAATCTGTTCACGTTCACATCATTCAATGCTCAAAACATAGGTTTACATGATTCTGGACCATACGCTATGAGAATCTGTGGTCCCACAACAATTAAAGTTACTACAAGTTTAACTTCAAGGAAACCACAATGATCATGGAGAAGCGATGCAACATAGAATCGAAAGAGTTAAATGATGGAACGGATTAGAAATTCTACACCCAATAATGGATACAAATCCATACGTCCAAAAGTATCGCACTTTACACAAAATTTATCTGAAAAACACGGACAAAGAAGTTTTTGTGGATTTCTAAATGAATCCAAAAGATCACACTCGCATATATAATAAACCAACACATGACAAATTGTCAGCGATAACAGTTTCGAAAGACGGAGATATCAAAGACAGAGTTGATGTTCGTGTTTATCCAAAAGCACAGCATGATTCGTTGCAAGCGTCAGATCCGGGAAATGATTAGCGTGTAGTGCCCACACGGGGGTTGGTGAGCGAAATGAGCAGGGGGCAGAGCCCCCTGGTAAATAAATAAAAATGAGACAAAATTAATATAGCTTGTGGCCTGCAGAGGGCGTTCCTGCCACCTAAACCTGACACAGACAGATGCCGGACACACACTTTTATTATTTAATTTTTTTCTTTTTCCACGTTGAAAACACCTTCCTCCGTTTCCCACCTGCACAGCACAGTTAAAGCACAAGCACAACTCCGTACAGCACACACTTCTTTCTTTTCCTTTATCATGTTTCTCTCTTCACCTCCACTCCTCCTCCCATCTCTGGCTCCCAGAGTAGTGCCAGCTGGCTCCTTTTATAGGGCTCCAGGAAGTGCTCCAGGTGCTCGACGACCTTCTTTGCGCAGCACTTCTGGCCACACAGGGCTCAGTTGTTCCTACAATGACCCCTGATGGCACCCACAGAACCCGGCAGGGCTGCTCCAAACTGCAACTCCCCAGGAGCTCTGTGGGAGTCCGAGGCAATCCAGGGGGACTGCCGTCCAGTGTTCTGGGAGAGGTAATGTCCTGACTATGTTCCCATTATATAGGTGTCCCAGCCGGGCAGGGGCCACAAGCTTCAGTCCAGTCCAGCATAAAAATAACTGCTTTAACACTATTTACAAAAATAAGGCTCCGATACAGTTTTAAACCATCTAGATCCTCTACATAAGAAAATTAGGACCCTGCACGGACTCCTAGGAGTCGCTTATGATCCGCTAAAGCAGCCAGTCACTGAGCCACTCTCTCTAGATAACTATACACTAAATCTGTCTCCTCCCTCATCAAGCCAGGTGAGCCGAGCCCTAGTAGATAACGTTGCAACCCTTCTAAAGAAGAATTTGTTTCCCTTTCCAGGATTACCCTGTAGGTAGACAGAACAAACTGCTGTCCTAAAGAGGAAAATAACCTGTGCAACTCGAAAGCAAACTAAACCCAACACTACTTGATAGAACAAAAAATAACAAAAAAATCTCTCTTTTGTGAGTGTACAGTCGCAATAAAGCAAACTCAAATAAAATCATTAAATCAAAAATAAACTCAATATCTGTACAAGGCACTAAGACACCAGATGTCTTTTCCAGCCTCCTGTGCACTGAGCATGTGCTTGACCATAGACGCATGTTTAAAATTGCATTGTGCGTCTATATTGGCAAGGAGACGGCTGAAAAATAAAGAACTACAGTGACCCCGTCTTTCACGCACGGACAACCAACAGTAAGTACTTTTTTTTTTTTCTCAGTACCTTCAGTATGCTTTCCCGTTTACTGGAACTGGATTGCCATTGCTGAAATACCTTGTCGTACTGCTGCACATGTAGAGTTGTGCGAGATTCAGCTGTGTGTGTTATTTTGGGGATGCATCTCCACGTCAAAGCTGGATTAAAAGTAATCTGACATTTTAATAAAGTGTTTCCCTTACCAGATTGTACACAATTCAGTGCTGCTGGGATAATAATAACGTACTGAAGCTCTTTTTATTACAATGAAGTAAGCATTGCATTAGGTTACTTGTTTCTTTAAAAAGGAATCGGACCACATAATGCACATTACTTCTTAACAAGTTACCCGCACCACTGCTCCTGAGATTGTGCTCTGCTCTGCTTAGCACTGAGTGTTCAACTCATCAACATATTAGCGATTTCTGAAATATTGAGACTAATTATTTCAACTAGGACATGGAAAAAATGCAATCCACACAAGCTAAACCGATGGCAGAAAGTCTAACAAACAATCAGCAACTGAAGACAACTGCAGTAAAGGCTTAGCAAAGTATCACTAGAGTGAAAACCCAGAAATTAGACATGGCCATGGGTTCCAGATTTCAGGCAGTCATTGACTGGAAAAAATTTTTAACCAAATATTGAAACTGATCATTATATTTATAATTATGTTAGTTTGTCCAAATACTTTTGAGCCCCTAGAAATAGGGAGACCACGTATATAAATGTTGGTCATTCTTAAACAGCTTGTATGATGTTTTTGGTTTATACTTAGCCTCATCTTGTTTGCTTTGTTTCAAATCCATTGTATCCGTGTATAGAGCCAAAATTATGAAAACTGTGTCACTGTCCAAATACTTGTGGACCCAACTGTAGTTTCAATACTTGCTTGCAGCACCTAGTTTGATATCAGTTTGTCAACTTTCTAGCCCACTCTTCTTTGCCAAACTGCTTTAATTCTGATATGTTGGTAGGTTTGCAAGTGTGAACTCTGCTTGCTTCAGGTTCTGCCACAAGAGCTTTGACCTGGCTACTCCAAAATTTTAACTTTGTTTTCATTTTCTGAATCATTCAGTTGTAGACTTGCTTTTATGTCTTGAGTCCCTGTCCCACTGCATTCTCCAATTATGCTTCAGCTCCATGCCACAGATAACAGATAACCGGATAACATCCTTAAGAATATTCTGGTAAAGTGCAGAATCCACGGTTCCTTCAATGGCAAATGTTCCAAGTCCTGAGGCAGCAAAGAATCAGCACACCTTCACACTAGCACCACAATGTATTATACTCTCACAATGTATGATGTTCTTACTGTGGAACATTGATTTATTTAATGACAGAAATAGGATTTTTGTTGACCAAGGAGTTCAGCTTTTGACAAGCCTGTACACAGAATGTTATCCCAGAAATGATGGGGATCATCAGGTATATCCTTACACATCTGAGATAAGCACCAGTGCCTGCTCCTTACTACTCTCCCATTAATGTAACAGTGTCTTTCTTATTATGGTGTCATGATCGAACCTTGAACCCCGAGCCATTGTGAGAAATACCACGAGATCCTTACATCCTGGCTGGATTTATTTTGTGGAGTGGATTCTAAGCTGTGTGGAGTGGATTTTATTGTATTGAGACCTGTACTGAGATTTACTCCACAATCACTGGTCAAATTTGAATTGTTTAATTCTCAATCCATCAGCAATAAATCCACACTGATTGAAGAACACATCAGAGAGAAAGGACTAAAGGACTGACTTCATGTGTCTAACAGAAAACTAGCACCAGTCAGAGGTTTACTCTGCCTTAAATGAAGCGTGTTACTCTGGCTACAGTTATTTGGAGGCAGCTCGCAGCACTGGGCGTGGTGGTGGTCTAGCCATCATCAGGTCCTGGGGGTGTCCCCTATTTCGTTACCTGTAACATCTTCCTGCGAGTGCCTTGCATTTAAATGTAAGCCCCCTTTTCCCATGACTGTTCTTATCTATCGACCTCCAAAACCCAACTCTGCTTTAATTCCAGAAATGACTGATCTTCTCACAACACTTTGTGCCACCTCTGCCAACATCATAATCATGGGAGATATAAATATTCATGTTGATAATCCTAAAGGTTATCTCACTGTTGATTTTCTTGAGTTGTTAGATTCTCTCAACTTACAACAATATGTTGATGTCCCCACACATTCTAGGGGTCATACACTTGACTTGGTTATTTTAAACTCTGCTTTAATTAGTAATTTACAGGTTTATGATCTTGGTATTTCAGACCACAAAGTAGTGTCAATGGAGCTACCCTTTTTCTCCCCTCATACCAAACCAAAACGACAGATTCATTTTAGAAATTTAAAGAACATCAATGTGGATGCCTTGGCCATGGACCTTAAACTTCTTTCTACTGATCTTACCAGTTCCAGCTCTGTTGCGGACCTCGTGGATCTCTATAGCCAGTCTCTGAGCAGTCTCCTGGATTTTCACACCCCTTTAACGTCTAGGTCCGTCTCATTTTCTTGCTCAGCACCGTGGTACACCTGTGAGCTGTGAAAAATGAAGGCGGCTGGGCGTGTCTGCTCAAGGCTTCTGGGTTGACTGTTCACAAACAGGCCTATAGGGAACATAGGAGGGCGTATGCAGAAGCTTTGAAGGTTGCACGGTCCAAGTTCTATTCTACCATCATTAGAAATAGCTCCAGGGATCCAAAAAACATTTTTCTACCATAAATCATCTTCTTAAACCTCCTTCATGTGCTCTTCTTGAGGCCACTGATGAGAGGCGTAATTTGCATATTAATTATACCAATTTGGGTGTTAAAATGGACTCTCAACTCACTTTTGACACCCACATTAAACATCTCTGTAAGTCATCTTTTTACCATCTCAAGAACATTGCTAAACTCCGTCCAACAATTACCCTGGCAGATGCAGAGAGGCTTGTACATGCCTTTGTTTCGTCCAGGCTGGATTACTGTAATGCGCTCCTCATTGGGATTCCTGGCAAGAGTATCCAGAGACTCCAGTACATTCAGAACAGCGCTGCCAGGATCCTGATGAGGGTGCGAAAGCATAACCACATCACTCCTATCTTGCAAACCCTTCACTGGCTCCCTGTATCACTTAGAACTGAGTACAAGGTTTCCCTCCTAACCCATCAGTGCATCTATGGATCTGCTCCCCTGTATTTACAGGAACTCCTTATTTCTCATACTTCCTCACGCACCTTCCACTCTGTGCATATTAACATTCTTCAAGTTCCCAGAACTAAGCTTAGCGGTATGGATGATAGGGCCTTTTCTTCGGTGGCGCAGAGGCTGTGGAATTCTCTCCCTGATTGCCTGAGAGCCCCACAGTCGACTGATGCTTTTAAACGAAACCTAAAAACTTATCTTTTTAGAAAGGCATTTTGTTAAATGAATTCTATAGATTATCTTGTTTGTTAATTTATTCTTATTTTGTAGCACTTTGAGATTGTTAAATATAAAGCGCAATATAAATAAAATGTATTATTATTACCACCTTATGGCTAGAGTGACCTGTCATTCCTTGGATGTTCCTATTCCTCTGTGACTTTTTGGCAGGCTGGCATAATGTTCTCTATTAGGAGATGATGGCTGTCACTGTGGTGGAGTCCCAGAGCTTTAGAAATGACTTTGTAAACTTTTCTTGATTAGTAAGTTTTAATAAATGTTTTCCTTATCTTATCTCTTCTTGAATTTCCTTTGTAATGACAACGGTCAACCTCAAGGGTCAATACAGTATATGGTGAGCGTTGGATTCAGAAGGGCTTGGCTACAGTCTGGCCTCACTGGATTTAGTCAGCTCAGCTCAATTACACCGGTTGCATTTTTTTTGCATGAAAGGTGATATCTAAATTGTCTGGTAGGTTGTGTGCTAAATGCAAACAGGTCTTCAGAATTTATTCATCATGTAATGTTTTTGAAAGATATGCAATTCAAATTATAATCTAAAACTTTGCCATTTTTGATTTTCTGCTGTACTTCGCCTTAGAAATGCCTGTCTGCCCACGTACTTGGTCTCCACTTGCCTTTGTAATGTTCTTCCATATTAGAAATGCCCTGATGAAATTGCTCACTTTCTTAATCATCAACTGCACCTAACATTTCGGAGAAAGGGTCCAAGTAAGAGCCCAAGAAATTAATCTTCAATGACATACTAGACCCCTTATTATTTGGTTCAATGTGTGGTCGCTCACTATTTCAGGATAGTTTTTTGCCTTATGATTATCCAAATAAGCACAAAAAATAAAATTGTGCAGATACTTTTAGAGCTCTGGCAAGTAGCTTTCTCAACTTCATTTAACTCTTCTGCAGAAATGGGCTGTTGAACACATTTTTCTTTCCTGGACCTAGTGAGACACATTATGGCCCACTCACACAAAAAAATAACAGAATTTGTTTTAGCCAAACTGCAGGCCTTTCAAAAGTACATTCACCTTTAGATCTCCACAAACACTCCACTTACATTTCTGATACTGAATGTTTTTTAAACATAATTTTCATGTTGTTGTGTTAAAAGCATACTCTAAATGTACACAAGGGCATTCAACTTCTGTAATGGAGAAGGACACTGAACAAGTGCCACTCACGCAAGGTAAGCTCATGGCCAAGAGGCTCCATAATTGGATACTTCTTATTAACAATGATTAATACATGAAAAATATGCATCAATTTCATTAAACAATGACATTAAACAATACAAATATTGTGAGGTCACAAGAAAATGCAGTTTTGCAGGGAAAAAAAAGACTTGGATTTAGCAATATAAAATATTCTTAGAACACTTCAAATCACAATCCTTGGGACTTGTTGAGCAGTATGGTCTTTTAACACTGGTCAGGTGTAGGAGTGTGTAACTGGGCTATTACATTTTCACATGAGCATTACATATGTTGGATAACCTTATTATTTAAATAAGGTCAATTATTTAAAAATTGTTACAGAGGACGGGGGCAAATATTTTTCTCAAGCCTGTGCTGTAGGCATCCAGGAACGCAGGCAGCATATGAAGTATATAAAAATACCTCCACAACATTTCCTGTACAGGCTTTATTTCTTTAAGGTCTAATTTGATCACACTGTAGCCAGAAGACTGATTTGCACTTTCAGTTGTAATTTTGCTTCATCTGTTCACAGAACATTTTCCAAGAAAATAAACTTCAGTTTAGTTAAATGTTTGCAAAGCCGAGTCTAGCTAGTTCATGTGTCTCTCTCAGCACTGGGGTTATTTTTGATCCCCAAGTCTGAAACCTTTCCTGTGGGGACCGAGGCAGGGCAGAAACCACTCTCCAGTACAGTTGGAACCAAAATATTAGCACCTTTACACTATTTTTTTTTTTTTTATAAATATCTCTCACCACTAGTGTTCAGCAGGATTTAGAACTAGACTCCTTGCTGCCCACTTCTACAACCGTCCTGCATTACAGTGCATCCAGAAAGTATTCACAGCACATCACTTTTTCCACATTTTGTTATGTTACAGTCTTATTCCAAAATGGATTAAATTCATTTTTTTTCCTCAGAATTCTACATACAACACTCCATAATGACAATATGAAAAAAGTTTGAGATTTTTGCAAATTTATTAAAAATAAAAAAATTGAGGAAGCACATGTACGTAAGTATTCACAGCCTTTGCCATGATGCTCAAAATTGAGCTCCGGTGCATCCTGTTTCTCCTGATCACCCTTGAGATGTTTCTGCAGCTTAATTGGAGTCCACCTGTGGTAAATTCAGTTGATTGGACATGATTTGGAAAGGCACACACCTGTCTATATAAGGTCCCACAGTTGACAGTTCATGTCAGAGCACAAACCAAGCAAGAATGTCAAAGGAATTGACTGTAGACCTCCGAGACAGGATTGTTTAGAGGCACAAATCTGGGGAAGGTTACAGAAAAATGTCTGCTGCTTTGAAGGTCCAAATGAGCACAGTGGCCTCCATCATCCATAAGTGGAAGAAGTTCGAAACCACCAGGACTCTTCCTAGAGCTGGCCGGCCATCTAAACTGAGTGATTGGGGGAGAAGGGCCTTAGTCAGGGAGTTGACCAAGAACCCGATGGTCACTCTGTCAGAGCTTCAGAGGTCCTCTGTGGAGAGAGGAGAACCTTCCAGAAGGACAACCATCTCTGCAGCAATCCACCATTTAGGCCTGTATCATAGAGTGGCCAGACGGAAGCTACTCCTTAGTAAAATGCACATGGCAGCCCGCCTGGAGTTTGCCAAAAGGCACCTGAAGGACTCTCAGATCATGAGAAACAAAATTCTCTGGTCTGATGAGACAAAGATTGAACTCTTTGGTGTGAATGCCAGGCGTCACATTTGGAGGAAACCAGGCACCGCTCATCACCAGGCCAATACCATCCCTACAGTGAAGCATGGTGGTGGCCGCATCATGCTGTGGGGATGTTTTTCAGCGGCAGGAACTAGGAAACTAGTCAGGATAAAGGGAAAGATGACTGCAGCAATGTACAGAGACATCCTGGATGAAAACCTGCTCTAGAGCGCTCTTGACCTCAGACTGGGGCGACGATTCATCTTTCAGCAGGACAACGACCCTAAGCACACAGCCAAGATATCAAAGGAGTGGCTTCAGGACAACTCTGTGAATGTCCTTGAGTGGCCAAGCCAGAGCCCAGCCTTGAATCCGATTGAACATCTCTGGAGAGATCTTAAAATGGTTGTGCACCAATGCTTCCCATCCAACCTGATGGAGCTTGAGAGGTGCTGCAAAGAGGAATGGGCAAAACTGGCCAAGGATAGGTGTGCCAAGCTTGTGGCATCATATTCAAAAAGACTTGAGGCTGCAATTGCTGCCAAAGGAACATTGACAAAGTATTGAGCAAAGGCTGTGAATACTTATTTACATGTGATTTTAGTTTTGTTTTTTTTTTAATAAATTTGCAAAAACCTTAAGTAAACTTTTTTCACATTGTCATTATGGGGTGTTGTGTGTAGAATTCTGAGGAAAAAAAAATGAATTTAATCCATTTTGGAATAAGGCTGTAACATAAAATGTGGGAAAAGTGATGCACCCTATGTCTTAGCTATTCCTGGGTGCTTTCTGAGGTGTGTTTTTGGTCCCTCTCCTACTGAAAAATCTTAATCTTCCACCCAGAGAAACAGCTAACACTTTTTTCAATATGCACTCCAAAATGTCTTGATAATCTTCTGATTTCATGATGCAATTCACAGAATCGTCCCTTAACTCCAGGGGCAGGAAGACAACACAATTTGACACAAGAGTTATTCTTTTCTTTGAAGACATTTACATTTTTTGTAAACAAGGAGAGGTTGTGCATTCATATCTGTCTTCTGTTCCTGTTCACTGTGATATACTCAGGCACAACACTGCAGAATAAGAAACAACCTTTGCTTCAGACTGGATAAACATATATATTATTATATTCCTTATATTACTGGCACCTGAAACTCATCAGTTACAAATTAAAGGAAAGCACTTGCCCAATGTCCAAATAGATCTTAAATTTCTTCCAAACTATACCAATAATTTTGAACAGGCTGTTTTTTCTAACCCCGGGTTGTATGTGCTGTTTTTATACTTGGTGAACCTTTAGATCTTTACTAGTCATAAACCTTTTCAAATTCCAGCTTCTGCTGATAAGATTTGTGCGTAACATCCTTCTTATGGCCATGTTCTTTAGAGGCTCAATACAGTCCTATGGACTACATTTATTGATAATACTGTAAATGAAAGAAAAATAACCCCCAAAGTCTTGAAAAAATGATGATATAACCTTGAAGATCAAGTTTGGTGATGATTTACGTCTAACACTCACTTAAAAAAAGATTAAAGCTGGAGAAATCACAGCTGTTATTTCATTGCAGTTCTTCTACATCAACCCCAGATATTTTAAAATCAGGGTTCCAGGTCAAATTATAGTTTCAAAGTCATCATTTTTAAATTCCGAGAAGGTTAAATCTGGATGTCAGAAAAAGTAAGCAAAAATAATTCTTGCAATAAAAATTTGTATTTCTATGAAACGTAAACCATAAACATTCAAATATGAATGTTGCCAATTGAATGTGAAGACTGAGCATCTATGTTGATGCTCAAATAGTGAAGATTTAAAGAAACAAAACTTAAAAATGCAAATGATACAATCTGTAGGCAAGCAGTTGTAGGGTGCCACTAGAGTGAAAAAGGCATGCAAAAATCAGTAAATGACCACAATTATAACTGCCAGAGTTTGTTCATCTCAAAAAACACTGGTAATATTTTCTGTTTGTACTGGGAAATTCAGAAGATTTTTACACTGATTTCATATATGAAATCGAAATTATTATTACACATCATTGCCATTTTGACACTTTTGAATATCAATATAATCAACACAATATATAGAGTTTGAACTCTGTCCCACCAAAATTGTCTGTGTTAATTCTGAAAATAAACCAGAATACCAGAGACACTTTAAAACATGTTTATGTCAGTTTACTTCAACATAAAAGCGAGGTCAGTGTGCTCAAAATTGTCAAGAGGAAATTGCTTTTGTGCTTGTACTGCACATCCGTCTCACTTTGAATAAACCAACAGTAGTCACCCATCAGGCTCGGAATAAATTTTCCCGGATAACTGTTTTCCATCACCTTTGTATCTTGATGAAATCTTCCCCTATGCTCATCTCTGACATCACTTTGATTCGGTGGAAAAAAGTTGGGATGAGAATGTAAAAAATGCATCTTCAGTGACATTCTGGCTCCTGTAAGCTAATATACTGTACTTTCAGCATATTCTCCACAAGCTCAGCATAATTCTCTGCTCTGTGGCTGTCAAGAAAATTCTGGACAGCCTGCCTAAATGAGGGTGCTGATTCAGTTGGCTTCAGTTTCCTTTTGAACTCATCGTCAAGCATCAGTTCACGGATTTCAGGGCCAACAAAAACACTTTCCTTAAATTTTGGCTTCACTTTTCTCAAGACCAAACTTATTTCTTAAATGACATCATGCATCGCCTTTACTGTCCAGTCACCCTAGTTGTCCAAGACCTGGGACATCATAACTAAAAAATGGGACATGCTGGATGAAAACAGTTTTTAGATGTGGAGTCAGAAAGTAAAATTTATTTAAAGTACAGGTGAAAGAATCCCAGTAGCAAAAAGCTTTTTGACCAGTGTAATCCATCCTTTTGGAGAGGATGGGGGAGTTGTGAACATGCTAAGTCTTCCCTGCTAAATTCTAAATGCAAACAAAGCAAAATGAAACCACCATAATTATAGATTACATTAATTGTAGCACTTGTCTTCAACATTTGATGCTCCACCCAACTACTTATGCATAACAGAAATAGAAAAAAAAAATTAAAGCTCAAGAAAAAGACTTTGAGAGTTACTGTCTTCCACAGCCGCCTTCACAGCTAACCAGCAGTGGAGAATGTGTAATTTATATCCTGGTGCAGAAATTCTTCAGTGTACTATGTTGAATTTTTCCCTACATGCTACATTTAAACAGAAACTGATCATTTATTGCTGCCTATGAAAAAATAAAACAAACAGCTGTACTGAAGGCTACTCCATGTTCTTTGCCCAGTACATGCTGTTATATTATGCACAATACATCTGACATGTGGCTTTTGGCACTACTTGAACTTGATCCACTTTCAGCTCAACAAGGTTTCTGGCAATTTTTGTGTGAGCATTAAAACCAAGCAAAGGAAGTGACAACACCCAGTACTAACAGTGTAATATTCCCTTGACCATGAAGAGTCTGACATTACTGTATATTATGTAATTCAGTTTTAAAATGACACTTAACATTTCAAAATTCCGCTTCCTCTTCTGTTAAAAATTACCTTGTTAAAAAATTGAACAACTTATTTTGAATTTGAAAGCTTCTGAATTCTTAGTATGTGCGAGAATTTATAAATTGAGATCCTGGTTTGACAGTTTTGATATATTTGATAAGTCTAAGGGAATCAATACAATCACTTAAAGGTCATAAGACTCCAAAAGTCAAACAATTATATTTTTATTAAAGCTAATCTCTTAGATGATTATGTAGGAATGCAAGTATGGTTGCTCAAATTAAAAGACAAAAAATATATACAGTAACCATGCAGAAGGAATTTCAGAAACAAAAATTTAGATTTAAAAACTACAAGATGAATAAACAAGATCATATCTGTGATTTGTATCCAATGGGTGTTTAAAATGATTTAAAATCACTTTTGTGTATAATGAAAAGTTAGATCTTACTGATGAAAGGGAAAAGTAAAAACAATGTGAAATTGTTTTAATAGAATATTTCAAGCATCACTATTTCATCTCCAGCCTTTGTACATAAAAAGCAAATGGATTAGATCTCCTACAAGAGGCCTTCTAAAGTAATAATCACCCATCATCCCTAAGATTCTGCATTATTTTTGCTTAACAGCAATAAGTCTGCAATAGCATAAGTTACTTAAATGTTTTATTTATTTGCACATAACTTTTTAAATCACTTTCATCATTTTTATATTCTAAAGAACATCTTCTGTTCCTTTACTCCAATTCTTTTCATACTAATTCTAAACCCAGAAGCCACAAATATACTCTCAAAAACATCTATTTCTCTTCTGGCTTTTAACACAGTGACAATCTTTTCCTCGTCTCAAATGGCTCAAGTAGTATGCAAGTTTAAAATAAAAAACACATGGGAAGAATCAAAAGGAGAGAAATAAAAGGAAGAAAGATCACCTGGTGAAAAAATAGTTATGAAGTGATGCACGTGGGCAACTGTACATTAACATCTATGCATTTGTCTGCTGGTGCAGGGCTGTCTTCCAAGAGGCAAACCAAGAAGGCATAATTAAAACTTAACTGTCTGCTGCCCTTGCAGAAAAGGCAAACCACAACCTTTTACTTTTTTAAGCAAGTTGAGTTGCCACATTGATCTATTTACCTGTTTAACATCTTAGTACAGGGCAGAAACCTGTGTCTGTTGTCCATCATTAATATTCCCCAACTCTTCATTTTTTGGTACTTCTAAAACACAAATGCAGCAAGAACAAAGTAAGCAATGTCAAATAAGTTTACTTCCCCACCCCACCAAAAAGGAAAAAGGAAGGGTTTATTGGAAAAGCCTCTTTGCTGGAAAAGCAGTGGGAAGCTTGCAACAGAGAGGATGGGCAGTGTTTTCTAGTCCTGTTTTTTCATTTAATTCCTCTACAGCAAATCCACACGACGATAGTAAAGCAAATAGACTGTGCGTTCAGCTGTCTGTTTCACCACCTGATGCTGACCAATAACTTTCACCAACTGGTCATCTATGCGTAGCCAGCCATTAAGACCAATATGGAAGACGTCCGTGGTGTAATGGCCGCCAGTAGCACTGTTTCCATGGTGATACACGACTAAAAAAAAAAGAGAAAAAACAGAACAGAAAAAAATGTAAATCATGAATATCAGAAATGTGTTAGTCATGAAAACATCAACATTTTTACTTGTTTTGCACTTATTTTGTTAAGTGTAATTTACCTTTCTACTTTATATTAGAGAAAACCACACAGAATGTATTTTACATTATTATGGTATTCACATTTGGCTGTTAATAACAAACAGTAAACTGCAGTGTTAAAAGTTTAAAAATGTCTGAACTATAACAACATCTAATATACACATAGGAGTGCACTCAACAAGAGGAAGTACAGAGTGCAGTTGTGCAGAAGATAAACCTGTTGAGTCATTCTCTTATGGGAAGACCATTCATCCTTTAATGCTTTTAATTTAAAATTACTTTATTTACACACAACAGAGCTTCTGGTTGGTATTGCAACAACAGAAAGCAAATATTCTGCAATACAATATACTGAAAAAAAAGTTTAACATCACTAAATGTAACTCTTCAGAGATGCACACAAAATGACACTTTGCTTCTTATCTGCTTTACAAGTGTGTATATATTATAGTCATAACAATTTAAGTAATTTGGGTCTGTGAATTTAAAAATGTTTTCATTGTCTTTTTTTCCTCTAACAACTGACCAAAAGTATAAAAACTAGCTTCTAGTCAGCTTATCAGAAAAATGACCAAGATGTCCATCTATCTAACATATAATAAACCTAGGAGAAAAGCTTTTATTGGAGAGTTATTTTATTTAAGATTACATGTTTAAGACATCCAATAACATTTCCCCACAGAATCTCCTAAGTAGTGGCTGCACACCTCAGTTTCAAAAACCTTACTCTGCAATAGCATACAATTTTGCCATAAATGTATTACAGAATTACAATTTAATAACATTATTTGAGAGGCCAGGGTTTTTACAGATAATAAAAGCGCCAACTTGAAAGTGAACTAACTGAGCAGTTGCTGAATGTTCTGTTTTGTATATTATTATTACTTGTGTTAATTTCAATAAACAAAGCAGTCTGCATAATATTGTATCTTCTTGGTTCAGGCCCTTTCATAGACACTGATTATTAGATAATGTACTGATACAGAAGGTAACATAAGGGTGAAATATGCAGGAAAAGTTCTTTACTGGGTTACATTTCTGCACACCACAGTATTTATTAAATTATCCACTATTGAAATATATTTCCAGGTTTTACAGTATCTACTAGATGCATGCCCTTAAATGCTATAAATCCAATTATAACTGAGGAAAAAAAAAAACAAACCAGAAAACCTAGATAAATATCTGAAATTTACCTAAGCAGCAATGAACAACAATATTTATGAAACTACTGTATTATGTAACAGATGTGTAACAGTGTGGTGTAGTCATTGTAGCATGGACTTTTAAGTACTAACAGTTAATTTCTTAACTCAAACAGCAGATCAGTTGCCTCCTTTGAGGCACCACATGTCAGACATTAATTTAAACTATCTATAAACCAACTAAATGTATTAAACAGATACATATTACTAGGTGGAAAGTACAAACACTCAGGGATATGGTTTTAAATACCAAAATACATTATGGTAAAGGTAGACGGCAGAATTCCAGGAGGCCACTGAAACACTGAGGCAATAAGAGTACAATGAAGGTCACACTTCCATTAACAGGTTATGTTCACTCAGATAAAAAAAAGTCATTGTTATTATTTGCTCCATGAAGTGTTACACACGCTTACTTTTTTTTTTTTGTTCTTTATTTCGCCTTATACAATTTGTTATATTAGGAATGGGTTAGTGTTGGGGTCAGAGCGCAGGGTCAGCCATTGCACAGCGCCCCTGGAGCAATTACAGGTTAAGGGTCTTGCTCAAGGGGCCTAGCAGAGTAGGAACTCTTTTGGCAGTGACGGGGATTCGAACTGGCAACCTTCGGGATACCAGCACAGATTCTCAGCCTTAGAGCCACCACTCCACTCCAAGTAGTTGTCACTGTGCACCTTCATGCAATTAATGGAGTTTGAGCAAGGTCATATAGTCAGCCTTTGTGAAGTAGAATTGTAATTCTGTCAAAGTGAGGAATGAACTGGATGAGAAATGTCTGCAATGCATTGGTATTGGCAACGACAGGAAGAGGAGGATTCCCACAGCCAGAGATGTGGTTCTAAACAGCCCAGATATACAAAAGCAATTCAAGACCACTGCATCAGATGGAAGGCTGTTGAAAACAGAACAGCCACAGTGGCACACACTACAGCCACTGCAATTTTAGAAATGTCCACATGGACAATATGCAGCTGTCTTCTTGAAGCAGCACACCTCCCTGACGTGACAGTCATTCACTAGCTATTGCCACACACTTAAAAGTTTTGCATCAAATGGTCTGGGGGGATGGGGATTGGTGTGGAACAGTGATGAGAAGAGAGTGTCTGGGAACAAGTGATGGTCTTTTACATGTATGGTGACGTGGTAAACAGCTATGTCAATCGTCCATATGACTGTGGCACAAAGGACCCATTATATGGGATGCTATCGGCTACAGAGCTCATTCCGTGTGATATTTCTGGAAGGAACATTGACTAGCGTGACCTACGTCAGGAACGTTATGCAGCTGGTTCTGGTAACTTTCCAGTGTGAAGTGGGAGATTTCATTCTTCTAGTACAACAAGGAATGCCCACATTCTGTCCATGCAAGCCAACAGTCAGTCCATATCCTCTGGGCCAGCACACTCACCAGACTTCTTCTCAATCACAAAGTGAACCATAAATAGTTGTGTTACCTGATCAAAACAGCTTAGTCTTACATTTCAAAGGGTGATATTAATTACCTGCATGACCAGAGTCCAAACTTACACCAAATATAAATGTAAGAACGCTGGAAAATGACATTTTATTTACAGAACACATCATTTAACCATATACGTGTGACCATGTTTTAAATAAACTTACAGGATTCTCCTACCCAAATCTCAGCTCTGTGATGTGACACATATAGGGTGTCTTTTTCACTTTCCACCGTGAGTAAATAATTTTGTATTACACACATTCTCTTTCTCTCTCTCTCTCTCTCAGAGATAACAAGCGAGTGAATAAGGTCTCATTTTAACCATGCAGGTTACATGAGTAACTTTATTTTATGCTCTGATGGACGGTTGACCAAAACATTGGAGAATAAAGTGACACTTGACAGGATATAGTGTGCCCTCTCTTCATTTCTGTGTGCAGAATAAAAAATGTAAAACTCAGTTTCCTATCAGACTCCATTTCAGAGCCATAACTTAGCAACTGAATTAGCACATGTTCACTGATGCAGCCTAGAAAGTATGGCCACAGCAAAGCCAGACCTTAAGGACCCTCCCATATTCTTCAAGTTTCCTGTTTGGGAACATTTCGGTTTTCCAGCGAACTACAGCAGCAAAAGGCAAGACAAGTCGATAAGACTAGGTCAGTGTTCCAGCATTGTTTTAACTGAAATCTGGTATATTGCTGGCAGTACGTCAAACATGATTACTCATTTGAGACAGCATCGCTCAAAAATGAATATCACCAGTACATTTATCCCTGTTGCATTTAAGCAACCTCTCCCTGTTAATTCAGACCAAACTAAAGCAATAACAAAAGCCATAGGTGTTTTTAATAGCACTGGATCTGAGACCATACCGTTGTGGATAATACATGTTTTAAACACGTTAAAAATAGAGCCCTGGGTAAGATGTTCCTTCTTGCATATTTCTGCTGGCAAGTCATGCCAGTCATTTATTAACATTTATAAGCTGTAGTTGTACATGACTTATGTGAGGAATCAGCTCTTGTATTCACTACTAAAGTGGAAATATGACACCACATACAGTTGTGCTCATAAGTTTACATACCCTGGCAGAATTCGTAAGATGTGTACCATACTTCAAAGAAAAGATGATTGATCAGGCAAAACACATTTCCTTTACTTTTAATGGAATCCAAATTAAACTATAAGGTATCACAGAATACAACCATTAAACAAAACATAGTAATAAGGAAAATAATGAGAGGGTCCCTTAATACTGTGTATTGCCCCCTTTAGCATCAATGATGATTTCTGATAGTTGTGGACTAGGCCCTCGATACCTGTGTCGCTATAGCTCATACACCCCCAGAACATCAGAGATGTTGAGGAGGAATGAGTAAGGTTCCTAGGGTTTATGGTACTGACCATAAAGTTCAATTTTGGTCTCATCACTGTAAAGGGCTTTGCTCCAGAAGTTTTGAGACTTGTCTAGATGCCGTTTGGAATACTGTAAGTGGGCTGTTTTGTAGTGTTTGCACAGTAAAGGCTTTTTTTCTTATTTCTTGCAACTCGACTATGCAGCCCATTTTGACACAACACTAGCACTTGTTTGCAGAGAAGACTGTATTTCAGTTGAAGTGGCTTGTGGGCTTTTCTTGGCATCTCAACAAATGATCCTGCCAGTTGTGGCTGAAGTCTTGGTTGGTCTGTCTGACTGTGGCTAGGTAACAGAACCCCTAACTACTGACAGGTATTTTCAGATCTCAGGATATTTTTTATATCTTTTTCCTGATTTGTACAAATAACCTTTTCTCGCAGGTCCCTTGACGGTTCTTTTATTTTCCTCATGGCTTGGTATCCAGCAAAAGTCAGAGGAGCTCTGAGTGAATTTAAATTGACTGCTTATACTGTACACAGAAGTTACAGGTGTGGACACTCTCCCTTAATATGAACTTGTATGTGTCAACTAGTGCGTGTATTATCAGCCCCAATATTCAAGGGCATGTAAATGTTTGATCAGGCTCATTTGGGCAATTTCATTTATCCTTGAGATTTAAAAAGGGGACACACAATTGTGTTAATAAATTACTTTGCCTGAGCACACTCCCTAATTAAAAGGAAACATTCTGCCTGATTATTTATATTTTCCAAACAATGGCCAATATTTCACAAATTCTACTAGGGTGTGTAAACATATCAGAACGACTGTATCTTCAAATTACCACACAGGCTAAGTGCTACCTTACTGTACCCGCTACCTTTGTCCCAAGCAAGAGGATTTTGTTCATCTGGAGTTGACACAGTGATAGTAGATCTGCCCTATCAGCAGACAACGTGGGCACATTCATTTTTTTTTTTTTTTACATGTTGCACTTTAATTGATCTTTATTATTTTACAATTTACTTATTTTTTAAATTAATGGTAACTTTCAGAAGCACCAGGTGTTGTTAGTAGGTTGTGGCAATATTAACACACATTATTTTTTAGAATACCACCTAGGTATAGATATGTTTTTTTTAAAGAAAAAACAGTATGTTAATTTATTTGCATTCCATGTGTGTTCTGGAAATTATAGCCAGTTTACCAATGTTTACATGTTTATGTAATATATATATTTTCAAGTTAAATTCATAACAAATGAAGTGTTTTAAATGTCTCCCCCACTCCACTGTACTGAAAACGTACCTAATCATGACTTCAAAACCTATGTACATACTGAACCATTACTTCTTTTTATTTATTTATTTATTTATTTATTTATTTTTTTGAAAATGAACCATTACTTCTGAGTATCAAAACATACCTAATATCTATCTATTTATCCATCATAAACACACACAACAAGATACAGGCAAGAGAAACAATAAATCGGTAATACCCAGAACAACACTCATATGACTAAGCAGCGGTTATCATCTTGCCACTCTGCCATGAATTTCATTTTTACCTACTGTCTTTCTGATGGTTCAACAACAATTAATTTATGCTCTGTGAATCTTTGTTGCTTTATGAAAAAATGTTTAGCACTACTCTTGTACAAATTCTCATAGGATAGCCTACTTTACACCAGAAACTACTAGTGCACAAATCTGTCACCCCAAGACCATAACTGGACCACACAATAATGTGATAAGATAGTTCTGCCCAAAAGGCAGGTAGGATTCTGGGTTTGAATTTCATGCCAGCCATTCAAGTGGAATTTACAAGTCAATGTCACAAGTGCATGTGTTTTATAACCATTCAGTAATGCAGCAAGAACAGCAACAAACTGTTAATACTGCACTTCTATCTCATCCATAAGTATTTGCACTGCTTAAAAAGTTGAAATAGAAACATCTCCATTACAGCCAAACTCAAAAGGCACTAAAATAAAACAGTGCATAGATGTAAATAACCAGGGCTTTTATACTGTTGAAAGTCAAGGGTACCTTTACACAATATACTCCACCAAGCATATTTCCTTGGCACTATCAGAAATGCACATGGCTGTATCGTCTCATACACAAGCCGTTCTCAATGGGACATAGCCTCTGTAAATTTTACGACAGACATCTGGAGCTGACGTGAGTGTCGTTTGTAAGCTTAACTCCTCAGCAGATTTACTTGATTATTATTCTACATGTCAAAGAAGTGTACGGCTGGCACAATGCCACGGCTTTAACAGTGACTTGTGGAACATTCTTACAACGCAAAATGTATGCTGTTATACTAGATAAGTCTCAAAACATGGAAAAATCAATGGAACATGTGTCTTTTCCTACCTTACAGTGTTTTGATTGCAACATTGTAGAAATCAAAGAAGAAAAAAACGGGCATTTTAAAAATCTGCACACTCTCAGTTTCAAAAAGTACATACACAAATATGGAAGCAAAAAAAAAAAAAAAAGGCTGCATGGTATGTACTATATGCGACAAGGACCCACTAGCGATGCTCCAATCAATCTAAATTGTCTGATTTTTCTCTACAAAAAGCTCGATCAATCATTGGTAAATTGGTCTTTTAGAAGAAACTTTACAGTAGCTGAGCTAGTACGTGTCTTTTGTCCCTCTGAAATTCCTATAAACAGAGAGCAGTAACACAGGTTATACAAGAGACACAGAATGCTAGAATAGTAGCTTTTAAATTAGAGTAATAAACTGAGGAAATAAATTGGAGGAGTTGTCCTGTGCAGTTAAACAAATGACAAGAAAAGTTGCTTTAATGAATTCAGACCTTTAAATTTTATCCTTAAATTAAAATGGACACTGCATCTCTGAGTTTGGACAGTGAGCGAGTTTGTGTTAAGTAAAGCAGCTCACATTTTCAATCTAGAAAACAAAAAAAAAGAATTTGTGATTTCTACTTAGTAAACAATAGGCTTGTTAACTTAATAGAAAAATTTGGCTATTTTACTTGTAAACTTGTTAAGCATGTACCCTTGCATCTTCTTGATAAACATCTTATGAACCTTTGATAAATGTGGGCTTTGTAAAGGGTTTGTGCTGTGCTTATTTGTTTGTGTGTATCACACAAAATACATTTTGTTAATAAATAAGTATTGCATAATTAAAATGGTAATCCATATTTAAAAATTACACCTGATGATTTGTCCAGTTGGTACAAGTCAAGTCAAGTCAAGTCAAGTTGGGGAGCATGCACTGGTACAGTGCTTTGCCGTACCCACTACACAGGATCCCGGTTTGCAACCCCCCAGGAAGACATGCGGTCCAGCCACTCTGGTCCCCAACAATGAGGATCTTACGAGCCAGATCACCCTTGGAGAAAAGCGCCACATGGCTATAACTGACGCTCCCTCACAATGCAGGTAATGTGCCTCATTCGGGACTCCACGTGCAAATGTAATTCGACACAAAGTCAAACCAACAGTACCCAAGTATTTTCTGGTACACAGTAAAAAATAAAACACCTGTATAAATATAGTAAATGTATATTTTCACATCAAAAAACTGTAGTGCAACTGATGAATAAAAATGATTAAAACCTGTAAGTGCATGTATATTTCTACATTCAAGCAGTCATCAACTGCCAATAAGAATTAATTGAATCAATGTATGAGTGTATATATTTGTTAGACAAATGGTGAAAACTACTTTTTTTTTAATTAAGCCTTGTTTCAATTAAGTACATTACAGAGGAAATTAAACAATGACAGCTTGTTATTATGAGGAGTATTTTATTTTCTTTTACACCATATGTATTATGGATAAATATTTCATTTATATTTTATTAGGTAAAGTATGTATTTAAAGGGAATTTTATTTTAGTAGTTTTATGATCATTAAACAATTATGGTATTTTTATGATCATTGAATAAGCAGCTTACAGGATTTAGTTTTGTCAAAAATGAACAAGTAACAGCTTTGGTCTATACAGTAGTTCTATTATAAAAATATTAAACTTAATCATTTAATATATATAAGGATTCCAAATGCCTGTTCATCCAGGAGCTTAGTCTAAAATGTTTTAGAGAGAGAGAAAGAAATAAAAAAAAAAAAGAGAAAAAGAAAGAAAGCGGATTCAGTATTGGGAACCAATCAATTCTTAAACACTGATTGGATCATATTTAGAACCCATTCAAACTTCAGGAAGGATAACAGGAAGAATACAATAAATTGTCCAAATTCAAGTGAGCAAAGCTTGTAGAGACTTGCTCAAGATGACTCAAAGCTGTACAAAGGAGCTTGTACGAAGTACTGAGATAAGGGTCTACTTACATGAATGTGTTACTTTGTTTTTAATAACTTTGCAAACCTTTCTAAAAGCATGTTTTACCATTTTCATTGTGGGCTATTGAGTGTAGACAGATGGGTAAAAATGAACCCATCCATTTAAACTTAAATCTACAACACAAGGGTGCAGAAAGTGAAGTGAAGGGGTGAGAATACTTCATGAATCCACTGAAAATGCATAAATAAATGGTAAATTTTACTTTTAAAATCAAAGTACAAGGATCAATATTTCACCAGCACAACAAAGCAATTAATGCAAGAATGGTTTAGAAGCACAAAAAAAAAAAACCAAGAGAAGGCTGAGGTGACATGCACCAAATCTTAACAGATATGCCATATGCAGTTAACTATTTGATATGCACTATGAGATACTTGACAAGAACATTCTAGAAGCACAAACCCTGACCAGCCCTTAACCATTTGAAGTGCAAGTCTACCTGTCAGAAACATCAGTTTCAAGAAGTGAAAAGGCACTAGTTTTCTGGCAGACTTGTGTGTTGTGATGTCACTGAAAAATGCTTTCGACTTGGACACCAAGACTTTTTTTTTTAATATAAATCGAGTTTCTAAACATAGCTAAGCAGGCAGTAACACATGCTCCATAAAACAGTAACACGTTTCTGCTGTAATGTATATTTATATCCATCACGAAACTAAATGTAAAATCAGAGAACAGTAGAATCACACTTTAACAAAAGACAAAACTAAAACTGTACAAGAAGAAAGGTTTTAAAAAATGATTGACACTCAGGATAAGAGGACATTGCCTCCTCCAGTTATTCTGCCAAAGCTATTTTACTTTATTCTAAGTATTGCACAAAAATCCAAATGGATCTGAGACAAAGTGCTTTATGCAACTACAACTAATTTGTGGTTGAATAGAACTATGAAAGCATGGCCAAGCATAACTGTTCATTATATTGATGTGAGGAATATATACTGGAAAGCAGATGCTTGCACTGCTGTTTCTTTAAACGAGTGTACCTTTTGTTACAATACTTTGTTCAAGAACAATGATGCCACTGCTCAAGTCTGGTAGCAGCATTTAACAATGTCTTCATGTATAAATATTTCTTGATCTTACAATATACTCATGTTTTTACATTTAATGTGTTACATACATGTAAAGCAGTACTTTCAGATTATGTTTACATTAACTTAATCTTATTTTATTGTCATCTAAGATTTTATTATCTGCTTTAATTTTGCATACATATGAAAAATGTTTTACTTAAAACAGATGAACACCTAATTTTATAAATATTTACATTAGTAATTTACTGTATTTAAAACAGTAATACATTTAATAAGTGTGCCCCATCTTTATTGCAAAGAATAAAAAACATTACCAAACATTAAATCTTTCATTTTAACCAATTCACTATTTAACTATTTCTTAACATGCTTAAGCAGTTTCCTGCAAATTGAGGGTTCTACTGTACTGTATGCAAACAGAATACAGTATATATATATTTGGCAAAACAAGGTCCATATTTATAGCACTGTTAATTTAAATAATTGCAATATAATACCAAAGGCAATAATTTTGTAAAAGTTGTGCACCCATACAGTCAGCACTGAAAATTGTAGAACAACATTTTCTATAACATGCAATTACAACTCCATTAAAATTATTACTTTAAATATGAAAAAAAATTACAAAAAGTACCATTTACATGTAAAAAATCCAATTATATCATCATTGTCTTTTTATGAACACCAGATATTCACACTGCTTATTGAGAAAGCAGTGCTGACATATGGGCAAAATCAATCAATTAATAAGATCAAACAAATCAATTTATGAAGGACAAGACAACAGGGAATTCAGACATCCGACAACAATATTCTATGGTTTTAGATTTTTCAGGTGAATTATCTGAGCTATTTTTAGTACTCCTTGGCCAAAACAAATTCTGTTTTACAGAGAAAAGCAATGGTAGCATTAAGCCACAAAAAAAGAGCTAATTGTGTTAACTTGTGTGTGAAAGCATGTGTCCATATAACCTTGTAGCTGGTAAAGGTTTTTTGCAGCTCAATACTTTAGCGTTACTGTGTTTCTTTAGACATGAACATCAAAATTCAATGTATTTTGTAGCTGTGACATTAAAGTACAACTGGGGGTATTAACATCAAGCAGCTCTAAAATGTAGATGTTACCATATAAAAGTTGCATACGTGTGTTTATTTTGAAAATTATCTTCAGGCAAAAGATACAGTTTCCATACGACCTTAATTAAAGTCAAACTCAAACCAAACAAGCATGGGTGTTTGGCTCAAACATGCATGTCTAAATGGCAAATCTTAATTTTGAAATTGTTTACCTCTAGTGTAAAAAGACTGTGTTCCCATGTACCAAAAATCCACACACCTTGCCCATCTATAGTCTTTATATAAAAAAAAAAAAAAAAGGATTTTTTTTGCTAAGCAGCTCAGAGAAGTCTGTGCTTTGTAATTTGTAGCCAGCCTGCACTTGCTTGTCCCATTATTTGGAAGACTAGACCGATTAGTTAGATAACGGTGCAGCGTTACACAGTGCAGTAACAGTGTCTATGGAAACAGGATTAAAAAAATAAGTCTTGCACACAGCTCTAATGTGTGCACAACATACATAGTGTAAACCCTGCAGCTGTACTGGCACTCCCCTTTGTTCTGTAACTTTGTCTGCATGTGCTATATAAAACTTAAATTGTGTTTGGTGTAGATTTCAAAATTGTGGAGTTTAAGTATAAACCAAATTACTGCACAGTTAAAAGATTAGCATTTTTATTATCATGTTAACCACAAAAACCTAACAAATGTCTGAGTTGGAACTGCACTCCTGACCTATTAAAGCACTTAAGATTGAAGTGGGGGAATCAGGTAAGACTTTCGCAACTCTGGCTCAACAGCCCTGCAAGTAATTGTCCCAGAACAACTGTAGAAAGTAAACAATTATTCAGATCTGCTTCACACTTAAAATGATGGAAACAGAAATAGATTACCTGGTGAGGAAAGTAAAAAGCTACTTTTTGTAAAAATACACTTCAAAGAATAACTGTCTTAAGGATTCATTACCATCATGAGAAAATAGTTTATTACTTTTATATTACTTTGTAAATTAAAATCACAAACAATGACAGGATGTAGACTCTTCTTCTAGAATAACAGAAATTAACTTTTTTTTTCCCCCTCAAAAAATATTTAGAGTGCCTCCGGCTGGACATAAATACATAACTTTTTTAAAAAAATCTCACAAAGGTTAATCTAATAAAGTGGAAAAAAAATTGAGATATTCTTTTTTAAAAAGTTACTTATTCCATTAAGGAATTAACTCAAAAATAAGAATACGTGATTCCAGCATGTTTTAAAATCACAATGATGTGACCAAACAGTTGAAAGTTATAATTGTAATAAATTTTTAGGTGTCATGTATTTTAATGAGGTAAGTTACAAAAGATAGGAAAGCTACTGAAGAGCAGTTATAGCACCATGAAGGATTCACATATACTAACTAAATGAAATGGACGTGGCTGCGTTTGAACATCTGAAAGTCCATCCATTTTCTAACCAATTTATTCAGTTCAGAGTTTTGAAGATCTGGTTCATATATGTCCTTCATTAGGCACACTGCAGGAATCAGCTTTGGATGGGGTGCCTCAATCGCAAGCATCCATGCTTACTCATATGGGTCCAATTTTGAGCCATCAGATAATCTAATCAGTTAATCCTTTGGATGTGGGAGAAACCCAGAGTATCCAGCGGGTCAGCTATACTTGCAGCAATTAAAAATCAAGGCAAGTTTCAAAACATTTAGATATCTCTGACCTGTTGCTATTATACAATGGTGACAAAGAGAGCTGCTCCAGATGTTCATTCAAAAGCAAAATTTTTCTGTTCAGCAAATTTTTCAAAGCACAATACAAATTTCTTTAATTATATGATACAAAGGGTGCTGACAGAAACCATATAATCACAGAAATGAGTGGATAGTTAGCTGCTAAAACAGCATAGTTCATTGTTTAAAACAAATCTGTAAATATTTAATTTTCCTGATCGTTGGATTTCTGAAACCAAAGTTTCAGTTAATGCACTACAAATACATACAGCAAATACATTAATCTTAAGGAGCAAACGGGATGCAGTCTCTAGTTACAAGAAATTATAAGAATTACAGTCAGCTGAATTCGGTGGTTATTTTTGGATTAGTACACAGGCAAATGCAACAGCAAAGTCTGATCACTTATATGAGCACCATGAAAACAGAAAAAAGGCCACTATACGGAGTGATAAAATATAAGTGTACTCTTAAAACGACAAGGTGGATTTTACAAAGGTTGTCTTAAAGTTGGGTTAAACACACCAAAAGGAGGGAGAGATATTTACTAACCAGCTATTGTCTTCACCATATATTTTTCTGGCAAACCTGATTTGAAAAATGTTATAAAAGCAGCTTTAAAGAGTGTGTATGTACACATGAATATCCTAAATCTTCACATTCAACATGTGCTACTGATATAACAATGTTTGAATTTCTATTTTATATTTTAAGCAGCATTTATTTTTCATTGACTTAACATAAAATGTCTGTGAACAGATTTAATAAGTGCACATAGAAAGATGTAAATCAGGAAATTCATAGTAATCACATCAACTTATTACAGTTTTAGGTTACACTAGGAAAGAATTCCAACAGGCACCAGGAATACATGCACTACAATGTATTTTTAATCCATAGCCAATAGAACATTAATCAAGAAACCGCCAAGTTGATTACTCAAAATAAAAAATTCTACTTCAAGTCTTGTTTGTCTTACTGTATGCTATTCTAGCCACATCAACATGCATGTTGTATGGGCACTTTCTCCTTTCATATGGAATGAGTTTAGCAACAATGCATTGGCTAAATGTGCACTATTGTTTTTTCCTACAGGCAGGATGTGCTTAATGTGTTCAAAATAAAAAAATATTATAAACAAATGCAATATTCCAGTCCGCGATAGTTTGATAATTACATTTATTGAACTGCACAGAAAAGTTAATCACTTTTTTCTAATTTTAAGATGAGTTAATTTATTTTTACTGTTTTAGTCCATTTAGTTTTTATTTAGTTTTCACCACTTCCTAGTTTTAGGTTTTTTTTTTTTTGTTTTTTTTTTTTAAACTTTACCTTTTATTTAGCTTCTTTGCAATTAGTTTTTGTCACATTCTATAAGTTTTGATTTACTGACCATTAATGTCCAAATGGACAACGTTTTGCAACTTTAAAAATATTTGTTTTCCTTAAAATTTGTTGAACTGAATACAGTTCATGTTGAACTTGTCAACTTAAATAAAATGTTAGGGCCGATTTATACTTCGCGCTCAGAACGAGTACGCGCCCGCATCATGGCTGCCACGCCTTCCCAGTGTTCATTTTGCGCGTCCTCTGAGCAGGTCCTCAGAAATTAGCGTGACGCAGGCACGAGTTACAGTACCAGCAAAAAGTTGGGGGGCGCAGTGTGATAAAAGTCGGAACGTGACGTCAGTGTCTCTGTTTACTATCTACATGTGACAGAAAGCCTCAATGCAGATCCTACAAGATGAATGCTTCGATGTGGTGAAGCAAAATGCCGACATACAGATGCATTCATGGTGCTTTTATATTCAAGCGTTGCATATTCCCGATCGTAAAGACACGATACATCTTTTTTTTTATTTTTGCAATTTAACAGCAGCAACAATGTATAGCGCTGTATTTGAGCCACTGAGGGGAAAAAAAAAAGGACACGGTGAAAACGTGTATTTTGTGATTAAAGCGGAAATTTCGGCTTTAATCTTGAAATGTCCACTTTAACCTCGTAGTTTACTTTATCATTAATGCAGACCATCGTAAAAGTCATCCCAGTTTTTAATCGCTACGAGCTTCTTGGACCGGACAGCAGCGGCAAGCAGCAATAGATCACCACACAAAACAAATTAAATGTATGATATTCCAACTCTCTGCACATTTAGAATCTTTAGATTTGTACTTGATACCACTTTCATAATGAAATGCATTAAAGTGTGTATGTTACATTTTACATATAATTTCGTTTAAATAATGAATACTGTTGTTAATTACATACATGGGGGAATAATTACACACATGGGGGTGCCACGGTGGTGGAGCGATAGCACTGCTGCCTCGCAGGGAGTTATGTTGCTGGTATTTCCTGCTTGTATTCCACACTGTGCTCCGGTTTCCTTCCAAAGACATGCAGATTTGGGGATTTAGTGCCGCTAAAATGACGCTAGTGTATGCGAGTGCTTGTATTCACCTTGCGATGAGCTGAGGCCTCATCCAGGGATTGTTTTTCACTCGTGCCCAATGCTTGCTGGAATGGACACATCCCTGGATTGATGGATTTAATCAATAAACAATTTTCAGAGATATTGCAGTAAGGTGTCATCAGAATTTAATGAGTGATCTAGGCAATTCACAACACAGAGAAGCCAAACATGTTCTCACCGCGATAATATCTCGCACTGCCACCTGGTGGATAACTCCAGATTTACGTAAAGTATGTGCGCAAGTATAAACACTACAACGCTTGCTTATTAGCAGGAGTGTCCTCTGCAGCATGCGTCGCATGAAGTATAACCCTGGCCTTACTCTCTGTTACAGAACTCTGTTTTCTCATGATAATGTGACAGTTCAGGGCTTCCAGTATAATTTAAAGAATGCAAGAATCAAATAGGTACCATGCTCGAATGTTGTTACTTTAACTTCAAATAACTAAGGAAAATAGTTATTTCAAAAACAGATTCAGAATACGAGCAGCAAGATCACCACACACATTCTCATTTAATTTCTGATATTTGTTGATGCTGTGTGTCATCCACCCATTTCCAAACTTAGAATGCGTGTATTTTTTATTTTAATAAATACTGTTGAAGTCACCACCTTAACTGTGTTAACAGTAACAGAAATAGAGATTACATTTTTCTACATATGGTGCATTTCTACAAGCACATTTACACCAAATACTCAACATATTTGTGCACATCCAGAATGCTGCATGTTGTTCATCAAGTGATCCGAGAAGTTTTCAATTGCAATGGTGACATCATTTAGATAATGGATGGAAGCTCAGGTGGATATATGTACACAATTATAGAATAAACGCAAAGCCTTCATTCCAGTATTGGGACAGCGCAGTATTAAAAAGCAATTAATTTTGCTACCTGCAAGCTAAACAATTATAATTATTCTAATTAATGACATTGTGCACTCAAAAGCATGAGCAAGTATAGACAGACAGACAGATAAACTATTAATCCCCAAGGGGAAATTCACATACTCCAACAGCAGCATGCTGATAAAAAAACAATATTGATTAAAGAGTGATAAAAATGAAGTGCAAGTTAAAAAATGCAAGGTGGAGAGTGAGGCAGGTGTAACGGTCTATAATCTTGTATAATGTTAACGTTACGCCAAGACGCACATACTGAGGTCTGTTTGTAAGATAGTCCACAATCCATGCCACCAGGTATGAATCTACTCCCATCTCTATCAGCTTGTCACTAAGGAGACGAGGTTGGATGGTGTTCAAGGCACTAGAGAAGTCCAGAAACATAATTCTTACAGCACCACTGCCTATTTCCAAGTGGGAGAGAGATCAGTGTAGCATATAGATAATGGCATCCTCTGCTCCCACCTTCTCCTGGTATGCGAACTGCAGAGGGTCAAGGGTGTGGCGGACCCGTGGCCTCAGGTGGTGAAGCAGCAGCTGCTCCATGGTCTTCATCACACGTGACGTCAGAGCGACAGGCCGGAAGTCATTCAGCTCACCAGGATATGATACCTTTGGGACTGGGGTGATGCAAGATGTTTGCCAAAGCCTTGGGACACTCCCCTGTTCCAGGCTCAGGTTGAAGATGCGCTGTACAGGACTACCCAGCTCCGACACACAGGCCTTCAGCAGTCGTGGAGATACTCCATCTGGACCCACTGCTTTGCTGGCACGAAGTCTCCTCAGCTCTCTGCTTACCTGGGCTGTTGCAATTGTGGGTGGGGGGAAACTCTCTCCTATGCTGGTATCAGCTGAAGGATGGGTGGAGGATGCAGTACTCTGAGGTTAGAGTGGTCAAACCTGTTAAAGAAGTTTGTTCATCAGGTTTACTCTCTCCACGTCTCTCTCGATGGTGGCACCCCACTTCGAGCTGCAGCCAGTGATGATCTTCATCCCATCACACACTTCCTTCATGCTGCTATTCTGCAACTTTTGCCCCAGCTTTCTCCTGTAATGCTCCTTCGCCGCCCTGAGCTGGATTTGGAGTTTCTTCTGCACGTGCTTGAGCTCATGCTGATCACCACCTTTAAAAGCCCTTTTTTCTGGTTCAAAAGGCCCTTGATGTCACTTGTAATCCACGGCTTGTTGTTAGCATAGCAGCATACTGTTCTTACTGGAACTACAATGTCCATAACTCACTCCATAATAGGTATTATGCCCTTTCCTCCCTAAAAAGGATAAGCAGGATACCGGGCAACTGCATGCTGAAAGTATGCCACTTCGAACAAAAAACATTTCCAGATATGACTTCTGCATTTTTTCTTGGACATGTGTTAATGCAGTGCTGTATCATCTCCTCTGTCAGCCATTTTTACAGGTAGTTTTTACTTACTTTTATCATGTATTATTGTGCATTAAGACGCCTACATGCAATCACTAGCCACTGTGGTACTGACTTTCACCTGGTACTAACAATTCTGCAAAAAATCTAGTACATTACACCCCCAAAATTCGTGGGGGTTACGTTCCTAGAGCACCCTCGAATTGTAAAAAACCGCAAATTATGGATATGGTTAAAAAAATGCCTATTTTTATAGTTTAAAACTTAATTATGCCACCAAAACACTAATTTCATTTCAACCTCAGCTTAATACATTACCTAAAAAAAAAGAATGTACAGGTAAACCCGTATACTGTACAGTATTGTATTGATGTCACCCGCAGTCCTAGAATGTAAAACACCAATGTTACCGCTATATGTACCGTAATTCATGCAATCATGTTTTCATTGCCAGAAGCCTTAGAAGGTGCAGGGCATTTCAATGGCATCTTGAGGCTTTAACCCTTAAACTGCCACATACTTGGGGGTTAATACATCCCTAGACGCCAAATACTTTTTTGCTGCCCTTTAAGTAAACGACACAATTCACAAAGAAAAAGTGAAATTTTAATGGAACACTTTTTCATGCAAAGAGCATCACAATTACTGCAACACTGATCATTTTACACACTGCTAATGAACATTAAAAACTATTTTAAAAAACTACTGGAACAATATGTACAAGGTGCAACTGACGGCATTGATGAAATTCAGTAAATCACCGAGTCAACTGCGCTGAACTGGCTGTAAGCAAGCACACAGAGGTAAACGCTGATGCCTGCAGGCTAGTCTAGTGCAGCGGCTCAATCCCAGATACAGTGAGGCTGCAGTGCTGCAGGTGCCAGAAGTGGTCATGAGCTGGCTGCTCAACAAATGTATGGCACTGACTGATCAGCTCCACCATGCTGGTATATTGTACTGGGAAACGACAATAACCGGTTGTGGTGTTCAATGAATGTTCATCACCGAATATATGTGGATCCTACTTGCTGGCAAATGGCACTGGGATACGACTATAGCTGGTTGCGGCAGTTTAAGGATTAAGAAGAACAAAACAGAAAAAATAATTACACTCAGCTGGAGATGCGTCAAAGGGCAGCCGTCAATCAGCAGCAAGGATAAATGAATAACGCTGTAGCGGTCCGGTGCCACTAAGATTCACACCGTCGAGAAGACAGGGATTTATTTATTTTTATGGTGGAGATTCCAGGGCCTTATCCAAACATGACCTGATCCGCACGCACTCACAAACGGAGACAAAAACAAAGAAAACCGGTAATCAAACAGCAAATAGAGAAAGTAATGAAAACAACGATATTACCCCGTTCCCCTTATGGCATTATACATTAAAATACAACAAAGCACCAACAAAACACACACAGTAAAGTCCATAAAAAAACGGCAACAGGTGAAATGTAATGATGAAAATAGATAGTCCAGAGATCTGCACGTTGAATGGGAATGTAGATAGTCCTACTGGTAGTTCCTGAAATGGTGAAGACGGGTGGACAGGTTCAGGACTGCTCCTTTCTTCGCAGGATGGCGATGAATAAACTTACAGTCCTCTTGTACACAGGCAGACGGCAGACAATCCAGACCCCAACAACGAAACAATCCAGGACAAAAGATATAAGTACAGGTAACCCAACAGAAGACAGGCTGACAGACAGGTACTTGAAACACAAATTACAAACACTTTTCTTTAGGTCGCCGGCCCCCTTTTTAAAAGCTGCACTGACATCCTTTGACCCCAACAATCAGAGCCACTGCAGGGACTGCTGGGAGTTGCAGTTTTAAATTCTAGTAGAGTACAACGCTCTCGGATTGGCTACTTTCATGATCCCAAGCCACGTTTTCCTCTACAGTTGCTTCGTGTTTTCTCCACAGTGCAGTTCTGCCACAAAAAAAGCCATAAAAAATTGGGGAGGATATTTGCGGTTTCCGCTAACAATTATTAGTTAGGTTGTAAGGAAAAATCCGTGAATGACCGAGGCCGTGAACCCTGAACCGCGTCTTCATGGGGGTCTACCCGTTCTGCCATTATGTTTTTGCCATTCTGGTACTGACTTGGCAGTGAAGTATCCATTCTTGCAACATACCACTAAATACATCCCCCAAACGTACCAAAACTAACATGTTTTGCAAATATTTACAAGTCTTAATAAAGGAGACATGCAACTTCAGATAAATTACTTTTGTATAGTAGGCTTCTGGAGAGTAAATACACAACTTCAAACTGAAATTAAACTTGCCTGATACTATATATCCAAAGTCTATATGAAAGTGGAAGAATATCATTGTACGCCCTCTTCTGTAGTCACCGAAAAAAACACTCTGTAGCTTTTAAAGTATTATGTGGTAAACAAACCACATAATTATTTCAAATGTGGAGGCACAAAGATGCAACTATTGTCAACAACCTGTGATGCATCCACTGGGTGTTTGTTACATTATGCTAGTTGAAAGTTTGCTGTGTGATACGCAGCCAAACTAACTGGTGGTGGAAACAAAGTAACGATTCCTATCCTTATTTGGCACAAAGCAAATGGACTGTAACTAAGAAAATAAAATTTTCATTATTTCATTGTTTATGAGTATTTGCTTTTACACTGGCATGTGATAACCAAGGTTAGGAGTAGGTTTTGCCTTAGAAATTTGCATATGTTTTCCTGAAAAAATAATGTTACATACACTATGGAAACATCTTCCCATGTACAAGAAGATAAAATTCAGAAAAATGACTTAAAACTTGTGAATTTATATTTAGTTTTGCTGTCTGAAATGAAATGACCAGCTGTGGTTGCTACTTACAGCAGTTTCTAACCTTTTGCCTAGTGTTTCAGCATTAAAGTCTGCATTTCACAAACGGCATAAACACCATAGATGTATTTTTTGGATTAATCTATCCTTCATGACACACTCAAATAGCCACTACATGATGAATCACAAATTTTCCATAATTTAACAATGTCTTATTGTGTACAGGCACACATTTTTGCCAGTGTTTTAGACAAAGGTATACTCTTAAATGACATACTGAGTTGCATGGAAAAAAGGGCAAATTCAAATACTGTTCAACTACAGAAGTTTTTGAAGAAATGGAACTTCATACTTTCCACCAATTTAAGATTAGTAACCTATGGAAGGCTCCTTGAACAACAAAAATTCCTCAGAAATAGAACAAACCATTGGTAGTTCTCTTAGAAATATTAGGGAATGCTTTAAGGACAGTTCTGGTGTTTTTCTTAATATCTGATAAATCCAAAGATATTAAAAACAGCAAGTGGCTCATTAATTATGTAAGGTATACAGACAACAAGGTGATAAAATGCTTAAGAAACTCATTAACGACAAAAATGCACACATTGTTGTTCAAGAGGTCATAAAATTAAAAGAAATCTGAGCAAACAAGCAGCAATTTGTACAGACAGAGCTGTGCTATTATGATAGGAAGCTATCAAAGAGTTCTTTAAAAACTCAGGGAACAATTTATTCCAGTATTAATAGGAGTGTACTGTCAGCTTACTGATTTAGGATAGTGCAGGTCATGCAGGCAAGTCTACATAACAGGTGAACAAATGCCAACAAGAGTTCAGGGCCTTTTTAGGCAACTCTGCTATATGCAACAGTAATCTCAAAATAAAAACAGCTGGAATAGGCTGCAATGGCATTTACTCAGCCACATGCAGTGAGGTGGCTATGAATTCAAAACACAGTGACTGATCACTGAATGCCCCAAGAGAAGTGCTGAAACACAATGCTGCTACTGTTGCTATCAGACAGTTCACTACTGGCATTCAGTCACTGGTGAAGAAAGTACCAATGCATTTAGTCCATTCTCTCAAAGCAAGTTGAAAGAGAAAACCTGGTCTTCACCAGTCTAATAAACTGTGCAGAAGCCTTGAGATATAAAAGACCATCCTTGACATACAAAACAAGTGCCCATGTTGGCTGCATGATTCCTAATCCTGCCTGTGATAAGGTGAAAAGTAGATCTGTGAGCTTTCTGATAAAAATGGGCAGACTATTCCTAGCTGATAACTATAAATCTCTTAACTTGGTTCACGGTTTTAGAACTGCTAAGTAAAGCTGCAGCTACCAAGCAACCATGAACCTGCTCAAACACTTTTTTAAATGAGAGTGCAGAGAATGTTGGTCATTAAAGTTAGAACTTAATTGAGATTGAATTGATAATGCAGAAGGAACTCATGGTCTCCACTGATTTCTGTGTTTCATTTCCTTTGTAACAGTTTCCAGTAACTATACAGTACTAAGGAAATATCATGGTGTATTTACTCAAAGTGGGAAGATCCTTAATATAGTACTGGTCATGCCAGTTTCAAATGTGATGTGAATTAAATACACACACCAAAACTCTAATTAAAAAACACAAACCTCACACATCTGATGCTTACTTCAAAAATAGCTTGATTTTATCAGAGTAGTTATAAAGTAGTAGCAAATGAAGAGAATTAGAAATGAGAACACAGAACATTTAAACTGTTCACTGGATGAAAAAAGGCTCAAATAATGAATGGTCACTGTCTACATCCAAACAGGCTAATCAAATGTTAGGTTATATGGTTAGATGTGTTGAGTGTAAGTCAAGTAAGGTTTGTGTTTAAGATATAGAATGTGTTCATGAGGAATAATATGAAGTGCTGTGTGGGTCCCCATATTGCACAAACAACATGTATTTGCTAGAGAAGGTTCAGGTAAAAACTAGAATGATTTCAGGTTGGTTTAAGAAAATGAAGAGGTAATGTGACTGAAGATTTCAAACTTATCAAGGGAATTTGGACAGTGGATCCAAGCTGTTACCCTAAAATTAGTTTTTCAGCAATAATACCGGAAACACAGATAAATGTTGATGGTAAATGTCACACAAGTCTTAGGAAGTATTTTTTCCACACTCAGAACTGGAGTATATAGACAGATGGATGGAAGTGGTGGTAGTGTGGTAGACAGCAGTATACTTCCAAGGACCTCCCAATCTTGACTTCAAGTTACTTTGGAATCGCATGTTATTTTTGTTAAATTAATCAGCTATTTTCACCAAAAATACTGATATACTATTAACATAGCAAAGACACACCTCTACACTTGACATACTTAATTGAGAGAACTTTGGTATTGGGCAGTTGCTTAAAAATACTGTTACTATGCAAAGCACTGTTGAGTTTAATTCTCAATTTTATTGTCACTGCACAGAGTCTCAAATAAGCTGGGCAAAAGAAAATCTACCTTAATCCATTGGAATATAATGAAATAATTTATTTTAAGTATTAACACTACTAGAACAAAAACAAGGGTCTTTGCATTGCATGCTGCATCTTTACTTTCAAAATAAAGTGTACAATGATTTTATGATCATCAGTTTAGGAATGAGCAAAATTAATTTAACAAAACAACTATGGTTATATAGTTTTATTTACTTATTTTACCTGCAAAAAGCCTGTAGGTTCTTTGGCCTTTGAAAATCTTGCTTCTTACACCTGGGGAAAGGAGCTCTGAAAGACATAATTTTTAGAAACCTTTGTTTACAGAGTTTATGCAGTAATATAACAATTGACACTGGCTGCCATTTTCCTTAAAAAAATTGAAGTCCTCCTTTAATTATGCTCAAAAAGAAGCCATAAAAATGTATTAATATGTGGAAACACTCACTTAGAAATACATTATGAAAAGTATGAAAATAGAAAGAAATTAATAATAATTTCAAAACCAGTGCACAGGCATAACTAAACTAAAATGACACTGCACTTGGGTCGTTGTCATGTAGGGTGCCTATGAATTGTAGTTTGGCATGAAAGGTCATCCTGCCACATCTAAACAAGCAACTCCTTTAGGACATGAAGGATATGGAGTGGGTTTTAACTGCTGTCCAAAAATGTCTCAGAAGATCCGTGTGAGGGAAGGGTGAGGACATAATGAAGATATTACCATTGTCTTAAATTCTTTTGTGGTAACTACTATCCCGCTAGAAAAAGGTGCCAAGCATGTCTGCAACAAAAAATCCTATAATGGAGTGAATGACCTTTAATTTGCTCTTATGTAGTAACACAATCCCTTTCAAGCAATCATGACTGTGACACCTTCTCTTCTAGTGGTAGTCCATCTAAGAATGGCTGTAGTGCACTGTTGCCTTTTGTTACTTTAAAATGAGGAGTCAGCAGATATCCACCCCATTGACAGTAAGAATTTAGGGACTTTCAAATCTGGATTTGGCGTTACTACTGAAGAAGTGAGGTGGCAAGCTTGGTGGGCTCAAAGGCCTATACTTACTTACTTGCAAAAAAAGGCCAAAAAAAAAAAAAGGACTTTTAGCTCCTTCTCTCAGTTGCTCAAACTCAATATCTGTTGATGAAGACATCAAAGCATTACAAGCTGAAACTCTATTAAATGGTGCATTCAGAAAAAGAGGGAAAAAAATCACAGGATATGGACTGATCATCAGGCTTTTCATGGTATTTTCTGAGTCATCCAGAGTTTTAACTCATCATCACACTATGACGTAAATATTCTCCTCTTGTGTTAGGTAAACTTAACCTCAAAAACTAAATTTCCATACCAAACTCACCAAGTTACACATACTACACAAAATACCCTCAAGAGATTCAGAAGGGAGCACATGCATAATCCAAACCTGCAGAGGTGCAGCCATTTATAGAAAAAGTAACAGGAATTCCATTAGAGAACTAAGTATGTATAACTGACAGGCATACTGATTGATCTGTATACCCAAGTCTGCCTCTCTTCCAGCCGCTTTTCAAGCAAATTGCAGAGCCGTTTGTGAACAAAATTATTCTTTGTTATAGAGCGGATTTATTATAAAACAAGTTACTACTACCTGCTCTTTTAAGAGTTACATGTAAACAGGTAAATCCAGAGTTATCAATTTGACAAAAAACTGCAGTAGTTAAATATGCTTAGGAGATGAGAGATACAGGGTGCTCATTAACCCAATGTAAAAACTTCAGTCTGTTTATGATCTATGAAACAGTCACGGAATATTTCATTTTTTCCACTATTGTTACTGCAATCATTTTTACCATTTGCATGGTGAAGTTGGGGTGCGCTGAATATAAAAATAATGCATTTCCCTAATTAGGTATTAATGACCCCAAAGACAATTTTAGGAAGCCTTTCTATATAACATGTATGTTCAATATATTATCAAGGAAAAAAACACCAGAATCCTAGTAAGTTGTAGAAAATCGAACAATACTGCTATGGAAAGATGGTGGCAGTCATTCAAAATTTAAGGAAAAAACATTGTATATAGTAATTCTCACTGACGCCTTGCTCATTTGAAACTAATTACTTTATTTCTTACTGGCAAAGGAATTTGTTTTCTGGTTTTAATATTGTTCAGAACAAGCAAGTCAAAAGGTTGACATTACAGACAAGCATAATGAATTAAAGGGGTTATTTTTAATGAAAATGGCAACTAAAAATGGCTAAAACATTTTTAAATAAAATAAAGAAAAGCTGACAGAAACAAAACAAACTGAAATTAAAACCAAATATTTGAAAACAAATTAAATTAAAAAGTGTGTAAACACAAAATTATTATTATTTTTGTTAAAAAACCAAATGCCGGCAGCCTACTATTAACATTAGAATCTCTGAAGCCATGAAAAAAGTCATAATCCCAGGCCACCTTAAATTCCTTTGCAATTCTCTATTAGCATTTTTTGTTTTGCAAATATGTCATCAGCATAAGCAGCAAACCCCCGGCAATCCCATCCCCCCATCAAGTGGGAACAAAAAGTTCTCCCAGGTCAAGTCTGTTTCAACTAGGTGTGAGGTGACTGGAGTTGTATAGGGGTAAATAAAATATTGTTACTTGGAATACATGCATTTCATGTGTGTTCCATGTCTACAATGATCTGGGTTAATGTAGGATGACAGGAAATAAGAAATATTGAACACATATCTAAAACTAACGTTTTCCATGTTGTTTTACTAAAGACAAAATTGTGTCTAATATGAAATAAAAGTGTATAATATGTGAAGACTAAAGTCAAATATCAAATAAACACTTTCACAAAAGGTACAAATATAACAAGTGCGCTTTTATTCAAGAATAACACTGAAGAAAAAGAAATCGGGTTCAGGTATGATGCTGACACGACCACTTGGGTGGTGCAGCAGTAAGAACTGCCAACTCATAATCAAGAAGTTGAGTATTCGATTCCGAACCCTTCCTAGATTTACCATTTTGAGTAGTGAACTGCGTTTATTGTTGCCATTATGGGATAAAAACATACATTTGATTTGAGTCCGTAACAGCCAGTGAAAAGTTATGGTACTTGTAAAGGTTAGTTTTTTTTTTTGTTTTTTTTATTCAGTTTTATTTTCTCAGTTACGTTCACGCTCCCCTTGATCTGACAATACTGTTTTCAAATAAAGATATGCTATAAAAGAGATGAACTCAGATGAGGGTTCTACATGGGAGAAACAGAACGAAAGCCCTCCCTACAAGAAATGTTCATTCACACAACAATGCAGCTGCACCAGGAGTAAAGGCAAAAGATGGCATCATCCTGCCAGTCAATCTGCTACATACGTCCTCCAATGAAGCAGCAGGGTCTACGGAGCTCACAAAGGTATCGTGTAAAGTTCAGTTTGCAATTATGTTTCTTGATGGTCTTTATATTTGAAAAGCATTTATATGTTACTTACATAAACACCACATCGAATGTTGTTTACCTATATTTATTTACTTATCTTCCTACAGCGTAAAATCACAAGTAGACTGCAGAGCTTCCTGTGTTTGATTGACATAGGCATGCTGACAAAGTGCATGTAAGTGAGCAATGGTACAGAGAAAATATATATATACTGGGTGAGTCAAAATTATGTTAACATTTGAATGACGAAAAAAATCTATTCACAAAACATACTTCATATGTGCAAGATGCTTTAAAGGAATGTCTCAACCTATTTGCTATCATGTTTTTTTTTTTTTAAATTATTTGAGAAAAATATAATAAAAAAACTTTAAAAATAAAAATAAATTAACAAACAATGAAAGCTCACTAATATGTTCGTCTTGCGGTCTTGTATGTATCTGATCATCCAGTTGATACTCGTAACTGGCCAACTCTAATTTCAAAAGCAACAGGGGTGCGATGCTGCTCTAATATAAGGAATGCTGGCAGTCACCTCCAGTTCACCCTCTGGTGGTCGTTCTGAGTGTCAACTGGATGATAACACGCATACTAGACCTTAAGATCAACCCCCACCCCCACCCTTAGGGCTGATTTCAAGTCGACCAATGAGGAACATGTGTACCAAGTGTACGAAATCACTCCAGCCGTTCGGCAGTTCTGATTGAACATACATAATCTTTTAAATAAATAAATAATATATATAAAAATATATAATTTATTTTAAAGAGAAAATGAAAACTACCTGAAGTTATTTTTCCAAAATAAAGTCTAACTGAACTAAAACTAAAAAGCAGTGACTTTGTGTTACTCCTAAAAATCAAACCAAAAATATGCATGAATACAGTCAAGTGGGAAAGTAAAACATGACAATTAGAAATTGCCATGGCACATGAACAAAGCATAAGGTGACTGTTAAAACAATGTCTACACAACATCCAAATAAATGCATTTGGTGGGAATGAGGTGGAACTAGGTGCACAAAGCATGTGACAAAAAATTTGTTCCCAAGAAAAGGTACAGAAGTATGACAGGTGAGAAATGCAGCTTTGTGGCAAACAATTTCAGATGGCTCTTGTTGCAATGTTCCAGATGAGGGAGAAAGATTTGCACAAACCGAGAGTTTTTTTCTAGTGCTAGCTTACATATTATGTCTGTAATGAATTTCTGTAATAAAATAAAGGCTAATGAAAGCTCACAAGCTGGTTTACAGCAGTCTGTACCATACACAAAAAACAAAACTGCCAGAGTAACTGCCAAGTGAATTTATACAAAATTTACAGCAAAATAACTTAAAGCTGCTTTTTGTGGTTTTCTTTGAACCAGCTAGGTTTCTGTATATTGTTTTATGTGTGGAAAAATATGACATATGATAGAAGTATTAAGTGCAAGCTCCCATTTTTTTCTTATTTTGAAATAGTCCACTTATTTTTTTCTTTTTGACCAAGAATCTGAAACATACACCACTGCTGCCAGAGATTCTACATGGCAAATCTAGTCTAATTGGGAGTTCAATCAGATAGGAACAGTTAATATATACATTGTTTTCAAAGCTCAATCAAAAAGATTTTGTTGAGAACTTCACAGTGTAGGATACTGTAGTTGGAATTACCTGCTTAGAAGCACTGTTACAGCCAAAAATACACTTTTGAGAATAAAGGGGATAAAAATAATATTACCCCCTCCAGTTCTTTCTGAACACATGAATGAGTCTGTATGTGGAGAACAAAAATACAAACCCTCAGGTTTCTTTGGCATTTCACTTCAGCCCTCAGACTGAAGAACTGAAATTTATAAATTTACATTAAACAACCCACGAGAAATCCATTTTGACTAGGAAAGGCCTGGGTCTTTCCTTCCATTAAGGGAATATCTACAACTTTTGAATGATCCTCTTACTATCACATCTTAAGACCGTTTGGTACAGAGACAAGTTTCTGGTAAAGGTTTTACTAGTATACTCAACAATCAGAAAACAAACTCAGTCTACGTAAGACCAATCAAGAGTTCTATTAATGCAGCAATTAAATGAAAGTTATAATAAGGGAAGGCCCCTTTGAAAAAGTATTAACTACCAAACAGATAACAGAGAATTTGATTCAATAGTATGCTCTGCAAGGGTTAGTGCTGAATTCAAATCTCGGTACCTGTTAGCATGGAGCTTGCACACACTGTCTATATTTATACTATTTTTTTCCTCCTTCAGATTTTCTGAAGACATGCCTATTATGTTAATTGATAATCCTAAATTAACCCTATATATGAATGCTAATGTGTCAATCTGCCTGCTCTGCGCCAAACTGGACCTTCATTCAGGGTTGGTTCTAGCCTTGTGCCCATTTTCACCTAGAGACACTCTAGTCCATCAGAGCCTTAAACTGGATTAACATAGTGATAGAATGGCTGAATTAACAGAAAATCCAGTGATGCAACTTCTTTTCCTTTCACTTGTTTTTGTAGAAGTGCCTTAAAACATAGATTGCAACATCATACAGATTTTTCTATTGATTACATCTTTGCGTTAACAGGCTGCCTAAATCTTTTTATCTGCAATGTTCAATTAACAGAAAATTTTGCCTCTTGGATAATTCATTTAAAAAATACAATCAACTAACTCATTAATTTACTCTTTACACTATCCATCTATTATCCAACCCGCTATATCCTAACTACAGGGTCACGGGGGTCTGCTGGAGCCAATCCCAGCCAAAACAGGGCGCAAGGCAGGGAACAAACCCTGGGCAGGGCGCACACACTAGAGACAATTTAGAATCACCAATGCACCTAACCTGCACTAGCTTCTAATTTAGGGCTAATATCAAAATCCTGCTTCTTTCATATAAAGCTTTAAAATGCCTGGGCTGTATTTACTTCATAAACATACAAATGTACATAACCTGGAGTATACATTACACTCTCAAGGATAAATAAAACTTGCTGTAGAAGGTTGAGTCTTTAGTTACACTGCTCCAAAAGCTCAGCTTAGGTCTTTATTTTAGCCTAATACACCTTGGTTAGAGCGGCTAATGATAATGGTTACGTGAACAGATATATGTCTGTTAATCATAACTGCTACAGAACCCCCTACTTTCGTTCTTCTGTTATAGCATCTTGGTGCTCCTGCTGCATTATCAAGCTACTATTCCTGCCCTAAGAATGTGATGACAGATATTGGGGACCTTGATATTAAAACTTCAGTTCTTCAGTTTAAATAACTGAATTTCAGCACAAACTTAGAATATTGTGGGATTCTCATGAGGAGGAGGAGGAGGATGGTGGCCAGTTGGCCAATTGCATCAGAACTGTGACTGTTCTAACCAACCATAATTCTCCAGCTATACAAAAAGTATAATTTTCTTTAGGAATGCTGTTAACTGGAGTTTTTGCTTCCTCTACTGGGTTTGTTACATTGCCACATATGTTAACAAGATTTTGACTGCCATTGTTTGTGTTAATAATGGAGTTAATTTGTGTTAAGCAATCTGTTGGACTCTTCGTCATTGTTTATGTATGTATATGTTTTAGTTTGCTAATACTGTATGTGTAAATATAAGCACTCTAAGCCTGTACCCCATAAAAATACAATGATTCACCCCACTCCTTGTTTCTCTCTCAAAGGCAAAATTACTGACCTGTAACTATGAGAAGGGTCCCAATCCAGGTGGTTCGTTGTGTGGCGGGGGTGCAGCAACACAATATCAGTGCATGCCCCCAACCTCACTGAGTAAAGTGTCTAAATGACAACTAGTTTGATATTTCAAAATCCAGATGAACTTGATATCCTTCACTTACTGATCATATCACATTGAAGAATGAGACTTTTTCCGTTAAGCTATTAATCAATCCTCCCTTCACAAAAGCTTTTGTACAAACTTATTCTTTCCATTCCAAGTTCTACAGCTGCCTTCACTGACCATATTCCATTTAGGTCTTCTATTGAAGCTCATTCTCTATCATCAGTTTCTATTTGCTGAAAACTAATACTCATTCCCCTCATTTAACAACTGTATTATATATACCTTCCAGACTCAATTTTGTTCAAGTAATTCACATTTCCTTTTTCGTGGTTGTGGTTTGTCTGCGCAGTCAAAAATGAATCTGCGGGTTGAAAACTAACACTGCTTCGTAATACATAAGACACTTATGGAACCACACATCAAATCAACATATAATATGGACACTTCAGGTGGAATGAATATTCTGCAGGAACAATGTTGAGCTGGGAGAACAATCCTGTCAGAAGGGGTGAAGCCACCCTGAGAAGCTGTTCAGAGAATGGGTGTGCGAGAGAGAACAAAGACTTTAAAGAGCTGTACTTAATGGGGTCTGTTCCACCATTTAAATCCACTGACCAGGGTACATGGCCTCAGGTGATCTCAGAAAGGATGGTGTTCTTGAATCAACTCTCATAGTCTGGGGAAGTGAGTGTAGGTGGTGCTGACTCTGATGACACAGTAGGAGTTGTGAAGTATAGCTTGTGGCATGAATGCAGGCGACAAAAAAGATCATTGGAGCTGAATGGAAGGAGCTGTAGAAATTCAATCTTGTTAAGGAGTAAAACACTGAATTTTATAATATATAAGGATGTCAGTACTTCTAAAATGCCAGCCAAATAATGCCATTAAGAGAGATCTAGCAACATATTATTTTGTCATACAGTACAACAATCAAAGGACAGGATTAAAAGATCTCAACATCAAAAACTCAACATTGAGGCAGAAAGGCAAATGAATACTAAAAATGTTCTGTTTTTAGAAGGACAAAGGGCTAAATCATATAGTAGGTAAGTAATTTAAGGAGACAAATGATAATGATGACAACTTCACCAAAAGGAAATATTTTTGACAATGTATTATATTGAAAATATCATGTTAACTACTTTCATTTGTGCAAAACAGTGGCATCTGCTGGTAGATGGGGATAGTGTGCCGCTCGCACTAAATGCAAAAACACCACTGCACTCAAGCAGTTAATTTCTAGACCCAGGCATATCTTACTTTTCCTCAGGAACTATCCAAAAGAAATTGTGATATACAACACACCCTTCACCAGGGTAAAATTCCACCATTTTTAGCACGTCTTGATGATTTCAACTTGCTAATAAGTTCTATCATTTGCTCACAGAGATTTAAATTTTCACTAAATTCTAGTCTTCATAAACATAGTACTATGCATAACCATTTCCCCTACCTCCAGAATCTGTATACCCTCAAAAGGTTTTTCACACAAGACCCTCTGAATTGTGTCGGCATGCAGATTTCCCTCCACTAGAATTTCCTTCTCTTGAAAGACTAATATATAATAAATACCTGTTACAAAACTCACCTTTCTTTATTCATTTTTGTTGGGTAATTCCAGACACTATGATCATCCATCTTTTATTAAACAATCATCTTTAAATGTAAAACTGATTAATTTTAAATAGATTACTCATTCAAATTTATTTTCAGCTTTTAGGTACATTTTACATATGTAAACATAAATTAACAGTAGCAAATTTCATTAAAAAAAATTTCAAAGATACAATGAAGGAATCTAAAAAAGAAATTTTGGCAAAAAACAAACCTTTGCTGATTTCCAAGTCTACTGGATATTCTATATTCTTGATCAGTTTCTGACAGCCACCTGATTTTTCATACACAAATCGCTTCAGATGTAAGACTAATACTGGTGGAAGCTCTTCCAAAGTAACTCTTCGACTGATTTCAATCTATAATAAAGGAATCATACATTTAAATAAGTAATTTACAGGTAACATGATAAAATATATAAGTATTAATGCACTTGAAATATTTTAACATTTCTGCATTATCTAAATGCAGTTATACTTGGAAAAATTTACCCAAGTGAAAATCCAATTTTATTGCTCTCAACTGAAAAGAACATGAATATGGAATTCAAAGGAGAGAACAATTCTCTCTCCGAAGTTTTTAGCAGACAGAAAATCTCCCATGAAATATTTTCGGGCACTGTGTTCAACCCAAACCAGATTTTACTTTAGCGAAGGTGTTTCAGAAGAGGGAGTGGGGGAGTTGGAATGAAGAGGATTTTCCTCAGAAGTCTCCCGTTTGGATGCAGAGTTGTAACCAATTTCCATTTAAGCGTAGGCTGACAATTAATTTTAGGAATAACTAGATTTTCTTCTTGAAAATATATATTTATAGCACAAAAAAAAGGAACAAGACATGCTATTAGTAATCCAATAAATTCAGAAATTTTAAGGCATCTAAATAATTTTAACACTGCATGACAATAGTTAAAATAAATTTTACAAATTTGTCTACAAATTTCCTCAGTGTATGTTCTTAACTAGCTCTTGTAAACTAACAGTCACTTTTTGGGCCATTTAATTAATCCGACTACTTACAAAAATTTTTGCTCTCTCTTTAGCAACAACTGTAATAAATATACTTTTATTATGTTTAATGTGGGAAACTGGGACCTGTCTTGGACTAATGTGCGTAGTGAAAAAATGAAACTGTAATCACTTAGTTTGCCATGTACAACAACACATGGTATTACCCTTCTGAATTATTATAAAGGTATGTTCAAAACCAAACAATAGATTAACATATAAAACGCATCAAAAAAATAATGCACATCTGGTCAACAGATGTTTAATTATTAATAGGCTTTCATCACCATGACAGTTTAAGATCAATTATTCCACCCTGTGTTAGCCATGCAGCTGTGAACAGAGAAAAACAGTTTAAAAAAAAAAAAAACAACATTTTTCATGTATAAACATTTTGAAAAATGCCATTTGTTAACAATTTGGCACGACCCATGAAGTAACACAAAATATAGGAATAAACTTCTATGGGTGACTTCCTAAAATGCAGTATCATATAAAGACAACAATATTTACAGTGTGATGCAAAGGTTTGGGCAACCTTGTCAATAGTCATTATTTTCCTGTATAAATCGTTGGTTGTTACGATAAAAAATGTCAGTTCAATATATCATATAGGAGACACACACAGTGATATTTGAGAAGTGAAATGAAGTTTATTGGATTTACAGAAAATGTGTAATAATTGTTCAAACAAAATCAGGCAGGTGCATAAATTTGGGCACCGTTGTCATTTTATTGATTCCAAAACTTTCAGAACTAATTATTGGAACTCAAATTGGCTTGGTAAGCTCAGTGACCCCTGACCTACATACACAGGTGAATCCTATAATGAGAAAGTATTTAAGGGGGTCAATTTTAAGTTTACCTCCTCCTTTAATTTTCTCTGAAAAGTAGCAACATGGGGGTCACAAAACAACTCTCAAATGACCTGAAGACAAAGATTGTTCACCATCATGGTTTAGGGGAAGTATACAGAAAGCTGTCCCAGAGATTTAAGCTGTCTGTTTCCACAGTTAGGAACTTATTGAGGAAATGGAAAACCACAGGCTCAATTCAAGTTAAGGCTCGAAGTGGCAGACCAAGATTTCGGATAGACAGAAGCGACGAATGGTGAGAACAGTCAGAGTCAACCCTCAGACCAGCACCAAAGACCTACAACATCATCTTGCAGCAGATGGAATCACTGTGCATCGTTGAACCATTCGGCACACTTTACACAAGGAGATGCTGTATGCGAGAGTGATGCAGAGGAAGCCTTTTCTCCGCCCACAGCACAAACAGAGCCGCTTGAGGTATGCTCAAGCACATTTGGACAAGCCAGCTTCATTTTGGAATAAGGTGCTGTGGACTGATGAAACTAAAATTGAGTTATTTGGGCATAACAAGGGGCGTTATGCATGGAGGAAAAACACCTGCTACCTACAGTAAATTATGGTGGTGGTTCCATCATGCTGTGGGGCTGTGTGGCCAGTGCAGGGACTGGGAATCTTGTCAAAGTTGAGGGACGCATGGATTCCACTCAGTATCAGCAGATTCTGGAGACCAATGTCCAGGAATCCGTGACAAAGCTGAAGCTGCGCCGGGGCTGGATCTTTCAACAAGACAACGACCCGAAACACTGCTCAAAATCCACTAAGGCATTCATGCAGAGGAACAAGTACAACGTTCTGGAATGGCCATCTCAGTCCCCAGACCTGAATATAATGTGCGAGTGTGAGTTAATGAGAGCTGTCCATGCTCAGAAGCCATCAAACCTGAATGAACTAGAGATGTCTTGTAAAGAGGAATGGTCCAAAATACCTTCAACCACAATTCAGACTCTCAATGGAACCTACAGGAAGCGTTTTGAGGCTGTAATTTCTGCAAAAGGCGGATCTACTAAATATTGATTTCATTTCTTTTTTGTGGTGCCCAAATTTATGCACCTGCCTGATTTTGTTTGAACAATTATTGCACACTTTCTGTAAATCCAATAAACTTCATTTCACTTCTCAAATATCACTGTGTGTGTCTCCTATATGATATATTTAACTGACATTTTTCATCATAACAACCAACGATTTATACAGGAAAATAATGACTATTAACAAGGTTGCCCAAACTTTTGCATCCCACTGTAATCAAGGTATTTATTAACAAAAAAAAAACTATGCCATTTTATTTGTTGCTTCACAATTCAAAGATAATATTTAATGTCTAGGAAACCAAACAAAAATTTCCCAGTAGGACATTTGTTTAGAAAGTAGAGTGGATGCATGCCTCTGTTCAAGACATGGGACTAATTTAATCATTTATGATACACATTTGGGGTGTGGCTATTAAAACTTCTTACGTTGGCGAAACTATGTATTACTTTTTTAAAAATCCTTTTTGAAATGAAGGAAGTGTGTGATGCTGGTCATCTTGTCATTGTTATCTTTAAGCACAAGGTGAGCTACCACAGCTATGCAGATGACACATAGCTGTATTCATCAATAGAGCCTGATGACCCTGATGCTTTTGGCTCTCTGATCTTGTGACTTGCTTATATTTTGAAATGGATGACTAGAAACTTTATCAAACTAAATAAGAGCAAAACAAAAATCTTAGCAGTTGACAAAAATGGATACAGTAAGGTATTATTAGAAAGAAACTTGATCCCTTAGGTTTAAAAGGGAAGTCAGAGGTAAAGAATTTAGGGGTAACTATTGACTCTGACAAACTTTAAATCACATATTAATCAGATTACTAGGACTACATTTTTTCACAAGAAATTTAACTAAAGTTAGACCTGTTAGTTCAAGTTTTTGTTTTTAGTTGACTAGATTACTGTAATGCACTCCTTACAGGACTACCTAAGAAAAATATCTATTACAGCAGCGGTTCCCAGACCTTTTCTGTTCACGTTGCACTTGACGTTTCAAGATTTTTCCAAGGTGCCTAAAGTTAAACCATAGTATAGTTTATAATACATACCTGATAGTTGCAGTGCAGAGTTGGTGGCTTGTAACGATAACTTATATAAAAAAAAAAATCAAACTTGAATTACCATAAATGTTTAGAATAGGTTTTTAATCAGTGCTTTGAGGTGCACCATATGGTTGAAAAAAGGCCAATTTTATGAATTAGTTGACTATGATGACTGACTGCTTCAAATTAAATATATGCTGATGTTTTCGTGGTTGTAAAATTATTCAATTATAAATAATTTATATGCTTGTTACACTTAATTGTTAAGAACCACCAATAATATTTTAATTGAAAAGATTCAACATACATACAATCGTAAAAATCACAATTTACTGATGGGAATAATTAGTGAGCCGTATAAGCCTGTTGCTCACTACACAGATCTATTCAAATCTCAGGTGTTTGGCATACTCGTGTTTTTCTTCCTCAACAAAAATATAGGTTTCTTGCCGCAATTGAAATTTAGGGGACAATACATTGCCATAAGTGCTGAATTCTATGGCTGATAGTATTGTTAGACGAAGGCACATTTGAAAGCAGCTGCCCGCAAATTTACTGATCATGATGTTCAACAATCTATAGCAGCCAGCACAATTAGTTGTTCTGTGATGGTACAGGGCTTTTTATTATACACAACTCTATATGCAACTTTGTGTGAGGCTTGTAGAGCACTGTTCAATATTGACAAATGCAGAGAAAAAGTACTTTTGTTTTAACTTTCTGGTAAAGCAGCCACCAAGATTTACCAACCACGATTGGTTTCTAAATGGTGTTTTAGCTTTTTGGGAGCATACAATCTTCATAAACACTACACACAACGATCTCGCACTCTCTCTTCACCGTTAACATTTTTTGATATAAAGCCAAAATCCATATAATTGTAATCATATTTAAAATATTTCCGCTTCTTCACACACCCACCACTCATTTGTAGTGCATCCTTTTCATTTTGATCATAACACAGTATGTAGGGGGTTTGATCTTCAATAAAGAACATATACACAACAAATAATATACGAGTACAAACACCAATTAGAAAACACAAATTTCAACCATGTGACTCTTTTTAGGCATGTTGATTGCCCCCGACTAGTAGTTCATGCATCACAAATGCAACAAGCCTATTATATTCACATGATTCATATGCACCTACGCCTGTTGCCTGACATCTGGATCAGTTCATTCAGGTCTGTTCTCAAAACGATACTGTTTGGTCTCGTCAGTGGCGCATCACTTATTATGAATAAACCAATCGTAGTACCAAAGAACCACCTCAGTTAGAATTTGTTGGATATTGGTATAACGGTGGTAATTATTATTTCTATATATTTTGAATCTGTTACGGTGGCAAAAGATGTCTAATATCGGAATATTTTATGGCGCACAATTTGGGAAATGCTGGGATAGTTAGTGCAGAATGCAGTAGCAAAAACCTTAACTAGAAAAAGAAAATCTGAGCACATTTCACCAATTTTATCGTCATTTATATTTGCCTTTAAAATACTACTGATTTACAAAGCCTTAAATAAGCTTGTCCCCATCCAATTTATTGGGAGGTTTGTCCTCTTATACTCCAAACTGCAACCTCAGATCTTCAAATAAAGGTCTGCTTAGTATTCCAAGAGCCAACCTGAAAAGAAATGGTGAGTTGGCTTTTTGCTGTTATGCATGTAAGATATGGAATACTTTACCAACAGAAATTCGTCAGGCTAATGCTGTAGAACTTTTTAAAGAAAAATGCTAAAAATCTACTATTTTAAAATGGCTTTTTTGTAGCTACATTTTAGTTGTACTCCTATTACACTAAATGGGCAATTATTTTCCTCTGGGTTATACAATTCCCTACTAACATGTATTATTCTCTGCTGTCTTTTCTGGTTCTTCTGTAGTGGTGATCTGCGCAGAAAAGGTGTGCCCAACAAAAAAAAAAAAAACTACTTTTTAAACAACAGGTAAAAATACTCACTTCCTGTTTGCTTTTTGTGGTGTATCCTTGAACAGACTCTCGAGCCACCAAACTCTCCAGAGCATCCTGAACAGTGCGAATCTTTTCTGACTGAATATCTAGTTGCAGAGAGAAGAAAGGCTGCAGAGTTGCAGACTCTTTTGAGCTTTGCTGGTAGACTACTGATCTGCATACAAGAACAAATAAAATAATATTAATTACAGTAGACCAAACCAACAATATATCATTTCATACGTTTCAGAAAGATTATACATTAATTTCAATTATGAGAAAAATTAAGAAGGAATTTTAATAACTAGATACATTTTTCTACACCTTCTCTCTCTGTAAGGGAAAAAATACAGACAGACAGACACTACTGACTTCCCTTTTAACATGACCACCCAAGGTCAGGCTAGACTTTGACATCCACAAAAGATGTTACCAGGACTGAATAAAATTGAATGGACAAACAGCTTGTGACACCACAGACACTATCGAGCAGAGCAGGGCTGTTTAATTACAAATTCAGTTGGGCCAGGTTTTCAAAACAAGAAATTTAGCTGACCCAGAAATTTTTAGTGGCCGGTAAGACACAGGTAATACATTTTAAACCAACACAAATTAATCTAATGAAAAACAAGTAATTTTTATTCATGGTTTCCCTTTTAAACTTGGTCACATCTGACACAGGTACATCAAAAAGTGTGTTTTAAAAAACAAAAAACTAATTGAACAGAATCAGAGGTAGAAGCAATACTTTGTTTCCACTTCTGAAAAGAAAAGAAAAGAAAAAAAAAAAAAATGAACATTTTGGTCATATCTGACCTAGGCACATTTTAAAATGCATAAAAACAAAATAATGCACAGTATTAGCAATCACATTCGTTTCCCCTTTTGAAATGAAATAAACATTTTGCTCACATCTGACCCAGGCAAGAGCACAAAGTAAAAAGTGCACAGTATTAGCAATCACATTTGTTTATTTTATGAAATAAAATAAATATGCTGGTCATACATAACCCTGGCACATCATAAAGTGCATTTAACAGTGTAAAAAAAGAACTATCATTGCAATCAAAGCTATCAGTACACTAACCCATAACAAGTGGTAACAGTAACTAACACAAATAAATAAAACACTTACTGCACACTTATGGAACATGGGATCGTTTAAAATTACCAAGTGCCATTTTTAAACACAAAAATGTGACAGTATGCATATGTTGCAATTGGATCAAGTTTGAAGTACTGTGAAGGTATACAGAGGCTGAAACTCCTAGACTAAATGTTTTGTTTTTTTTTGGCGAAAAAAACATGACAATTTGTCAATTTCAAATTTTACACGTTAAGTATAATAAGAATAATTATATATATCTATACATCTCTATATCTCTCTATGTATAGCACTTTACTCACTACTCAAAGCACTTTGAAAATTTCATGCAAACCCAGGATTTCCTTATTAAGAAACAGCGGTGCTCCCATTATGCCACCTGCATAAGTGTACTGTACCACATAATATTGAGGTTGTCAGTTTAAAATTACAAACACTGAATTTTTAGAATCGAAGAATATTAACAGGTTAATAACGAGCTCTGCATTCTACAAAAACAGTTATGCAGTCCCGGAAAGCAATATTTGCTTAATTTGATCAAGTTTTAAAGAAACTTCCAAACTTTTTGCATGATTTAATCAAAAGCAGTCTAATTCTCTCTTTGCTTTGAGTGTCAATGGCTGATAGTCATCCTCCTAACAGCCATTAATCCACAGGATCGAAGCATGTGAGTGAAGGACCAACCAATCGTATGAAGAGAACTGAGGAAACAGTGCTCATCAGTAACGAGGCTCTCATTGGAACAACAATTAGATTAATTTATGAAAACCCACAATTGCACGCACTTGATGAAGCTGGAATACAACTAAGAATGCACAATTGATTAGAGAATCATTTAACATGTAGTCTAGGTCACAACCAACTGTCGTGGTGTGTACCATCATGCAAAAAAATACTACCACCACATGCTGCATTGTGGGTTGAATGTTGCTAGGCCACACAGAGTTTGTATTCATGATCTGTACTACTGTATGAATTTTATGCAGGAATTTCAGAAGGCTCACAAAATTGATTTTTCTGTATTTCTGGAAGGACCATGGGCTGGGACACTCAAAAGCCACTTCTAGGCCACATATGGCCCAAGGGCTGCCATTTGCATAGGCCGGCTATAGAGAACAGTTATAGAAATTATATCTATTCTTCATGACCAATTAAATGACAGACTTCTGAAAATGTTTCATGCACCAAATGTGCACACTTTAAATGAAACATTCAAAGTTCCAAGGAGAATAGTAAGCTACTGACTTTACACTACAAGAAATTTAAATGTAAACTTTGATACATTACTCTAACATACAATCCAAACAATAACCTAAGCACAAGAAAAATGACAATTTATTCTAAAAATAAATTTAAGGTTCAAGCGAGAGTAAGCAAGAACATGTGCACAACTCTTGGTCTAAATCCTTAACATCATAAATTGATTACATATCTCAAAGAGACCTACATATTCAGTAAATACTACATTTATTTACATTGGCTTTGCAGCAGACAATCAGGGAAAGTGTCAATGAAAGCTCTCTTCTGCTTTGTGCCAATACACATCTATATTACTAAACGAAGGTTGTATATATGCATGGATGCCAGAAGCACCAAATGCGCACGCGCACAGTGCCTCAGCGCCCCAGAGTCAAACCCAGCGGCATCCCAGAGTCAGTAAGTGGCGCCCAAACAACACAACCTGTAAACTAAACTTCAGGTCACAATACAACCGCCACCTGAATGCGAACGCACAGACCACCGCATATACAACCTTTGTTTAGTAATGTACATTTCCAAGCCGGGATCAGAGGCCAGAAGCAAGCCGTGCAAAATACAATCACCGCCCAAACGCGAACGCACACACCACCGCATATACAACCTATTGACGTTGACCAGATAAATAACCAAGTGATTGGATTGCTTCCTGGAGAAAGCAACGTCTTTCTAAGTACTGACAGTGTTGATTCTGAACACGAAACTGAGCATCTTAATTTCCCATTAGAATATTTAAACACTATTAGCCCAGCCGGATTACCACAACACAATCTTAACCTTAAAGTAGGGACAATAGTCATGCTATTAAGAAAACTTAACACTAAACAAGGTTTATGCAACGGTACATGGTTGGTCATGGACAGCATGAGAGAAAATGTTATTGAGGTACAAGTGCTTACGGGATCCCATACTGGCAATACTATTTTGAGTCCCAGAAATTAACCTCAAAAGATCTGACCTGCAATTACCTTTTAAACTTAAAACACCACTATTTTCCCATTAAGGCTGCATTTGCCATGACGTTCAACGAATCCCAAGGACAAACTAGGGATTTACCTATCTGAACCTGTATTTGGAAAAGGACAACTTTATGTTGTCTTTTCAAGAGTCTGGCGTTCGTGTGACGTTAAAGTGAAGGTTTTAACTACTCCATACCAGGGAGAGCTAATTCAAGGAAAGGAAACCATCTTTACCAAAAATGTTGTTTATAAGGAAATTTTTGACTATTTTGGATTTTATGAATTTTTTGTTTCCAATTTACTTCATTTAAAGCTTTGCACTCCGATATTTGATTTACTTATAAGTGCAGCAACTCAAAGACATTTTGGACTTAAATGATATAATTACATTTCAATTTTAGTTTTAATAAATTGGTTAATTTTAGTACAAATATATTTATTTAATTAAATGAACTTTCCCAGGACACTTTCACCCTCCATTTTTCATCCCTCCAAAGATCAGAGGGAACAGAAAGTGATTGCCATTCTTGGATTTCAAATTCTTTAGAGAATCGGGGGTTTACTGGTGAAGGAATAACATGGGATCACACAAAGTTAAGTTTTAAAAAGAGTTAATTTTCTTTTTAATTACACTGAAAAATAGCCCTTATAAAATGTGAATCTGCACACTGTCAGTCAAGATAACCAACACTGGTGCTGAAAGCGCACTCTTAAAAGGACTGTTGACATAGTTTGACATTTACAATTTCAGTATGCAACCAAAATAAGACACTAAAGATTCAAAGGAATGTTGCTTTTATGATGCAAAGAGTGGTATTTATATTTTCGGGAAAAAAATTAATTTAAGAATATTTTGAAGGGGTGTGACAAGCTAAAGTATGAAACAGATGTGATGTATTACTGAAGTAAAAAACAGTTTCTTATATACAATTTACTGTTCTTGTTTTTCCTTTGAATAAAACATTGAATACTTTCAAATTATGTTCAAATTAGATGTGCCAAAGTTAACACATGCAATTAATTTCCAAAGGTATAACATTTACTTGTCCTTAATTACATTAGACAGATAGTTAATCAACACCTCTTGCTATCTAAGCCATTGGTTTTCAAACTGAGAGCTGTGGCCCCAGCAAGGTTAACATTTAAAAAAAAAAATCCTAGTATTAAAGATTTTGTTTAAATTGCTTAGTTTTTAAGTAGACATACAGGTAATTGAAAATGTTCCACCACTGTTACATAATAGTCATGTATCAACATATCAAAGTCTTAATTTCAGCATCAAAGAAGTTGAACAGCAGTCACATTTACAGAGACTAATGGATATTGCTGAATGAACTTGGTTAAAAATGCAATTAAGAATAAAAAAAAATTACTGTTTAACAGCCTTAATTAAAATGCTAAAATGCAATGACACTCTTAAACAAAGTGAATTAAACTAGCTGTAATTATAAATAAAAACGAACTATGCAACAGACAGAGTGGAACAGGCTGCTTCAATATAATGTCCCCAATATGAAAGTGGGAAAAGATTTAGAAAAAGAATACTTTGTGAAAACAAGTAAATTCTTTATTCCTATGGTTTACTTTTTAAAGACCTGTTTTATGCATGCTAGTCTGCAAAGATTAAGAATCTGGATACAAAAGACATCACAATATATCTTAAATAATGCAATCTAATTTATGAAGTATTATCAAAGACAGCTAAGCTGCACTTCATGCCTGTAGATAAACCAGCAGCCCTTACACACAAAAATCTAAGAGGTAACATGGATGACCTAACCAAATGAGATTAACAAGATCTTCTGTAACTTTAGCTGTTACCATCAGAATTTATCAAGGGTAGTCCAATTAACCCAATGTAATAGTGTACACGATGACAAATGTCACCACTCAAATCTATTAACAATCCCACAGTTTTAATCGTATATGATCTATGGGCTGTAAGCTGTATGAGCTAAAATGATTAAACAGGTATTTAATTTGCATGGTAATGCTGTAAAACCTATAACGCTGGATTCATTAACAGCTGTAACACATTAAATCTGGCTAAGAAAGTGACTGTACAGAAATGTGTTCTTTGAAAGCTTGTACCCTCAAATAGGTCCTGAATGAGGACAATTCACTTTGAAATTCAGTAAAATGCATACTTGTCCACAAACATTTGCATATGTATTTCTAATTGCCAAGAGTACAAAGGAATAGACCTCCTTTTCTCCAAAGCTTTCATCCCCGGTACATTAGCAGTTTTATAACAAAAAGCTAGCTTCAATTTTGAAACATCATTGATTCTTAGGAAAATTACTTGTTTTATTCTTAATTTCAGGTCTTTTTTTTTTTTTTTTTTTTAAACATTAAGTGCCACTCCCAACTTAACATGCTCTTTAGCCCAAAGGCTGCAAATTTTTCATTCCAATGAAATCAAAATTACAGCAAAGAGCCTGTGTTACTTTGCACAATGGGTTCTTCCACATTCAGCTTCACATGAAGGACATATTTGTACTTTAGCATATTCCAAAACAAGGATTACTGTCCCCTGTTTCAAATATATTTAGTGTTAAAATCCCTTAATTACTGTTAATAAACTAGAGAACAAGATACTAGTTAGGAATGAGTAAATGTATATAATAAATGGAACATTTTATTATTATATTTGTTTAACATTGTTTACTTAATAAACATGCACAAACTTCCAAATAAAATATCAAATACAAAATTCGTGCAGTATTTCACTAAAAACTTATTTGCCTCCAGCTAATGAAGTTTTAGAGGAGTGACAAAAGAAATGAATATATAATATGAATATAAACAGTATTATGTATATATTTCTACATATAAATGCATACATTTACATAACTGCTCAAAAAGGGCATCACTGAGCTCCTAGACAGTTTGAGGTGCAATCTAGCAGCGTCGAATGGACCTAAACATAATGTTCCAGAGGTGTTCTATTGGAGTTAGGTCAGGCAACCATTGGGGCCAGTCAATGGTATCAATCCCTTCATCCTCCAGGAACTGCATACTCTTGCCAAATGAGGCCAGGAGGAACCCAGGACCCACCGCAGCAACATAGGGTCTGACAATGGGTCCAAGGATTTCATCCCAGTACCTAATGGCAGTCAAGGTGCCGTTGTCTAGCCTGTAGAGGTCTGTGCGTTCCTCCACAGATATGCCTCCCCAGACCATCACTGAATCTGTTGTGCTGAATGATGTTACAGGCAGCATAACATTCTCCACAGCTTCTAAGAACTCTTTCACTCCTGTCACATATACACAAGGTGAACCTGCTCTCATCTGTGAGAAGCACAGGGCGTCAGTGGTGGATCTGCCAATTCTGGTATTCTATTGCAAATGCCAATCGAGCTCCATGGTGCCGGGCAGTGAGCACAGGGCCCACTAGAGGACATCGGGCCATCAGCCCACCTTCAAAGTCTGTTTCTGATTGTTTGGTCAGGGAGATTCACACCAGTGGCCTGATAAAGGTCATTTTGTAGGGTTCTGGCAGTGAACATCCTGTTCCTCCCTGCTCAAAGGAGCAGATACCATTCCTGTTTATGGGTTAAGGACCTTCTATGGCCTTCTCCAGCTATCCTAGAGTAACTGCCCTTGAGACTGTGCTGGGTGACACAGCAAACCTTCTGGCGATGGCACGTATTGATATGTCACCCAGGAGAAGTTGGACTACCTGTGCAACCTCTGTAGGGTCCAGGTATTGATTCATGCTACCAGTAGTGACACTGACTGCAGCCAAATGCAAAACTAGTGAAAAAACAGTCAGAAAAGATGGATGGAAAAATGTCAGTGGCCTCTACCTGTTAAACTATTCCTGCTTTGGGGGTCGCCGTCTCATTGTTGCCCCTCTAGTGTACCTGTTAATTTCATTAACACCAAAGCAGCTGAAACTCACTAACAACTCCCTCTGCTACTTAACTGACCAGATCAATATCCCAGAAGTTTCACTGATTTGATGCTATACTCTGATTAAAAAGTGTTCCTTTAATTTTTTGCGTAGTTCACATACACATATATACACACATACATACACATATACAGTACATATATGCATTCATGCATAAGATGAAACTCAAATAGCTGAACATCTGAAAATAGTTACTGTTACTAAAAAAATTATCGTGCTTTTAAAGAGCTTTAAAGAGAGTCATTTAAATTATGTACAATTTTACAAAAAACTTGATATACAGGGTACTGATAATAAATGACTACAATCTAAAGTGATGGACATATTCAGTTATCTATATTTTAGTTATACAAATCCACTGAAAATGGAGTAAACAAATATCTTTACCTAATATGACCTCCAAAGATGTCAGTTATAGGTGTACGAATGAAATCTGCCTGCCTCGTAATAGAACTTTTGTTTCTGGGACCTACTTGCTCCCATTCATCATCACTGCCCCCTTCTTCTAACATCTCCTCTTCAACTCCTACCTGGGACGGTTCCGGCCCATTTAACACAAAACCATCTATAAGAAGAAAAAAAAAAACGCATGCATATCAGATTAATTGTTTTATGAGAATGTACACTGAATTTTTGGTAACACAAATCTTTTCAACTAGAAAATTCTAAAGATATAATAAAGCCATGTATTTAAGCAATGACATATTTACATTATTAAAAGTACAGTATATTTCTCTAAGAGTCACACACTGTAAATATCAAACATGTACACTTATTTTAACAGTTGGTGTGAGGAAAAGCACATTAGTCAAACTGAAGTTACACAAAGTAAAAAGGTTAAAGGGTTAATGAACTGGAAGGAAATGTATATTTAAAGGTCTTTAATCAACATAATGCACAATATTGAAACATACAAGAAAGAGGCATAAACTTTTCAATTAGTATATATTATTCTGGATAAAAAATATCCGGTTCTCAATTAACTACTAAATATTTTCCAAAAATCAAGGCCCATACATAAGAAATTATCCTTGAATCTCACCGGCACATGCAAGTTCACCTGTAACTATTTTTAACCAAAATACTGCTTATTACAACAATTGTCACAATCTTGGTTTTCAATTTCCAAACAGGTTTTGAAACAGCTCAGTACCAGATGATCTCGACTATCACGATCAATCCATGTTAGCTTTTGATTCAGTGAATGAACTACAAAATTTGAAGAGGTCTCCACCGTCACAGTCAGCACATGGGAATTTTCAGTATTTAGTGGGGGAGTGGTTAGAATTGAGACTTCTTTTAAACTCTACAGTTTAGAAGATATGGTTAAAATACATGTCTAATGTCCTTGTTTATTCTATTTATGCCATTTTTGCTAAATCGCCTTCTCTCCCCCAAAAGACACCAGCTGCTTTTAAACTATGTATATGCCTACCCTTGTCCAAGGTCTTTTTTTTTTGTGTATAAATTTTGCAAGACCTCAGCGTTTCTCTCTACTCCTTGGTCTTGCCCTTCCTCCACTTCTTTTCATTCTACTTCACAGATACTCAGTTAAAATGGACAAGCCCAGTACTTTAAGTCCAAGTTATTTTTTCACATAGTATAAAATTAATTTGCTACATAAAACTGTTCTGAAGTAAAAGTATTTTACAAAGACTTATGGTTAAAAAAAAATAAATAAAAAAATAATATCTGGTCAATTCTTGTGTTTAAAAATGAAGGTGAATGGGGCTAGTATTCATCCGTGAAAATGGAAGCCTTACAACTTGTCGAATATAATCCACTTTGAAGCAGAATATTTTTCAATTTAAGAAAGTGTACCTTACATGTTTTTGAGGCATGCTTGCGACAACAAAAGTAAACTGAAATAAAATATAGATTTAGGTACTGTTTACTTGATGTAAAGATATGTTTCTCTGCCACTTGTCTTCTCCTATTTACCTCTGTGTACTAGTTTGCCAGATTTCCATAGCTTCAGAGTACATATTGTCTACTCTTGTCTCTGCAGTTCTGTTTCTTCAATAGTTACATTTTAACATGGCTTGAAACAAGTGATGTTATGCACAAAACTCTCCTGAGTGTCTGATATAGTGGCAGCAGTCAATGTGCCCTGAAATTATCCAATTTGGGCATGTTATTGAACATGCATATTCAAAATCATGCAGCTTTCTTATGCCACGTATGCTCAAATTTTTTGTTTCGTTTTAAACAGGCAATCTTGACACACATACTGAATCACGTACAGACATAATGGTTATTCGACAGATCTGCACTAAAGTCTTTTTTTTTTTTTACTCTAAACAGTCATCTGTTTTCCACTTATTGGTTTTTGTTTTCACGTTTGGAGTCCAGCCCCATTATTTGCATCCTAAGTTGATATATTCTCTGTGGCACTGTGAAGCTCGTCGGCAAACAAGCAGCCCTTGACAGATGTGTCAAATACATTTCCCAATAGGGAGGGTCTCAAGAGTTCAAAAATCTCACATCCCCCACTTAAAAGTGACTGCCCAGGCCAGGCTCGGGAGGAGGCCAGCATTGATGTGCACAGACCTGGGCCAGTGGTGATCAAAAGCAAATGGCTGTAAGCTAATAAACAACCGAATGAGCCAGGCATTCACATCCTTCTGTCTGTAGAACCTCTGAAACGGTGCATGATCAGTCATCAGGGTAAACCGCTGCCCCCACAGGTAGAACACAATCGCTAAACATTCCTTCTCTATGGTTGAGTAATTGCACTCCATGGGAAGCAGTTTCCTGCTGAGAAACGTTATGAGATGTTCATCCCCCTCAAAGCTTTGGGAAAGCACCACTCCTAAACCGAAAGCACTTGATTCCATTTGCAGAACAAATTCTTTAGAAAAATATGGATTCTGCAGAAGTGGGAATGAGGATAAAGTGGCTTTTAATTTTGAGAAGGCACTGTTGCACCTATCGGTCCAGACAATACTGTTCTTCTTTCTGCCCTAAGTCAGGAAAATGGGTGGTCCATTGTGCAAAATGGGGAATGAACCACCTGTAGTACCCCGCGAGGCCAAGGAAGGCATGAACCTGCCTCTGCATTTCAGGATGTGGCTATGTAAGCACCTCCCCCACCTTGTCCATCTGAGGCTTGAGCAGACCCTTCTCCATGGAATACCCTAAATAATGGATTTCCGACATACCCAGCCTGCAATTCTTAGAGTGTTACCTGTAAACCACCGCCTGCAGGCGGTCGAGTTGAGATCTCCGGTCGTTACTGAAAATGAGCACATCAAGGTACACTCCCACATTCACAAAATGGGGACACAAGATTTGAAAAGTCAGTTGAGCTCCATGGGGACTGAAAGTATGTAATTACTTTAAGGCAGAACTCGAACAACCCATCTGGGGTGGTGAATGCGGTTTTCTTGCAACTGGATTCCTCCAGGGGCACTTGACAGTACTCTTTTGTGAGATCCAGGGTGGAGATAAGATGCTTGCCCGAGTTTCTCCAACAATTCATCTATGCATGGCACTGGGTACGCATCAAACTTGGAAATCTATACAAAACCGGACAGAGTCATCCAGGTTTGAGACCAGAACAACTGCACTCTGACACTCATTTTTGCTTGTGTGGATAACCACAAATTTGAGCATGTTTCACCTCCTTGTGTATCACCTTACCTGTTGCCTCTGACAGGTGATATGGGGACACATGTACAGTAACACCGGGTACAGTTATGACCTTGTGTGTTTTGCAATTTCAGTTTGAATGACTGCTGCTGTCGTGACCAGGGCTTTTTGTGGGACGTGCCACTGGTTCAAAAGATTAACTCTTTTAGAGCTATTTTTTTTGTTTCTTTTCTCCCAGAGCTGAATATTTTTCCAAAAACTAACTTATTTTTAAAAAAAGAACACAAAGCAATGGTTTACATATCAAATCAACAAAAAATATTTATTTTTGACAAATGCTAGTCTTGCATGTTTATAAGACTGTTTATACTATATGATTTTACATACATGTTACACAGCAAAGTCCTGCAAGGTTTGATATCACACAAAGCAGCCAAGTGCGTGCATTGCCACATTGCACTGCTTACAATATGCGTTGCACTGGTGCCTCCTTTTCAGTTGTCTGTTGCTGCACACAACACAGTCAGGTTTGTATTTTTTGTCCTCACATGTTGCAGGAAAGTGGCGCTCAGTCAGCCTGTCTGGCACTGCTCTTTGTGATGGCCTTCCTCGCTTTGCCAAAAGCACTGCAACATACTCTGCCAGCAAGCTGTCAACCTCCTCCGCTGTCCTCCTGCTGTCACAGTTTGCCTGCTTGAATAATATACAGCCATTTGTAAGTGCAACCTCACGCATGCTATGGTACACAGTGGGGTACCACTTGGTGGACTTATGGCCGTAAGCGTATGACCCCAGCATCTGATCCAGTTGATTAACTCCAGCCATTTTACAGTTATACTCCTCAAGGGCAACTTGCTTGTCCAGCATCCTACCTTCTGGGTTTCCCTTTTGACAAATAACTTTCTCACATATACTGTTATTGTGTACTGTAGAGAGACAAGTCACCTGTTTGACATTGTGCCATGCCACTGCCACCAAGTTTACCTCCTCTATGAAAACCAAATTGTCACCTCTTTTCATCTTCAGCACTGTCTGGCTTCAACTGTGAAAGCATGTGTCTACTGTTCACCCTCACTGTGCCACAAACGCCTATTCCCCTGCCCTGTAGCTACATGAACAATACTGGTGATGCATAAAAATTGTCCTTGTACACAACATGACCCAAATGTTCATAGCCCTGAAGCAGCTCCAGCAAAACCTGACTTGTCAAGGGACAGTTCTCTCTTTGAAAGGAATACTTTCCTGTATATGTAATTACTTTAAGGCAGAAACCAGTGTTTGCTTCTGCCAGTACAAAACCCTTTAAGCCATACTTTGTGGGCTTGTCTGGCATATATTGGCAGAAAAAAAGGCGTCCCTTGTATTTTATCATAGATTCATCCACAGACCAATCATGGCCAGGCTGATAAAATTGTTTATATGTTGGTTCCACAATGTCAAGCAGGAGCTGAACTTTATACATGGGGTTATAGCCTGGCTTACCCCCTTTGGGATTTGCTTCTGGTTATCACAGGGGACAAAGCACGTTTGGACCAATGCTACCTAAAGTTATATTGCCAGTCTAGTCCCATCTCTATTTATAATGCCACAAAGCCCTTCATCTTGTCTTCTGTTGTGGGTTTCCACTTTGAAAAACGAGAATGCGGTGCAAGCAATGCCCACAATTCAAAAAATTGCTTTGGATACCTGTTTGTCTCGTCTGACAGTAGCTGAAAGGTAGCATCAGGAAAGAACAACCTGAAGTAGTCCAGCGGCTGGTAATCTGTCGTGTCCAACAGCAAGCAATGCTGTCTTTAAGTTTGGTATCCAGTTTGGCTCCCATGGATCAATATCTGGGTATTCCTCCCACACAATGCATCGGCTGCGCGAATGCATTCAGCAGGCAGCCAATCAGCTGGGGCGGCATCAGCTGGTGTCCAATTAGCTGATGCCAGTTCCTCACTTTCTAGCTCGATCTCCTGATCACTGTCAACAAAATCAGATTCTGAAAAATCAAAGTTCGACTCAGCGATACAGTGCAAAACAGCGTCTGCTGAGTATTTTCTTTTCTGCACTCGCTTCGCTCCCTCATGAGATGTTGATGCCATCTTGCCTTTGTATACATTTTGTAACTCACGCACAAGCAAAGGTTTAGATGCTGAGTCAATGAGTCTAACATTCCTCCAAGCAGAGAGGGCATGCCTATGACGTAACAGTGAGTTCTTTCGCCATTAACAGCTGATTGTCACCCTCTACATCAGATGTCGACTTTTGTCGACATGCAACCTCAACCCTCCCTGTCGACAAAAGTCGACATACGCCCTAAAAGAGTTAATATGCAAAATCTGCATGGGCTTCCGCTGACTGGGAATTCTGACTTTATAATTCACTGGACTAATGCACTCTTCTATTAAAGCTGGGCTAAGCCATTTCACCTGAAATTTATAAAACACCAGCAACTGATCTCCTTTCATAAACTCGTGGAGCTTGCTTTTCTTGCCATAATTAAGTTTTGGCACAGCCTGTTTGCACTACATATGTTCCACGGCAATAAGAGGACAAGTTTAAGGTATGTTTTTGGAGCGAAACGGCACAATTGACAAACACGCACTCACAAGGTGTCTCGCAAACTCCTGTCCATTCCTCCCAAAAAATGTCTAACAACCCGTGGGGTCGCTAGCTGAACAGCAGTTTGAACGGACTTAACAGCAAACAGGAGAAAAGGCAGCACAGTATTCCAGGAAATCGGGTCATCATGGGCTACCCAGCGTATCATCCGTTCCAACATTTTATTAAACGACTAAATCAGGCTATTTGTCTGCGGGGGACAAACAGTGGTGTTCAACTGCAAGGCCCCTACACAGCAACTTCATGATGTGAGAGAGGGGCGCACCCTGGTTAGTAAAAATTTTGCACAGGATGCCGATATTTGTGAACATTTCCAATACAACTTTAGCATCTGTGCATTCGGCCTCCATAGAGCGGCCACTTTTGGGGTATCTTGTCACAATCAACCAACATGAGCATACACTGAAAACCATTTTTACTCTTGAGGACTGGGCCTACAAGATCTAGCCTAACCCTCTCAAAGGGAACATACAAAATAGGCATCGGTTAGAGGGGAGCCCTAGCGGGTCTATATGAATAAACAATCTGGCAGTCAGGAAACGCCTCTGCATAAATGCTCTACATCCCGGACCATATTCAGCCAATAAAGGCGTATCAAAATGCGTTCCCCTCATCTTCTCCATGCCAAGATGACTTCCGAACATGAGGGTGTGAGCAATTTTTACAACCATCTCCCTATGCCTGCTTGGCATGACCAACTGCCAGTTCCCCATGCAATCAGAAATCACCAGATACAAGAAATCATTCTTTATTAAAAAGTACTGTATTTTAAAGTTTTGGGTCCTCCTCTCCAGACGGTAAAAGTTATTTGCGACACTGGCTTGTTTGAATGGAAAATCCAAGCTGATGTCAGTTTGTTGCAGGCAGGCAAACTCTGAGTGGCAGTCTCCGCTTCCTCTGCACCTAAAGCAGAGGAGGTAAAGTCTACCAGCTGTCTGGTGTCCTCACTTGAGGATTTGTCTCCCACCTCACTGGACAACTCAGGGTCAACTTCAAACCTGGGTCTTTGATTGACATTGACTGTGGAGAGCCCCGCTCTATCTAGCAAAGAGGAAGATGCTCTGCAGGTGATCAAGACCCGTGGGGAAAAGGGCATTCCTCTTCCCTATTAAAAGAGGCCCGGGGTTAAGTTTTTCCCTTTAATGTCACCCAGTCTGTGCTCCTATAATGGGTCTGCTAGAGTAAGTCACAGCAAACCATACAGAGGTTACTACCAAAGTCCCACAGAGCCCGGATTTCATGTCCTGTCAACTTAGACATTGTCCTTGACTATCATCTTGGGGGAAAACTTGTGAGCCACATACCTGGGTCAGACTGATGTCCATGGCTTGTGCAGGTGGAAGGCAGCAGTCCTGAGCCAGATGCCCCAGCCGATCACAGCGAATGCACCTGCACTCAGTCCCCACGATAGGTTTCCTACAATGGTGTCTCCCACCCTTGTTGTAAGGGACCCTAGGACCCTGTGCTGGTTGGATCAAAGTCGGGGCCAAGCCTGAACAGCCCTTCTGCTTCCAGGTGGCTTGGGCATCCTCCAGTCTGTGGATCAGGTCTAACAGCAATTGGACATCATTCTGCAGCATCTCATCACAAAGGTCATCTATCCCTGACGAAACTGCATCAATACTGAGCTTCTCCACAATGCGCTTGAAAGTGTCTCCAAGGAACCTGCTTTGAATCAATTCCACTAAGCCCTAAACCTTTCCTTGTATAGGTTGGTCTGGGTCAATGAACCACTGACGAAACTGGCGCCCCTTGGCCACCTGTGCAGAAGAGGATCTGTTGCTTGAGGAAATCATAATAATTGAGCCTTTAGGCAGGGAGGTTTCACATGACCTGTAGGGCCTCTCCAGTTACAAATGGGGCCAAAATAGCTGCACATTAATGTTGCCGTGCACTCTAAGCAAAATAGGAAACACTCCGGGTTGTCTGAGGGAGTAATTTTCACCAGTACATCCCAACCATCCATGTACTGGTCAAAATAGGACTAAATATTTGTGGAGAATCATCTTATAGTGGAGAAGTGCCAGTATCACTTAGTGGCTACATAACAGTGTCATAAGACAACAGATTAAGAAAATAGCAGTGTTTAAAAGGTAAGCAAAACCTGCACGACAAAATTAAGGTTCAGAAACCATATTTGGATTAAACCATGTTGGAAACCAATACTGCATTTATCAAATTAGCTGTGGTAAAACTAATGCCAAATTCAATAAACAATTCTGTGCATTTTCCTGAAACTTTGTAATTATTTGAGCAGAACAGGAGAATTTTATTTGCCTTCCTTTTTAGCAAACTTTACATTAGTTCCTAATGCATTTATGAATCAAAAACATATTGCATACAAACATGCGTGCGCGCGCACACACACACACACACACACAAATGTTAATACTCGTCTAGCTGCTGTAAAGTAAATGAAAAACCTGCAATAAGCATTTAGAAATATATTTTTCAACTTTAAATATACTCTTGAAAACACCAACTTGTCAGATTCCTCTTCATTCACCCTTAAACACATTTGAGCTTGTTTCCCAAAGCCCATTTTCTATACTCACTCAATCCATGTTAGGGTGGTTGGGGCAACAATACAGGAAGGAGAGAAGGAAATAGACTTGTCAGAGATGCCAGGCTATTGCAGGGCATTCTCACACAAGGCCAATTATATTAATATACACTTCAGAATATTGAAGAAAACATATATAAAACCCCAAAAAAATATGATCTATTTATCTGCACTAACCAAATAAACTTTCTATTACTTTAGCAATTTTACAATTTCATTACAAAAAATATGTTACCATCAGTTAAACATCATTTTAATTTAGATCAGATGCTCCTTTTATCCACTTGAGAACCAAGACAAAGAAAGATATAAAAATAGATTAAAACACTGAAATATGAAAAAAATTCATTGGGCAATATTGAAAAATGCCTGCCAGGTTCTTAAATTATAAAAAAAAAAGAAAAACAGGACATTGTTATCCTCATTATATATTAGTGCTTTGGATTATAACAACAGACTGTTAATTGAGCAGTAATTCTGTATGAGGTAACTGGAAACATGGCTTTGCGAGAATAGGTTTATTGATATCACAAACTAGTCGACCAATTTGAAATTTTACTCCACTAGGCTTTAAGCACAGGGCATTTCAGAAACATGAGACTAAGTAGGTAGTTGTAGGCATCTCTTACAGATATGATCTTGACTCACATATAATTTGCAGATTCCAAGTTAATAGGAAAGGAAGCAAGGCACATTTTTGTGTTGATTTAGATCAGGCCTAGAGTTTGCCACCCCTGGAGTGCCACAGTGGTTAATGGTTTTCCTAATCAGTGACCAGTTTTCATTGCTAATTAACTTCTTCCCCATCACTTTAATAACCCTGTTAGAAGAGTTCAGCCCTCTGAGTTTATTCCTTTCTTCATTAAATGGACAGGCAAGCAGAAATGAAATGTGAAACAAGCTAAAAGATGACCAGCTAAACTGGGGCTTCAAACTCCAACCAATTTCACTCCAATCACTTTCTTAATGAGAAGCCAATTCTTGCTGTTAATTAAATCCGTTATTTAATTTCATGGCTTGCTGCTGCTCTCATTCTGCCACAGCACACATTTTGAAAACTGTTGTTTTTCTGTTCTTTCTAAGAGCACCGTCAAAATGTTTTGGTGACCTGAGAGATCAACCTTACCAACACCATCACTTCTCTAATTTCAGATATTGTGTAATGGGCACAGGGGAGCTGGTCATGTGGTGGCTTGTTTTGTGTCTCATTATTGTTTGGTTGTTAATTAAACAAAAAGAAACTATGGGGCCTGAGTCAAGTTAATTAAAAAGTAATCAGCAGCAAAAATTGGTCACTAATTAAGATAGTAAGAATGAAAACCTGCAGCCACTGTGGCACTCTAGGCCTGGAGTTCGCCAACCCTGATTTAGATTATGTGAATATATTTTATCTATGGTTGACATCCAATTATTATCTAGAAATTCAATTCAAATGTCCTGTTCTCTGTACTTTCCTCAGGATTACCATGGGCTGCAGTTTTCTCGAAATATTGGTATAGCTTTTATTATAACTATGGAATACAATTCCACAGATATAACTGTTAGTTATCCGATCACTGTTTTCATAACAAAATAAATATATACTGCTTTATTTTGTTAGACCATGTAATACAATAGGAAACAAAGAATTCAAATTTAAAAACAATTTTACTATTTAATCAACAATAATCTTTATAAAAAAAAAAAAAAAAAAGATGAACTAGGAATGGGAGTTGCAGACAAAACAACAAACTAAAATGTAAAGCTTTGAAATGGACTTTTTCATAAAGAAAGCAATTTGTCCTTTGTCTTGTTCAGCATATTAGCTGCAGTAAAGGAACAATTTACTAAATTGATAAAGTACTTTAATTGTAAATTATCAGCAGGTCATTCTATTTTACAAATAAAACACTTCAAAATGCTAATTGACTGCCGATACATTTAGGACATTCTCTTTCTAGATGCCTTGGAAAATGGCTATGTAAAACTATCTGTAAACATTTACCAACTAAACAAGTACAGCCCAAAAAAGTGAATTCATGCAATCATTTTCAGTTAAATACACTGTATATAATGCAAATGTTTTCACTCAGAATAAGAGATGATTTCATAATCAAAATGCTAAATGTATGAGAACATTAATCTAAATAGGACAGTTTCAGGATTAGACAAAACGTATATCTCTAGAACTTAAGTAAAAAGACTCCAAATTTCTGTTAACTAGTTTTGAAAAATGTACTAATACAGTATATATATTCCTTAAAATACACACTACCACTGAAAAAAACTTTGAAATATGAAAAAAAGTTACCAGTTTGCATGACAAACCAGAATGAAGCTTAATTTTTGCCATTACAATAACCAAGAATAGGACAATTTTCAAAAACTTTCGCCTCAAGAATCATCATTGAAAGTACACCTAAATTACAGCCTACATTACCAACACCAACAGCTCTGCCCTCACTTGCAGTAAGGCATATGTGTGGAAGAGGCTAGATGAAGGGGATGAAATATCATAGTCTCAGTGATTAGAACATTAGAAAGTTCCCTAAAGTCTTACCGTCTACCACACTACTTGGTAGCTTATTCCAAGAGTCCATTGTAATGTTTGTGTGAAATTTACCCTTAACAAGTTTCCAAATGTGTCCCCATGTTCTTGATGAACTAATTTTTAAAATAACAGTCTCGATCCACTGTACTAATTCCCTTCATAATGTTAAACATTTTAATCATGTCAAACTGTATAGGCTCAGCTCTTTTAATCTTTCCTCATAATACAACTCCTGTAGCCCTGGAATCAGCCTAGTCGCTCTTCTCTGGACCTTTTCTAGCGCTGCTATGTCCCTTTTGTAGCCTGGAGACCAAAACTGCACACAGTACTCAAGATGAGGCCTCACCAGTGCATTATAAAGGTTGAGCATAATCTTCTTAGACTTGTACTCCACACACCGTGCTATATAACTTAATGGCTTCTGAACACTGTCTGGAAGTCAATAGCTTAAGAGTCCACTATGACTCCTAAATCCTTTTCATTAGGTGTAGTCTCAATTTTCAGACTGCCCATTATTAATTCAAACCTAGCATTTTTACTTCCCATGTGTAATACTTTACATTTACTGACATTAAATTTCATCTGTCACAAATCTGCACAACCCTGTATGCTATCGAAGTCCATCTGTAATGATATAACGGATTCCAAATTATCTGCTAATCCACTTATCTTGGTATTATCTGCAAACTTTACCCGCTTTTTACTTATATTCCTATCTAAATCATTTATATTTATATATATTAAATTAAAAATAGTAGCGGCCCTAGCACTGACCCCTGTGGAACACCACTCGTAACATTAGCCAATTCTGATAAGGTTCCACACACCATCACCCTCTGCTTCCTGTGTCTGAGTCAATTCTGCACCCATCTAAAAACATCACCCTGAACTCCCACTTCTTTTAATTTGATGCCCAACCTCTCATGTGGCACCTTATCAAATGTTTTCTGAATATGCATTCAAATGCATTCTCATAGCAAAGTGCAGTTCAATGTAAAGAACACATGGTTCTACAAAAGACTGTAAAAGAATTGGAATAGTCAAAGGGCTAGTTGAAGAGAAAGTGTAGAGGAAATACCTTAGTAAAAATATTTTATGAAGGAAAAACTTTAGTATCTCTATTCTTGACTAAATCTTTGTCATTTTGGTGTAATGGAGGTCAATGTTTGGGGCCAGGGAATGCTTACAAATAAATGTTGTGTGTTATAAACTTGTCTTATAAAAGGTATTGTCAGGAATTAACTCCTTTTAAAAAGCAGGGGAAGCCTATACCTTGTAAAACAAACTTACTGTCCTCCTTGGGTAAAACAAGTCTCTTCAATGCCAACATTTCCTCATGCAATCCATTCAAGATGAACCCCAAATACTCCTCTGCATCTTCTTGTCGACCCTGATAACACAGAATATACAGAAAAGTAAGCATTCATGTCTACGTTTTTGCAACCCCTCACTGACAAGAACTGAGCAGAATGGAACTACACTATTCAGAAAAGTTAATTTTTGAATTTTCAAAAGTGATGAAAGAGTGACTTTTGTCACCAATTTTTTTTTCAGTGTTTCCATTTCTAAGTGCATTCCAAGTAAAGCATCAAGTTGATTTATTTTTATATAAAAAGGTACAGAGGGGTGTAGAAAGGTCACAGGCATAATACAGTTATAAGCTATTCAAATTACAAACAGCACACAAATGAAAACAGAAATAAGTTTAAACACACAGTAAATAATGCAACTTCAAACATATTAACACTAAAAGATCCCAACAGCATAGGTCTATTAATATCATGTGAGAGATGCAAAAATGAAAGAATGACACAAAGTCCAATTTTTAAGACAAACACGCACACATGCATAGAATATACAAAGGGTAAAGCAGGGCACAAAACTGGCAATAGTCTAAGGCTATAAGATGTCTGATCAGACTAGTGATTTTGGCATTATTAACTGTCTAAAATAAATTCTGTGACTATTAAAAATAAGTCCTTTATGAAGTTTGTCTCAATCAGGCAGATCAATTGGTAAAGAACAGTGGCTCTAAACATTTTTGATTGCCAGCTTCTTTAAACAACTTATCTTTTGCGGTCAAGCTCTTAATTATTTTTGTTCAATTGTTGCTTTCATTCAACCAATCTGTTCAAGATGCTTTCTCTTTAAATAAACCTACATTGTGGCAGAGAAACAAATAAGGAGAGTTTCATGGAAACAGATTTTCTTTATGTTCAATGCCAAAGCATGACAAGTTAAAAGTAACTAAACAATAAGCTGAAAGATGTTTAACACTAGAATTACCAGAGCCTACAAAAAAAACTCGTAGATCCGACACATCTTAAATCCCATCACACCTCTATGTCAGCGTCTTTTGTCCTGTAAATGTGCCAATTAAAACAAGCAGCCTGTAATTCCATCACCCCACCACCGCAGAACATGAACAAAGTTCTCCCAGCTCATGCCTTGATTATTTGGGATTGAAGTGCAGGGGCCTCATGTATAACGCCGTGCGTAGAACTCGCACTATAATATTGTGTAAGCACAAAAGCCGAAATGTGCTTACGCACAGAAAAATTCAGATGCAGGAATCTGTGCGTACTCCAACTTCCACGTTCTTCCGCTACATAAATCCCGATCAGCGTGAAAACGCTCGTGCACGCGCTTTATGTAACGCCCCTACTCCTCCCAGAATTACGCCTCTTTGAATATGCAAATCAATATAAATCGCCCTTAAGCGCAGCCTTCTGTGAAAAGACAATAGGAAAAGCACGGGGAAAATATAAGAATTTCAGCGAATACCAAGTGGAGGCAAAGGAAAAACATACTATTTGTTCAAATAAACCGTAGTATAATCAACAAAAGGAAGTTGATCGAGTGACTTAGCGTGTTGGAGAAAGTTGAAAGCTCACATTCACAAAATCGCACAGTGCCGGAAATAAAAAAGAAGTCACATATCAAAGTCGCCGTGAAAAGCCGAGTTGTAGCCCACTGTCTGAGTGTCATATGAAAGCTTATTAGGGTACAGAGAAAAAAGGCACACAGTGGGGAAAAAGCACGAAATGTCAACTTCAATCTCGACATTTCCACTTTAATCACGTAGTTTATTTTGTCATTAAAGTAGAACATCATAAGCTTCATCTTAAAATCATTAACCAGTTTCTCAAATCACATCGTAATTAAAGTAGCACGTTAAATGCTTTGTTTTGTATTTGATCTTCTATGTGCCTATGTGTGGGAATCACTACTTGCTTCTTAAACTGGCTCTCTTCCTCCAACTGGACACAGAATCCATTACATTCGTGATATTACAGCTCTCTGAATAACTCAAACACTGAGATGTATCGTGATATCATTTTCATGATGATAGGAGTTAAAGCACGTTATTAAACATGTGTTTCACTTCGATGAAATAATTTATTGCAGCAGTACTCAGGGGCGGCTCTAGGCTTGTGGTGGCACTGGGCAGAGGAAGAATCGGTGGCTCCTTGCCGCCCGTCAGTAAGGTAGCTTATGCACGGTGGATGGCCATGTCCGTTGCAGACACTGCTTAGCCGCCTCGTGCTCATGACACAAGCATTTAACTTTTGCCGAAATTTGTCGCTGCGTTTTTAGCTGTGTTGTTATTTTCTCTTTCTGTTTTATATTCAATATATATTGGCGTAGCCGTCACTGCAGTCAGTGCTTTTCTTTCCCCAAGTAACCGATCGCCATACAATCAGCTCTGTAATAGACGTTAAGCCATCTGTAAGCTTAGCGATTCTTCAAAGCGTTAAAGAACATTGAAATATCTTTGTAGTACATGTTTAATTATTCTATCCTTAATGACACTCCCAGTGAAGAATATAGATTATTTAAATGAAGTTAAAGTTTTATCTGTATAATTTAATAAACATATTTTGCTGCATTTCATCTTAAAAATGATATCGTCATCATATGTAAATACGCGCTTTATAAAGTGGCTCAGGTTGTGCGATATTATAATTAGTGCAAGTTTACAGTGGGGTGATTGTATTTATAAGTACAAACAGTTCTACAAGGTGCAATTGATTGAGTGCATTTAAAGTTCTTGGGATAAGACTATTTCTGAACCGCGAGGTCCGTACAGGAAAGGCTTTAAAACGTTTTGCAGTGGCTGAGACAGCGTGTCCATGAAGCTGTATACCGATAATTCTCTTTCCGATCAGCTGCTGCTGTGATTCACACTCAGATACAGTGATATAAATACTCCGAGTGGTGCAGTGAGAGTAATATGGAAAAAGATGATCAGCTGTGGCAACTCCTAACGGGAGGAGCTGAAAGAAGAAGAAGAAAAATAAGAAGAGGAAGGTGCAGTGAGAGTAACAACGCTAAATCAGTTATGGTATTTGGAATACTATGGCTGTTCCCTGGACTATTATATTGTTACAAGTTACAATCAGATGCGTTACACTAATAAACAATATGCAGTTAGTTTCGGTGTATTTATAAAGCCGCGTCATGAAAATAAGGAGTAATCACACAGGAACAGTAGCACTGCTTTTACGCTGGGTGCCGCCGGTCTGCAAAACCGAGCGGAGAACTTGCATACGACAAGGCATGAGGTACCGTGGAAATGTGCGTGGCTTTACGCCAAGTGTAGGTTTTATACATCGCGATTTGAACGTGGAAAAGTTCTTACGCAACATTTCTGTGCGTACGCACCGTTTATACATGAGGCCCCAGGAGTTTTACAGTGGAAATAGATCGTTATTTGGAAAACACACATTTCATGTGTTTTCCGTTTCTACAATAATCTGCATAAACACATTGTTAAAACAAATGTTTTTGATATTTTAGTAGTAAATGACAAAATGTTAGCATAAACTATATAATGTGTGAAGCCTGAAGTCCAAAGATCAAATAAACACTTTCACAAAAGGTTCAAATATAAGAAAAACGCTTCTGTGGCGTAGTGGTAAGATTTGCTGACTTGTCGCCAAGAGTCCTCAGTTCTATCCCGACTGCCTCCTATATTTGCAGTTTTCAGTAGTGAGCTGCTCTTATTGTTATTATACAGTACACACATACATTTGGTTTGCATCTGTAACAGACGGTGTACATTTATAGGACTTGTAAAAGTTTTTTTTTTTCACTTTTATTCTCTCAGTCACACTCATGATACATACTACCGCCCTAGGGATCTGACGCTGTTAGTTTTTTTTTTGAAACTTGGAACAACTGTACAAGTGAGTGGTGTTTTGTTCTGATCTGGAGGAATAAAAGCTGACACACAAATGCTGGTGAATCTGCCTTCTTTGTATCTCACCGTCACTTGATTTTTTTTATTCAGTTTTATTGAGTGTTCCTGCTCACGCTGAATTAGTATGCACCTTACGGTCTATTATGTCAAAGCCGCACTGACGACAAAAAAAAAAAAAAAAACAGACACACAGGTATACATGATATTTGGAATTATTCTTTTTATGACCTGTATAGTACATTTCGGAAAACATTGGGGCACAGATGCAACATCATTCATATTATTCATATTCATTCGCATAACATCTTGCGGTTGTAATCAGTGATCGAGTTTTTTTTTTTTTTTTCTTCTTTCGATCCTGCCAGTGTCCACTTTGGGTGCACAGTACTGTTTCTTTTGTACTCCAGGACATGCAGAGGAAAGAATAGTACAGAGTGATCAGTTTAGTGCTATATGCAATCATCAGATTCAAATGTTAACAGTTCACACACATAAGGACCGCCCTTCCTACATTTACGACATGTGTACGTGTTGCAATGCACACGCTTCTCTCTATGCTTTGGTTCCTATTACAGTGAACCCTCGTTTATCACAGTTAATCCGTTCCAGACTCTACCGTGATAAATGAATTTTTTCGCGAAGTAAGATTCTTTATTTATAAATCGAATATTTTCGCAGCTAGATTATACAAAACCTGTTCACGACCTTCTAAATAAGTTTATTATTAGAGCCCTCTAGACATGAAATAACACCCTTAAGTCACCATTACACTCGTATTACCCAATATATTAGACAAAATAAGAGAACATAAGACATATTAGACGTTACAAATATCATATTACTAGGCTCACCCGCCTATTAAGGCGACCGACTTTAATCCTCAGTTTGTGCGCGCTCCATGTATATATACATCAGGCATGTAAGTGTTGGGAATGAGAACATCAAAGTGCCCATTCATAACATCTCCCGAAAACCTAAGTTTTTTTATCCCCTCGAGTGCCTGTCTAAAGTTGTACAATGTCAGCCCAAATCTGTACCGCTAAAGATGGAGTTTCATGCACTAAAGCTATAGATGAGAATAAGCAAGCACCATCTCCCCTGATATTTACTACACGGTGAGGCATTTGTACTCCATCAACATTAATTATTTCCAGAGACATAACTGTGTCTATTTTTCCAGTGCATCGCGCACAAAAGCAAGGGAACGATGGGAGCACCAGAACTCTGCTCACATCGCGTCACTTCATACCGCAAGTAGTAAGTCTGTGATAAGCGGAATACCGCTACGCTTTGCACTCACGGGACGGAAGGACAATCCCGACCGCTTTTATATAGTAGATTATTGTACTGTACATTTAATTACACACACGCACAGTTTTTACACACAGCCACTAACCTATGAAGGCACGACCTCAGTAGGAGAGTCTTCAAGTGGTGCAGTATCTTCAGCAGGTGCGTTATCTTTTTCTGCTGAAGGAGTACTAGGAGTAGGCAGTGGGTGTGTGGGTGTCTGGGTGCGCGGCTGAAGAACATCTTGATAGGCAGTTGCTGGCGCTGTCTTTTCACATGCGTGAGGAGGCTTTTGTAGGGTATTGCCATCTTTGATCATATCCAAGAGTTTCACCTTCTCCTGGATAGTAAGCATCTTAGTTTTATTGTCAGAAGACTTCGAAAAAGCAGCACGTTTAGCAGCCATCGTGGGGCTTAGATAAAAGTTCTCAGAAAGCACATGCGTAGTGACGTAAGCGTGTATGAGAAAAAAATCACGATAATGAAGCCGTTAAAGTCGAAGCGTGATAGAGCGAGGGATCACTGTACATTGAAAGGGCATCCGACACTGACTCAGTTTACTTTCCTTGGAACAACTGTTGCATACTCCTTTTCTTTTTCCATTGCCTTTTCTAGTAAGATGCGACAATGAAGTTCCTCTGCAAGGCGAGCCATAAACATTCGTCTTTTCTCAATAGCCCCCGTGCATGCCTTGGAAATGTGCGTTGATCGCCGCTAGGTCAAGCGTGTTACAGCACACAGCAACTGGCCACCTGTGTGTTCCTGCTTGCACTGAATATGCTTACGCCTTCTGGTGCACGGTGTCAATGCAGCACGAAGAAAAAAAAGAGACTTGTCAGGTGTGTAATAGAAACCACAGCATAGAGAGAAGTGTGTTACTTTGCAACAGGTACACATGACGTAAATGTAGGAAGGACAGTCCTTGTGTGTGTGAATTGTTAACATCTGAATCTGATGACTATATATAGTGCTGAACTTATCTCTCTGTACTATTCTTTCCTCTGCATGTCCTGGAGTACAAAAGAAACACCACCATACAGCACCATGGAGACTGGCAAGTTTGGTGGGGGGACACGCAGTCACTGATTACAACTGCAAGAAGTTATGCGAATGAATATGAATAATGTTGCATCCGTGCCAATATGTTTTCTGAAATGTACTACACAGGTCATAAAATTAATAATTCCAAATATCATATATACCTATGTCTCTTTTTTTGACATCATAGACCATAAGGTTCATACTAATTCAGCGTGAGCAGAAACACTCAAAAAAACTGAATAAAAAAAAAAAATCAAGTGATGGTGAGATACGAAGAAGGCAGATTTACCAGCGTTTGTGTGTCAGCTTTTATCCCTCCAGATCATAGAATGTCCAGTTCCACTGCCTTAAAACACTACTCACATGTAAAGTTATTCCCAGTTTCAAATAAAAACTAACAGTGTCAGATCCCTAGGGTGGTAGTATGTATCGTGATCGTGACTGAGAAGTAAAAAAAAAAAAAAAGAAACAACTTTTACAAGTCCTATTAATGTACACCGACTGTTACAGATGCAAAGCAAATGTATGTGTGTACTTTATAATAATAATAATAATAATAATAATAATAATAATAAGAGCAGCTCACTACTCAAATTGGCAAATATAGGAGGCAGTCGGGATCGAACCGGGGACTCTTGATTACAAGTCAGCAAATCTTACCGCTACGCCACAGAAGCTGTTGTCTTATCTTTGAACCTTTTGTGAAAATGTTTATTTGATCTTTGGGCTTCAGGCTTCACACGTTATATAGTTTGACAATATTTTGTCATTTACTACTTAAATATGAAAAATGTTTGTTTTAACAATGTGTTTACACAGATTATTGCAAAAACGTAACACACATGAAATGCATGTGTTCCAAATAATGTTCTATTATTTACACTCTAAAAATCCAGCACTTCAATCCCAGGTAATCATGGCATGAGCTGGAAGAACTTTGTGCATGTTCTGCGGCGGTGGGTGTGTGGGGGGATGGAATAAGAGGATGCTTGCTGCTTGTCTTGATTGGCCCATTTACAGGACAAAAGATGCTGATGGAGAGGTACGAACGGATTTAAGGTGGGCCGGATCTAGGAGTTTTTCCCTTAGGCTCTGGTAATTCTAGTCTTAAATGCGATCTTGCAGCTATTTTTTTAAAACAAAATTTCATGTCACAAACGTATGCATTCATTAAATCTGTACCTATTTCAGGAACAAACAGCTGGATTTCTTAATGTTCTCACTCCTGTATTACATTGTAGACACTAATGTAAAGCACAATAATGTGGAAATGTCTTACACCACTTAGGAAATAATAAAAGGTCACTACAGTATACAGGCATTAAATTTTATTTGCTCAATGAACTATTCTATGACATTAGAACAAGAACAAATCAACACTTATATAACAAAAAATATATTTCTAAAAACAAGTCACAGTACTTTGTGTGACCTTCACTAGACTGCAACACTGATGGAATTTGCTTAGGTATACTGTTTATAATTTTTTGTGGACAATCCAGTAATAAATTTGTTGAAGTTTCTTGCGGGATTTGCCTTAAATATTCTTTGGACTTTGTTTGCCATTTCTTCTTTACCCTGACTACATGACTCCGCACATCTTTGATTACATTGGAATTAGACCCCCAAGTTGCAAATCAAACTCTGTTCCATCTTCGGCTCCAAGTTCATCTTAATCATTTTTGCAGTGCTTTTGAGGGTATTATTATTCAAAAAGATGAAGTTTTGCCAGTAAGTAATTTTCTACAAGATACAGCATGGTGAATTATTTTAGTAACTGCTCAACAGTCATCTTTCATTAATTTTGACAACGGCTTCTACATCACTAGCTGAAGTTAACTATATTTTGAAAATCTGCTGTGGTGTACATTGTCTGCTGAGCATAAGCTTGCTCATTTAAAAAAAAAAAAAAACACTTTATATCAGTCAGTAATGAAAAAAATGCTTTATTTTTACATTAAAGCCAAATTACCTCTAAAAGTGATTCAAGAAAAGCAAACACTACAATAGAAAGTATATTTAAGATTTAAACAACTTTAATCTTTGATATACAATGGGGTGATTTTTAAACAGATAAGACACAGTATTTACTAAAATAATAAGTTTACACATTTGTATTTGCTCTTTTCTACTATACTCCTATTTCGTAGAGTCGACCTGTGAAAAACCTATTACGTACAGTGAGAATTAAGCACAACTAACTTGGATAGCAGGTTGTAGTGTGAAATATGAAAATTAGTAATTAAAAATATTTTCACAATAATATTTGCATCAGATATTGTCTACAGTTTGCCAGAAAACATGTAGCTGATTCTACGATGAATGAATTTGTAGTTTATATAAGAGCAAGATGCATGTTTCTGGTCTCAACTGAATAATTAGAATTATCATAATTATGCAACACTACAACTCATCCTCAGAATAACACATTTACTATGATAGCAGCCATGTTATTTAAGTCAGGATAATGCTTGTGACAATGGACAATCTGGCCGACAATTGACCACTGATAACTTGCTCTGTCAACTATCATTACTCTGCCAATTATTTGAATTGTGTGATGGAACATGTAAAAACCAGGCTGTTGTATCCTATTTGCATATGGTTAGTCTATGAACACACTGAACAAGCACTGAATTTACACTGGAATATTTGACTCAGTATTTAATAGACATATAAATCACATTTTCCTTTGCAAAAGTTAAACTGGCAATTTCACAACTTATTCTGCTGTGGGATGGGTGTACCAGAGTTTTGCAGTTTTTCTTGCATTTTTTCTTATAATGAAGGCCCAAGGAAGAAGCCCGCTGTGGTATATTATTAAATGAAGATGACAGAGCGAGGATGTTCTATAATGCTCCAACTGTTACAGCTCTTGTCAAAGTAGCTGTCTGGCTGCATGAACAGGTGCAAGACTGATGGGATAAAATCCTGCATGATCATTCAAAGACAGCCTATAGCTGTTGAATCTCTGTTGCTTTACATTTTTTTTCTATACTGGTAAAAGATTACAGAAAATTCCAAAAATACATATTTGAAGAAAGGCATTTCACAGTGCATAATGATACTGGTGCCACAGGTACTGGCTTTATCACCTAACTCTAGGCCTATAGTACTTCTGCTACCCAACAAAGATGAGCTGAAATCTAAGTAATCAAGGAAGACTTCAGGTTTATTTCATATATGGGTTGTCCATTTGGTCTCATAGAACATGCAACCAGTCCCTTTCCCAAATGGGGTCCTTGTCCTCTTCAGATAGGGCTTCCCGTTTTCAACACTTCCTCTCCAAGTTGCGTTTTGAAATGACCACTTATATTTCCAAACAAGGCAGTGGTTGCTACCTCTTTGACCTGTTTTAGCAACCCCGGCCTACTTGTGTCAGGTCTTTGAATTGCTAAGAGGCACATTAATTTATCACAATTTTTACTCATCCTTGAGCACTATACCAGGTTACTAGCAATAAAGCTATAAACATTGTTCACATGGCCCAAATGGATGCAGGAAGATTACTACCATGCTTCTGTTGCGAACAGGACATTTATCATTTTGATTTTTTTCCTTTACTCTTCAATATGTTTTGCTAATTTTTTTATTTTATTTTTCTTCTTAACCCTATAAATAGCTAAAGTTTCCATCCAGTGTTTTTGCAATGTTTTGTTATTGACAAGCAGAATATACGTAAAAAAATGTGCGAAATTTGCTCTCTCCAGCCTGTTTCCATCCAACTGGCTTTTTATCGATAAAATGGTGTGCGTGATGACGTCATCCCCTCCAAAACGAACTGTCGCATAAGTTTTGTTGTATCGCGAAAAAAAATATGCCCTTGTGCCGTTTCCATACATAATTGTGTATGTCGCAAATTATCTACCTTTTGTTTTCCACGTTACACCCCCTCCACTAAACAAAGAAATGGAGAGATTATTCAGACAGTTTTTTGAAATTTGCCAGCTTACTGTTATTTCAGTTTCACAAATAATTGGAATTGTACATAATATCTGAAGGCGACAGCAGAATGAAGCAGTTGCTTGTCTGATAGCCCTAGAGCTCGAAGAAAGTACCCCAGTGTGACAAAACCCACAGGTATGGGAGAGACGATGAAATAAGACCTTCTGGATGGAGGTGGTGGGGAGACACTTCACAGAAAATCTCTGGCTGCAATATTTTAGAATTACATGGCCGATGTTTGAGATGTTGTGTGGATTCATCAGTCCTGATGTTGTGCCCATCACAGGTTGTCATCGACCACAGGTTCCAACCCCAAAGCGGATTACCATTGCCCTTTACAAGCAGGCAACCTGCGCAGAGTATAGAGTTGTTGGAGAAACTTTCGGGGTTAGTAAAACTACCGTCCATCGATGTGTATATGCTGTGTGCACCGCTATTAAAGAAAAATTAATGCGGCGTTATATCAGACTTCCGACTGTAGCAGAGGCCAATGAAATTGCATACCGCAATTCCTTGGTGCATCTTGTGCCACAGATTTACGGTGCGCTGGATGGCACTCATGTGCCTATTCTTCCCCAGACGGAAGGCTACCGCGATTACATTAATCGCAAAGGGTGGCCATCTATTGTTCGCCAGGTGCATTAAACGAGACATTTGCGTTGGCATTACTGGAAATGCCCATGATGCAGCTGTGTTTGCAGCATCGGATCTGTACAGGAGAGCCTACCTTTCAACATCCCTTCTCAGTGCGATAACAACTGAATTAGTACTGTAACCTGCTTCTCTTAAGGTTTTTAATTAAAACTAAAATTTGAATTAATACAAAATAACAACGTTTAATCAAAAAAAACTAAAGTTAATATTAATGAGAGAATTTCTCATATATGCTAAAACATCTGCCATTTAATAATAAGAAAAAAATGTTTAGATAATGAAACACACGGTTTATTAAATATTTTGACTGGCACAGTAAATTACCTTTGCGGTTTTTGTATTATTTAGACATCCTGAGACACACCCCCAGGCTACTGTTGATGTGGAGGGAGTTCAGGTACCCCTTTTAGTAGCAGGAGACCCAGCCTATCCGCTACTGCATTGGCTCATCACGAGAAATAACGAGTCTCTTCATCAGACCATGCGAACCGCTCCGCTATTCTCGTTTTGATTGCACGTGATGAAAATGTATCATGTGACACATTTATTTGCGTTAAAGCCCTTTTTTTCCCCAACAAAAAGTGTTTCCAATGTAGTTTTTGCGACATCTGAAGTATCGATATGGAATTTATGCGCTAAAGTTAAACGGAAAAATATTATGTCGACATGTACAACATTTTATCGATAATTAGCATTTCCATCAGCTAAAATTTGAAGCCCTAAATATTTTTTCACAAAAACTCCTTGGATGGAAACCTGGTTAATTAGATGAATGCACAGATACACACACTGACACTTGTCCTTTTATTAAGGTGGATAAGCAAACTCAGTAAGCCGGTGTGTGTATTTTAATTAGGAGTTACAGGAAAAGTATATGAGACTTTCACAAGGGAATTGACTCCATGAAACTGAAGGTGACTTTAAAATGAGGCATATGTTTTCCCTCAGAGTGACGGTGCTACTGATGAGTCACATAAACCCACCCCTGCCCCCAAAAAGGGTCTTCTGTGTTTGTACTATCAGCAATGCCTAAACTTACATAGTCAGCTGGATTGTGTACTTTATGTGGAAATGACTATGCAACTTTGTCACTTGTGAATCTTTCATGTACAACCAACCTTTCTACTTAAGACTACAAATAACTTAGGTTAAATCTTTTGACTCACCACACTTTGGGGGCAAAGCAAATGAGCACTACCAATTTAGCAGGGTTACTCAATGGGGTTGAACCACCACAGAATCAGTGGTTATGTTTTATTTAAAAAAGTCAGGATTATGTCTTGCCTAGTCAAAAACTGTATTTAGAGCGGGTCAGAGTTGGGACATTAGAGTTACATTAACTTTAAAAAATGTAGGTTTGAATTGGGAAACTAGGTGATAGCATGTGTGATAGGAGTAATGGATAGTAGAGAAAGAGCGAGAAGGAGGGAGCATGCACCAATAGCATGTTACCACACAACAAACCACCTGGATTGGTTGACACCGTTCCGGTGCGGTGCTGTTATTTATTTAAAAACATTTACACGGTGGATGGAGGGCCAATCCTACCATTAACACCCAAGTTTTCTCTGTAAGTTGGAGGACCTGCTTGCAAGGCTGGATACAGATTAATGTCAAACCCAGAACAAAGCAATTGCAGGTTAAGGGCCTTGCTCAATGGCCCAATGAAGTAGAGCCACTTCTGGTGTTTACGGGATTTGAACCGGCAACCTTCCAATTGCCGGCATAGATCCCTAGCCACAGAGCCACCATTCCACCTCTAAATGTTGAGAGAAAAAGAATTAAGCAATATGGTGTTCCAACTTGTACCTTACCATATACACAGTGGACTGAATAGATAAAAAGACCAGAAGATGCAAGGAGAAAACAACAATGTGAGGCTGGAGGAATACAGGAGTAGCCAATATAAAAACTGACACTGTTCCAAACGAAAAGACAATCTTTACTTAAATAAAGCAAAAGACAAAAACACAAAACCTACAAGAAAATTTATGAAATCAACAGAAAAACACTAAAAGAAAGAATAGTGGTGAACACTGTAATAATTATGTAAATGAACTATAAATTCGACAAGTAACTGGACTACTTAAGAGGTCCTAAAGACATCAGCTGTACCTCAAAAACTGGTTAGTGAGGCATTTTTAAAATCATATTTCTAGGAAATCTATTGATTAAGAGTGTAGCTTGCAACTACAAGATCCCTTTAAGAAATAAAGAAATAAAAAATAATTTCTTGAACATGTATAACCTAACAGTGAGACAAGTGGAGCTAGAAGCTTACCTTCTCTGAAAGGCTGGATTTGATGACAGTAAGAAGTTTGTAAATATAGGTTGGTTCAAATGCACTACCAGGTCGTATATCCTTAACAACTTTGTCTCCACCTGCTGTGAGAAGAATGTAGCACTTTTTAATTGACATCAAAGATGTCAAACAAAATTATGGCTTCAAAACTTAATGAAAACTCTTCAACTATTACAAAAATCATCAAGTAGTCTTTATTCTTCTAAAATAAATGCTGTGCAGCCACAAAATCAATGGCCTATCTAAAAGAAGTGAAAAATGCAATAGAAAAGGAAATAGGTAAATGCATTTCACTTGTTCAGTTAAAGAAGAATGACCTTAAAGTTTTTAATACAAAGTGTGTGAATCAAGGAAACTGGTCACACTGATAATAACCATGAAGAGCAGTATACCACATCACACAATGAGGTATACACATTCTGCACAAGAGGAGTGTGGTGGGCATGTTTATAGAGCCATTTGTGCTCTGTTAAAAGTTTCCTTACAGTTTTCTTCATATTGTTTTGTCTTAATCCAATTTGTAAATTACGTTTCATTAAAAGCATCAAGGTCTTTTTTTTCTTTTTTAGTAGTTATATTACCTGTTCCTCTTACAATAATACAGGGCCTTCAAACAGAGCACTTGTATATTTTTATGCACTTTAAAATAAACTTCTATTTGTTTTCCTTTGCAAAATATAATTAAAAGAAACATTAACTTGGGTTGTGATGTTACCAATATGTGTACAATGGCACAAAAGAATTATCATATTACGAACATTCAATTGTGCACACTTCAGCTTTCTACCTGCTTCAGCTAAATTTTGTTTTTTCCTTTTGCAATTACCACTTGCTCCTTTGCCTAATAATGCAGTATAAACCAAAAAAAAATCTGTAACGTCTACATCTGTGTTATTAAAAATAGAATCTCTGTTGGGTTTTCAGGAAACAAAGTATAATAATGACATATTATATGTGAATACACTTTGGGAGCCGAAAAAGAGCTATATCCTAGAAAGGCTGCCATATCCTGTATAAAAGCTGGACATCTGGCCTGTTAAGCTATAAACTATTTTTCCACTTTGAGGTAATATAATACATCCTTTACACATTGTGATATGGATGTTGTTGCAGGGTAATTCCAAATGAGAAAGACTGGTTGGAAGCTAACACTGCAATAAATGTAAGTGCATTAGAAGATTCATCAAGGATGAGGGTTCCATCATGCTCTTTTGTTTTGCTAATAACTAAGCTGTATCACTATCTAATGCACATATGACCTAAAGGATGAAAAGGTTTCTGCTTCAACTAGAAGATAGATGATAGATAGATTCTTTATTAATCCCAAGGGGAAATTCACATTTCACATTTGTTCAGGATTTCTACAACTCTCTGCATAAATAACTGCTTCACAGCTTCAGTCTTAAATGCAGTTCTTAATTTCAATTGGCCTCTCAAGTATGTGAAACGCCCTTAAACTGAAAAAAAATCTGTTAAAATTGCTTTAATTTGAAAGTCAGACAATGCTGCAAAGTGAATCACATGTTTCTTCTTTCCTGATTAACAATCAGAAAAGTTGAGATTTATTAACCTGTTTTCAATTGCAACTAGTGAGAAGTTGCCCATTATAAAACGTTTTACCTCCGAACTGTACAAAACTATAAACCTCCCATAAAAGGTGATTTAAAATCAATGCTAAATTTGCCCTCTAGCTACAGTTGAAATAACTTGCTCACTTGCACAACTAGTTCCTGTGTTGCCCTCTCTCTGAAATTAACTCAACTCTAATGTCACAGCTTGGTCTGCTTCCATAACAATCCGTTGTCTTCTAAATGTGACAATACCTGTTTATTGTTGGCTTTTTTTCAAACTGTTGTGCAGTTTATTAACCAGATTGCGAAAAACAATGAAACATGACTAAATCATATGTACTCAATGTGGAGATTTTAGCTGCAGTATATGCATGTTCTTTTTTTTTTTCATTGCTTTGAACTTTGGAAACAATGACTGATGTGGGCAGTGAATTTAAAAAAAACCAAAAAAAAACAAATTGAATAGCATGTTGCAGGCTTGAATGGACTGTAGCAGTTAACTATATATGTGGAGTTAATGAATGATAACAGATAGAATGGGGACTCTTAAAAACAAGCCAAAAAGTATCCATTTATTCTCATTAGGAGTATCATTTAATAAAATGCAAAGACATAAAAAAAACATGTTTAGAGCATTTTTTTTATTTTAGAAATACATATTTCAAATTCTATAATTTATCAAAATAGGCAATTAAAAATTTTGATTAAAAATGCTCAAAGTAACTAAGTGTAGGAAAAAGTAAAATTAAAAAAACAAGAGTAATCGGCACAAAAAAGACAATTTACTATTCATTAAGATATACTTTACCTTGCTGTTTTGCTTTAGAAGGTACAGGCATATTACTAAATTCATTCACAAGTCGAACACTGAAAAATACGTTAAGAGTTATTGTTAGTAACACTGCATAACCAGCAATCTAACTGTATTTAAGCTGTCAACCCTTATTTGTATTTTTGAATTTGAGATACAAGAAATTAAATGGCGAAAAGACACAATTCCATTTTCCATCTACACAGACTTTTTAAAAAATTTTAATACTTATCAAGTAAAACATACTGTAATAGCAAATATGACTAGGACTGAATACTGTTTTGTGGACCTAGTATGATTTTTAGAGTGTGTATTATTGGCACAGATTTTAATAAGGACTCTTAATTAATGATGATAACTTCTACCCTGAAATTATAAACATACTAAAAGGTACAAAACAAACACCTTAAAAATAAAAAGCTCTTGGAAAATAGAATAAAAACTATTCATTTAAATTACACTTGCAGTTTTTTTTTTTTTATTTATGTACTCTCATATATAAACGTCTATGCGTGGAAGTGTGTGTGTGTGTGTGTGTGTGTGTGTGTGTGTGTGTGTGTCTGTCCGGCCCGGAAGTGAAAGGTGGAGTCGGGGTAAGAGCTCCACCTCCGAGGAAACAGAAAAATCGCTTATAATCATAACACAAGCGGGGTCAGCACATCAGCAAAACTAAACCTCAGAAGAAAGACAAAGTCACTTTGCTGATAACACTGGCAAAAGAGTATCCCATTTACTTTTCCTCCCGCCACTAATACAAAAGCGAGGCGAGCATGCTGGCAAAATGAATCCTACGAATAAAGACAGTCACTTAACCACTAATGCACAAACGAATCGAGCATGTCGGCAAAACAAAACCTCTTTGGACAGAGATGCCCAGAGTAGTTCCTTTCAATTACCTGATCTCTACATTTCAATTTTTTTTTTCCTGATGATTTCAATAGCTTCAAGCTAGCAATATATGTCTATGTGTGGAAGTGTGTGCGTCTGTCTGGCCTGGAAGTGAGAGGTGGAGTCAGGGTAAGGGCTCCGCCTCTGAGGAAACAGAAACTTGCTTAGCCAGTAATACACAAGTGAGACCAGCATGTCGGCAAAACAAAGGAGAGAGATGCCCACAATAGTTCCTTTCAAATACCTGACATCTCTACATTTCAGGGTTTTTTTTTCCCCCCCAATGATTTCAATAGTTTCTAGGACCCCGGGCTTTTTAAAGCACAGGCTTACACAGCTAGTATAATATAATGCTAAACACCAAACAACTTCACTTTGCTTTTCAAAATATTTCATAACTTTTTCTTAGTTTTAAACAGCGATGGATACATCAAGCTGTTCTTCAGAAAAGGACAGATTTTGTCTGTACATTATAAGATGTTCAACGATTCTTCTGACAAACTGATTAATCTGCTTCACCTTACTTAAGGGTTATTTGCACTCAGAAAAAATTTAAAATATAGTAAAGATGTATGCATTATAAAGGTAGATTCAACATATGGAGTGTAAAAAAGTGGATGTTTTCTCTTTATTACAATATGTGAAACATTTACTGTTTAAAAATGATTATAGATAAAGAGAACCTGAGTATTTGACACTATATGTTACTACTCTCTTTTAATGACATGTGCAATGTTAATGATTTGACAAGATTTATATTTTCATGTCTTTATTTGTCACTCTGCACTACATCTGCTGCCTTAGCTCAGTAAGCATTTCAGTCCAACTATACCCAGCACAGTTCATTTTAAAATTACTGTGCAACTAAATAGAATATATATTTTTTTTTTGCAAAAACATTTTAAAACATTGAATTCATTTTACTTATTGACATTAGTCCATATTATTATAAGCACTTACAAAGTTATTAATATTATTTAAATGATCTAAATGTATAGAAAGCTATTTAGAACAAACTACACTGACTGTGCTCATTTCTGATGTGTTCTGCCAGTCTAACTGGTCTAAATATACATCCAATATTTAGTACACAACTAATCCATAAGTGTAAAAATGAACAGTTCAAACTAATTGCTTAAGCCTTTGAAAAGCATTTTTACATGGTACAATTTTTTTTTTCCCCAGGCAATGCACTGTACATCTACAAGTTACGAAGTATTTTACACCCTACACCCAGAACTGACTAAACAGTGAAACGGAAATGATCCATCAACAGAAAGGATCAGTATATCAAACGGGCACATTTAAGCAAAATAAATTAAGATGTGCGCAACTGAAACTGTAAATAGAAGTAGCCTTCTGTAGTAAGTAAGCTGCATGATCTGCTCTGCACCAGTTGTCAACAGCGGGCATACTTATCTTGTACTAAAGTATCTTGGGCTGGACAATCTACAAGGAGGACTAAGAACACCTCCACAATGGTGACTTATTTGGCAGGGGCAAATTCTCAGCCCCATTTGGCTGACCAATCAAGCTGAAGTTACAAAACTGACATATTCGCTTTCTTCACCCACAACATTATAAAATACCAGTGGCCGGTGATCTCAGAAACCTGCTGCAAATGTAAATATTAAATATTGTTAAGTATCTAAAAGCAGTATTTATAAGCCTACAAGGCACCACCTCATTAGCAAGTACAGATGAAGGGTCTCTACTTTTATTATGGCTTTCACAGCTTTACAAAAAGCAAATTCAAGAAATGTATGCACTGAAAGTTGCACTGATCTTCAGAGCAGGGTTACTATTTTAGTGTATTGCATTTTAGCGTTTTTCAAACAGTGTGAAGCAGGAAAGGGCTAGGTTTAAAAAAAAAAAATGTATTTACCACTATACTAGTAGGCTATTAATATTTTGTAGCCTATTTTGCCTAACAAGACAACTGCTGTCCAAAGTAGTACAAACTCTTGCATCTTTTACATAAAAATGCTCACTTATGAATAATACAGCCAATGATGAATTAAGAAAAATTGTCATCACCATGTGATGGATTACTTTCTCACTATAAAACAGTTTAAACAAATCTTCAGACACATTTGGTACAAGGGGTTATCATAGTTTTGAGCCTGAAAAACAACTTCTCAACACAAACTGCATGAACTCTAGTGCACTTATTAAAATGCTCAGAAAGTTTTTCTTTGCCACTGATATATTTTTTCATTTAACATCTTCATTATTGACAGTGCACCCCATGGAGTTACTCCTTCAGATTAGGCTACAGGTGTCATTGCATGGCCCAAAGAAGCCTGGATGTGGCACATCTTCAGTTACAAACCTTTGTAGAACAGCCAATAAAACAAGTCCAGTGTGAACAGGGGCACGGTCAACAGGTGTTATCATCAATTACCCCAAAAAACACCCAAGCAAACTAGTGTAATACTGACCCAGTTTTGTGGAGTGGGGCAATAATAAGGACTATACCCTTATCATCATACAATTATGCCTTTGCAATGCATATATAAAATTTAGGGGCTAATTCTTCCAACGTGTGGTACTTACAAAGTCGTCAGCATCAAATTTTCTTTCAGGTTAAGGCTCAAAACTTTATCCCTCCTTATAAAATACTTCATGATATACTCTTAAAATGTTTTATGTGGAAGGAAATTAAATTGTATCTCTATAGATGAGTGATACAAAGCATCTCAATGTAGTAAACAGTGAATTAAGTAACATATTTTGCCTTTTCCCTTCTAGTTGTATCATAAGAAATTGTGAAGTACTATTAGTATGTCACATATTAAAATACATTATCATAAAAAAATTACATTGTCATATTGCAGAGCTCTTTCGATATGTTAAATTACAACAAAAGTAAAAGATATTTGAATTATTTCGTACTTTAAACTACTACAAAAATGTTAAAGCTAAGGAAAACAAATAATCAAATTTAAAAGGCACAATAAGACCATGCTGAAATCAAAATAATACCCAACATAGAATACAACTGTAGACCAAAAACTCACAAGCTATCAAGCATTGGTGTAGATGTGCATGGTCTCTCTGTCTCAGTGAATACAGGAATGGACTTCATGAGGTGGTACATAGGTGGACAAGCAATAAGAGCCTGTAGTGTCTAAAGAAAATGAGTCAGTAGTCAAGAAAAAAAAAAGTTTAAAAAAAAATGTCTAGCACACTAATTTCTATATAGAAGCCCAATCTTAATCATTACCCAAATTCCAATGTTAAAAGGATACAGCATTAATGTAGCACCAGTTTCCCTTGTTAATCAGCCCTCGTGGTTGCAGGGATACAGGTTTATGAATGAGCTTCACATTCTCAATTACACCTGAAATTTTTGATGGGAAAACACATAGTAAGCTCGGCATGAATTATTTCATCCTTCCCTTTGACAAGTTACACTATAGATGAACATAAAAAAACCAGAACATGTAAATGACTTCAATGACAATATAAGTAAACTCTTTAATCATTTTAAGGTCCTCATTTAACAGTAAAAAAAGAAAACGTACATGTACTTTATATCAATATATGTCTCTCTATATATATATTCAACTTACAGTGTCCTACTTGGTTTCACCGGCAACCAGAACCTTCCTGCTATTATTTCTAGACGGAGCACATTTATGGCATATTAACTATAAAACGTCTACTTTTTATTGCATTTTTTTTTCCTTGTTTGCCAAGAAACATTGATGCTGTAAATGCAGGAACTACAATAGCACAAAACTTGTATGAACCATGAAAAAATGAAGTTATATAATTGAAAATGTGTTATTATTTGTTAAATTTGTTTATTAATATTAAAAATACCTGCTAAAGTTCAGTCTTATTTAAAGTGCCCAGATTACCACAATGAAAAATAGTAATCTTCACAGTTTTAAGCAATTAATATAAATATGTGTATGCATTAAACCACAAAAAAGTATAACTGTAAACATCAAAATACATAGATGTTCACATTTTCCAAGGCCTGAGAACTACATCCCCCCACCACACACCACAACAACAAGGTTTCCTAGCGGTCAGATCAGACATTTGTGGAAAACCCTGCAGTGTTTTACAAATACAGCAATCACTTCAGGATTTAAGTTAGATCTACTCATACATCACCAGGTTAATCTTAAAGGTGTTCAGAACAGTCTGTAGCAGAGAGGTAGTGAGTGAGGAGCTTAAACTAAGTGTACCGTATAAGGTTCAAATCACCAAAAACACTCAGTTCTAAGAAAACATTTGTTGGTTTTTTTTTTGGATTATGTACTCGACTCTACTCAATTTTCCAATTAATCATCAATTCTTAAAGTCTCAAGATCAATCTTGTGAATCTATTATCCTGTTCATTTACTATGAAGATTTTTGCTTATCTTCGTTTTTGGGATCTGATCCAGCAGATGTCTCTAATGCGCCTGTTAATACTAGAATTACCAAATCTTACGAGAAAACTCGTAAATCCAACCCACCTTAGATCCACTCGCAAGTCCCCATTCAGTTCTTTTGTCTTGTAAATGTGTTGATAATTTCAAGCAGCCTGCTATACCATCCCCCCACCGATCGGAGAAACTACAAAAACGTCTACCAAATGAAGCTGTGTTTATCAGCGAGTCAGGTACCTAGGCTAAAAAAATATATTGTTATTCGGGACATATGCCTAAGAGACAAACTTTTTCAATGTCTTAGTACTAATAATAAAATGTATACATGAAGTGATTAATATGTGAAGACACAGTCCAAATATCAAATAAGCACCCAAGACTATAACTGAAGAAAAAGACCTCCTACAGATTCAAACAGTATGTCGGTAAAGAACAACTGGTTAAAAGCAAAGCTATACGTAAGCTGTGCTGCTCAGAAGTATTGTTGTAACGCAACAAATTTGAGAAATCATTTACCTCGACATCACCCATAAAAAATCTCAGTCAACATCCAAAACAATCTACACTGGAGATGGCAGGTAGCTCCAACCTTCCATTTAATTTGCCTTATGTCCAAAAAAAATAAGAATGTTTAATGGTTTCTATCTATAAAGATATTGAGACCCTACACCAGGGGTGCCCAACTCCAGTTCTGGAGGGCCGTAGAGGCTGCAGGTTTTCATTCTAACTCTTTTATTAATTAGTGATCTGTTTTTTGCTGCTAATTAATTTCTTTTGAACTCATTTTAATTGAATTGGTTTTAAGAAATGTTTCCCTGAATTTCTTCATTTCTTTCATTAAATGTCACCCAAACAGAAGTGAAATGTAAAGTGAGTGAGCCAACAGAAGACCATCTAAGTCAGTGCCTAAAACAACAACCAATTTCACTCCAACCAGTTGCTTAATAAGGCACAGATTCTTGTCATTACTTAAACGCGTTCTTTAATTCCATGGGTTGTTGCTGCTCTAACTGTGCAACAGCAGACATTTTCGGAATTGTGGATTTTCTCTTTTCTAAGAGCAGATCAGAATTCCTGAGACCTTCACCTTTCATTATTTTCAGATAATGTATGGTGGTCACAGTTAGCTGGTCCTGTTTTGGCTCATTTTGCATCTCATAATTGTTATTAAGGAAAAAAAAAATTGAAGGCCCGAGTCTTCAAGAGCAAGTCAAATAAAATGAATTCAAAGTTGTTCATTAGCAGCAAAACAGGTCACTAATTAAGAAATGGGTTAGAAAGAAAACCTGCAGCCACTGCGGCCCTTCAGGACTGGAGTTGGGCACCCCTGCCCTACACCATTGTTGAAAACAAGGACTTTTGACAAATGATACAAGTTTTCGAAATGCGGTATGTTATACCACCTGTGTTGCAGGCAAACATGATGCATGCCAAGCACACCACGGGCAACCTCGCTGCCTATACAGTATGCAGAACTGCAGAGATGGCTGGCTGTTGTTCAAAAAACCTTCCTAGCATTTCCAATGTGCTGATACATCTCATGACCACGTTTGTGTCCTGTCAAGTTCAATAAAAGTTACTTCTTTTTAAGCACATGGCTAACTGTTCTGCTACACTGCAAAAAGTTTGCAATGTCCCTCACCCGGCCAAGCAAGGGGCCAAATGTTGGAATTTTCAGAGCAGCCTGCGACACCAAAGTAGGCATGTGCATAAAGCATTTGACTTGAATATTTCCATAAGCTGTACCACACAAATAATATAAGCGGAGTTGTAAGTCACGTTGGCTGGTCCTTTTTTTTTTTAATTATGTTCCATTTATCCAACACCGCTATCAGTGAGCATAAGCACTAGATCCTCATTTTAAAACAATTTTGTCTGAGGAGGAACTGTGAGGGCACATTTTCAAGACAGATTAACGCGACTGCTATACCTGAGCAATTGAAGATGTGTAACTTGAACTATAGAATGACATGAGCCTTCCCACTGTATCTTTAATTCTGACTAATTCAAGATTTTAAATGTCCAATAGGGGAATAAATTTGGCTAACATTTAGTTGAGGAGATTACTAACGGATGAATAACATTTATTATTTAATAAGCTAAACTGATTTTATTAATTGCAAGACGATAAAGAAGTTTCATAAAGTAGATGCCATTGTACTGTATTAAAACTATTAAGACAAGTTGCCCCCATAATAATTGTGGACTCTGATGTGGAGATTCATGTGTTACTTAAATGATGGTGAATTCTGAATGAGTGCAGTGCTGTGAAAAAGTTCCACATCTTCTAAATACTGATGTTAACTCTTTATACTAATCAGGTATTTCTTCTTAAATGCCATTCCATGCTTATGTATATGTTATGAAGTCATTCTGTAGACACTCTTCAAATAAAGTGCTATTGAAATATGTCACATTATATTAATGTTCTATGAATGGTTAATCTCAAAAAAAAAAGCCAGCACTTCAAATATATTAGCGCATTCTAATTCAGTCAAGATATAATTGATATCAAATCTAAACCGGGCACTGTAAATATGAATTGAATAAATTGGAACATCATTGCCAATAGCCAGCCTTAGCACTATGGACAGAAAACTGTCGTTACATCAATAATGGATTATTTTGAATGTACTCACCAGTATATTTTTTAGTGTTATCCGAGTAATTTTACAGCTTCACTCACACACAAGAAAACCATATTAGTTTAACTGGAATTAGAAATGCCACTTCTTGAAATACAGTAGATGGATAGGTGGATGAATGGATAGTTCCACAGCGAAGTACAATCATGCATAGAACCATAGCCTTAAACCAGCGCTTCCAGATTCATTTTACCCTCGCACCCCTGGTGACGGACAAGGCCGATTTTGCACCTCCTTGATTTGAGAAAAAGTATGAAAAAAATATGAGGTTAACGCAGAATAACAGATCACGAATTGAAGTTTTATGAATAATGGATACTTTATTCTCCATCAATAACTGTTTTCGTAAAGCCATACTCCGTGTAATCCTCCTTCCATTTTCAAATTTTTTCGCGACTAGCCATGATTAAATGAACGGTAATAAAGTAAGAGCGAAGTGACGGTGACTTATTGAGGCAGGGAGGCGAGAGCACAATAGCCTTCGGGCTCGATGTAGTGTGCGTCAAGTCGATCTAAAATGCGCGGTCACATTCGAAAAAATAAATCTTTTCAAGTTCTATTTGGATATAAGTAGGTTCTATTTAGTTGACAGAAATATCTTTGGTAGGAATGTAAGTTGAACTTAGCCTTTAAATTTCTATGGTGAAGAAAAATTTATGCAATGATGACTAAATTTAACTTACATTACGACCAAAGATATTTCTGTCAACTAAATAAAACTTACTTATATTTAAAATTTAAATAGAACTTGAACATATACGATAGTTCATAATACCACGCAGCACTAAGTGCGCGTAAGAGCAGAAGTCATCCGTTTTAATAAGCAGCGTATTGCACTGAATCGAAACAGCCCGCCCATTTAATTATTTAGGAATGGATAGATATATTAAGATTTTGTACAAATACAGTAATCCCTCCTCGATCACAGGGGTTGCGTTCTAGAACCCCCCGCGATAGGTGAAAATTCGCGAAGTAGAAACCATATGTTTGTATGGTTATTTTTATATATTTTAAGCCCTTAGAAACTCTCTCACACTGTTTATAAATATTCTCCACACAGTTATACAGTAAACCCTTGTTTATCGTGGTTAATCCACTCCAGACAGATAAATGAATTTCCACAAAGTAGGATTGTTTATAAATCTAATATTTTCGCAATTAGAGCATAGAAAACCTGTTTATGACCTTCTACATACGTTTTTTAACATTATTAGAGCCCAATAGACATGAAATAACACCCTTTAGTCAAAAGTTAAACTGTGCTCCATGACAAGACAGAGATGACAGTTCTTTCTCACAATTAAAAGAATACAAACATATCTTCCTCTTCAAAGGAGTGGCGTCAGGAGCAGATAATGTCAGAGAGAGAGAGAGAGAGAAAAATAATCAAAAATCAATAGGGCTGCGCGATAAAGCGGCTGTAATGAAGGGATCAATGTGAAGGTAGTCTTTCAACATTTTTTAGAGGAGCGTCTGTATCTTCTAAGCAAACGGCCTCTGTGCCAACAGCCCCTCTGCTCACACCCCCTCCGTCAGGAGCAGAGAATGTCAGAGAGAGTGAGAGAGACAGAGAAAAGCAAACAATCAAAAATCAATACGGGCTGTTAGAGCTTTTAAGTGTGCGAAGCACCGCGCGGGAAGCATATCGTAGATCATTGAGGAGTTTTATTTAATACGCAATAGTGCTCTGATTGGGTAGCTTCTCAGCCATCTGCCAATAGCGTCCCTTGCATGAAATCAACTGGGCAAACAAACTGAGGAAGCATGTACCATAAATTAAAAGACCCATTGTCCAGAAATCCGCGAACCAGCGAAAAATCCGTGATATATATTTAGATATGCTTACATTTAAAATCCGCGATGGAGTGAAGCCGCAAAAGTCGAAGAGCGATATAGCAAGGGATCACTGTAATGTTTTTCATTTTTCTTCCTCGATGGATTCTGGCACCCCCAGCAACAGTTGCTTGCACCCCGCACCCACAATCGGGAAGCACTGCTTTAAACTAATTTAAAATAACCTATTATACTCATCTTTTGAACACTGGAGGTAAAGTGTGTGGGTATTTCTTTTGGTACACCAAACACAGGGAAACCCAAATATCCATCTATAAGAGAGACTGGGATTTGTTATGAACTAAATCTCCAAGAACTGCAAGCAGTAGTGCCAACTACAGTTCCAGTGTGTGTTTGCAACCATAAATAAAAGTAGAAGAAAATGTTTACCAGGAGAGGATACATTTTAAATAATACTAACCTCGTTAGCGTTAGACCCAAGCATCACTTCGACTGTAAAAGCAGTGCTAATAGCATTAGTTCTGAGTGTCAGGCAACGGTATGGAATGCGTCTGGCGTAAGACCCGAGTTTACTCGGATGTGAAAGCGCCAACAGCATTAGTGGCAAGAGGTATTCAGGCAACGATGTAGACACGTCTTCTCCTAACCTCATAATGGTGTCTCTTAAGAAACACCTCTCATCAACAGTGATGACGAAGTTAATCTGTCCAGGCAGCGAAACTGAAATGGTCAGTTAATCCAAAAGTGACATTTGCATCACTCGCACATGTGCAGTGTGCTGTTCACAGTGGCGTAGCTAGAGTTCATCTTGCTCTTTAATTTACCACCAAGAATATAGTAGACAAGAATATAGTATAAACACACTGATAAGCCATGTTCTAATTATTAATTTAACTACCCATGTGCGCCCAACTACGTTGCGCGTGTTAAAAAGATGTCTGTGAAGGGCTCCCTGTTTAAACGCAGCAGCCAGTCGTGAACTGGGCCCTTCGTCGTACAGCATTATGATTTTTTTATAAGGGAAACAAAATTACAAAAGAAAACCCTTGGATATTGATTCGATAGGAATGGCCTACTCGGAATCACTGTCCGAATCATAATTATGTGGTAGTGTAGGAGCATTTCTGCTTCTGTCCATTCACTGTCCGTCTCGTTTTCATGACGCTGTTTCCTCTCTCTCTTCTCAACCTTTCTCCAATCTCGCAGGTTGCTTTGTGGCAATCAAAAGAGTAAGGCAATATACACGGATCAATGGTTATAAAAGGGGGACACCTAGGTATCCAGGCTCTTTAAAGCATAAATAGGGATCACTTCATTGACATGTGAGCAAGCCACGGTACAACTGTGAGACGCGCAGCACTCGCAGGCTACAACGTAACAATAATAATTTCCGGAACGTGCCGTTACGTTCTTATTCATTTTACCCACTGTCTGTCTTTCATTCATATGTTACGTAGGTACGTACCTTTTATCTTCAGCAATCTCATTCTCTAACCAGGCCTCAGGAGCTAACCAGCGTAACACTGTCCACCACCCCTTTCGTTATTCTGGCACATTGTTGACATCCGTGAGTAACAACAACGTACTAAACTGGAAGGTGGTCTACACATGCGTGGAATTCGTGGACAAACAAAGATCAAGATCTAAATGAAGATCTCTTTAGTTAATTTAAAGCACAACAATTTGTTTAGTTTGAATGTCTGTGTTTTGAGGTGTGACTGGCGTACTACAGTCTTCAGTAGTATAAGCCTGGAGGAGATTCTTAATGCAATGCCTATGTTTTAGCTGTCTCTCTACTGCCATCTAGTGCTTCTTCTAATTCATTCGCGGACAACGAACAAAAGGAACCAGTGTAGTGTACAAGAGATAGGTGGGGAGGTTTTCTGTGCAGAGAGCATTGATAACAAAATGAAATTATAAATTTATCTTCCTGGAAATTATTATCGGTGTAATGTTTACGTTTTTGTTATTGCCTCAAATTTCAACTGCTGTGTCTGATGCCGGCACAAAAGGACAGTCTGAAAATTATTTTTGAAGCATTTGAGGTTTTTTTAAAAAAAAAAAATATATATTATTTTTTTCCATTCATGAGTGAGATTTTTCCGAAACCTGTTGCTTACACACGAATTGTACTGAGCCTTTTGGCCAATAATGCCACCATCAAAAATGTGCCGCCCCCTCCACCAGGCCCCTAGCTACGCCACTGGTTGTTCACATCATTATTCATCATAATCATTATTATTTATATCATTATACTTTCTACACTTCTGAATCTGTATTTTTAGTGTTTGGTATGTTTTACAGTAGAAAGATGGGATTTAATAAAAATGTAAATTTTTCAAGCCAAAAAATTCTATGCTTTTAACATGATTTGCTGAGAACAAAATGTAAAAAGGAGGTTAATAACTCAAGCGATATAAAATAAGGGCAACATGCTAAAAATGCAAATCAAGAAAAGCAGTTCAAGGTTATGACTACACCCAAATTAAAATTAAATTCTCATTTAAAAAAATAGACTACTTTTAAAAGTCCCTCTGAACTGAAAGATGTTTAGCTGTACATAAGGGGAAAAACAATTAGTGAAATGGAAATTGCAGACATATTTAAATTTGCAAGCAAGACTAACATGGGGTAGTGCAGATTAAGGCCAGTTTCATCTAGTACCACATATTTTTAATGTTGGTAAAAATAACCAAAAAAAGCTGCAAAATATAGGGCAATAATAAAAAGAGATTTTAATTGCAGTGGTTCCACACAGTGCAATAAATTAAACACCACTGAGTGATCACATCAGGTTTACCTGTCATGACCATGCAAGTTAACTACTCTCCAAAAGCATCACAACGAGGTACAGTGATCCCTCGTTATATCGCGCTTCGACTTTCGCGGCTTCACTCCATCGCGGATTTTAAATCTAAGCATATCTAAATATATAATCACAGATTTTTGGCGGTTCACGGATTTCTGCGGACAATGGGTCTTTTAATTTATGGTACATGCTTCCTCAGTTTGTTTGCCCAGTTGATTTCATACAAGGGACGCTATTGGTGGATGGCTGAGAAGCTACGAAATCAGAGCACTATTACGTATTAAATAAAACTCCTCAATGATCTACGATATGCTTCCCGCGCAGTGCTTCACACACTTAAAAGCTCTAACAGCCCGTATTGATTTTTGATTTTTTGCTTTTCTCTGTCTCTCTTTCTGACATTCTCTGCTCCTGACGGATAGGGTGTGAGCAGAGGGGCTGTTTGCCTAGAGGATATGGAGGCTCCTCTAAAAAAATGCTAAAAGACTACCTTCACATTGATCCCTTCATTGTGGCCGCTTTATCACGGTGCTTCGCATGCTTAAAAGCCCAACAGCCCTATTGATTTTTGATTGTTTACTTTTCTGTCTCTCTTTCTGATATTCTCTGCTACGCGCAGTCCTTTGAAGAGGAAGATATGTTTGCATGCTTTTAATTGTGAGAAAGAACTGTCATCTCAGTCTTGTCACGGAGCACAGTTTAAACTTTTGACTAAAGGGTGTTATTTCATGTCTAGAGGGCTCCAATACTGTTAAAAAACGTATTTAGAAGGTCGTAAACAGGTTTTCAATGCTCTAACTGCAAAAATATTAGATTAATAAATAAAGAATCCTACTTTGTGGAAATTCATTTATCTGTCGGGAGTGGATTTTTGAAACGCAACCCCCGCGATCAAGGAGGGATTACTGTAATATTTTAAACACAGAAGAAGAAATTTCCAGATCATGAATGGGACCAATTCTAAGTAAACATTTACAAAATAATGTGCCAACAAGGTACCAGAATGACTGACTGCATTCGGTCGATATTAACACAAACGATATGATCAGTAAATCGGCTGATCATAAAATGTTTTTTTCAGCATTTGTTTTCCTAAGCTTTATGGTAATTCAGTTGTAGCAACCTTTATGCAATATATTATGGTACTTGAGTGAGAGCATGTCTTATATTTTTAGTAAACAAATAGGAGTAAGGCAGACTAACAAAAAGACAGAATACTGGAATATTAGCCTTTACATTAAAGAGGACTGATAAACAAACAAACAAAAAAAAAAACAAATCAAAAAAGGAATGCAGCTGTCGTCCTGTGCAATTATTCAAACGGCAAGAAAAGCTACATTCACAAATTCAGCACTTTTTATTTTGTCTTAATTTTTTGAGGGCTGAATATTTTTTCAAAAAAAATAAAAAATTCCTTGGCACAAAGGAGACTCAATGGCTAGCAGGAATGTGTGGCGAGTCGGCTGCCTAGCAGACTTCACGTGGCTGGTGGGCAGTGAGACGCAATCTGGTCTGTACCTATTGTCACTGAAAAACATCGTAAGTGAACATTGCCGTAGGAATATCAGCTACACAAATGTGTTCAGCACCACGATCAGCTGATGTCAGTACTTTACTTTCATTTTCAATCTCGATGTCTAGATCACTTGAATAAAATTAGAGTCAGACAAGTCATAGTCCGATTCAGTGATAATATGCAAAACGTCATCCACTTAGTATTTTACGTTGAGAATTCACTTTGGTCTCTCAAGACGGCGATGAAATTTTAAATTTGGTTGCTCTTTACTACTCATGCAAGTGCAGAAATTGAGGTCATGTCAACAATGCTCTCTTTCCTTCTGGCAAAGAGAGTCAATCTAAAATGTACCGTTTACAGCTGATTACCATCCTCTACCACTTAATTTCAACAAAAGTCGATATCCGCCCTGAAAGAATTAAATCAAACACTGCTTGTCTGAGTTTGGACAGTGAATGACCTTGTGATAAGTACAGCAGCTCAAATTTTCAATTAGAAAAAGAACAGAAAAAGAATTTGAAGTTGCTGCTTCGTAAACAAAAGGATTGTTAGCAAAACATGTCTATTTCAATTTGTTAAGTTGAACTTGTTAAGTATGTTAGCCTTGTACTTTCTTTAAAGTGATGGGGAGCTTTCTTATAAGTTTGTACTATTTATTAATTATTTGTGTGTGTGTCATAGAATACAAGTTTTGGTTATAAATAATTACTGCAAAATTTAAATGGTAATCCATATTTATAATTATACCTCAATAATTAGGAATGTCCATCTTAAACAATGGAGAAAAGCAAACACAAAACTGTATAGAGTAAATGTATATTTAAACATTAGTGCAATTAAGGGTTAAAAAGTGATTAAAACTTGTATGTTTATTTTTAAGCAGTGGTTAATTGCCAATATCAATTAATTGACTCAATGTGTGAGAATACATATATTTCCTGTTAGACAATTATTTCAGATAAGTGCATTACAGAAGAAATTAAACAATATGACAGTAAATAAGCAATTTATTTACTATTATGCCATATGTATTATGGATTTTTTTAAGTTAAAGGTATGTTTTCAAGGGAAATTTATTTATGTTGGTGTTTTTAAGGTCACTAAACAAAAAGACTGCAGAATTTTATTTACATGCAACTCCAGCGGTCCACAGTTCAACTATAGAAACACCACAATTAACACTTTAATATGGGACATTTGGCATCTTTGGGTGTTTATACAGGAGCTAAATAAACAAACAAACAAATGGCTAATCCAGTAATATCAGTGATTGGTATTAACCCTAAAAAAAAACCCTGATCAGAGCATTCCTACATAAAACTAGCCAAAAGCAGTCATTCAGGCAGGAAAAAAAACCCATTAACCAAAAAAGTCAACTGAGGTAAACATATCCTGTGTAAAGAAACCACAACAGGCAACGACCAAAGAAATCCAGAAAAAGATGTATTGCAATACTAAATTATCTTGTTACAGCTGCCAATGAATAACTTGCCAGAGAAAAATGGCTACACTTGCAGATTGTTAAGTAATATGTAAGGTCTAAATAAGATAAAACAAAAAATGAATAAAATGGATCACTTTTGATACAAGAAATAAGAACATATCAAAAGTTACAGTACATGAGTTTACTGACCCATTCACTGAATGTCAACAATGTAAGCTGCATATAGGGGAATCTCTGTGGCACACATTTATATGGAAAAGGCAAAATCTGAATGCTCACAACAAAACTATTTTGATAAAAACAGTTAATTCAGTTCAACATAACTTACCATTTTTGCCTATAACAAAATGTTCATAAAATGGAGCACACAAGTCTCCCAAGGCAATACCCTCAACTACAATGCTTGGTAATTTACTTTATCTAAAGTTGAGGGGGGAAAAAATGTACTTCCTACCAACACGAGAAATTACTGAAGTGTTTCCTTTGTACACCATGTTCTAGTTAAACAGATCACATTCACTATATTTACTCCATTCTAATTTTAAACATTTCTATTTTATCTCCAACTAAATGTTTACTTTTAAGCACACACTGGACATTTTTTTTTTTATTCAACAACCACGGTTCTTCAATTAGTATAGTGGCTTTCTCTGGATATTTTTCTAGTGTTATTATACCTTGTAAAATGAAAACCTAAATTTTACGATATTCTAGCTGTGGTCTTACAAACATGATATAGAATTTAAACCTAACAATTACATCTCTGTTTAAAAAAGTGTGGCAAGTAAAATTAGTTAAAATACTAAATGGGACAGCTGGTCTGACACATCCAAGAAGAATCCCATGTCTTATTGGCAATGTTTTACTTAGCATATTCCTCCTAGCTTGCATGCTTAATATTAAAATAACTACATAAACCATTAAGCAAAAATATTTCTCAACTTTTGCAGTTTAAAATATTCTATGATTGCTCAAGTTACCTATAAATTTGTTCTGCATTCTTAACAGTACACTTTTTAATCTAATCCAAATCACCAACTGATACATCTTCACGATCTACAGCAACTATGTGCTAAGATATATATACTGCAGTTTTCTCTTCTAAACCTAATAGCTTCACTATAATGTAGTCTTCTCTTTATTTGGCATGGACTCGTGAATCAGTTATATTAGGAATATATTTTCGCCCTCTTCATTCCATTTATAATGTTTTTGAAATCATCCAAAGGCTTTTTGTCCAGCTATACACTGATCCAGTTAACTCACTGGATTTTCAATTCTTCTGCTGTAGTTAAAGCAATTTGTGCTTTCTTTTCCATTCTTGGTTATCTCTACAAAGTTGCCAGTTTCAATGGTATTTTTATGTATTTTCATACTGCACTACAACTTGTTCAATATTGATCCTGGGAATTGTTCTATATCCCAGAGGACAAAGGTCATGCTCTGCACTCTGTCTTACTCTGGACTGACAGGTGCCATATACTACCCCTTTTTTCTTTTGCTGTTTAGGGTTATTAAATACAGTGGAAGAAGTCTTAGGAGCTGGTGATTCCTGGCTTGTCTGCTTGTTCACAACTTATTCCTTCCTATGATGGAGGGGTAGGTGCATGATTAGTTTTTCAGTCTAGTAGTCTTCGGATGTATGATTCAACAAGCTTGCCAACTGCCATATCACTACACTTCCTAAACCCACTGTTGTTCTCTCATGTTATGGCTAAACTTAAATTAACGTCACATTGTCCATGAGATTATTCTATATTAAGAGTCTCTTCTGATAGCCTAAATAAATATTAGCAAGTGTAGGCTTCTTCCTCAAAAAAAGTGTGGTGCCCTTGTTCTCACGAAGCATACAATTCATAAATCTTATTCTGATACCATATGGTTCGACATATGGTCATACTGTTTAATTAATGTAATCTGTTCTCTCCTTAAATATTCTGATTGACGATTTGTCTTTGGCACGTGTAGTAACATTTAGATTAATAAAATCCTGGATAAATCCATCCATTATCCAACCCGCTATATCCCAACTACAGGGTCACAGGGGTCTGCTGGAGCCAATCCCAGGCAACCCAGGGAACAAGGCAGGAAACAAACCCCGGACAGGGCACCAGGCCACCGCTGCCTAGATAAACCTCCATCTCAAAATGGACATGTACACTCCATTCCACTCTTATATAAACTGGTGTGTTAGCTGAATTATTTCAGACTGTTTCACCATTTGACCCAAGAGTTTTCAATTTATACCTCTGCATAATTTGATATCCAACATTTGACTTCTATTTTTAATTCATGTTCTCTCACCTTTGTCACTGAATCTTCTCCCATGCCTTTCTTTGGTCCTGCACATTACAAGGTTGGAATTTAACAAATTCCTTTTGAGTAACAAACTTTAAATGAGAATACAGTAGTTTATAAACAAACCTGAAATTTCTGACCTTATATCTAGGCTCTATGAATAGTGCCAACATCACCTGAAAAGATAAAGGTTTCATTCGGTGATATCTATTTTAATGACAAGTATGAACTCCACTTTGCCAACACCAGTGCTGAGCTCAATGTTTCATTTGCTCATGGAACAGAATTTCAAATTCATTACATACAATCTCATCTGCATGCATGTGGGGTGGCTACAGCAAAATACAGTTTGTGCAAAGAATCAAGATAAATGACTGCTTCACTTTAATGCGCCAAGATATATACTAAATCTGGTGCTGCTTCTTCTGATTTCCATTTTATCAATAAATAATTTCTTGACTACTACTCTGAACTATTTTCCAATTTCTCTAGCTTCTCACACTCTACTGTCAAATTGTTTTTGTTTTAATCTCTACCCCCATTATCAGAAAACAACCCTTGCTTTATTGGGGCTCATGTTCCACTTTAATTGAGTTTATAGTGCCGCTTATGTCAGTGTATATTGGCATAGCTCCTAATTTGGATGGTTTGCCTGCAGATCTCCCTGTCCCTAAACCCAACACTCTGGAACCAGCAATCACTCCTGCTGTTAGAGTTGTTAAGCAAGACCATTACTTTTGAACACTGAACCCAAGAAAGGAACATGACTGTTATCCTTCTAAAGCAGGATAAACATTTTCATTTTGTTAGTTCTACAGCATAGGTCCCCTCAACCTAAAGAACATTGATGTAAAATTACTGACCAAGGTCTTTGCATGTCATCTGTAATGTAATTCACCCAGACCAAACACCTTTCATTCATTCACTCTCTCAGCCTCATAAAATGTGGGCACAATGTTAATAAGTTATCAATGCTGCCCCATCTTTTAAATCAAGGGTGCCCAACTCTGATCCACAGTGGCTACAGGTTTCCATTTAAACCATTTTCTTAATTAGTGACAAGTTTTTGCTGCTAATTAACTTAATTTAATTGATGTGCTATTTATGACTCATACTTAAATCAGGGGTGAGAAACACTGGTACTACTGGCCCGCAGTTGCTGCAGATTTTTGTTCCAACACAGTTGCTTCATGAGAAGTAATTTATTGCTGAAGAAGTACTTACTGCTCATGTGACATTTTTCTAATTCACTTTAGTAGTCTATGTTAAGAATTTAAACTCTTAAATTGCTTATTTTACTCATAAACAGCTGCTTTCTCTGTTTTAATTGCTCCTAATTCAGTGTGTGCTGCTTGGTGTAATAAATTACTGCACATAGAAGGAAACTGAAAAGAAAGAAAAAGAGAACTGAAAATTAATCAGTTTTAGGCCTCAGATTATTTGGATGATATCATAAGAAAGGGAAAAAATTATTTATGAATGACCCGACACTGTAGAGTTAAAAAACTAACAAGTTATGATATTAAATAAGACTTGTTATTGGTAAGGATTGTTTTTTAATCAACTGGGTTGTAACAAAAACTTGCAAGCCATTGTGGCCCTCCAGGACAAACATTGATCACCCTTGTTTTGAATCCATGATCTGCCCTCTCCTTTAATGAAGAATCCCTTTGTTTATTATGAACAGACCATTCTTATGATGGGTTACTGCACAAGATGGGCCATGGCTCAATCTAAATAAATCTGATAAAAATCTACATCATTCTCAGCAGTTACCCTAACTCACTCCAGCACACACCCGGGCAGGGCTGCCCGCTTTCCTCTACCCTTTTAATCTCTCTTTCTCTCTCTCTGTGTTGCATGTTTTCATTGGCAAATCTCAGCATCTCAGTCCATCAAAGTGCACAACACATATCACTATTATTTCTTAAACACTAAAGTGAATCTTCCTTATTTAGGTGACGTCCCTTCTGATATCTATTTTATACTTTTGTCCTTTGAACCCTTATCAGGTCAAAAATGTACTGGTTGAAATCCTCTCTTTTCACCTTTAAAATTATCCTTGCCAACATGCTTCCTTCCCTCTTTCATCTCAGTGCCTTGCAATTATTTAAGAACTTTAGTTTTTCCCTCACTCACAGACAACTTCACAACTATAGCCTTATACTATTCTATACCAAAGTCTCTATCTTTAATTAGTCTCAGCTGCCTTTCTCCTTTTAAAAATATTAAAATGAACACTATTTCCTTTTTATTTATTAGCTCTACGTTCACTCCAGATTCATCTACTAAAAACTAGAGGGAACTCGGACTGCTGCACTCCAGAATCGTATGGAATAGCAACAGTCTTGTCTCCTAAACATTCTACTGTAATCTGTAAAAGGCTGTGCTGAAGTGTCACTTCTAGATTTAAAATTCTATCACTGGGTGTTCACTCTGTGGACATAGCAGTTAAGCTATGGCTCTGTCACACCTCACATCAGCCTGTATGGCATCGAATGGACTACCCACGGTCTTTGCAAGATGTATTAGTTACATTAAAATCAAGGGTCTATAGTGCCTGTGTAATCATCACAACTAATATATGGAATCAAATTGATAAAATAGCTGCTCCCTCGTTGAGATGGTAATCTTTCAGGCCTGTCTTTTGAAACCCTACCTTTTCACTTTGGTCCAATGACAGATCTCTCTGTTTTCAACGGCACAATCTATACATGAAGCGTACATATTGCTACAGAAATCACAATTCATGAAACTTGTATAGATTTCATAAACTCTCCCTTGAAAGCATTTTATACTGGTTCCCCTCTACAGACCTATCTTGCAGACTTTGTTCCCTTTCTCAACATGTTGTGGCAGGGTCCTACTGTCTTTTCTCTGTGTACAAGTGTGTTTTCTCTCTCCATTCCTTTCTATGATCACCACACTTATGCCACAGAACCTCATTGTTCAACCTCTCTATGTGCTCTCTCTCACCAGAGCAAACTGGTCTGTCTTAGTACTTTAACAGCCAAATTACTCTGTTAGGGGCAGGAGAGTAGGGCCAAAAATTCAATCTCTTTCTATTATATTAAAAAAAAAATCTTGGGAGGGAGACGAGATCTTCTCGGAAGACAATTTGACATCCCACGAGACAAGGCAGTGAGACATTTAAAACAAGTTCACGGACATTTAACCTAGCAGTTGTTGGAATGCTTTTGTCAGACACACTTCAGGTGCTCCCAGCTCTTAAAACAACAACAAGCAGAACAGGCAGCTCGCAAGCAGCAGAAAGACAGCAGCTGATCCGACCGCTTCTCCTTAGCGTCAATGTTGGTGATCTTTTCCCAAGCTTAACCGTTATTTTTCTCCACTGTTGAAGAGGGCACTAGTATTTATTATCCACTATTGAAGGAAGCAGCCAAATGAGGACCTGTAAGGACTTTGATATACCTTATTCATTCTGGCCAAAGGTCTTACCCTTTTATTAAAAGAAGCCTAAACGTAGAAAGGTACCATCTCAAATATTGTGACCAATCTCTTGGAAATATTTGTTATATTAGAGAAATGATTATACTGGGCTTTATTGAAATTTTAAACTAACTAATATTCTCTTGAAAATCAAAAAATATCTAATATATGACAAGTACCTATACATAAAAAAAAAAAGTTATATTAATTTGACAAAAATTATTTACAATGTCAGTCAAAAATGGGAACTTTCAAAATTACAAAGCAGATAAAATAATCTTTTACCACCACCTTGTGTTCCTACATTGGGAACTACAGATGGCCTTTCAGATAGGGGAATTACAAGTTAAAGCTTGCTCAGACAATAGTTTCCCATAAATCAAATCCTACAGAAGTTTTAATGCAGAATTAAATTTCATACTTGATCTAATTTGTCCCTGCAACTTAAAATTTAACCTGAAAGCCAGACAATATCATGCTAAAGAACATATGGTACATTTGATCATAGAAGGCAAATAGCAGGCATTTAGAGTGATTAAAATTTTCATGCTCATTTAGGGAAAAAAAAAGGAAAAAACTGCAATATTTTTTATTTACTTATATATATTGCCTCCATTGTTTTCTATAAACCTAGAAGTATAAACTGCCATGCTGTACATGTTCTAATTTGTTAAACCCACTGTAATATTTTTCATATCAATTCCAAACAGCAATTTTTTTCATAATGTATTGATTCAGAGAGACAAATTTCTGCACTAAAAATATAAAAGTCATTCTCATGCTAATATAGACATGACATGTAGCTGTGTGTCTAAACCACCATGCTCCATCGGGAGCATTTCCATATGTGATGCTTAGAGTGTGACAGCTTTTTAAGAGACATACATTTTGGCATACGGTTTTTCAGGATTAATACTTTAATTGAGCACTTTACCTACCCTAGACTTCAAAACAATATGCCACTTTACAATATTAACTTTAATTTCTTAAATAAAATTATACTGATTAATTCTATTAAAATAAAATTTATCACAGAATCAGTCAAAATTCAGTTATTGATATGAAGCCATATTTGCAGAAGAGTGCAAATGGGTGCCCAAAACACGTTCCATATAAACACTATGGATCCCTGCCAAAATGTAATTCTCCCTGATCACCTGTTTTCCTGACACGCACGAGGAAATTCATATGCCCGTATCAACTCAACAATTGCCCACTGATAATTGCTGTTGTTTCCCCGACACTAATTCTTCTCTAGACTGTCTATTCTCACTTTAAGCTCAAGTCTGCATAAAAGATTATCTAGTGATGAGTTGTAAGGAATCATATAGGAAAATAGTTATTTGAAATACATGTCATGCGTGTTCCATGTATACAACGATAATTGTAAATGTAGGATGACAAGTGTGAGGGGGGAAAAAATATTGAGCACATAGCTAAAACAGATTTTTTTTCATACATAAGAAAAATGACAATGTTGACATGAAGTGTATGTGCAAAGACTGAAGTACAAATATCACACACATTATCAAAACAAGTGTCCTTTTATTCAAGAACTGAAGAAAAATTGTTCAAATGACATGTTGTGAATGTGCAAAAACTGAAGTCCAAATTTCACTAGGTACAAAATAGACATTTCAATGCATGTATGTGATTGGAGGTTTCATGTTCAATCGATTATATCTGACATCCACACAGGTGCAACAGTGGTAAGGCTTCTGCATAGCAAATCTATGCAGGTGGTACAGAGGTAACATTGCTGCCTGGCAGAAAGGAGCTCAAGGGTTTGAATCATGAATCAGCTCTGCATGGAGCACTAGGAGTAGTGAGCTACTTATTATTATATAACAAAAACATATATTTGATTTCAGTTCATAATAGTCAGTTTAAATTTATTGTGGTTATAATAGCACTGAAGGAATACACAAATGCAGATGATTAATTTGTTCTTGGAATCTTGTTGAACAAAACAGACACCACAAAGTCTATAGAGTTAGTTTTTAATCCCATAGAATATCAAACATTTTTAGTAATAAAATGCACTGCATTTATACATTCCAATTGATGGTAAATTGCAAGCCATCAATGCTGAGGTCTATGTTGATTACAGGTAGTCCCCAGATTACGGACATCCGACCTATGACTTACGAACGAGGCCGCAGCTGCGACGCAAGCGCCTCAGTAACTGCTGCTCCGTCATCTTCGGCCTGGGGATGCTGCTAGCGGTGGCTGGAGGGGGGCGATTTCGCTGCTCGCACAGTGTAGTGTCCTTCGGGCGGCTCCCGGTGGCAAGCGGTGACCCGCAGTCCAAAGTCACCGGGGCCACAGCCATCACTCGTGTGCAGGACGATGGTTCGCTGCCTGCCCCACTATGCCGCCACAGCTACTGCTCCTGACTGGACGCAGACTGGATGGAGCGGAGGGGGGAGCGTTTCACTGCCCACCCAGAACATACGGCTGGTAATGCTGCAAGTGGTGACCGAGTTGAGGCTGAAGGTAGGCCACTGAGGGTGAACGGGGTGGCAGGGGTAGCATTGTAGTGTGGCTTGGATGGCTGCCTGTTGAATTGGGGTTAGGCGATTCACTACCCGCCTTTGGCCACACCGTGTTCGTTCTCAGTGTGCGGACGCTGCAAGCAGCATACTGTAGTGGAGGTGACTGTGTGGTGGGCGAGTGATGAACCCCTCGCGCCCCAGTCATTCTCAACAGTAAGCCTGCTTGTGCCGTTACGCACATGGCAGGAAGTTGTCTCTTGTCAGTACATCAGACGTGTTGACAATGGGTGCTTTTCTGCTGTGATAGCATGTACAGTGCTGTGCAGAAGAGCTCATCTTAACCTTTTGTCTTCACCCTTCAAGAATGTCTCTGAAACACAAATCTGATGCAAATTCTGGTTATACAGTAAAGAACAGAAAAACCCTCACCATTGAAAAATAAAGCAGAAATAATAAAAAAGTCAGAGAGAGGTGCAACTCCATCAATCACTGGCTGAGCACTTGGTTACAGTCGGTCAACAATAGCATTTATTAAAATAATGTACCTGTTCCAACTTGCATACAAATTCAACTTAAGTATAAACCTACAGTCCCCATCTTATACGTAACGCAGGGACTGCCTGTACTTCGATTTCAAACCATTACAGATGAGCAGCATGGCTAGTTATTTTAGAAAATAAATAAAAAAATAAAAAAAAACACAACAAACCAGTATGTTCTGCACATACTACCATTTCACAACCAATATATTGTTAGGTGTTAAATTGTACTCTGTATGTATTCCATATATATTAAATGTATAATAGCCATACAACTTTACATTTAAAACACACTTAATCTACCTGTATGGTCCTAAAACTTGCACTACAAACCAAAACCCTTTTATTAAAATATCAAAGTGATACTAGAATTTCCATCTCTACCAACTCCAATCTACAAAGATAAAGTTAAATACTGTAGCACCTGGGTGCTATATTTGCACAGTAGACAGTATAAAAAAGCCTTAATGATAAACAAAGGTTATTAAAAAGAAAGGGGAAAAAAACAAATCCATTGAAACCATCACAGCTGAAATTAAAGCAAGAGCCAACTTTCCTCTCAGAGAAAAACTTATGGTTCTCATGCTATTGATACTATACCTGCAATCTTAAAAGCCATTGGATCTTCAGATACAGGGACTGGGCTCTCTTTAACTTCTCCAGTCCTGTCATGAGTTTGAGTAGCTGCCGGGATGGTAGCAGTGACAACAGGCATGCTTTTCATTTCCACAAATGCCACTGGACCACCTGGAGAGGGTTTAGAATTGTGAAAAAGGCTAGCCCAGGATTTAGCTGGTGGGTTAGATACAGCAGAGGCAAACATTGAAGTTGACAGTGGAGCTGAGGATAGCCCTAAGTCCTCAGATGATTTTGTCTCTATCTCACAGGGCTCAGGAAAACCTTCTTGCTGCTGCTGGTCCTCATTTGTGCCCAGTGGGTCCAGCTGTATTTCTGCACAATTATCAGATTGAGGACACAACTGCCCATTTAAGACATTATTTTTCTCAATTTCCTCTTCATCAGTAGTACTATATACTTTATCACTATCTCCAGAAATAGTGGGGTTATTGGTAGCAGTAACACAATTAGCAGCAGAATGAGAAGGATCAATACACGATACCTGCTGTGGCAAACATGGCACAGAAAGAGGGGTGCTAGAACCATCAATTTCATTTACAATAAGTTCAGTGCTGTCCTGAACAAAAGGATCAAGTTTTTGATCAGCAGTCCTACTCGCATCTGTGACTTCGCTACTGTTAGAGGAGGAAGAGGAGGAAGATGCATTGTTCATATAAGTCAAGGATATGGCTCTACTCCCTAAGTTCAAGTTAGTATTATCAGGGCTTTCACAAGTCCTCTGATTACTGGCAGATGATACTGATGTGGTAGACATAATAGTAGCAGTGGTAATTAAAGCGGTGCTGCTAACACAAGCACCATTTCCAGTAAAGTCCTCTGGCACCATGCCTGAAGCCTCCAATACTGCTTCATCTGATCCATGGCTGCCAGGGCTTAAAGAATTCACTGCATGCCCATTGACAAGTCCTACAAGAATCTGAGTTTCCGAATGAGCCTGAGCACTATTGCTGCTGCTACTACCATTGCTACTCGACCCCTCTAAGTAGTTATAATATCCTGGCGGCCTTTTTTTCTTTTTTTTACGTTCACGCTGTCCCAGACTTCCAAGAGTACTATCCATATCCAAACCTTGCTCTGCACGGTTATCATCCATAGACGAGGCTTCAGAATGTTGGCAGTCAACAGAGTTGAACTCATTGGTGTTAGAAGCTTGCAGACTATTAACTTTATGAGAGGGATGGCAGCTTAGAATGAATTCAGGAGCTTGTGGGTTCAGTGTACTGGAAACTTTGTGCTTGCAGTCTTTCAGCCCATCAGCCTCAGGTTCACATGCTTCGTCTGCTCCACATTCAGTAGATTGATATTCCTCACCTGTAAGGACTGTAAAGAAATACAGAAAAATTAAGTAACAGTCAATAAAATTGTTACATTGCATAGATTATGCAACACAGGATGGTAATGAAATATAAAAAAAATTTAGTGAAGAATTAAAGAAATACTTTTTCAATCCACTACCTCATATGTGCATCAATGGGCAAGAAGTTTATTCTCCACAAAGTTCCTAATACAATGGACTTTAACAAGGGGGAGAAAAACAGCAAACAATATTAAAACATCCATGAGAAGAGAAAAAAAAAAAAAAAGTCTTATTTTACTCACTACAAAATCCAAATGCCAGGCACATAATTATATACTTGTATCATTCAATTTCATTTGCCAAAATATTGTGAAAAACTATATTTTAAAATTTTTTCTCATAAACAAAAGACAGCACTCTGAACTGAAGACCCACTTTCCCTTCATACATTAGTCAGGAGGCCTGATCAGGTTCGGTTCATTCATTGGCAATTACCATACTTTGCACCCCATAAACATTGAACAGAAAGGTCTAAGAAGTCTACAATCAGAGATTAAAACTTAAAATGAGAAAAACATTATATATAACACATGCCGTATTTCTAAGTAATCAAGGGCATGGGGCTAATTTACCACTATAGTTTAAAAAAACACCACTGCAGCTTAATGACCAAAGAATGATGCAATAGGCAGATTGTCAATTTAACAGCTCAATTCTGTTCGAAAGTGCTCCAATTTGTTTGCAAAAGGATTTTTGTATGTAGCAAAAATGTACATGTCACAAAGGCTGCAAACATGCAACTGGAAGTGTGATACTTGGAGGTTTTAATGTTGATCTCTGTTGTTCAGTGTTGTATCCCCATAGAAGTCCATTGTTTTAGTAACTTTGTTACCTCCATTAAAACAAGAGATTAACAATTTGTTTAACCCATCCCTATAACACAGGGTAAAGCAACACAGTAAAACAGTATAATTTTTGGACAGGGTATTCCTCTAGAATGAATATCGCCAAGGACATCAAATCAAAAACTGAATCTTACATTACAATAATTAAAGCTTTTTTAAAATTCTATAAGCTCATATATTTACATTGGAAATATATACTGTTAAAGGCTGAAGAAAGTACAATAGTCTGAAACAAAGTTGGGTGTTGTCTATCAATCACCCCATAACAGAGACAAATTAAAATTCACCTGATAAAAATACTCTTAAGATCAACTTCTATTTTCAAAAAATATATGTAAAAAAATGGAATAAAAAGGAAATTTACACACCAATCTATCTTCTTTGGGAGATCAACTTGCATGCAAGTTAAGAGGTACAGAACAAAAAAAAGGCTTACCAGCTTGAACTGGCATTAGCCCTAGTTACATTGTATATCAAAGTACGTTTTAGAGTAGCTGGACATTAAATTCTTTGCAGCTCTGTAGAAGTTGATCTCTCTCTGTATATAAAGGAGGACTTGGATAACCTTTCAAGACTTTTTCAGCAATGGCAGCCTTTAGCTTCAGGATTAAGTTGGAATAATACTCCCCATTGATGGCTTACATTTACCAGAGGAAGTCCACCATGACACACTCATACCTCCAAAAAAATTGCAGTCAAAATTTCCAGCAAGTTTTTGGGTTGTGGGGAGGTAGCAAGTTGTGGTACTGTACATGGATTGAGAGACTTGAGATTGCCATCATCCTTGTGAGCTGATGCAGGGGAAGAACTGCTAAGTGGTTTGGTGCTGCTTTGTAACAGTTATGCAATTTTTAATCCAAAACACTTTGAAAATTCCTTAACGGCAACCAAAACACAAACAATTTACTTTAAGGTAGACCTTAGGAAATAGTGTGTAAAATGATTTACTTAAAAGAACAGTTCTTAGCGCAATTCAGAAGCAACAGTATACAATAAGTGTTCAATGAAAGGAAGGGAGCATAAATAGTATAAACAGAGGGACAGAGCTTTAAAGGAAGGAAGTAATGAAAGGGGTGCAAAGTTAGGAAAACAAACAGGGAAAAATTGAACTTCAAAGAAATATACTTAGTAGGCAGTCGAGAGGGAGAGTACCAAGGGAGCTTAAGGGGCCAACTAGTGTTAAAGAAATGCAGTAGCTGTTTGATATTAAATTTATTACAGATTTAGGTTAAATAATTTAACTAAAATGGGTTGAGCAGTTTAGTGATCCAAGTCAAAATTTAAAAAATGATGGCAATAAAATGCAAGTCCTGTTGGATGTTGATAGGGGGGCTTGGAAAGATCATCCTTCCTTGAAGGCAACATCTGCAGGAGATGACAGCTGATCCACCACCTTGAGCTCACTGTTGCTCAGCTGAGGGGTGAGATGGCTGACCTGCTTTGTTGTAGGGAAGTGGTGGACCTAGCCCATGTATCCTTTATGGAGATGATGTGCACCCCTAAAGTGGCTTGGGAAGAGACTCCAGACCAGACAGGTAGAGATGTGTGGGTCACAGTGGAACATAGGCGCAGGCCAAGTGTGCACACTGTCCAGGGGCATCAAATCCACAATTAGAAGTGTCAAATGGTTTTCTGGATGTTGCAGTACTGGAAGATGACTAAAAACTTTGAGGTGGTAGGTGGACATAAGGAGCCCCAATGGGCAACCTTAAAACCAGTTCCCCAAAAGAAGTTAGTGTTAATTAGCGACTCAATCATTTGGGTTGGACAGGGGACTGATAAGACAGTTTTGCTCCAGAGATCAAATGTGCTGCCTTCTTGGTACACGTCATTCCTGGAAGGGTGGATGGGCTCTTGGCCAAAGTAGGGTTGGATCCTGTTATTACTATCCATGGTGGGGCAAATGACATACACAAGGGCAGGCTGCTGTTTTGCAATCCAAAGTGTTACATGCCATACTGAGAAGCAGAACTTACAAGATAGTCTTCTCCAAAGTTCTACCTATACCACATGCATGTGTGGCTCAAATCTCAGTGTATGATAGAAGGGTATGGGTTTATGTGACATTAAGACTCCTTATGGAGAAAATGGGACCTGTTCAACACGATGGGTTACATTTGAACCAGATGGGGGCACCATTGTGTTAGGGAAGCATACAGTCACTATCAACCTCACACAGGGTTCAGAAGCCATTAAGCAGGATAATAAACTGGTACCACAATCGAACTATAATACTTGGTGCAATGAGAGAAGTCTCAGAATCAACCGGAATGTTCAATTATACAAAAAAAAAATCTAATCTAAATCCATTTAGTAGTTCTCTTGTGAAAAATGGACAGATGTATTTATAGATATATAAAATTAAAAATCCTACATCTATATATACAGTAGACCCCCACAAAGTCGCGGTTCAGGGTTCGCGGACTCAGTCGATCACGGATTTTTCCTTAGAACCTAACTATTAATTGTCAGCAGAAAGCGCAAATATCCTCCGAAATTTTTTATGGCTTTTTTCGTGGCAATGCTGTGCTGTAGAAAGAACAGGAAGCAAACGCTGAGGGAAACTGACTGGCTCCTTTCACCCTCCCAAACTGCGAGAGCGTTACTCATTTCTCCTTGCTGCTGATTGATTGCTGCCCTGTGATATAACTCCAGCTGAGTGCCCTTGTGTTTTCCATTTTGTTATTGTATTCATTTTTGTTCGCTGAATCGCCCTGCACCTTCTAAGGTTTCTGGCAGTGAGCCTAAGCACCAGAAGAAGTTTGAACTACTAATTTGATCCGGGAACTAAAAAGTTATGCTGCAGTAGTGCACCACTATGGTATTCATGAAAGCACCGCACGCTACATAAAGAAGAACAAAGCAGCGAACTGGAGTACCGTATCTGTAAGTTTCTGTAATAGCGCCAAAAAGGTAATGACCGTAAGGAATAAAAATATTTTCAGGATGGAATCTGTCTTGGCATTGTGGATCACAGACTGCAAGAACATCATCCCCTTGGACGGTAACATCATCTGTGAGAAAGCATGGAAATTGTACAAGCAGTTTGCTAAAGGAGACAATGTAGCAACTTCCCATCACAATGTTCCTGAAACTTAAAGAAGCATACCAAAGAAAACGCGCTTGCATGAATTACAGTACCTATAGCGGTTACATCGGTATTTTACATTCTAGCACCGTGGGAGACACAGCAGTACAGAACTGTACAGTAGACGGGTTTACCTTTACATTCTGTTTTTAGGTAATGTATTATGTAGCAAGCTGATTTTGCAATGAAATTAAAGTGATTTGGTGGCATACTGTATTTAGGGCTTAAACTATAAAAACTGGCATTTAAAAGGTATTTTTTAACCACATCCAAAAGTCGTGGTTTTCACAATTCACGGGTGCTCTAGGAACATAACCCCCTGCGAATTTTCGGGGTGTACTATCTATATATCTCTATCTCTCTATATATCTATACACATATACATATACACATATATATACTAGCAAAATACCCGCGCTTTGCAGCAGAGAAGTAGTGTGTTAAAGAAGTTATGAAAAAGAAAAGGAAACATTTTAAACATAACGTAACATTATTGTCAATGTAATTGTTTTGTAACTGTTATGAGTGTTGCTGTCATCAAGGATTTGATTATCATTATTTCTTTTAATCCGGTTCGTATTTGGAGGATGTGTTGTGTTCAAGTTATATTCCGTGTTTGTCAACCGTTGTAAAGATAACATGTTTCATTCATCGAAGTGTTCACTACCCAAATCGGTACTCGTGAATCTAAGATGTTTAACTGGCATTCCCGGTATTAAGTTGTGGATTTGCCTGTGAATATTAAGCGGCAGCATGTCTATGAACTTAAGCTTTACACCTTGCTTTCTTATTGATGTCTACAAAAGGCTTGTTCAGATTCAGAGGGTTGTTCCTTTCTTACTGCATCAATAAACAGCTCGTCTTCCTCTTTATCTGAGGCATCACACTTCCCAGTCCTGCAAACTTTAGCAAAGTGGTTCAATTTACCACATTTTGTACACCGTCTTCCTTTAGCTGGACATTGACTTTTTCCACCGTGTTCTTTGTTTCCGCAGCACCTGCACTTATGAAAATCATCAAAAATCTCATTGATACCCTGCGTCCTCTCAGTAAACTTGTATCTCGCGAATATTGTATTCGTCTTAGGCATGACACACGCCAGCGGCAGTGTGTCTATGAACTTAATTTAAACTTAAGCTTTACACCTTGCTTTCCTATTCGTTTGCATAAGCACAGTCCTTCACCAGCAATTTCAACTCCGTTACAGCAATTTTAACTCTGTTACAAAGGATTCAAAAGTCTTGTTTATACCCTGCGTCTTCTCATTAAACTTGTATCTCACGAATATTGTATTCGTCTTTGGCATGACAAACGCCAGCAGCAGCGTGTCTATGAACTTAATTAAAACTTAAGGTTTACATTGTGATTTGTTTCCACAGTAACTGTACTTATGAATATGCTTGTATGCGTCACTTCATATTCTTTTGCTGCCTTCTCAATTGTGTAATGCCAACGGACGGCCTTATATGGGCAGGCAATCAATTACGTGGGAGGCGTGATGAGGGACGCAAATCCGCCTCACACGGCTACCGAGCTGGAGGCTATGGCCGTATATATGTAAGTAAGTAGGTTCCAGTTATGACCGTTACGTGTAGAATTTCGAAATGAAACCTGCCTAATTTTTGTAAGTATGCTGTAAGGAATGAGGGAAGTAGGAGAAGTAGTGATGAGTCAGTCAGTGAGTGCATTGCCTTTTATTAGTGTGTGTATATATCTATCTATATACATACAGTAATTCCTTGATCGCGGGGGTTGCGTTCCAGAACCCCCCATGATAGATGAAAATCCGCGAAGTAGAAACCATATGTTTGTATGGTTATTTTTATATATTTTAAGCACTTATAAAAACTCTCCCACACTGTTAATATTAGAGCCCTCTAGACATGAAATAACACCGTTTAGTCAAAAGTTTAAACTGTGCCCCATGACAAGACAGAGATGACCGTTCTTTCTCACAATTAAAAGAACACAAACATATCTTCTCTTCAAAGGAGTGCCGTCAGGAGCAGAGAATGTTAGAGAGAGCGAGATAAAAGCAAACAATCAAAAAATCAATACGTGCTTTTAAGTATGCCGCAGCACCGTGATAAAGTGGCATTTTGAAGAGGAGCATCCGTATCCTCTAGGCAAACAGCCCCTCTGCTCACACCCCCTCCGTCATGCAGAGAGTGAGAAAGAGAAAAGCAAACAAACAAACACTGCGCGGGAAGCATATCTTATATCATTGAGGAGTTTTAGTTAATATGTAATACATGCTCTGATTGGGTAGTTTCCAAGCCATCCGCCAATAGCGTCCCTTGTATGAAATCAAATGGGCAAACAAACTGAGGAAGCATGTATCATAAATTAAAAGACCCATTGTCTGCAGAAATCCGTGAACCAGCGAAAAATCCGTGATATATGTTTAGATAGGCTTACATTTAAAATCCGTGATAGAGTGAAGCCGCGAAAGAGCGAGGGATGGATCTCTCTCTCTCTCGTAAGTCAAATGTAATTGTGGAAAGCTATTTAGATCAGCTAACATCACATTATAATGTGAGCTTGAGAGATGCTCTGGACGCAGTGGTTCCCCTTAAAACAAAAGTGATCAAAGCACATAGAAACTCTCCCAAGTTTAATGAAAACAATCGAGCTCTTAAATTAGTGTTGAAAACTGGAGCGCAGATGGAGAACAATAAAGATACGTCGTTCAAATTGCATGGACATGGAGTGTTAAAAAATATAAAACACTGCTCTCTCTAAAGCTCGCTCAGAATACTATTCTACAATAATAGATAGAAATAATAAAAATCCTCGGGTACTGTTTAAAACAGTTGCTAAATTAACAAATGGGAATTCAGATCAAAATGTGCAAAATACCAACATACACTGCTCACAAAAATTAAAGGAACACTTTTTATTGGGCCTGGCATGAAATCAATTAAACCTGTCTGATAATTTTCTGGTTGGTTAAGCAGCTGAGGTCATTGTAAATCACTTTCAGCTGTATTGGTGTTCATGGACTTAAGGACAGGTGCACTAAAGTGGCAACAATTAGAAAACCCTCAAAACAGGACTGGTTTTACATGTGGAGGTCATTTCAAGTTTCTCCCTCTTGATCTTTTTTGGCTGGTTTTCCACTCGTGCTAGTTTTGGCTTGAGTAATCATCTCTACTGGCAGTATGAGGTGATTTCTTAACCCTACAGAAGTATGGCACATCCACACGTGCTGCAGCAAGAAGGTTTAATGTGTCTCCCAGCACAATCTCCAGAACATGGAGATTTCAGGAGACTGGCTGTTATTCTCGGAGAGCTGGACAGGGCCGTAGAAGGTCCTCAACCCATCAGCAGGACCGATACCTGCTCCTTTGTGCAAGGCGGAACAGGCTGAGCACTGCTCGTGCCCTACAGAATGACCTCCAGAGGGCCACTGGTGTGAATGTCTCTACCCAAACAATCAGGAACAGACTTCATGAAGATGGCCTGAGGGCCCGGCGTCCTGTAGTGGGCCCTGTGCTCACTGCCCAGCACCGTGGAGCTCGACTGGCATTTGCTCAAGAACACCAGAATTGGCAAGTCCGCCACTGGCGCCCTGTACTTTTACAGACGAGAGCAGGTTCACCCTGAGCAGCTGTGATAGACGTGAAAGAGTCTGGAGAAGACAAGGAGAACGATATGCTGCCTGCAACGTCGTTCAACAGGACAGGTTTGGTGGTGGGTCAGTAATGGTCTGGGGAGGCATATCCATGGAGGGACGCACAGACATCTACTGCGTAGAAAAGGTGCTCTGACTGCCATAAGGTATCGAGATGAAATCCTTGAACCCATTGTCAGACCCTACGCTGGTGCAGTAGGTCCTGGTTTCCTCCTAATGCACGACAATGCCCGGCCTCATGTGGCAAGAGTATGCAGGCAGTACCTGGAGGATGAAGGAATTGAAACAATTGAATGGCCTTCACGATCCCCTGACTTAAACCCAATAGAACATCTGTGGGACATTATGTTTCGGTCCATTAGGCGCCGCCAGGTTGCTCCTTAGACTGTAAAACAGCTCAGGGATGCCCTCATACAGATCTGGGAGGAAATGCCACAAGACACCATCCGTCGTCTCATTAGGAGCATGCCCCGACGTTGTCAAGCATGCATACAAGCTCGTGAGGGCCACACAAAATACTGAAAAGCATTTTGAGTAGCAGAAATTAAGTTTTTGAAAAAATGGACAAGCCTGCCACATCTTCATTTCACTCTGATTTTAGGGTGTCTACACAATTGAGCCCTCTGTAGGCAGAAAACTTTTATTTCCATTAAAAGACTTGGCATCCTTTTGTTCCTAAGACATTGCCCTGTCGTTATTTGTATAGATATCCAACTTCATATTGAGATCTGATGTATTCAATGTGCTTCTTTAAAGTGTGTTAATTTTTGTGAGCAGTGTATATTACCAGTACTGACTTTATGGACTTCTTCAATAAGAAAATTAAAAATATAAGATCCTGGATCTCAGCATCATAGTACCAACTGCATATTAGCTTAGCAGACCCTTTCTCAAATTGCATTCAGCACTTTAGTAATTTTAATCCTGTAACAGAGCAGGAAGTCTCAACTTTAAATTACTAAAATGAAACCCACTACTTGTTCCCTAGAACCAATGCCAAAAAATCTAGTAACAAGTGCAATGGACGTTCTTGCTGCGCCTATTCTAAACATTATCAATAGTTCATTATTGCATGGCACAGTACCTGATGCACTAAAAGTGTTAGTCATTAAACCATTACTTAAAAAGTACCGGCACATACTAAATAATTATAGGCCTATTTCAAATTTACCCTCTATCTCTAAAATACTAGAAAAAGTAGTCGCCTATTAGCTTCAGTCACACCTTAAGCATTACAATTTATTTGAGAAATTCCAGTCTGGTTTCTGCACTGGTCATTATACAGAAACGGCACTAATGCGGGTTGTAAATGACATTCTGATATCCCCTGATGAGGGAAACTCCACTGTAATTATGTTGTAAGACTTAAGTGCAGCATTTGACACCATTGACCATTATATTTTACTGCACAGGCTAGAAAATGATGTTGGGCTTACAGGCACTGTGCTTGCTTGGTTTAGTTCTTATTTATCAAAGCGATTCTAATATGTACAGGAATGTGCTGACAGTACTCCATTATTATACGGAGAAGTGAGATATGGTGTCCCATAGTACTGTGACCTTTACTGTTTTCACTTTACATGCTTCCACTGGGATCTATCATTAGGAAACAATGTTAATTTTCACTCGTATGCAGATGACACCCAGTTATATCTTTCATTTACATCAAATGAAGTTTCTCCGATGTTTTATTTAATTAGCTGTGTTAGTGAATTAACCTACCTCTTGTGTTAGCTTTCTGTTATCTCTTACGTTAACGGGTTGGTTTTTACCCATGTATTAAATCAGCTATAAAAATACACTAAAAACAATAAGCTATCATCCAATTTGTTTCTCATCTGTTGGTTACCTTGTTAGGCTTCCTTATCCATGAAAATGTTGGTTTTAATACTTTTGGTGTGGGCCTCTGGGCCTTTTTTTGTCAGTATACCCCTTGATTTCAATTTAAAAAAATGGTAAAATAAACCTCAAGAGAATCTATACTAATAAAATGCAAAGACCTCACTCACTCACTCACTAATTCTCCAACTTCCCGTGTAGGTAGAAGGCTGAAATTTGGCAGGCTCATTCCTTACAGCTTACTTACAAAAGTTGGGCAGGTTTCATTTCGAAATTCTACGCCTAATGGTCATAACAAAGGTATTTTTCTCCATTAACTGTAATGGAGTTGAGCTGGAAAGATGTGGGGGGCGGAGTTTCGTGTGACATCATCACGCCTCCACGTAATCACGTGAACTGACTGTCAACGCAGTGCATAGAAAACCAGGAAGACCTCCAAAAAGCGCTTAAGAAAACATGCATTATATAATTGAGAAGGCAGCGAAACAATAAGAAGCGAGCGAGTGACATATACTACCATATTCATGAGTGCTGCTACCTCAGAAAGAAAGCAAGGTGTAAACCTAAACTTTAAGTTCATAGACAGGCTACCGCTGGCATTTCACATGCCCACAGGTAATGCGGGATACAAGTTTAATGAGAGGGCCGGGATATAAACAAGAGTTTTGATCACTTTGTAACTAAGTTAAAATTGTAGGTGAAGGGGTGTGCTTATGCAAATTCCGAGAGACTGTGTTTGTGGGGATTGACAGTTAAGGCGGGTGGGGGAGTCACGTCATCATCTCCCCTCCCATTCATCTCATTTCGCTCTGAGCTGAGCTCAGCGGCTAACGCCGTCTTTCGAAGCAACTTCATCAGACTGCCACCAAATACAGAAAAATGCACAAGTTAATACACACGCTGTCTCTAGAGTTTCTCCACACTGAATCCATCCAGGCACTACTTACAAAAGGTTACATTGACAATCGTGTTACGTTATTTTTTAAATCTTTCCTTTTCTTAGCACAAGCACAGCTGAGAAGCTTCGATGCATGTGCTCCATAGCGTTAAAAATAATGCATTTAATCACACTTTGCATTACAAGCAAAGGGGAGCTTTTGTCAATGCATGATTTCCTGGTACACCAATTCTATTGATCAGCGCATCCTGATTCATTTTACCCTCGCGCCACCTTAGTTTGAGAAGAAGTATGAAAAAATATGAGGTTAACACAGAAAAACAGATCACCAATTCAAGCTTTATGAATAATCGATTCGCCATCAATAATTGTTTTGGTAAAGCCATCCTCCTTCCATTTTATAATTTTTCCGCCACTAGCCATGATTAAATGAACGGTAAAAAAGTAAGAGCAAAGCGAGGGTGACTTATTTAGGCAGGCATATATATGACAAAAACACTCATGACAATGTCAATCATGTTACGTTATTATTAAAATGTTTCCTTTTCTTTTTCATAACTTCTTTAACACGACATCGCTGCGAAGCGCGGGTATTTTGAGATATATATCTATATATATATCTATCTCTCTCTCTCTCTCTATATATATATATATATCTATCTCTCTATATCTATCTCTATCTCTCTATATCTATATATATATATATATATCTCACAGCGACACTCATAACAGTGACAAAACAATTACATTGACAATCATGTTACGTTATTTTCAAAATGTTTTTTTCTTTCTCTTTCCTTCTTTAACACACTACTTCTCCACTGCCAAGCGCGGGTATTTTGCTAGTCAAAAGGTTGTTTTGTTACCTGACTAATACTGAGGAGTATAGAACACATCTCTTAAATAAATTTGTTTTATTTATTTTTTCATTTTAATATTAACTAAAGTGACATCTATGGTGTTACGGGTCAATTTCGACCAATAGATATTTACATCAAGAAAAGGCAAAAAAATATTTTTTTCAGCAATAAAACTTTAATATAAACTGAAAAAAATGAAATGCAGAACAGGTCATGACACAAAATACACATTTGCATGGTCAAACAAAAACCAATCAAGAAAATCAAACAAATAGAAATCAATTACAAGTTCCAAAACTAATACAAAGCTAAATCAGAGTAAAAACCTCTGTGTGCAAGAACATACTTGTGTATGTGTGTTTAGAGGCATGTGTGGCAAAAAGTGACACTTTGTGTGTTCTTTGCAGAGATATTTCTTGCAGTTAAAAGACAATACATTTGGCTTTCTGTCCTTACTGCTTGGCCAGACCTGACACCTCTTTCTTTTCGAATCAGGCGGCCTGACTGGGGTTGGGGCTGTTTCGATTGGTGTTGAAGCAGGGCTGGCTGAGGAGGATGCTGATGCAGATTTTCTCTGTGTTGCTGATGGTGAGGATGGAGTGCTGGGTGAGCTCTGCAGCTGTCTGGGTCTCGGGGCACCCGTTCCCTTCACCTAATGTGTGGCTTGACAAGGGAATTTCCCAACTCCTCAAGAAACAGTCTCCGCTTGCTTTTTTGGTTGAGCTCCACAACACAAATGCATTATATGCAGAAACATCAAGGATGTTGTAAAACACAACCATTGGCCATCTTCTGGTCATTCACTGGCATGTGTATGTGGCTGTCAGCTTGTCAAGGTTGTCCACTCCTCCTTTGTTTTTGTTAGTCGTGGATAATTGTGGGCTTTTTGTCACTTCCTGATAATACAGCTGCGTCTCTGTGAAGAGTAGACATGAGTATCACATTCCGGTTTCTTTTTGGACAATATGAGACAACAGTGGTGGTGTCTGTAAAAAGCAAACTTTGAGGAAAGTGGAACCAGGCAACTCACGTTTATTTTTCTTCACTGTTCCTACCATGGTAAGTTTCCTCTTGAGTAGTTCTTGTCCGAGGTCATAGCTGGTAAAAAAAATTGTCACAAGTGACAGTGACCCTGCAGTCCAGTGGTCATATCGAGGACCACACGTTTTCCTTGCTTTTTCTCAGGGATGCCACTCGCAGCTTTGCCTGTGTAAATCTGTAGATTCCAGGCATAGCTGGTTCTTGCATCACAGGTTGCCCAGATTTTTATGCCGTATTTCCCTGGCTTACTGGGTATGTATTGCCGGAAGGGGCATTTTCCTCGAAAAGGGACAAGACATTCATCCACTGTCACCTCTGGCCCTGGGTTGAACATCAGCGGAAGGAGCTGCACCCATCTCTCCCAGACATCCCTGATGGGACCAAGCTTGTCAGATCTCACTCTGGTCTCTCTGTTGTCAAATCTGAGGACTCTCGATATCATTTGAAATATCTGAAGCGACATTGTTGCCCGGAAAATATTTCTGTCTGTTGATGCGTCCCATAGACTATCAGTGGCTTCATTGCAGGATCTGTACACTCCAGCAAGAACACCACCAATGAAAGCATCCAGGTATTCCTCATCAATGTCTTTCCACATGTCGCCATGGACTTTTTTTCCTTCAAGGTTCATCATAGTAATGATGATTCTTTTTAGTGACAATGGCATAAATAGCTTAAAACATGTTTTGATGTCACTGACTCTGGTCAGAGCAAACCTTGTGATTCCAGGGGGTCATTTTGATGACATTTGCAGCAGCTGCCCTGCCATGTACATCATGAGGTACTGAGCTCCAAAAGATCTTACCATTTTTGGACTTGAATCTTTCAGCAGGAGCAGCTTCAGCACCAGTAACCTCCTCATCCGACTCATCAGATGTGTCTGTGTCTTCTGGATGATACTCCACATTGTCTTCCTCCTCAGAAACCTGCTCATCTGAATTGCTATGCTGCTTTGTGTCCTCTCCTTCATTTTCACCAAAAATATGATACAGAACTTGGCTCACTGAAAATCTTCTTCTCATTTTTGCATGCTGCAAATTGTAAATGTACACTCTGCAAGTCAAACGTCACTCAAATGAGTGAATTCACCTCACATGTCTGGACATGCCCGTCTTTGTTTGTTTTTGTGCAGGTATACAGGAAAGCCACACAAAATGAGAAAGCTCACATGATTAGGAGAGGAGCTGGTTGTCAGTGTGTCAGCTGACAGTGCACTTAGGATTTCAGTTTTGGCTCTAATTATTGCTTTATCATCGCATTATCATAACTGGGTCGAAACCGACCCTAACAACACAAAGGTCATAATTTCAACCGGAGCATTTTATAATTTAGTAAAAATATTTTTTTTTGCTTTATTTTGTTGAAATAGAGGTTCCTGACAAAGTCAAAAAGCCTTCATGCAATAAACAAATTTATGAGATTCTTGTATGCATTTAAAATTTAAAACGGGGGTTAAAGGAATTGATGGATGAGAACTTCTTGTCTTTAAACACAGATAAAACAGAGATGTTAATTGTTGGAGGGAATGACGCTGATCACAACAATATTTTGTCAGCATTTAACTCAGTTGGAATCACCATTAATTTTACTGAATCTGTCTGCAATCTAGGAGTTATCTTTGACTCTAGCATGTCATTTAAAGCACATATTACAAAGTTGTCAAAATCATGTTTCTTCCATCTTAAAAATGTTGGAAAATTAAGGTGCTTTCTAAATAAAACAGGATTCTGAGAAGTAATTCATGCATTTATTTCTAGTATAATTGCAGTGTTCACTGGATGTACAAGCTGTTCTTTATACACCCTCCAGTTAATACAAAATGCTGCTGCAAGAATTACTGCAAGAACAAGAAAATACAAACACATTATTCCAGTTCTTAAATCCTTACACTGGCTCCCAGTTAAGTTTAGGGCATATTACAAAATCCTCCTTTTAACATATAAAGCATTAAATGACAAAGTCCGGCTTACTTGTCTGAACTTATAATGACTTACAAAGCAGAGCGCACATTAAGATCTCAAGATGCCGGTCTGCTTATGATTCCAAGGATTAATAAAATAACAGTGGGAGGTCGAGCTTTTAGTTACAGGACCCATAAACTGTGGAATGGTCTGCCTGCTACTATAATAGATGCCCCTTCGGTCTCAGCTTTTAAATCCCGGCTAAAGACTCACTACTTCAGTTTAGCATATCCTGACTAGAGCTGCTGATTAACTGTACAGATTGCATCTCTGTTGTTAGTCATTAGCACTAAAACATAAGTAACATGATAGTTATAATTGGATACTACTATTGTCTCTCTTCTCGGTACTCACCTGCCAAGTTGTTTTGCCTACCTAAAGTAAAGTCATCCCTGATGGAGGATAACAGGAATTGTGGGAAAGAGGGGTTCTTTCATAGGATTAGCGCTATTTCAGCTGTAGAATGGCCAAATGGGGGAGGCAGCTTGATGAATGAGGTCTCCAGGACTAAACAAATCCAAATCATATTATATATCATCATCTATTGTTAAACTCTGCTCCGTACTTCTAAATTTTTTTTTTTTTTTTTTATACTGTATTGACTTGACCCCCCTTTTTGACATCCACTGCACACCCAACCTACCTGGAAAGGGGTCTCTTTTTGAGATGCCTTTCCCAAGGTTTCTTCCATTTTTTTTTCCCTACAAGGGTTTTTTATCTTAGAGAGTCAAGGCTGGGGAGGGGGGCGCGTGCAGGGCCTGTTAAAGCCCATTGTGGCATTTCTTGTGTGATTTTGGGCTATACAAAAATAAATTGCATTGTGTATGTACATACACTACGGGGGCATATATAAATATATATATAAAAATATATATATATATAAAAATATATATATATATAAAATATATATATATATAAATATATATATATATATATATATATATATATATATATATATATAGACACACACTAGGGGGCAAGAAACCCTGGTATCTTCGGCGCCCCACCTCCAGAATATTAGTAAAATCTGTAAATATATATAAAAAACAAAATTTATTGGAGTCAAAAATCACGAAATTCTATAAATATGTAAAAGAAATTAAACGGAGTAAAAATCATGA